>NC_133409.1:171213750-171883333 GCF_049350105.2 Macaca mulatta
GACCACTGACCTAGATGACTACTAAGTGACTTATGGGTGGGTAGCGTATACAGGGTGGACCCACTAGACCAACGGGTGATTCATGTCCCAGTGGTCCAGAGTGAGATCTCATCATGCTACTCAGAACAGCATGCAATTTAAAACTTATGAATTGTTTATTTCTGGAATTTTCCATTTAATATTTTCTGACTGCAGATGCCCATGTGTAACTGAAACTGCAGAAGGCAAAACTGTGGATAAGGGCGTTATTCTGATTCTCTGATTAAAGAAACTATGCTGAGTCATTACTGGCTGACAAAGAGCTGTTTTGTTGACCCTTGTCTTAGAGATGCAATAATATCATACCCCCCAAAAACGGATATTTAAAGGGATTTCAGGATCTAGCAAAGGACTGCCGGAAAGAAATGAAATGGTTGACGCCTTCAAAATAACATTTAAGCAGAAAGAGGTTCAGCCTACTTGTAAGACTGTTACATGGTAATACAAAACATTCCTTTAAGTGCTTCAGCTGTGCCTTCAGTAATAGCTTTGTGGTCTGAAAGAGATAACAGAGGCTTCCCAAAGGATTCACTTATGTGGTTTTTCTGCTGATGGGGGATTCTCTCTCCAATAGTTTCTATACAATGTACCTGCCAAAGCATTTGAAGGAAAGTATGACTGGTTGACAGAGCTAGGCTGTAGACTTTGACCGTGACCACAGAATGGAGACGCATTTCACATTTATTCTTTGCAAATCCTGAGGCAAAAATGTTCATCTTCCTTACTTTGGGCTCTATGAAATATTCTATTTGACTTCCTCTCCAACAAGCTGTCTACCTCACACTTCTAAATTCACCTCTCACATTCATTTCCTCTCAAAAGCTCTTCCTACGCCAAGACAAACTCTCCTGAATTGTGTTAAACCCTGCTTGTTACTCTGTCATGTCGTATTTCCCCCACAGAATGGCCTCAATCTCCCCATGTGATATGCTTGCAAATGCTTTCATGCTTGTTTATTTAATTTCAGTTCCAAGTCCATTTATTACTATTGTTTCTACAGTGCTAAGTGCCTAATGCTACTCCTAATAAATTGTAAATTAATGTTTTTGCTATCATACATGATTATTATACAATTCATCCATCATTGTCATTATCATCATCTCTGAATGGAGGTGTAATCGTTAGAACCTTTTCAAATTCCTCCGCCTCATTTGTACTCACATAAAGTTTCTTATCATATTCATTTCTTTTTAAATAGCTTTATTGTTTTTGCAAAATTGCTGAGCGTTCATTGTAAAAATTCAAGCAACAGAGAAAAGTAATGAAAAAAGTAGAAACCACTCTAGATTCTACCATTAAAACTTTAATGGCTATTCTTTTGGATATTATTTTATATTCACATGTAGATACATGTACATAATTTTACACAAATGAAGCATTACCATATATACTGTTCTATAAACTTTATTTGTAGTCAGTTACATATATTGAGCATCTTTCCAAGTGAATACATTTACTATCGTTATTAATCATTTTTAGTGTTTTCATAATATCATCATGTACATATTCTACCACTGTCCCCAACCTTTTTGGCACCAGGGACAGATTTCCTGGAAGACATTTTTTCCACAGACCAGAAGGGGGCAGAGGATGGTTTTGGGATGAAACTGTTCCACTTCAGATCATCAGGCATTAGATTCTCATAAGGAGCATGCAACCTAGATTCTTCACATGCGTAGTTCATAGGGTTACCGTGCCTATCAGAATCTAATGCCACCACTGATCTGACAGGAAGTGGAGCTCAGGCCATAATGCTCGCTCACCACTCACCTCCTGCTGTGTGAGCCCATTCCTAACTGGTATCGGTCTGTGGCCCCCGGGGTTGGGGACCCCCGCTATACACAATGCTTTTCTATAAACATTTGTTGTTTCACAATTTTTACTGATCTAAACAATGATACAATAAAGATTCTTATGCATAAACTTCTTTGCACTTGTGGTATTATCTCCTAGGGCTAAATGCCTAGAAGTGGAAATCTCTCTAGGACAAAGGGTATGCAGTACCACCCTTAATACATATTTTGATGCACATTGATGATTGGTTGTAATCGAGCCACAGTGCATGAGAGGTTTCTATCTCGTCTTTTCTCATAACATCATCTCTGTGCCCAAAAATCTTTGGGGGAGGGGGCTGCTAATTACCAAGCTGGGGGAACAATACATCAGGAGCAATTTTAGACTGTGTTTTTCTCATCAACAGTGGGAAGGACAACACCTTTATAGTCTTGTCTTATTCTGCTCCTTTGTTTTCATCATCTGAATGGATGATTTTACTGAAACATCACACACAAGGATTTTATGACAGTCAATTTCTATGAGCACCTGCACCCATTCTACAGCATAATTCATACTTAATATAAAGTGACAGTTGTTAGCAGATTGCATTGGCATTCCCTTCAAAAAGACAATTGCTCAACAGGAATCATTCTGAATCGATTAATCAAGCCACAGCTCTGCTATAGTGCTGTGGTATTCTGACATCAGGAAAAAGGCACTAGTGCATTCTGAGCAATTTTTGCCCACATACTTTTACATTGCTGAGCTCATTAAAGCCATTAGGTCTTTGACAGAGATCTTATCCATCTAACATCCTCAGCCTCTTGAAATGGCTATGTGAAAAACTGGCTCATTTCCTCTGGTTTTTGTTTGCTAAAGTGGGTATAGTGAATTAAAAAATACAAATGCTTACAATGGGATTACATTCCAATAAACCCACCATAAGATGAAAATATCCTGCCAAGAATGGATTTCATACACCTTACTTACTGAACATTATAGCTTAGCCTAGCCTATGTTAAATGTACTCAGAACACTTATATTAATGTACAGTTGGGCAAAATAATTTAACACAAAGCCTCTTTCTATAAAAAAAAAGTTGAATACATAATGTAATTTATTGAATACTACTGAAAGTGAAAAACAGAATGGTTGTGTGGGCACTTGAAGTAAGGTTGCTACTTAATGTGTATTGCTTTCGTACCACTGTAAAGTTGGAGAATTGTACGTCAAACCATCCTAAGTCAGGGACTGTCTGTACATATAGCTGACCTCAAACAGAATGAGTTGAACTTTGTGGGCCCACTTATATGTCGATTTTCTTCCACTTCTGCCATCCCTGAGACAGCAAGACCAACTCTTCCTCTCCCTCCTCCTCCTCAGTCTACTCAATGTGAAGATGATAAGGGTGAAAACCTTTGATGATCCACTTCCACTTAATGAATAGGTTCTCTCTCTCTCTCTCTCTCTCTCTCTCTCTCTCTGTGTGTGTGTGTGTGTATGTATATATATACAGTCTGCATATATATATACACACACACACACACACACACACACAGAGAATCTCTCTCTCTCTTTCTGTTACCCAGGCTGGAGTGCAGCGGCTCATTCTCAGCTCACTGCAACCACCACATCCCAGGTTCAAGTGATTTTCCTGCCTCAGCCTCTTGAGTAGCTGGGATTACAGGTGCCCACCACCATGCCTAGCTAATTTTTTTAGTAGAGAAGGGGTTTCGCCATGTTGTGCAGAGTGGTCTTGAACTCCTGACCTCAAGAGATCCGCCTGCCTTGGCCTCCCAAAGTTGAGATTAAAGGCATGAGCCATCACTCCTTACCTGTGAATAGTAAATATGTTTTCTTAGTAACATTTTCGTTTATTAAATTTAAGAATATAGTATATAATATATATATGTGAATTTTTGACTTACTGGGAGATGGGTGCTCCTAATCCTAGTCCCAAGGGTCAACTGTAGATTTCTGTGATATCAATGTAATCAGATGAGGGTATAGTAACTCTTTAAAAATATAAACCTATTTCTGATGTGATTGTGGTCTTGGGAAATCGATATCTTAATTAGCTCTGAAATCTGCCTTAATAATCTCAGAAAAATTGGATTTGAAAAGGTATACAGAAGTGAAGAGATATTCTGGAGACGATAGCAGGAATTACAGTAATGGAGATAGACCAGGGTCTCCTATTCAATGGAGTTTTATATTCTTTGGGGTTATTTTGAAGGTCTAGTGTCTTCATAATACTGAATTTTGCCTCTAGAATCTTGAAAATAGTCTTCTCTATGGGCTTTGACTAGCCATAGTTCCAACACTAATGACTAAGTCTCTTCTTTAGACATTCTTAATTCATCATTCTGGCATGTGGCCTAGACAGTATTCGAAAAAGCTGACATAAAGCCAAGGTTAAGAACAACTGATTTAGATAAAGAAAGGTATCTAAAATAAATGATTCGGTGCAAAGTGTTTTTGAAATTCCTTCAGTTTTCCTTGCATTTCATTCAAGTCCAACCAGTTAAAATTCTCCCATTACTGTAATTACTTACATAACTTTTACATTTAAAAGCAGCTACATTACCCATAAATGAGGAGGATGGATTTTTCACAGTGATAGAAAACTATTACGGAAGTAATTTTCATGTTGCCTGTTGACAGGATGAAGCTAAGGTAGGAATTCTCTGACATTACTGTGCATGGGAATCACCTGGAGAGCTTATTAGAACTGATTAGCAGGCCAGGCTCCTACAGATTAGGGTTTCTAGGTTGGGAGAAAGCCAGTGAACTGCTTTGTCACAGGCACCCCAGGTGATGCTGATGCCAAGGAACCTTGGACCACACTTTGCTAACTCTGAACTGTACGGGTCTAGACTCGCTGCAGTCTGGATCACGGTCTCCCACATGGTGGACTTTGAAAGCCTTGGTAAGAGCAATTGAAGAAATGTGAGATCGTTTGAGCCTGGAAGGTCAAGGCCACAGTGCGCCATGATCATGCCACTGCACCCCAGCCTAGGTGATACAGTGAGACGCTGTCTCAAAAAAAAAAAAAAAAAAAAAAAGAAAGAAAGAAATGTGAGAAGGACTTCAGCATGCTTTATTTTATTTTCATCCAGCAGGCTCATGCATAAGTCCTCACCTGTTCTTAGCAGCCTTCAAATAACTGCCTGAATCTCACTGTCAAGAAAGAATTACTTGAGAGAAAAAAAAAATCACATACTTACAGCTCACCTTTTTGAAAGGGCAGGAGATATAAGAATGAAGGAAATAATGCACACAAGTATGGCGTATGTACATTGATAGAAGAGAAACAGAGAAAAAGAAAATAAACTTTTTTTTCTATTTGCCAATAGTAGGCAAGAAGGCAAAATTAAATTTAACTCTGGATATCTTTAGGTAGTACACTATTGGCAGAAATACCCATTCAAAATTGGTTTAAGCAAAAAACAAATGTATTGACTCAATTACCTGGAATTGTTTATGGGCAAAGGTAGCTTCAGGTACTCTCTGCTTCAGGCTTTAAGTATGTCACTTTGTTCTCTCCCAAGCCCCTCTCTCTTTTGAGTTAGCCGTAAGCCAGGCTATATGTGGTGCTCCCAGTAGATACAGGCTTTCTCCAGATGGTTAAAGCAGCTACAAATGTTAAATTCTCACATCATTAAATCTAGCTGAAGAGAGAGAATCTTTGCTTTCTATCTTTCCCAGCAGGCTTGCCAATATGTATTATTGACTGTGTAATATGTACCAATCACTATGGCCAGGGGTATCAGGTTTGCTAATTGGCTTAAAGGCCAGGGATATCCCATCACTGGGGCTGGGAGAGGACTCATCTCCATCTGGAAGCATATGAACTGATGGGGAATGGCTGTTATTTTCCACAGGAAAGTCTGTTTAGCAAACAGCGTGCAACATATGTGGTCTACTCAGGACACAAAACCTTGACTGTCTACTAGAAATAATGTGTGCTGAATTTTTTTTTCTCATAGCAATGAGCATGCTTTAGAACATATTGAAACACTTCTGAATATTGAAAGAGCAAGAACTACCATAGATTTTGCCTGCACAAAAGAGGTGAGGACTGAAACAAAGGATTATATGCTGACGACTCAGCACTGTGACCTGATCTTGACCTCCCTGAGCAAATGTGAAATTAATTTAAATTTAGCAAGAGATAGGATTTATAATAACTAAAGGTTGCCTGTACCTCAAACTCCAGAAAATATAAATTGGCATTTCTGTAGATATTTTGAAGCACAAAATGTGCACAGAATAATAAGTGGTTATTGTGTGAAAGAAGAGAAGTTTATCGAATTTTCACATATTCCCTGCTCCCTCAACCTCCCACCTTCCAAACTTTTTTCAGAAGACAATTAAAAACAATGCATCTTTTTTATAGGTGTTTTTTTTTTTTAACCTACTTTCAGCTGTCATGTAGGGTCCTCTGTCTCATCTCTGTCTGCATTGCTTCCCTTTGGTTTTGAAATTTCGCTTTTGCTGATGAACAATACAGTTAGGAGTTACTATGTTCCATTAATCATTCTAAGAGTGATTTACAGACTTAGAGCAATATGCTTATGTATACCTATTAATACATTATAACACAAGATAAAAATAAGTAAACATGATTTAGTGAAATAAAAATAAGTTGAAAAAGTCAAGTCAAGCCAAGTCAAAGGAGAGATCAATCTATAATATGTGGACCATGAGAATCAGCATAGTTTGTAGAAGTCCATGGATATAGCTCTGAGCTTTCTAGCAGCCAATACAGAGAAAGATGATGTAATGATTATTTATCTCATTCATAAAATAATTAAGGTCAAGACACAACTTTCCCTAGTACTATGTCCCCAACAAATTTCCTTCTGTGGGTCTCTGGAAAGAAGACCTTGTGTGATGCAGTGAATGGAGTCCTCAGTTACTCAAGAGTGTGTCCAACATCCAGTTTCATAGATTTGTTTCCCACAATGCAAGGCATGCAGGTTGATGCCACAATCTTGAAAAAAACTCTATTCAAAGAAGTTCTATGGTGTTAAATTGGAAGGACAAGGAGAATGGAGTCCAGCTTTCCGATGGTCTGGCTCAATTCTGAAGAAGGTTCAGGTTACTTGGAGAAATGAATGGATTGCACATACTTTAGGCAACATTTGGTAAATAGTACTTCTTTCCCCAAACTTTTGCTAGCATTGAGTAGCAGTGATTTTGAAGCTAGCTATATTGTTAAACTCCTCAAAAGAGTCCCGGAATATTTTGCTTATTAAACATAGTTCTATATACTTTAGAAGATAGCCTAGCTGATCATTGGGTTGATATTTTCTATGAACATTAAAAAATCTGTTGGAAAGCTAGCTATTTCAGCCTACCTCTGTGAGCCAAAATATTCCCTAAAAAATATTTTGGTAGTGAAGCTTCTTTCTACTGATATGAGCTTTATGAAAAACTTGAAGGCAGTTTTTAAAAAATGCAATGCATAGCCTTTCAATTTAGCTTACAAATCTTATTCTATTTTTAAGTCTAGTAAATTTTATCAGTTATTTTTAAGGGATTTTAAAATTCAGTTTGGTCATATTTACAGATTTTGCTAAAATGTTTAAACCTTCAAGTGTTTAAAATTTTATTTATAAATTTGACATGTTTAATTTTGTTTTATAGGACATGTATTTCAATTTTCTCAACAACAGCAATAAAATCTTTCTGAGCATTTAAGTCTTATATATTGTAAAATTTCCAATACTAAACTAAACTTAGTAAGATTTTAGTTTAAAATCAGAAGTCTACAATGAGAATTACAAAACACTGTTCAAATAAATCAGAGAAGACACAAATGGAAAAATATCCGATGCTCATGGATAGGAAGAATCAATATCACTAAAATGGTCATACTGCTCAAAGCAATGTACAGATTCAATGCTATTCCTATCAAACTACCAAAAACATTCTTCAAAGAACTAGAATGGGGTACAATATTTGCAAGCTATACATCTGACAAAGGTCTAATAGCCAACATCTATAAGAAACTTATACAAATGCATGAGAAAAAAACAAAGAACCCCATTAAAAAGTAGGCAAAGGACATGAACAGACACTTTTCAATAGAAGACATACATGCAGCCAGCAAGCATACGAAAAAAGCTCAATAGCACTCATCATTAGAGAAATGCAAATCAAAATCACAATGAGATACCATCTCACACCAGTCAGAATGGCTATTTCTAAAAAGCCAAAAAATAACTGATGCTGGCGAGGTTGTGGAGAAAAAGGAACACTTAACGCACTGTTGGAGGGAGTGTGAATTATTTCAACCATTGTGGAAAGCAATATGCTGATTCCTCAAATAGCTAAAAGCAGAATTACCATTTGAACCAGCAATCTCATAACTGGCTATATACCCAAAGGAATATGAATTATTCTACTATAAAGACACATGCACGTGAATGTTCATTTCAGCACTGTTCACAATAGCAAAGTCATGGAATCAACGTAAATACCCATCAGTGACAGATTGGATAAAGAAAATGTGGTACATAGACTCCATGGAATACTATGCAGCCATAAAAAATGAGATCATGTCTTTTGCAGGAACATGGATGGAACTGGAGGCCATTATCCTCAGCAAACTAACGCAGGAACAAAAAAAGAAATACTGCATGTTCTCACTGATAAGTGGGAACTAAATGATGAGAACTCGTGGACACAAAGAAGGTAACAACTGGGATCTACTTGAGGGTGGAAGGTGGGAGGAGGGGGAGGAGCATAAAAGACAACTATTAGGTACTGGGCTTAATACCCAGGTGATGAAATAATATGTACAATAAACCTCCGTGACACGAATTTACCTGTGTAACAAACCTTCACGTGTACCCTTGAACCTAAAATAAAAGTTGAAAAAGAAAAACAGAAGTCTATCTCAGTTACTTATTTACATGTTTCAAATTGGAGTTATGAGATTATCATTCTATTAGGCCACATTCTCTTAAACATTACATCAATATGAAATACTAAATATGCACAGAATCCTTCTCAATCTGGAAATAGTAAACTGTGGTTTTGACTGTGTAAACCTTTCTATACCATTTTTTTCCCCCAGGCTAAAAGAGTCATACACTTTAAAGAAGACAAATACCATCCTAGTTTACTGAAGTTATTCTGGCTAAAAATTCTATCTGGACATTTGCCTCAAAGATACCATCACACTCACTTTTTCCTCTCAATATATTATAAAAATTGTTAACTGCAATATTAAAAGACTTGTACAGTGAACACTAGTATACACACCACCAAGACTCTACTCTTAACATTTTACTATACTTGCTTTATCACCTTTTTCCTTCATCCATCCCTCTGTCCTCCAACCAACTCATTATTTTCATGCATTTTAAAGGAAATTGTAGACATAAATGTACTTCCTCCTAAGTATTTCAGCAGACATAATATTAACTACAGTTCAATATTGATATACAGTTTCTTCTTTTGATATAAAATTAACAGTCAATCAACCAAATGCAAAGTTTGAAACGTACAATCACTGAGTTCTAACCACTGGTCACACCTGTATAACCAAAACTATGATTAAGATATAAAACATTACCATCTCCCCTTAGAGTTTCCTCATGTCTCCTCCAATTCCTTCCCCCACCTGCAGAGACTGTTGTACCTTTTTTCCGCCATAAATTAATTTTGCTATTTCTAGAGTTTATTATTAGTGGAATCAGCCACTAATATTAGTAAAACCAGCATGTACTGTTTTGTATAAAACATGTTTCATCCAGCATAATGCTTTTGAGATATATCCATGTTGTTGCCTGTATCAATAGTTTTTCTTTTTATTGATGAGTATGCATATACCCTTGTATGCATTTATTACAACTAATCCATTCACCTATGGATCCATCCTGGACCATTTCCAGGTTTCGGTTAGTATGAAAAAAGTTGTGAATATTCTCATGTAAGTCATTTTGCTGATTACTGAGTCTCTTTTAAAGTTTACTATTAATATGTCATGGCATGCAAAGCTTAAAAAGATACTGGTCTTCTAAACACATCTTACATCAATATCTGTGAACTCGGAGAAGCTGGCAACTCCTACCCAGAATGAATAGTTTTACATTTTCTTGGCTTTTATTACACATTCATGTATTTTCCTTTTCACTCTGAAGACTTTTGATGATAGAACACTAATATAATTAAAGTGTAATTTGTGCCTGACTTAATGGAATATTGAATTATTTCATATTCTTAGGATAGAACTCATAGGAATAATAAGAAATGGAATCCAATGGCTTTATCTGAGTTGGAGGTCAGATCCAATAATCTATTAATGAAAATAAATACATTTCTAGGAAACAAAATAGTCTAAAGACTTTGATATGGCGGAACTGCTGCTTATTTTCACTTATTTCACTTGGGGTGGAAATTTTTTATGTAAAATATTGCTGTTAATCTGTGAGTATTTGTTTTTCCTTTGTTTCTCAAAACTAGACCTCTCGAGTTTTAGCTGAGCTGGGCCCACCCAAAATAAAAACTACATTTCTTGGCCTTTTATACACCTAGGTGTTTTCACATTATTAAATTCTGGTCAATAGGATAGAAGCTAAGTGTTGTAAGTGTATGTAACTTCACTGCATAGAGGGGAAACCCCAACAAAACCGGCCAGTTATAGTGAGTGGAGGAGGCAGAACTCAGTGTTCCAGAAGGCTGAGGTAAGTAGAATTTGTGAGTCGAGTATCAAGAAGAACTACACACATGAGCATCTCCAGAGAATCTGCAGAGCACTGCGCTGGAGTCTCTCATTGAGTTCCGGCCAACACCTGGGTGGTGTTCAAACTCCATGAGGCCAAGGAAAGAACCACTAGAAAACAGTAAGCCAAATGCTTCCCGGAGTTCATTCACACAAGGTTGGGAAAACACTGCATTATCACCAGCCAGAAAGTAGAGACCTCATAATGTAAGGGTTATTTGTTAAAGTTTTCAGAGGAGTCATGTCTTAGTACAATGACTTAATTAGCCCTAGAGTAAAAGTTGCTCCATATCCGACCCAAAATTTGCTTATAAAGAACATAAACAGAACAGATGTGCAAAAAGTTTTAACAACATGCCACAGCAAAGTCCAGCACTCTTTACAGAAATAAAACAAAATCTGAAACTCAAAAATGTAAAAATCTAAAATGTCTAACATCTAACCAAAACTTAAGAGGCATGCAATGAACCAAGAAAGTATGACCCAGAACAACAGAAAAGCCCCAAAACAATAAAACACAATAAAATCAGCCCAAGAAATGACAGAATTGATGGAATTAGTAGACAAGAACTTTTTTAAAAAAGGCCCAAATGGAATATATATATATATATACATATAACTTCATCTTAAAAAATTCACTGGAAGGAACTAATTAAACTTGTCCTTCCCCTAAAAAAAAAATCAGTGAACTTGAAAACATAGCAAGAGAAACCATTCAAACTCAATCACAGAGAGAAAAAAATTTGAAAAAATTAATAGACAGTGACTTTCGGAAAGATATAAAGCATTCTAACATATGTATATTTGGGGTCTTGGAAGAGCAGGGCCACAGAGGGGAGGATGTCAAAATATTTAAACAAAGAATTGTCAGAAATGTTACAAATTTGATGAAAACTATAAAACTACAGATATAGAAAAGCCCCTAAAATATTAAGTAGAATAAACATAAAAATAACGACACTAAGAACATGACATGCAATTACTAAAACACAGTGACAGAGAAAAATCATAAAGCAGGCAGAGAAAAAAGACATTATGTGCAGAGCAACCAAGATAAGAACGATTGAATTCTCATCAGAAACCATGTAATCCGGAATACAGGGCACCGACATTTTTAAAGTACTGAAAACCAAAAACCTATCAAACCAGAAAAAGCAAGTTAGGGTTTTCAGTTTTGCATGTAAGATAAGAAGCTTGGAAGTTGCCCGTCTGCCCTAACAGCATGTTAAAAGCTGAGCGTACTGAAACATTAACAACTCTTCTAGGATCTGAAAGAGAGGTGAGGACATTATTCCCACGACTGGAGAGACAGACAGGCAAGTGCAGGGAGTCATAGTTTTTCCAGAGCAGAGACTCACCGGTGGAAACCACTGCGGGGACCAGTGCTGGGGCAGAAAAAACTGAGCTCTAATTTACAAATTGCTGGAGGATCAGGGTGAACAAGCCTGAGAGTTAAAAACTCCAGAGCAACCCAGTCTAGAGTGACTACCAAATATTTGTGAGTTTCACCTCCAGGAGCTTGATCAGATTCTTACAGAAAATATCAGAGAAGAATCTCTTCATGCTTTCAGCAGGGCGTGAGCAAAAGGAACGAACCATGTAAAACTATGCCGGAGCAATCTGTTCTTCTTAACGAGGGTTACCCTGGGGAGAAACTAGTTAACTAGAGCCTCACCTGCTGGGGATTGTCAGAGTCTAACTGATTTGGGGGAAGGGACATACCCAACTCTGGTCAACTCTAACCTTCCATGTGAAAGAAGGAAAATACCCAATTCCAGCTCACTCCATCCATTCTCTCCCACCTAAGAGGGGAGAAAAAAAAAAAAAACTGAGAAAAATTTGAGAAGTTCACAGTTGAGACACAGGTTGAGTGAAAGACTGAAACTTAATCATAAGACTATAATAGAACACTTTCCCTGTCCCAACACATTAATAAAGCTTATTTATAGCAGTTCCTTTTACCCAGTACATCATGTCTATCAGTAAAAAATTACAGTGCATATTAAAAGGCAGAACTTCCCTCCCCCATCCCCCCCCAAAACATACACACACACACACACACGCACACAATTTGAAGAGACCAAGGAAGCCTCAGAACCAGACCTGGAAAGGATTTTGTAATCATCAGACCAGACATTTAAAACAATTGTAATTGATACACTAAGGGCTGTAATGGATAAAGTAAATAACATGCAAGAACAGATGTACAATGTGAGCGGAGAAATGGAAATCCCAAGATAAGACCAAAAATAAATGTTAGAGATCAAAAACACTGTAAGAGAAATGAAGAATGCCTTTGATGGGCTTACTAGTAGACTACCCTAGCCAAGGAGAGGATCTCTGAGTTTGAGGACATATCACTGGAAACCACCAAAAGTGAAAAGCAAAGAGAAAAAAGACTGCAAGAAACAAAAATAGAATATCCAGGGACTGTGGGACAACTACAAAAGGAGTAACATATATGTAATGGGAATATCAGAAGGAGAAGAAAGGGAAATAAATGGAAGAAATATTGGATACAAAAATGACTGAGAATTTCCCCAAATTAGTGTCAAACACCAAACCACAGCTTCAGGAAGTGAACAGAATAAGAAGCAGGATAAATGCCAAAAAAACACACTTAGGCATATCATTTTCAAACTATAGAAAAATCAAAGATGAAGAAAAAAATTCTGAAGGAAGCCAGAGGGAAAAAATTCCTTACCTATAGAGAAAAGAAAATAAGAATTACAGCTGAGTTCTCCTCAGAAACCATCCAAGCAAGAAGAGAATGGAGTAAAATATTCAAAGAGTTCAGAGGAAAAAATCCACCAGCTTAGAATTTTGTACCCTCTAAGATTCTCCTTCAAAAGTGAAGGAGAAATACTTTCTTAGACAAACAAAAATTGAAGGAATTTGTTGACAGTAAACCTGCTTTGCAAGAAATGTCTATTTTCTTTCACCACTACACAACATATTCATGTAACAAATGTGCACTTGTACCCTGTAAATTTATGCAAATAAAATCTTTTTAGACAAAAATATAAAACTTATAATAAGCAAAAAACAAAATAACATTGTAAGTAAAAAATATTTTATAGAAAAGGTAAACCATACAGGTCAGAAACTTAGATCTACATAAATAAAGAAAGAACCAGCACTTTGGGAGGCTGAGGTGGGCCTCCCACAAGGTCAAGAGATCAAGACCATCCTGGCTAACATGGTGAAACCCCATCTCAACTAAAAATACAAAAAATTAGCCAGGCATGGTGGCACGCACCTGTAGTCCTAGCTACTTGGGAGGCTGAGGCAGGAAAATTGCTTGAACTGGGGAGGTGGAGGTTGCAGTGAGCTGAGATCACGCCACTGCACTCCAGCCTGGGTGACAGAGCGAGACTCTGTCTCAAAAAAAAAAAAAAAAAAAAAAAGAAGGAACATTAAAGATGGAATAAGTCAAGATAAAATGAAAACTTTGTGTTCAAAATAGTAATAGCAATTTATTCAAATATGTATTTGCTTATGTGTGCTTATATATAAGTGAAATGAATGACAACAATGATGCAATGGACAACAGGGTGAAATTAGGATTGTTTGGTTAGTATAAGGAACTCACACTCACCACTGTAAAGTGGTATATATACTGTCATTTGAAAGTAGACTTGGATGAATTGTAAATGTACACTGCAAACTCTAAGGCACTTACTAAAAAAAGTAAAATAAAAAAAGAAGTATAACTGATACACACAAAAAAAGAGAACATAATCATATAAAAAGCACAATTAAAATCACAAAAAGCAAAATAATGGAAGACAAAAAAGGGAACAAACAAGGGCTGCAGAAAGAAAATAGTAATAAATATGATAGATATTAATCCAATTATATTAATTACTTTGAACATCAATGGTCTAAGAAGACCACTTAAAATACAGAGATTGTCAGAGGGGATCAAAAAACTAGACCCAAAATCATGCTGTCTACAGGAAGCAAACATTAAATATAAAGACACATCTAGATTAAAAGTAAATGGATGGAGAAAGATATAATATGCTAACATTGATCAAAAGAAAGCAGGAGTATTTATGTTAATTTCAGACAGAGACAATATAACATAAAAGAAATGATTAGAGATAAGGAAGGGCATTATATGATGATAAAATTATTATAGTCTCCAAGAGTAAATTCTCAAAGAAGACATAACAATTCTTCAAATGTATGTGCCTGACAACAGAGCATGAAACTATGTGGAGCAAAATCTGATAGAAGTGCAAGGAGAAATGGTTGAATCCACTATCATCGTTGGAGACTTCAACAACCTTAGATCAGAAATAGGCAGATCCAACAGATAGGAAATCAGTAAGAACATAGTTTAACTCAAGGGCACTATCAATCAACTGGATATCATTTATATCTATAAACTAGTTTATCCAACAAAAGCAGTGTACATATTCTTCTCAGGCTCACAGGAAACATTCACTAAGATAGATCACATTCTGGGCCATAAAACACACCTTAAAAATCCAAAAGAATAGAAATCATACAATGTCTGCCTTCAGACCACAATGAAATTAAACTAGGCACCAACAACAGAGAGATAACTACAAAATCTTGAAATACATGAAAATTAAATAATACTTCTAAGTAACACATGGGTCAAAAGAGAAATCTTAAATTTAAAAATATTTTGAAGTAAATAAAAATGAAAGCACACTTACCAAAACTTGTGGCATGCAGCAAAAGTAGTGCTTACAGAGAAACTTATTACATTGAATGCATGTATTATTAAAAAAAAATCTAAATCAATAATCTCAGCTTCCACTTAAAGAAACTAGAAAACAAAGAGGAAGTTAAGTTCAAGGTAAGAATAAAAGAAATAATAAAAATTACAGCAGAAATCAATAAAATGGAAACCAGAAAATCAATAAAGAAAATCAATGAAACAAAAAACTAGTTATGTGAAAAGATCAATAAAATTAAGGAGCCATTTGTCAGACTAATTAAAAATAAAAGAGTGGACACGAATTACTAATATCAGAAAGGAAGGAGAGAATATCGCTACTGATCCCAGGGACACTGTAAGGATAATAAGGAATTATAATAAAGGAATGCTATGTATAACTTCATGCCCACAAATTTGATAACCTACATGAAATGGATCAGTTCTTTGAAAGAAATAATCTACCAAAACTTATACAAGAAGAAACAGTCCAAATAGATTTATATCTATTAAAGAAATTAAGTCAATAATAAGTAATACTAACCTCCAAAACAGAAAATAACAAATCCGAAGACGTTCACTGGTGAATTCTATCAAATATTTAAAAAAGAAATTATATCGGCCGGGCGCGGTGGCTCAAGCCTGTAATCCCAGCACTTTGGGAGGCCGAGATGGACAGATCACGAGGTCAGGAGTTCGAGATCATCCTGGCTAACACCATGAAACCCCGTCTCTACTAAAAAAAAATTACAAAAAACTAGCCAGGCGACGTGGTGGGCGCCTGTAGTCCCAGCTACTCGTGAGGCTGAGGCAGGAGAATGGCGTAAGCCCGGAAGGCGGAACTTGCAGTGAGCTGAGATCCGGCCACTGCACTCCAGCCTGGGCGACAGAGCCAGACTCCGTCTCAAAAAAAAAAAGAAAAGAAAAAGAAATTATATCAATTTTCTGTGATCTCTTTCAGAGGACAAACGCAAAGGGAACACTTTCTAACTCATTCTATGAGGCCAGTATTATGCTAATATTAAAACCAAATGAAGACATTACCAAAAAAAAAATACAGACCAATATCTCTAGTGAACACAGATGCAAATATCCTCAACAAAATGTTAGTAAATTAAATTGCAATTTATAAAAATAACTATGTAACATTACCACGTGGGATTTATCCCAGATATACAAGGCTGATTCAACATTTGAAAACTGTAATTTATCACATCAACAGGCTAAAGAAGAAAATTCATATGGACATATCAGTGGATACAGAAAAAACATTTGTCAAAGTCCAATACCCATTCATAATAAAAACTTTGAGCAAACTAGATACAGAGGGAAACTTCATCAATGTGATTTAAAAAATCTACAAATAACCCCACAGCTAACATTGTGAGAAACCAGAAGCTTGCCTGCTAAAATTATAAAAAAGGTGAGGATGTCCTTTCTCATCACTCTTTTTCAACATTGTACTGGAAGTCCTTGCTAATGCAATGAGACGAGGAAAGGAAATAAAATGTACACAGATTGAGAAAGAAGAAATAAAACTATCTTTCTTCACAGATGACATAATAGTCTCTAGAAAATCCAAAAGAATAAACAGCTACAATAATAACCACCACCAAAAAATTCCAGAAACTAACAAGCTGTTATAGCAAGGTTGCAGAATACAAGATTAATACACAAAAGTCAATCATGTTTTTATATAGCAATCACGAACAGTGGAATTTGAAATTAAAAACACAATACCATTTATACTAGCAGCCCCCCAAAATAAAAGGCTTGGGTATAAATTTAACAAAATATGTGCAAGATCTATAACAAGTACAAAACTCTGATGAATAAAATCAAAGAGGAACTAATAGAGATGACATGTTCATAGCAAAGAAGATTCAATGTTGTCAAAATTCTCTTTCTTCCCAACTTGATCTATAGATTCAATGCAATCCCAATCAAAATCCCAGCAAGTTATTTTGTGGATATTAACAAACTTGCTCTAACATTTACATAGACAGGTAAAAGACACAGCATAGCTAACACAATACTAAAGGATAAGAACAAAGTTGGAGGACTGACACTATCCAATTTTAATACTTACTATAAAGCTACAATAATCAAGACACTGTGGTATTGGCAAAAAGTAGACAAATAGATCAATGGAAAAAGATAGATCGAAATAGACTCACATAAATATAGTTACCTAATCTTGGGCAAAGAAGTAGAGGCAATATAACAAAGCAGAGATAGTCTTTCCAACAAATGGTGCTGAAAAAACTGGACATCCACAGGCAAAGAAAAAAAAAAAAGACACAGGCCTTATACTTTTCATGAAAATCAACTCAAAATGAACTGTTTGCCAACGTATAAAACACAAAACTATAAACTTCTAGAAAACAAGAAGGGAGAAAAACTAAATGAGTTTGGGTATAAAGATGACTTTTTAGATACAGCAGCAGCGGCAGAATCCATGAAAGAAATAATTCAAAGCAAGACTCCATTAAAATTAAAAGCTTTTGGCCGGGCGCGGTGGCTCACGCCTGTAATCCCAGCACTTTGGGAGGCCGAGGCGGGCGGATCACGAGGTCAGGAAATCGAGACCATCCTGGCTAACATAGTGAAACTCCGTCTCTACAAAAAATACAAAAAATTAGCCAGGCGTGATGGCGGGCGCCTGTAGTCCCAGCTACTCGGGAGGCTGAGGCAGGAGAGTGGCGTGAACCCGGGAGGCGGAGCTTGCCACTGCACTCCAGCCTGGGCGACAGAGCGAGATTTCGTCAGAAAAAAAAAAAAAAAGCTTCTTTTCTGCAAAAGACGATATCAAGAGAATGAGAAGATAAGCCACAGAATGGGATAAAATATTTGCAAAATGCATATCTGATAAAGGACTATCATTCAAAGTATACAAAGAACCATAAAACTCAACAATAAGAGCACAAACCCAAATGAAAAAATGGTCAAAGACCTTAACGGATACCTCACCAAAGAAGACAAACAGAAGGCAAATAAGCATATGAAAAGATGCTTTACATCACATATTATTAGGGAAGTGCAAATTAAAACCAAAAATGGGATAATACTGTATACCTATTAGAATGGCAAAACTCTGAAGCACTGACAACAACAAATGCTGGTGAAGATGTGGAGCAACAGGAATTCTCATGTATTGCTGGTAGGAATGCAAAATGGTACAGTTATATTGGAAGATAGTTTAGTGGTTTCTTACAGAACTAAAGAAACTCTTAACATATGACCCAGCAATCATGCTCCTTGGTATTTATCCAAAGAAGATTATAACTTATGTCTACACAAAAACCTGCACACAGGTGTTTATAGCAGCTTTATTCGTAATTGCTAAAACTTGGAAGCAATCAAGATATCCATTAGTAGGTGGATGGGTAGATGAACTGATACATCCAGACTAGGGAGTGTCATTTAGTACTAAAAACAATGAGCTACGAAGCCAGAAAAGACATGGAGGAAACTTAAACACCTATCACTAACTGAAAGAGGCCAATCTGAAAGGCTACATACTGTAATTTAAACTATACGATATTCTGGAAAGGGCAAAACTATGCAGAAAGTAAAAATATCAGTGACTGCCAGGTGCTGAGTGGAGGAAATATACATAGGTAAGGCACACAGGATTTCAAGGCAGTGAAACTATTCTGGATAATACTATCATGGTGCATACATGTCATTGTACATTTGCTCAAATCCTTAGAATGCACAACACCAAAAGTGACCCTAATGTAAGCCATGAGAGCTACCTCCCGCATTCAGTATCCCACTTGTAAATCAGGAGTGCTACTCTAAGAGGAGGGTGCCATTGTCTCTACCTCTAGCACAAGAGCTGTGGTGCAGAGGTTTTGTTCAGGGGACAGGGAGGCCTAAGAACAGACATGGGGAGGTTCAAACCTAAGGGTGATGTTTAAATTAATGGTGATTTTGGTGGTAAGCAATTATGAGGAGAGCTTCATGATAGCAACAAGCTAAACTGTAGACCAGCTAGAAGTTTAACAGAGAGAACCAGGGAAAGAAACAGCTAAGAAGAGCCCTTCTGGGGTCGGAAAAAATCTCACTGCCCAGCCTCAAAGACTATTTCTGCAAAGGGACCTGAATCAGACTGTGGAGAAATGTATGAGGCATGATTCTGTGGAAGACAACAGAGAAATCAGCTGGATATTAGGGGAGGTTAACTGCCATTGTGATACTAATAGAGGCAGAGGAGCTAGAAGCTTAACAGAGAGATCATGGGGAGGAGACATTCAAATATAATTCTGGTAAAACCACTGTCCTCCCAAGGTAATCATGTGCATACTCAGGTCTGTGCCATCTGAGGAGAAATATCGGAGGCTACACACTTCAAGGTAAATACATTTTACTGAAGTAGTCCAGTCAAATCACTAAATGAATAAACAAGCAAACAAAACAACCATACTTCTGGGAGAAGGACAATATCAAGTGTCACCACAGTATATTATCTAAACTGTCCAGTTTTCAAAAAAAAACTATAAGACACACAAATAAATGGGAAAAGTGCAACCTGTGTAGGGTTGGGGTGGAGGAGAAAAAAGTAATGTTTTATGAGATGTCAATGATTTCAAAGCAGGTATTATAGATATGTTAAAAAAAAAAACTAAAGGAAACAATACTTAAAGAAGTAAAACAAGATATGATGACAATATCATCATGTGGAGAATAAAAATAAGAGATTGAAATTATTAAAAAGGATAATGGAAATTTGGAGTTGAAACGTGTGATAGCTGAAATGAAAAATAATCTATTTATAATTAATGACAGCAAGAACAAGAGAAGAAGGAATAGAGTTTTATAGGAGTAACATTTCTACATTTCACTGGAATTAAGCTAGGAGAAATCTAAGGTAAATTCTGATAAATTAAAATGTATGTTGCAAGCCTAGAGCAACCATTAAGAAAATAACTAAAAACTATAGTGAAAAAACATTAAAGGAATTAATTAAAATGTTACACTAGAAAATACTCACTTAATGCAAAAGAAAGCAGTAAGAGAGGAACGAAATGGGAAAGATAAGTAATAGAAAAAAGAAAAAGGAAAATGGCAGATGTAAATACAACAAAATATAAATATAAATAATGACATTAAATGGTGAATGGATTAAACAATCAATCAAATGAAGAGATTGTCAGATCGAATTGAAAAAATAACAAGATTCAACTATATTTTATACACAGGAGACATATATTCCATTCAAAGATAAAAATAGGTTGAAAGTATCATTCAAACAGCAACCAAAGGAGAGCTGGAGTGAATGTGCTAACAGATAAAGTAGACTTGAAAACAAATACAGATGCTCCTTGACTTATGATGGGGTTAAAAACTAATAAACCCATTGTAAGTTGAAAATATTGTGAGAGTTGATTTATGATATTTTCAACTTAAGATCAGTTTGTCCAGACATAACCCCATGTAACTTAAGAAATGTACTCAATGTGTATTGCTGGCACCATTGTAAAGCTGAAAAATTAAGTTAAACTTCATAACTTGGGGACTATCTGTAATATTACCAGAGATAACAGAGCTTTTTATCTGATAAAAGGGTCAATCTATCACATTATATTATAAAGATATAACAATCACAAACATAGATGCACCTAACAGCAGAGCCCCAAAATATATGAAACAAAAACTGACAGAATTGAAGGGAGAAATAGACAATTCAACAAAATAGTTGGAGATTTTAATACCCCACTCAATTAAGAGCATAATATAAATTCCTCAGAAGCACACATGGAACATTTTCCAGGATATATATACCATTGCTTGTGAAAATGTAAAATGGTGCAGCCATTTTGGAACACAGCCTATAAGTCCCTCAAAAGGTTAAATATAGGGTTAGCAAATTACCATATGACTTAAGAATTATGCTCCTAGGCATAGATGCAAGAGAAATCAAAACATACATTTATATAAAACTTACACATAAATATCTATAGAAGCTATATTTATAATAACTAAAAAGTGAAAACAACCCAAATATTCATGAATTGATAAATGGATAAGTCACATGTGCTATATCCATATGATGAAATATTATTTGGCAAAAGCATTTAAAGTATTGATATATGTTACAACATGAATAAGCCTTGAAAATGTTATGTTATGCTAAGTAAAATAAAACAGTCACAGAAGATCATAGGCTATATTATTCTATTTATATAAAATGTTCAGAATAGGCAAATCTATAGAGATTGAAAGTAGATTAGTCATTGCCAGGTCTGGGTAAGTTGGGAGACAATGGAGAGTGACAGCTAATGGGTACAAGGTTTCTTTTGGGGGTGAAGAAAATGTTCTAAAATTAACTGTGGTAATGGTTGCTCAATTTTGTTAATACACTAAAAACATTAAGCTGTACACTTAAAATGAGTGAATTGGATGATATGAGAGTTATATCTCAATAAGACTGTGAAGAAATATTTCAAGGTCCTCATTCTCCTTGCCCAGTCATTTTACTAGGTATTGGTTAATAAGGTGTAACTAGAAATTTCTTGTTAAATAAAAAGATAAAACTTTAGATGAAAGGACTTTTGCCTCTGTGTTTTCGTTCCACCTTCAATTTTTATGTGATATCTGAAGCTTCAGTGGTCATCTTTTAGCCCTGAGGCAAGAAGAATGAGAATGAAAGCCAACCCACTAAGGATAGTGGAGAGAAAATGTGGAAAGAACTTGGCCCTTGATGGCATTAATAAGCAACTGAGCCAGTGCTGATAATCATCTTCATCATATATCTTGTTACATGAGCCAATTTTGAGGCTGGTTCTTCTGTTAGTTGAAGACAAATGTATTCCTAACTTATAAGAGAAGAAAAGGTAAAATGTTTATGTAAAGAAATAAGCAAAGAGATAACTTCTTGCAAACTTATCATTGGTTATGCAAGAAGGAAGCGATTTCCTCAAAATCTACCTCATATCAGGCATATATATCTATTTTGCTATATGTAATCTTCCCAACAATATCATGAGGCAGTTATGATTCTTTGCCATTTATAGATGAGAAAGCTAAGGCTTGATAGGATAAATAACTTGCAGAAAATCATGGTAAAGAGCAGAGAGGGATCTGAGCATTGGCTTGTCTGACTCTAATGTCTATGTTATTTATACTGTCTCGTGTTACTCCTTTGTGCAATCGCTGTGACTTTGTTTTGATTATACAAAAATGTCTCATCATGGTCATGTTCACCTGTGAAAGTTTATGAGCCTTTTCTATGAGGGTTTTTCTTTTTTGCCCTTTTTTAGAAAGCACTCCCCAAATTTTTGCCTCATTTCTAATCAATGCCTTAGCTGGGTCTTCTTATATAAACTGGTAATTTAGTACCCTAGCAACCAGTTCTACCACAGGATTAAATATAAAATTGCTTTAGTTACAGAACTTAGAGTACAAAAATATTGGCTTACACCAGAAATTGTTTTCTCAAGGTTCGACATCTCTTCTAGAAGAAATTATCTCCAATTAAGATTTAAACAGACAATGTTCCTTTTTTAACTTAACAATCTTAACTCTTGAGGCCAGTTTTATTTTACCTTATATGAAAACAATCTTTTTTGTTAGACAGAAGGAAGATAAGTTCATCATAAAAAAACTTTGAAACTACAAGAGAGTAGGCTAAGGAAAAATATCCACTCATTTCTACCTCTAACAAATAATATTTTGATGTATTTCCTTCTAGTGTTCTTGCTATTTATTATATGCCTAGATTCGCATAACTGTGATCTTACAATTCCTTTATTTTTATACAATTTTGTATTACACATTTTAAATGAATTGCATCGTCAGCATTTTTAATACATGGGACATTTTTTATAAGTTATGTATTCCTTCACTCTCCTTCACTTTCTTCTTTTTAAGCTACCAAAGCACTTCCAAAATATTTGAGAGTAATTGGTAGTCACCGAAGATTGTGTACATGCATATTTATATTTATAAGTACAGTATTTACCTATTGACTATACCACATACATTCTCCTTTCCACAGCTTAGATGTTTCAAGTTGTGTTTTTGTGTTAAATTGCTTTGTATATGCTATAAAGGAAAAATATAATGTAAACAATAAACATAGAAATGGAGAATTAGTGGAGGGTGATTTTTCTGCAATAATTTTTGATGTTCTTTACTCCAATTAGACACCAGAAAAGTTACAGAAAAGTGGGTGAAATTATTTTACCTATTCTTAGAATGGCATAGAAAGGATAACAGAAAGATTAGCCATAAAATAATCCTCCTTGAGGCTACGAATATTTCTCCATTACCCCTAAGCACTTAGATCATAATTCGGTCATGGTGCATGATGTTATGAATAATGAACATTATGATTTCCTAACTGGTGTGTCATACTTTGTAAAAATTTTTAGAATTTTTTGCAGATGGAGATGTTTATAAGAAAACTGGAAAGAGAATTGAAATGAATTATGTATGCTTGTATGTGTGTGTGCACACACGCCCATGGGCATTCTTGCACTAATTGATTTGAATGCTATGTGTGTAGCAATTGGTGACTAAATTCTTTCTTGCCTTTAGCATTAACAAGTAGGCCATAACCCAGAGATGAATATTAATCACATTCTATAATTATCCTTTCAGTTATAAACATATAAATATTACAAATATATAAACCAGTGCCTATATCTAGATATAGGTTTATGCATATTTAAAGAGATAATTATACATATAATTATATATGTATTATGTAATATGTGTTACATATAATTAGTGCTATTTCAATTACACTGCTCTGACTTTTAAAAGTTAGTCATTGCTACCCTGTCAGAGAATAAAACTGATAAACTTTCAGAAATTTGGGAATAGAAATGAGCTTGGCAAGCCAGGCCTGGTGGCTCACACCTATAATCCCAGCACTTTGGGAGGTGGGCGGATCATGAGGTCAGGAGATAGAGACCATCCTGGCTAACAAGGTGAAACCCCGTCTCTACTAAAAATACAAAAATTAGCCAGGTGTGGTGGCAGGCGCCTGTAGTCCCAGTTACTCGGGAGGCTGAGGCAGGAGGATGGCATGAACCCGGGAGGCGGAGCTTGCAGTGAGCCGAGATTGTGCCACTGCACTCCAGCCTGGGCGACAGAGAGAGACTCTGTCTCGAAAAAAAAAGAAAAAGAAATGAGCTTGGCTTACTCATGAACTGGAAAATATTTGGTCTGGCTTGAGCAAAGGTTACTTAATGAGAATATAAAAAGTCAAGTTGAATAGACTGGGTGAAGCACTAAATTATAAAATAATGAAAAATGCGAATTAAACTATGGAGTTTTGTTTTGTTTTGTTTTGTTTTGTTTTTTGGCCTCTGCTCATATCTTTGTAGTTACAATTGCAAAATAATCCCCCAAATATCTGTAGTTCTGAACAGGTAAGAGGACCTAAGCTCCCATGAAGGTAAAGGAAAGATAGTAAGAATAACTTGTGTTTGCCCAGAGTGGACCACTTTGCAGAGAACTTCCATCCATAGTATTAAACTTAAAGTGTCCACGTTCCTTGTCAGAATTCCAGCCAAAAAGAGCTAAACAATGGGATACTGGACATCAGAGAAAAGGAAGGAATGTTTTAGTGTCACACAGCAACCTCAGCTGTTTCCCACCTTCTTCCATGGACTTATTGCTGTGTCCTGTGAAGGCAACTCACTAGGGTCTATTTCTGGTTGTTATTCCATAGTTTAGCTTCAGCTTTCTCTTTCTATCTTCCACCTATAAGTCTTTTCTCTCGGAACCCTATACCTGCTTCTACTTTCCAAGTTGGCTAACTAGTTGATGCAATTCACAAATCTGCACTGAGTTTTTTGTTTTTTGAGACAGAATCTCGCTCAGTTGCCCAGGCTGGAGTACAGTGGTGCGATCTCGGCTCACTACAACCTCTGCCTCTCGGGTTCCAGCGATTCTCCTGCCTCAGCCTCCCAAGTGACTGGGATTACAGGCTGCCACCAACACGCCAGGCTAATTTTTCTATTTTTAGTAGAGACGGGGTTTCGCCATGTTGGCCAGGCTGGTCTCGAACTCCTAACCTCTGGTGATCCACCTGCCTTGGCCTCCCAAAGGGCTGAGATTATAGGCGTGAGCCACCGCGCCCAGCCTGCATTGATTTCTTAAGATGATCTATGATGGCTAGCTTGCCTTCTCTCATCATCTAAACTTCAAATCCTCTTTAAACCCTTTGTCTCTCTCATTATTTTTCATCTTTGGTTACTCATCAAGTCTGTTTTACTTCCCTTCAGATTTTCTCTTTTACTCACAGATTATTTAGAAGCTTGTTGCTTAATTTTTTGGTGTTAGGAGATTGTTTTGGTCTTCCTATTATTCATTTTTGGTTGATTCCCTTGTGGTTGGAGAACACAGCTCTGAATAATTTCATGTTTGTATTGTCTTCTATTTATCCCATTGGCAAGGGAGAAATTTCTACTCTAGGGTTCCTGGGATGGCCAAACTTAAGATACTCAATGTTGTATAAATAAGCTTGACAGCAGTTTATCAGTTACATATACCCATAGCCTTCAATAGGAGGGCGCTGCAAGCCATCCAGGGCCATACAGGTGTCGTACTTGGAAACAGAGTGTACAACTGGGGGTTGTGTGAGGCAGGCTTTGTAGGGTTAAGAGGATGGGGCATCCCCTGATTTCCACAGGCATATGCGATTGGCATGTTTGAATAATTCCATAGCTGCTAGGGTAACTTGCTACTCAGGGATGTGCAGGAACTACATCTGTTCCTCTTCATAGGAGGGTTGTTTGACTAAGGGGGCCTTATCCACAATAGCAGAGTGGGGAGGGGAACTTGTGATTAGGCCAGATGAGGTTCTTTCCATTTTACCAGCTATCAAGGCAGCACACAATATTGAGCCTTTATTTTAGGGCTTACTACATCTCAATTATTTTCAATTTTGGGGAATTTGTTTAATGGCTCAGGATGCGGTCTATCTTGGTCTATGTCCTGTGGGCACTTATGTTCTGCTGATGCTAGGCGAAGTTCTATAGATGTCAATTAGATTTTGTTAGTTGATGGTGATGAGTTCTTCAATATCCATACTGCTTTCCTGTCTAATCATTCTATTAATTTTTGAGATAAGCGTGCTGAGATCTTATAATGGTGGATTTATCTCTTTCTCCATTAAATTTGATCAGTTTTGGCTTTACATATTTTGCAGCTCTGTTATTTGATGTATACACATATAAGATTGTTATATCTTCTTGGTTAATTGAAACTTTTATTATTATAAATGTCCCTTTATGTTTCTGGTAATTTTCTTTACAGTCTACTTTATCTGACACTAATATAGGCACTCCTCCTTTCTTTCGATTAGTGTTTGCATGATTTTTTTTATCCTTTTTCTTTCAATATGATTGTATTATTACATTTAAAGTGATATTATTACAAAAAGCATATAGTTGGGTCATGTCTTAAAATTTATTCTGCCAGTCTCTGTTGTTTAATTGGAAGGTTTAGATCATTTAAATTTAATGTAATTATTGTTATGTTAGTCAGCCATCTTTGTTTTTGTTTTCTATCTGTTCCAGTTTTCATTTATTTACTTATTCCTGTCTTCCTGTGGGTTATTTGAACATTTTTTAGAATTCAATTTTGATTTATTTATAGTGTTCATGAATATATCTCTTTGTAAATATTTTTAGGGGTTACTTAAGGTATAACATTCTATATACATAAGTTATCATAGTTTACTGTATCACCACTTCCCAGTTTAAGTGAAGTATAAGAACCTTACTTTTTCTTATGTCCCTTTACCCTCCCCCATTATAACACAATTATCTTAAATATTTTCTTTACATATATTGAGCACCATAGCAAACACTGTCGTATTTTTTCTTTCAATCCTCAAACATGATTTAGAGGATTCAAGAGAAGAGGAAAAATACATTGTATTTACCTACATTTTTTCTTATGTTCTTTTTTCATTCCTGAATTGCATGATTGTTTTATGTTTTTCCCTCTCTGTTTAAAGAGCTTCTTTTAGACATTCTTTCTGAATACGTCTGTTGGTAACATGAAATTCACTTAGCTTTTCTTCAGCTGAAAATGTCTTGATTTCCTCTTCATTCCTTAAAGATATTTTTACTGGATATAGGATTCTGGGTTGATGGTTCTTTACTTTCAGCACTTGAAAAATGTACCAATTCTTTCTGGCTTCCTTGGTTTATGTTGAGAAATCCATTATTATTCAAATTGTTCTCCTCCTATAAATAAGGAGTTGTTTCTCTCACAGTGCTTTGTCTTTAGTTTTCAGAAGTTTGACTGTATAACTGAGTGTGGATTACTTTGGGTTTATCTTGTTTAGGTTTTGCTCAGCTCCTTGAGCTGTAGATTTATGTCTTTGATCAAAGTTGAAAGTTTTCAGCCATTATTTCTTTGAATATTTTTCAATCACAACCTCTTTTCTCCTCTTTCTAGGAGTTTAATGAAACAAATGTTAGATTTCTTATAATAGCCCCATATGTCCCTGAAGCTCCTTTCATTTTTCATTTTTTTTCTAGTTTATTTTTACTCTGTTGATACCATTGAGTAATTTCTATCTATCTTCAGATTCACTGAATCTTTCCTCTGTTCCCTCCTTTTAAGTTCATCTACAGCATTTAAAAAATTTCAGTTATTGTATATTCAGTCCTAAAATTTCCATTTGGTTCTACTTTATATTTCCTATTTCTTTGCTAAGACTCTATTTTTAAATTTGTTTTAAGCATATTCTTAATTGTGTGTTGAAAGGATTTTTATGATGGCTACTTTAAATTTTTTGTCAAACAATTCTAATACCCCATTCATTTCAGTGTCGGCATCTATTATTTGTATTTTTAAAAGGAGTATGAGACCTTCCTGTTTCGTGGTATGAGTGATTTAGATTGAAACTGGTCATATTGAGCCTTATTTTATGAAACTGTAGGTCTTATTAAACTTTGTATTTTAGTGGTCTTGTTCTGCTACCACTTTGGGAGGAGAAGAGAGATATACCCTTGTTACTGCAGGTGGAAACAGATATCCAGGCTCACCACTCTGCCTCTGTTCACACCTTATTGGAGCCATGGTGATGGGAGTTCTGGCTTCCCCTGGGCCTCCAGATATACCTCTTTGATATACTGGCTGGGAGGCATAGGAGTGCCTCAACACCACTCACCATGTGATCCCTACTGACACCATGATGGAGGGTTGGCTCATTACTACTGGTAGTGGTGAAATTCTCAACTCTTCACAAGACCTCGCAGGCACCACCTCATCAGGAAGGAAATGTGCCTGGACTTCCACCCCCTTGATTGGGGTGGAAGACTAGGCTCCCACATGGTCTACACTGACACCTCAAGGCAGACACTCATTACTGCTCATTGGGAATGGAAGTCTGGGCTCCCTACTCAACCTGGCAAACAGATTGCGGGGCCTTTTTACAGTTTGATAAGGATGGAAGTCTAGGTTTTCAACTTAGCCTTTGCTGGTGTAAGTGGGAATGTGGCCACAGGGTCTTTTAACCCCACTGTGGTGCTTGGCTACAATGCAGTGTTGACTTTTCTAAAAACTTTCCTTCTTGCTAGACTGTTCCATTTCTGATCCTTGGCTCAAGACAGAGGGATTTTGTTGGGCTTTGTTTGGTCTGTGTTTGTGGACATTACAAGGTTATTGGCTTTTTTAGTACCTGATTCGGGATATATGGGGAAAATAGAAAACCTAGAGAACTCGCTGTCATGTCGTTTTTAAGGTTCTGAGGTTCCTAGCTAGTCTGCCTTCTTTCCACCTTTCAGAGACTTCTCATGTTTGTTTCATATATAATGCCCAGGGTCAGGGAGCAATTTAGTTGTTCTTGGTGGAAGGTATAGAAAAAAATTTTCTACTCCATCTTTCTGTAAGTAGAGATATCCCCATTAAGTTGTTTTGATTCTACTACCTAATTACAAAATACTATCGATTTTTGTAAGTGTTGGGTTATCAAGTAAGAATTCCCCAATTCTTGAATACATAAGAATTATAAATGCAGCGTATTATAAATTATATTTCAATTATTTTATAGTATCATGTATTATATATACAAAATATTATAAGTATATATTATTATGTATTACATATACATAAAGTGCTAGCAATACAAAATATACTATTTTGGAAGCCATTGAGTGTTGTTCAGGTTTTTCCCATGATGAGCATAGTGTTTGATGGCCCCAGCTGTCACCCACTGGATTCACTACTACATACACTCCAAGGCCATGCTTCCCATGGGCTACTCCCAGCGCAATGGGGATACTAATTGTTTTAGTCTTTTTTCACACTGCTGTAAAGGACTGCTAGAGACTGGGTAATTTATAAAGAAAAGAGCCTTGGCTCACAGTTTTGTATGGTGGGGGAAGACTCAGGAAACTTAAAATGATGGCAGAAGGGGAAGCAGGCATGTCTTTTTTTTTTAATTATTATTACTATTTATTTTTTTTTAATAATACTTTAAGTTCTAGGGTACATGTGCACAATGTGCAGGTTTGTACTTATGCATACATGTGCCATGTTGGTGTGCTGCACCCATTAACTCATCATTTACATTAGGTATTTTTCCTAATGCTATCCCTCCCCACTCCTCCTACCCCACGACAGGCCCCGGTGTGTGATGTTCACCACCCTGTGTCCAAGTGTCCTCTTTGTTCAATTCCCACCTATGAGTGAGAACATGCAGTGTTTGGTTTTCTGTCCTTGCAATAATTTGCTCAGAATTATGGTTTCCAGCTTCTTCCATGTCCCTACGAAGGACATGAACTCATTTTTTCATGGCTGCAGAGTATTCCATGGTGTATATGTGCCACATTTTCTTAATGCAGTCTATCATTGATGGACATTTGGATTGATTACAAGTCTTTGCTATTGTGAAGAGTGCTGCAAAAACATACATGTACATGTGTCTTTATAGTAGCATGATTATAGTTCTTTGGGTATATACCCAGTAATGGGATCACTGGGTCAAATGGTATTTCTAGTTCTAGATCCTTGAGGAATCGCCACACTGTCTTCCACAATGGTTGAACTAGTTTACACTCCCACCAACAGTGTAAAAGTATTCCTATTTCTCCATATCCTCTCCAGCACCTGTTGTTTCCTGACTTTTTAGTGATCACTATTCTAACTGGTGTGAGATGGTATCTCATTGTGGTTGTGATTTGCATTTCTCTGATGGCCAGTGATGATGAACATTTTTTCATGTGTCTGTTGGCTTCATAAATGTCTTCTTTTAAGAAGTGTCTGTTCATATCCTTCACCCACTTTTTGATGGGATTGTTTGATTTTTTCTTGTAATTTGTTTAAGTTCTTTGAAGATTCTGGATATTAGCCCTTTGTCAGATGGGTAGATTGCAAAATTTTTCTCCCACGCTGTAGGTTATCTGTTTACTCTGATGGTAGTTTCTTTTGCTGTGCAGAAGCTCTTTAGTTTAATTAGATCCCAGTTGTCTATTTCAGCTTTTGTTGCCTTTGCTTTTGGTGTTTTAGTCATGAAGCCCTTGCCCATGCCTGTGTCCTGAATGGTATTGCCTAGGTTTTCTTCTAGGATTTTTATGGTTTTAGATCTAACATTTAAGTCTTTAATCCATCTTGAATTAATTTTTGTATGAGGTGTAAGGAAGGGATTCAGTTTCAGCTTTCTACATATGGCTAGCCAGTTTTCCCAGCACCATTTATTAAATAGGGAATCCTTTCCCCATTTCTTGTTTTTGTCAGGTTTGTCAAAGATCAGATGGTTATAGATGTGTGGTATTGTTTCCAGGGGCTCTGTTCTGTTCCATTGGTCTATATCTCTGTTTTGGTACCCGTACCATGCTGTTTTGGTTACTATAGCCTTGTAGTATAGTTTGAAGTCAGGTAGCTTAATGCCTCCAGCTTTGTTCTTTTGGCTTAGGATTGTCTTGGAAATGTGGGCTCTTTTTTGATTCCATATAAACTTTAAAGTAGTTTTTTCCAATTCTGTGAAGAAAGTCATTGGTAGCTTGATGGGGATGACATTGAATCTGTAAATTACCTTGGGCAGTATGGCCATTTTCACGATATTGATTCTTCCTATCCATGAGCATGGAATGTTCTTCCGTATGTTTATGTCCTGTTTTATTTAACTGAGCAGTGGTTTGTAGCTCTCCTTGAAGAGGTCCTTCACGTCCCTTGTAAGTTGGATTCCTAAGTATTTTATTCTCTTTGAAGCAATTGTGAATGGGAGTTCACTCATGATTTGGTTCTTTGTTTGTCTATTATTGGTGTATAGGAATGCTTGTGATTTTTGCACGTTGATTTTGTATCCTGAGATTTTGCTGAAGTTGCTTATCAGCTTAAGGAGATTTTGGACTGAGAAGATGGGGTTTTCTAAATATACAATCATGTCATCTGCAAACAGGGACAATTTGACTTCCTCTTTTCCTAATTGAATACCCTTTATTTCTTTCTCTTATCTGATTGCCCTGGCCAGAACTTCTAACACTATGTTGAATAAGAGTGGTGAGAGAGGGCATCCTGTCTTGTGCCAGTTTTCAAAGGGAATGCTTCCAGATTTTGCCCATTCAGTATGATATTGGCTGTGGGTTTGTCATAAATAGCTCTTATTATTTTGAGATATGTCCCATCAATACCTAGTTTATTGAGAGTTTTTAGCATGAAGGGCTGTTGAATTTTGTTGAAGGCCTTTTCTGCATCTATTGAGATAATCATGTGGTTTTTGTCTTTGGTTCTGTTCATATGATGGATTATGTTTGTTGATTTGCATATGTTGAACCAACCTTGCATCCCAGGGATGAAGCCAACTTGATCGCAGGCATGTCTTGCATGGTGGGAGGAGAGAGAGCACGTGAGCAAGAGCAGGGGAAACTGCCTTATAAAACCATTAGATCTTGTGAGAACTCACTCACTATCACAAGAACAGCATGGGGGAAATCCCCATGTTCCAAGGATCTCCCATCAGGTCTCTCCCTCTACATGTGGAGATTGTGGGGATTATAACACAGATGAGATCTGGATAGATCACAGAGCCAAATCATGAAATGAATGCAGGCCATTTCTGAGACACTTAGGACTACTCTACTTGGTGACTTTGACTCGAAGACTCCAAATGAGCCTGGCAAACTGTTTATGGAATTTTCTTGACACTTTCTTGGAACATTCCAAGACTCTTCCTACTCAATGGATGTCCATCCACCTCCTCGCCTTCACAGGTATCATGACTGTTCCGTGGTCCAAAGTCTCTGCCTGCCTCCTCTGCTGCTCTCCTCCCTTTCTTCTTCATAGACTTGTACCTCATGCAAATCTAATCTCACCTTGGCATCTAGTTTTCAGAGGATCTGAGCTGGCACAGTCAGTTGGTGACACAACCACCAAGTACTTTATACATCTAGACCTAGTTATAGGAATAGATATAGTAAATAGATGGACCTGTAGATATATAATACGTAATACTATATAATATGTAGCACTATGTACACAAACACATGCATTATGCAGGATGATTTGATCATCACAGAGTATCATTGATATGAAAATTCTGGTGGGGGCAGAGACAGCGTGGCTCACCAGTAGCCAAGTAACTATCTCCCATGTATCAATCCATAGTATGTTTCAAATTCATGCCTTTTTAATATTACAAATTCTAATGTCATCAACCTTCACAATTAGTCATAAATTTCTGAAAGAACGAAACTCTACATAGCCTTTGTAGATGGAATGTTCTGCAAATGCAGACACATACTATATTTGCACATTCCAATGAAGTTGCCACTAGCTAAGTTTGACTATTGAGTCCTTGAAATATGACTAGTGTGACTATGAAATTTTTATGCTATTAATATGTTTAATATTATTTAATTCTAATGAATTAAAATTAAAATTTTAAATTTAAGTAGGCACATGTGGCTAGTAGCTACCATAATGAACAGTGTAGGCTATAGTATGTCACAAATCCTTACCTTAGCTCCTATTCCAATAATTACTCCTGATATGGTTTGGCTCTGTGTCCCCACCCAGATTGCATCCTGTAGCTCCCATAATTCCCACGTGTTGTGGAGACACCCAGTGGGAGATGGTTGAATCATGGGGGTAGATCTTTCCCATGTTGTTCTCGTGATAGTGAATAAGTCTCATGAGTTCTGATGGTTTTAAAAACGGGAGTTTCCCTGCACAAGCTCTCTCTTTGCCTGCCACCATCCACGTAAGATGTGACTTGCTCCTCCTTGCTTTCTGTATGATTGTGGGGCCTCCCCAGCCATGTGGAACTGTAAGTCCAATTAAACCTCTTTCTCTTGTAAAGTGCCCAGTCTCAGGTATGTATTCTCAGCAGCATAAACACAGACTAATACACTACCTGAGACAAGGCCTTCATCCTCACATGCCTGGACTCTTACAATAGCTTTCCAAATCTTCTCCATGTTTCACCTCTCCTAATCCCCAGTTAGCCTCTAAGTTGCCACTATGGTGATTTTTCTAACATACAAAATCAGGTCACTTCCCAGCTAAAAAGACCTCCCAGAGGTGAGACTGTGGCTGACTCAATTGATGCATTCTCTTCCTTTCCCTTATACTTGGCCCCATATATACCTGGTGGCCTAATAAATGTCTAGTGGGAGAAAAATGCACATATTTCAACTATGGGATATTCTGGAGATAGTTTGTCTTAAATCACCCTAATTTGAGGAATTAGGCCCCCTAAATTAGTAAGATAATGAGGGCATATTTTTGGGAGATGACATAAACATGTATAATATTTATGAGACTTACTACATTCTAGTGGGTAGGCCTTGCTCCCAAGCATCCCCTGGCTATTATCAATGCAATGGGCAGGAGAAAAAGTGCATTTCTGGACCTCTTCCAAAGTGACCCTCTGTGAGACAGCCACCCTGGCTCAATGTGAAGGAAATAAGATTCTCAAGAAGGGAAAATCTTATTTGTGAAACATTAGACACTATTTTCAATTCAATGAATCATTTCATTATTTCACTAATAAATCCATTGCTTTCCTTAGTAAAGCCTCTCCTTAGCAAGGGGAAACATGAGTAAAAGGAATATGATCAACAGCAAAGCTTATTTAAGTTTGATCCTTGTCATAAAAACATTTTGAGTATTAGTAGTGTTTTCTGTTTCTCGGGCACAAGTGCATGCACACATACACACACACACACACACACAGAGACACACACACCCTTGAGTGTATGTTTGAATACATGAAATCCCCAGATGTGCACAAGCATTTTCTTCTTCTCCTCCCCCCAAGACGTACTTCTGTTTTCGTCCCATCAGTGGGTCTTCCCACAGAAAACACTCCTCCCTCCCATCACGGTCTTCTCAATGGGGTATGCAGTTGGTTTCTCTGCTCAGTGAACTTTCCTTTTTTCAGGGAGGAAGATTTAATTGCAGGGTTTCACATTAAAAAATAATGTTTAGACTGGGAGGGATCTGCCACGTTCAAGGAATGTGGTTTGCTCAGAAATGAGTGGCATAAATCCCCTGCTTTTTGCCGGCAGGGAACTCAGGAAGAAACTCTTTGGCTATTGTTGAAATAATCCATATTTGATTATATTTCTTTCAAACAAGTGCTTGATTCACCTGGAACCGAGTTGTTAGGCTTGTTGCATGGTCAAAAAAATCTACAATTACATATGTTGTTCATGTGCATGTGATTGGAAAATCCCATAATTCATTTGCTGTAAAGTTGGCTCCTAAATATTTTTTGCACACCACAATAACATTTAATTATTTTGCAACTTGCAATTATGACTCTGACTGTTCTAAATCCTTTGCCTTGCTTTGTCATTAGTGACAAAGTTGTACTGTTTTAATTCAGCTTAGGCATGAAAGATGATTTTATTATTATTATTATTATGCTTGTCCCTTCCTTGACCAGAGGCTAAAAATGTCACTTGTCTGATTAAGCCAGCTACAAACTGCAGGAAGTAAGATATCACCTGGAGTAGTCTGTTTATTGGGAACACACTAAAATAAAGTGGTAGGAAACAGCTCTCCCTGCAATTATACATCAAGCTCTAATTTTCCATTCTGAAACATCAACATTCAACCACTAAATCTGACTTTCTTGTGCATGTCACTAGCTTTATGCTTTAGCTCAGACAGTGAAATTCCCCAACTCATCCTCCTGCTGTTCAACTTTTTGTTGTCGCTGCACAGCAAAGCTCATGTTATCTTACTCCTTTGGAAAAGGCACTGTGAAAGTTCCTTTCCCCCTGTTAAAAACCGGACGTGCTTATTGGCAGGCTGAAGCATATAATGTAGCCATGTATACATTTATTTCCCGTGTGAATGTCTTTACTCACTGTGAAGAGAGCAAACTTTGCACTAGCAAACTGTTGCAGATGAACGATTTCCTTGTCAACAGGACAATGATGTAAAAGGCTTGTTAATACGGACATATTTGTACAATCTCTACATACTTGAAAGAAGCCAGATGCAAAAAGAGTATATACTGTGTGATTCCATTTGTGTAGAGTTCAAAACAAACAAAAAGAATCCCAGGTGTTAGAAGCCAGAGTAGTGGTTACTCCTGAGGGGGCTACACTGGAAAAGGCATGAGTGGTGTTTCTGGGTGCTGATAGTGTCCTGGTTTTTGGTCTTTATTATGGTTACATGGGTGCGTTCACTTCATGAGGATGTACGGAGTGTACACTTACAATACATGCACTTTCTGTTTGTATCATACATTTCAATCAGAGGTTGACACTAGAATACACTGAAAATGTTCTTCATGTAGGTCATCAGGATAGTAAGGATTTGAGGGTTTGGACCTAAGAGGTTCTGCATTTAGAGCACAGGATGTTATCACTGTTTTTCTTCTTTGCTATGTCTCATGACTATTAAACACCAAAATGCCATGCTGTAAGTGACCAGTTCCAGTTCTTTTTCTGAGAACATAAGCCGACTGCTTCCTTTCCTGGTACATAAACATGAATCGAGTGTGATGAATTTTTCAAAAAGCACTCTATGGCTAAGACAGCTCCGAGAATAAACACCAAGGCCTCTGCCCACGAAGAGAGGCATTTTAAACAATACTCTCAACCGCCCCCAATCCAACTGCCACCAAACAGTTGAGCTGAAGGGTAAAAGCCCACGTGTGCTGCAAAACCTGCGAGCAGGAAGTCAGACAGCATAGGTAATGATATCTACTCAGAGCCGGATTCACATCCTCCTTCACTCCACGGGAATTCTCAACAGTTGGTCTTGACAACTCCGGCAATGCCGAGGTTCATTAATCTATTTGCAGGTGCTCTGCTTTCTAATCCGCCTGTGTTTAGAGAGAAACGTCCTCAAAATTCTCTGTTGCAGCCTGCGACCTGGGTTCAGGGTTGAGTTCATGACGCGTTTTGGGACTCGAGATGGGAAGTGAAAGCTTTGAGTGATTCTGAAGTCAAGAGTTTTTCAGTTGGTAATCCCATGAAACATTTAACATCAAATCCACAATAATCAGAGAGAAGCACGGTAGGTAGTCTTCCGTGGTTGAGCAAACCTTCCTAGTCTACTATTTATGAAACTAGGCTGTGCTAAAACCCCCAAATATCTGAACCTTTTAGGGTAGACAAGAGAACCAGAGATTTCCTCATGTCCTTTGTTTATTTCTTAGGACACATGTCTGTGTTTTTCTGCTGAATTGTGGAGTGGGATTTCTGAATTAAATGGTTCTGCCCCATCACCCTAAGCCCTGGGGAGCTGGACAACTCTTGTTTGGTGGTTTCTATGATGGGCTACCTTTGAGAAGCACATTATTTCTAAAACACAGGGACTGCAAAATCTTTTGCTGGGTACCCTCCTTTTTGAGACATTATAGGATTTACAAATTGCCCTCAAGTATTTTCCTCTGTAAAAGGACTGTTGAATTAACCCTTCATAGTGAGGTTTCTGATATACAGTAAGTTTGTTATAACAACGTATTTTCCAAGATTCGCAGCAATGAATTCTCTGCACAGGGGCCAACACTACCTTGCCTTCCACTGACCTTGTGATAGATACCCAGAGAAACATCGGGGAGAGTCTCTTACATATTAATGGTCAGTCTGCTCTGGTTTCTAAATCAATCTCCTTTTCTTTCCTTCTTTCTTTCTCTCTTTCTCTCTCTCTCTCTTTCTCTCTCTCTCTTTTTCTTTCTCTCTTTCCCTTTCTTTCTTTTTCTTTCTTTCTTTCTTTCTTTCTTTCTTTCTTTCTTTCTTTCTTTCTTTCTTTCTTTCTTTCTTTTTCTTTCTTTCTTTCTCTTTCTTTCTCACCTTCCTGCCTTCATTTCTTCCTTCCCTCTATCCCTCCCCCACCTCCTTCCTTCCTTTCTTTTTCTTTTTTTTTTTTTTTGGTTTTGGATCAAAACTATAATAAGGATTCTAGAACAGATAACACGTAAAATTATGGCGCCTCTAACAAAGCAGAATTGGCATAAGTATACAGCACTTCTGATCTCCCTTTAAAAAATCAGCAATCAGCCAAGATGTGACCACCTTCACTTCAATTCACTGTCAGGTTTTTTTTTTTTTTTTAGGTCTAATACTAGAAGATAATTGTGCCTCAATTAAAGGACAAAGTCTCTTAAAGCTACAACTTTTCGGAAGTCATTAGGGAGCGAATGCTAACAGCAAAAGTCCTCATGGTACACCTGGCGACGTGGGGACTGCAAAGGAAGGCTTGTTAGCACAGGGTTCCAGAAGGTTTGGCTGGATGAAATAATTGTGTGTATATATCCTGTCTTGGCCTTGGGAAAGAACAAGTTATTTCTGACTGAACTATAATCAAGAATTCTGTCAGTACCTCAGAGTACTAGACAAGCAAGCTCCTGGTTATCCAGGGACAACGTATAGTGCCACTGAAATGCCTTCTGTTTGAAATAAGTAATATGATTATTTGAGTTGTAGCATTCAGTGTGCTTTGTCATACTACCGATTTTGAACAAATCTTTCCTTTCTGCAAATCGCCTCACAAATAACCTCTTTCCCAGGAGTCATGGGGACTAATTGTTTTGAAAACATAAAGTCCTAAGCTTGTCCCTGAGAGTGTAGTCACAGAAGCTCATAGTATTCAGGGCAAACAATTGGATTGTGCTTTTGTGGGCTCGGAGGGAGGATAGTCAACCGTACCCTGCTTTCTAGATGGAAAGAGGGCTCCGTTCCTTAGCAGAGCAAGGGTTAGAACCAGGACTGCTGATTCTTGTTGCAGCCCACCTTGTCACATACTTACTTTTGTGAAACTAACCTATATTAATCTTCTGAAAGCTGGAGTAATTAATCTACAGATCATGAGTGAGTGGTCACAGGATTGCAGGGGTTAACTGGAGTGGCAGAGATGGAGGTAGCATTTGATGGAGTCTTGGCATTTTTCTGACAATACCCTGCAAAGATTCCTTGTTGAATTAACCAAAATGTTGAAAAGTTAGAAGGCAAATTTTTTGCTGCTATACCTTTCTGCTGGTCTCCTCCTGATTCTATATTTATGTGACACTGACTCTACGTCCTGTACAAACAGCTTTTAATATGTGTAGTAGCACTAATTAAAGGAAGGGAGCTGGAGAAATGTTTACCTCATTAAGAGAAGCAGCTTTTGTTTTGTTCTAAAGGGCAGTCTGAAACACATTTCATCACTGTTGCTTCTTGAAGGGTATGATTTGGCTTTGATGAGCTCCATTATGAAGAGTAAGTTCAGGGTCAGCGCTGAAAAGAAAATAACTGTGCATATCTCTGGGACTGCATCCTCCAGAAAGACAGGAGAGAAATGACGTATGTGATGTTGACATCAGATTGGAGGCCATGCACCTAAGGTAGATAACTGGGAACTGGGATGTCAACTTCAGTATGGAAAGACATGCATGGGTGAATGATTCAGCTATTCCCACTGGAGCTACTTATCTCATGTATGGCATACACTGGAACTTTTGGGGCTTTGGGCCACTTTTAATATAGACTGGTTATTATCTATCCATTAAACCACTGGATGTAGCTATAATCTGTTAAGATAAAAGGCAGATTTCATTGTCTTCAGATGAAACGACTTTTGTTTGAAGCTAAAACAAAACCTTTCAGCCCCTCTCACAATAAAAATTAAAGTCTTTGTAAAGACTGACAAAATGGACCCCAGACGCTCTCCCTCACTCTGTCTGGGCAATCATTGCCCCTTTGTGGGTTCTTGAACACCCTAGCATGCCCTTTCCTCAGGGCCCACGTTGCCCTAGATAGATATTCCCTTGATATGGGACCATGCTGCCATTCTTTTTTGCTTTTCTTTCTTTCTTTCTTTCCTTTTTTTTTGTAAAAATGGAATCTGACTGTGTGCCCCAGGCTGGTCTCAAACTCTTGGCCTCCTGCGATCCTCCTGCCTCAGCCCTTGACACTTACCTGGCTCACTTCTTCACTTCCTTTAACTCTTTTCTCACTTTCATCCTCAATGAGGCCCATACTGCCAACCCATTTAAAATTGTAGCCCCTCCCTCAGCACTCCTGGTTTTCCCACCCCTACTGAGCATGGACATGGAGTCATTGACTTGTCCTGGTCTCCATCTGTAACCTGTGTGACATCTTCCCAGAGCACATTTCATATTCTAAAAATAATAATGCTAAGTCATTATGTTACTTTAAATTGTTGACTTTTCCCCCACTAGAATGTAAACTGTCAAAGAGCAGAGGTTTTTGTTTCTTTCGTCTGCGGATGAATCTGTAGAACCTAGAATGGTGCCCAACATAGAGACATTAGTAGTATATTTGTTGAATGAACAAACGGTTGAATCTGTTAGAGCCCTGGTGAAGAATTAGGTACACAGAAAACTAAGCAATAAAAGTGTAAGGTGATTATCACCACCATTAGAAAAAAAATCCCCAAAAGTGGTCTGAGTAAGAAAATATAATCTTGGCCTAGAAATAAGCAGTATTTACAGAAGCAAGATACTGTAATTGCTGAACATTGATTAAACAAACATTTTGTTTTATCTTTATTGGGAAACGAGAAGAGTGGAGGGAAGGTGATGGTAATGTAAGACATCCAGGTCCTGATCTACTGTAATAGAAAGTCAAGAGAGAATGGCCTAAAAGTGATAAATCGAGAAATTATGGAGAAAATATGTTATTTAGCAATATGAATTTTCTCTGAGGGTGTGGGGAAGAGTGGGGTTGGAAACATGTTTTTCATTATAAAATATATTACTATTTGACTGTGTACAGCATACTACCTTGATAATAGTAAAAAATCATGAAAAAAGGAAAAAAGGAAACATTAAATAAGCCCTTTATTCAGAAAGTACTACATTTCTCTTCAAATTCTTTTTAACTTTTCTTCTTAAATACTTTCAGATGATTAATGCTATTTATTCTATGAAATATAAAATTAGATATCATGAAGTATTACAATTGCTAGACTATTAAAAATTGCTAAAGATTGCTTTAAGTGTAATTCATATAGTAAATTATAAATCATCTATAATAAATAGATAAATTATGTATGATGATTTAAATAAGTAATTACATTTTCTTTTCTTATAAATTCCACATTTAAAATGATACTATTGAACTATTTCCAATGTTTACTGGATGCTTAGATTTTTTTAAATAATGTATTTATGAGGAATCAATGCAAATACAAAGTTACAAATAACTACAAAGTTTCAATTTGCTATTATTTACCCTGGCCTCCAAAAAAACCCCACACATTGAAGACAAACAAGAAAATGAATTCGGAAAATGTAAAGACTGCTCTTTTGGCTGAAAGTTACAACATCATTTAGGTGAGTCAATCTTGGATTCACTGCTTAGCTCATGAATGAACTTTATTTAAAACAAAGCACAGAAGGGTAACAATGCACACCAGGGCCTGTCATGGGGTAGGGGGAGTGGGGAGGGATAGCATTAGGAGATATACATAATGTAAATGACAAGTTAACGGGTGTAGCACACCAACATGGCACATGTATACGTATGTAACAAATCTGCATGTTGTGCACATGTACCCTAGAACTTAAAGTATAATTAAAAAAAAAAAAGCAAATAATAGCAACAATAAAAGAAAAGTCACTAAAACCACACACATATATAAACATAAATATAAATAAATTATATGTATAAATATATATAATATGTCTTTATTAAATAAATAAATATATATATACCCTTTTTCTAGCTTATTGATCAAGCACAGAAGACTAAGAGTCAAATTCCACCATCCATGTCTCCACATACTACAACACAACCTTGGCAAAGTCGTCCAGAACTTCTGATTACTGATGAGTGCACTTTGGATGTGCTGTCAGAATCAGGAGCATTTAACAAATAGCATTAACTGAATCATTTTAATGATTACTGAGGCCATGGCAGTGACCTTCAAAGGAGCATTATGTATTTGCCTATTTATAATTATCTCTATATATGTGTGGTTTAACGATGGTTTGGTTTCTTTCTAAATATTAGGGTAAAGACATATGTATGTATAAATAGATAAACATAGTCTGTAGACATGAAATTGTATAAATTATTAGGATATACACATGTGTACATGAATGTATGACTTTCAGTTGCTACCGAGCAATAGGTTGGCCTGTAATATAGCAACTTTTAATTCAATCAGCCCATGAACATACTTAATGAACATAACAGAGAATGTGAATTATCTAAATTATTTATCATGATTTAAACTAGTAATTATGTTTTCTTATAAAATTAACATTTAATTTTTTTAAGTTAAAAAGTATGAGGTCTTTCATATATAGCCACATATTTGCTCCTATTATAGCATTCATTGCCTAGTATTATAAATGACTCGTCTCTCAGTACTTGACTAATAGGTGACATTCAATTTGTGAAAAGGAAGGAAGGGAGGATAGAAGGAAGGAAGGAAGGAAGGAAGGAAGGAAGGAAGGAAGGAAGGAAGGAAGGAAGGAAGGAAGGAAGGAAGGAAGGGACGGAGGGAGGGAGGGAGGGAGGAAGGAAGGAAGGGAGGGAGGAAGGAAGGAAGGGGGAGGGAGGGAAGGAGGAAGGAAGGAAGGAAGGAAGGAAGGAAGGAAGGAAGGAAGGAAGGAAGGAAGGGAAAGAAGGGAGGGAAGGACCCACACTAGGGCACCAGAGAGAGATTCCCAGAATGAACAATTTGGGTATTGATATAGTTTGGTTCTGTGTCCCCACCCAAATCCCATCTTGTAGCTCCCATAATTCTCACATGTTGTGGGAGGGACCTGGTGGGGGGTGATTGAATTATGGCGGTGAGTCTTCCCTGTGCTGTTCTCATGATAGTGAATGAGTCTCATGAGATCTGATGGGTTTAGAAATAGGAGTTTGCCTGCACAAGTTCCCTCTCTTTGCCTGCTGCCATCCATGTGAGATGGGACTTGCTTCTCCTTGCCTCCTGCCATGATTGTGAGGCTTCCCCAGCCACTGGAACTGTAAATCCAATTAAACCTCTTTCTTTTGTAAGTTGCCCAGTCTCGGATATGTCTTTATCAGCAGTGTGAAAATGGACTAATACAGGTATCTTTTTTAGTAGATGAGAATCATATGGTTAATAGGAAACATTAAACTTTTACTTAATTCTATCATGTTTGGGCAGCAAATTGTCTGGGCTGTGTTGTTAAGTAGAAAACTCAAATGAAGAACACAGCATATGCTTTTGGAGACTTACAGACTGACCTTACATCCAACAGAGAAGACACAGAGAATCAAACTAGAACACTCCAGGGAAGGCCACTGAAACAATCTCTAAAGGACTACAAAGGAGCTTTGAAGGGACAGTCTAAAGCATGCTTTCCATACAATAGAGCACACATTGGTGGGCTCTGTGGTGTCAGGCAGACGAGTCTGGCACAGAGTGACGGTCACACATGGACAGGGAGATCATTGAGCCCATGACGGGATTTCTCGTTATGTTCTAATACGGGTGGTTCCTGCTCACTAACACTGTGTTAAGATTGGACAGCATATACCAAGAGTGGCCCAGTCTGGGACTTCACATACACAAGATGCATTCACTCTGAATCAGATGAATGAGAAATCCACCAGTCTTTCAGGGCTTAGTGAGTTTCCATAGACCCAGGAAGGCGTATCCTGGGGCCCAAAGGCAAGTCAGGCAGTGATGAAGACTCCAGACAAGGTTCCTGGGATACAAAGAGTCAGAAACCTGGCAGACAGTCTATGTGAAAACAAAGAGATGCAACAAGACTCCAATATGAGATTAACTGAAGCCTCCTGTGTCCCCATGTTTCTTCTCACGGTCACCATGGTGGGGGAAGATAGACCCATTTTCTGGGGCCAAAGAGGATCCTTAGCCAGTGTCAAGGAGGGAGAGCACCAGGAAGAAGCTGTTCTGAAAGAAAGTTCTTTTTCAGGACTGAATTGACAGGATCATCTCCAAGGTGAAGCCGGGGTGGGGGCCGAGGGGTGAAAAACAAGAGGGAAATGTAGCTGTTTTGTAAAGCGCGTAAACGTTTTTCAGTCTGTTCTTCCACCCAGAAAAAGCAAGATGTAGGCCTTTCCATAATTGTAGACAAGATGAAACCAAAGTAGCCTCAGGCCTAAAACACCAATCCTTCATGACAGCTCTCTTGCTTTAATCTTGGCTCAGTGCTCAGAGTTCTGAAAAATAGACCATGCAGTACAACCTCCTGTTAATAGACGGTCGCCATCCATCGCATGCCTTCCACTCTTTGAGATGTGTGATGGTACCCTTTTAGGGTACAGATCAAATCCCACTGTAGCAAATTCTCAGAGAATGTCCTAGAATTTGGTTGCAAGGAATATTGCTTGAAATAAGAGAGAGGGCCATTGGCTGAGGATCAGGAATCTTATTATAATGACCACATCTACCATAATGTAATTTGACCTGTGTTCACATTGGGAATTGGGAGAAAGTCTTAAGAGATGATTTTTGAATGGCATCATTTATAGAACATGGCTAGATTTAACTTTATTCTTCCCGCATCTAGGACTGGCAGTTTGGCTTTGGGTCAGATTTTCTTCCCAGTTTCTCAGGCACTGACTCCATGCTACAAGGTTTGGGTTGCAAATATTGAGAGGGAATGCTTAAACACAAACAAAATGTCTCGCTGATTAAATGTCAGAGTGTAGTTTGCCTCCTGAAATTCAGGGAGGGGAGCCAGAGACCCGGGCTCCATGCCCAGCTCTTCTACTGACATTAGGGGTGACCTTGGGGGAAATTATTTAACTGTTTCCTGCCCAGTGAAATGTGACACTTGGGGGCATTGCAAACACATTCCTGAGGTTTGTAGTTCTTTGCAGATTTTTGAGCAGGCATGGGTTGCGTGGAGTTCTTTCTTCTGTTCCCTTTTCTACATGAACACCTGAGGCCCTTTATTTAAAAAATGCCAATAAGGAGTTCTAAATAGAAGGCACTTCTGGTATTAATGCTATCGACAACAGCATCATCTCCCAGAAGGAAAAGCAATGAGTGAACACATAACAGTGCTTTTTCTTATATGTATTATTTTCAACCCATTTGCAGGAAAATCTATTTTTTCTGTAAAATAAGCCAAGCATGTCTATGGCACGTAAAAAGTACCATTTCTTCATTTCCCATACTATCATGCAGCAAATTGCAGAAGAACATGGACTGGAGTTAGACCGCCTGTGTAACCTTACTCTGACAGGTCCCTTCAACTCCTCTGTGCCTCAGTTTCCTCTTTGGTAAAATCATCCCCATCTATTGGGCTCGCTATGAGGACAAAGTTGTGCACACATTTAAAGTGCTTCAAACAGTACCTGGAACTTAGTAAGCATTCCAGAAACACTCACCTTTATTGTTGTTCTTGCTGCCATTAATGTGATGAGCCCTAGGAAAGAGCGTATGTTGCTACATTTAGAAAACGAAGACAAACTGGTTGTCTAAGGTAGAAGGAGTCAGTCAGTCAGTTACTAAAAAAGTAAATAAAAGTGTTTCTTTAATTCAAAAGGTTTCTTTAACTCAATAGATCTTGGCCAGTCAACGGAATAGGAATCCATAGTTAGATGCTCTCCAGGAATCACATGGACAACTTTAAACATTTCACAATATTACCTCATTTTATACTTAAGGCTGCAAGTGGCTTCTGCTATGCGGATAGCAGGAAACTCAGCTTCAGCCAGGAGAAAGGGTTTAATTCAGATCAGAGCTGTAGCCAACCCAGGCAGGTACTTTAGATGCAGTGCACCGTGCCACGGTCACCAGGCGTCCATGTGGCTGTGTCCAGCCAATGGCCTAATGTGCACCATGATCCAGTGAGATCGGGAATGCTTGCAAAGACCTTCCTTCTCAATGCAGCCCCTCTTATCTTTATTAGGAGTACTCAGCACCTTCTTAGACACTGGGCTCAGAATCAGGGCCCAGATCTGCCACAGCTCAACCTCAAATATCCCTTTTAATGACTAACATTGTTTATGGCCCAGGGATACGCTTCTCAACATCTTTGTCTAATGTCCTTGAAACAGTAAATGACTGCATCTGAATGCTATGGAAATTTTGGGGTTGCATCCCTGCTGTCAGCACAGACAAAAGCACGACTCCAGAGTACAGGGAAAATTTAAGTGATGAGACCATTTGGGAGACAGAAAAGGTAAGTTAATTAATGTGTCAAATCCTTCTATTCTTTTTTATTAATTGATTGATTGATTTTTTTGATACAGGGTCTCACTCTGTTGCCTAGACTGGAGTTCAGTGGCCCGATCTCAGCTCACTGTAACCTCCGCCTCCCAGACTCAAGCAGTTCTCCTGCCTCAGCCTCCCGAGTGGCTGGGATTACAGGCGCCACCAACATGCCCGGCTAATTTTTGTATTTTTAGTAGAGATGGGGTTTCATCATGTTGGCCAGGCTGGTCTTGAACTCCTGACCTCAAATGATTCACCCACCTTGGCCTCCCAAAGGGCTGGGATTACAGGCATGAGCCACTGCGCCTGGCCCAATACTTCTACTCTTGTACAACAAAATACTCTTTCTCAGTGTTACGCAGCATTGATTTCCTGATTCTTCTCCTGTCTGTGGTTCTGGAGGTACTTGGGAATTAGCAAGGTATTTTCAATAGTTGCACATAGTAGCTAGGAGACATTTTACTATGTTAAACAATCATATTATTTCAAATTTATATGTGGATCTAGAAGTTGCTTGAGTGATACCAATGTTTTATGTTGGCAACTAGATGAAATATTGAAAGCTAGAATTGTGAATCGTTTTATTAAAACACTTAATAAGTTTAAAGTGTTATTTCATTTAAATACATTTTATTTTAAAAGTTCATATTTATTAATCATAATTTCTATGTAAACAACTTTTATTATACATTTTGACTTCACGTAACACAATTTCTATTTTTTCTCTTAGTTTCAATAGAAAACTCACTATTTTGGAAGAAAGATAACATTAAAAAATAAATAATTTTAATTTTTCAATTTTAGTATTTATTTAAATTTGCTCTTAGATAAAAATATATTTATATTTTGTATATATTGCACACAATCACATTTTTAATTCTTTGGTTTATTCCTAACCATAGAACCAACTATGTGGAAATCTTTGCTATCACAACATTATTAGTGTCTTTGCTGAAATGAAGGCAAGAAAAAAAATATGGAGTATATACACAATACCTCAAGAACTACGTGTCCCTTTTTTTTTTTTTTTTGAGAAGGAGTCTCGCTCTGTCGCCCAGGCTGGAGTGCAGTGGCGCGATCTCAGCTCACTGCAAGCTCCGCCTCCCGGGTTCACGCCGTTCTCCTGCCTCAGCCTCCCGAGTAGCTGGGACTACAGGCGCCCGCCACCACGCCCAGCTAATTTTTTGTATTTTTAGTAGAGATGGGGTTTCACCGTGTTAGCCAGGATGGTCTTGATCTCCTGACCTTGTGATCCACCTGCCTCAGCCTCCCAAAGTGCTGGGATGACAGGCGTGAGCCACCGCGCCCGGCCAGACTATGTGTCTCTTTACAGTTCATCCAGACATGGCCAACCTGTTCGCAGGACACCAGGACATCTGTGATAATAATTAAAGTCTATTTTCTTTGATATTTCTTTTGATATTTTAGAAGATGACTTTTAGTCACCGAAAAACCATGGCTTTGCACATCTTCTTTTCTTGTGTCTTTACGAATGTGTGTTTCTTATGGTAGGAGGCCAGTACAGTTGGTTCTTGTTATTTTGGTAGTTGCGTCCTATAAAGTCACAGGGAACACTGAATTATCAAATCCTAGACAATTGCCCTGCGGAAATGCATGGGTAGGTTCCTGGTCACAGCATTTTTATCAACTGATGAGTTCATAAACTGTTCCTGTTCAAAGACACCTTATTTAACATATATTGTTGATTTCATTAATGTTGAACTCAGGGTTAACAGCACTATCGCTCATGTCTGAGCGATGCCCATTGTATGTTCTCCATAAAGCTCATCACAGCCTCCCTGCAGTTAGGGGCACTGCATGGCAGCGATCCCCTACCTTTTTGGCACCAGGGACTGGTTTAATGGAAGATAATTTTTTCACAGACCGGGGGGTGGGAAATGGTTTCAGGATGATTCAAGCCCATTACATTTATTGTGCACTTTATTTCTATGATAATTACATTGTAATAGATAATGAAATAATTATATAACTCATCATAACATAGAATCAGTAGGAGCCATGAGCTTGTTTTCCTGCAACTAGACAGTCCCATCTGGGAGTGATGGGAGACAATGACAGATCATCAGGCATTAGATTATCATAAGGAGCATGCAACCTACATCCCTCGCATGTACAGTTCACCATAAGGTGAACCATAGGGTTTGTGCTCCTATGAGACTCTGATGCCATTACTGAGCTGACAGGAGGCAGAGTTCAGGCGGTAATGCGAGCGATGGAGAGTGACCATAAGTACAGAGGAAGCTTCGCTGACTCACTGGCCACTCACTGCCTGCTGTGAGGCCCAGTTCCTAACAGGTGGTGGACCAGTACCCTGCTGTCTGGCACTTCAGCACGACACTTGGGGTCATTCTAAACAGCAAAACTACCCAAAAAAGCACTAAAACTTGAAATATGTGACACTAAATAGACCATAAAAAGGACACCCATTTACTAGATGACAGCTGAAAGGAGGAGGCAGAGATTCGCCTTGTTCATTTCAGCTGGGAACATCGCATTGGCAACTCAAAATGTTTGCCTTCCTTCCAGTCTGTGAATGTCCACAACAGTGACTCAAGAGCTGATTTTGGGATTCTAAATGAATTTTAGCTAGTAAGCAAATTAGCAAATACAGAATTTGAGAATAAGGCAAATCAATTGTACATATTTCATATAATAGTTTGTTAACTTGACTTATAATTTTAAATACTTAGTCATATGGTATGTGAACTTCTGTTTGTATTCTTAGGCCCTACAAATGTGAGGAATGGGACTGGAACACAACATTTGTTGCTGAAGTTACATATTTTGGTATGTTTGATAAATTTAGGTAAATATCATGAGAGATAATTCATTTTAGAATAGAATATTTTAAAGACTAATTTAAATGCTAACGAAAATCTGCTGCAGCCAATACTCTAACAGAAAAAGTTAAAAAGATCCAAAAGTGTACTGTGCTGTTTTTCTAAGTGTTTCATAAATTTCAATATTAAATGAATGTGTCTCTTAATAGTAGTAAAATAAGAAAGAGTGTTGTACTCAGAGCAGGGTGACACACATTAATTGTTGAGTTTCAAGCAACTGTAAGCAGTTTTGTGCCACTGGAAGAGAAGATGATTCTGGTTGTGTGGAACGGACACAAGAGATTAGGCAAAGGATAACTCACACCAGGCAACTTCTTAGGAACTGTCTCCAAAGCTGGCTCTGGAGAGCCCCAATTTCTCAGAATGTTGCAATGAAGAAAGGGGGTTGTAAGTCAGCTAGCTGTAATTTAGAGACTAGAGATTTCAGAACCAATGGATTGTTTGTGTGAGGCAGAGTGGGGGAGTAGATCAATAGAGAGACTGATAGTGTGCGTAGGCTGATGACTGGATAGATTTTTTTTTAAGTCACCTCTAGTCCTATTTGTTTATCTTTACTTTTGTTGCCTGTGCTTTTGGTGTCATACCAAGAAATGTTTCTGTGTATCAAAGGAAACAATCAGTAGAGTGGAAAGGCAACCTATGGAATGCAGAAAATATTTGCAGATTACATAGTGGATAAGGGTTTAATATTCAGAATCTGTAAATAACTCTTACAACTCAACAACAAAAAATCCAAATGAGCAAGGGATTTGAATAGACATTTCTCCAAAGAAGATATACAAATAGACAACAAACATATAAAAAGATGTTCAATATCACCAATCGTTAGAGAATGCAAATGAAAACCACAACGAGATGTTGCTTCACATCCATCAGGATGGCTACCATAATAAAAAACACACACATAGAAAATAACAAGTGTTGGTGAGCATATGGGGAAATTGGAACCTATCTGCCCTGTTGGTGGGAGAACAAATGGTGCAGCTGCTGTTTAAAACTCTATGGAGATTCCTCAGAAAATTAAAAATAGAACTACTACATGATTTGGCATTTCAATTTCTGGGCAAATATCCAAAAGAATTGAAAGCAGAACATTGAAGAAATATTTGCACACCCATGTTTAGAGCACCATTATTCACAATAGCCAAAGGTGGGAACAACCCGAATGTCCATTGCCAGATGAAGGGATAAACAAGAGATGTTCTACACCTACAGTGGAATATTATTCAGCCTTCAAAAAGAAGGAAATCTGGTCACATGCTACATTATGGATAAATCTTGAAGACATATGGTAAGTGAAATAAGCTAGTTACAAAAAGGCAAATACTGTATAATCCCATTTGTATTAAGTATCTAAAATTCATGGAAACAGAAAATACAATGGTGGTTGACAGGGGCTGGGAGAGAGAAATGGGGAATTGTTCAACAGGTATAAAGTATCAGTTTTGCAAGATAAAAATGTTCTGGAGATCAGTTTCACAGCAATGTGAGTACCCTTAACACTACTAAACTGGATGCTTAAAAATGGCTCATATGGGCTTACGTTATATGGCCAGAAACATTAGCTAGTGCTTATCCTACTCTCTCTAATGGGAAAGCAGTGGATTACCAGAGACTGAACTGTATCTGCCTCTATTTCCAAGAGACTCACATTCAACTTGGGCTCACAAAAAGCTGGGAAAATTTCATGAGTCCTTTCAAAAAAAAAAAAAATTAATATAAAACTACAGCAAAAAAAAAAAAAAGCAATCTGAACTTTAGTAACACAGCTGAAACCATCTGTAGCAGTGGCAGCTATGGCAGGAAAAGAGGTTTAATTTAGTTGATTTTCTGTGGCTGTTGGTTTGTTCACTGGGAGCTGCACATTTTTCCTAAGAGACCGAGAAGCTGCTAGAGGTCTGGTTCTCCTGGAAGCAACTCAATGCAAACCAAGGATCTGGGGCTTTTCATACCATTCTGAGATCTGAATGGGGGCATACCTTTTTGTTTGTTTGTTTTGGGAAGAAAGTCTTGCTCTGTCACCCCGGCTGGAGTGCAGTGGCCCAATCATAGCTCTCTGTAGCCTCGAACTCCTGGACTCAAGTGTTCCTGCCGCCTCGACCTCTCAAAGTGCTGACATTACAGGCCTGAGCCCCTGTGCCCAGTAGAGACGTTTCATTATGAAGACATGTGGTACCACTCTCTTGCTGAAAGCACTGGTTCTCCTTTTGAAGCTTGCTAGGGATTACAATGGATTTGACTCAATTCAAAGCTTCCTTTATTTTCCTAAGGATTTCATGAAGCCTTCTTGGGATTTTCAGAAAGAAATTGAGTTTCTTAATGCAATTTTTCCAAATGGAGCAGTGTATTGTATGAGACATGTGAATTCTGACTGTTGGTACTTACATATTCCAGATTTCCCAGAGAGTAGGGTAGTAAGCCAGATCAAACCCTGGAAATGCTGATGAGAGAGTGTGACCAAGCAGTTAAGGGAAGATTTTTTCTCATGAAAGACTGTGTCACTACAAAGGATGTCACTCAGACTGGAAATGGTGCCCTGACACCAGGTTCTGTCATTGATGCCACACTATTCGATCCTTCTGGGCTGTTAATGAAAGGAACAAAATCAGATGGCACTTATGGAACTATTCACATCACTCCAGAACCAGAATTTTTGTACATCAGCTTTGAAACAAACTTAAATCGGACTTCCTGTGCTGACCTGATCAGGAAAGTCGTGGAAGTCCTCAAGCCAGGAAACTGATGACCACTTCATTTTTTTAATGTTTCTTATTTTTTTATTTTTGAAACAGAGTCTTGCTGTCGCCCAGGCTGGAGTGCAGTGGCGTGATCTTGGCTCACTGCAACTTCTGCCTCCTGGGTTCAAGCGATTCTCCTGCCTCAGCCTCCTGAGTAGCTGAGATTACAGGCGCGCACCATCATACCCGGCTTATTATTGTATTTTTCGTAGAGACGGAGTTTTGCCATGTTGGCCAGGCTGGTCTTGAACTCCTGACCTCAATTGATCTGCCCGCCTCGGCATCTCAAAGTGCTGGGATTACAGGCGTGAGTCACCGCGCCCAGCCCACTTTGTTAATCAGAGTTCTACACAGTGCTTTTTTGTCCCAGATAATTGAAGGTTTTAAGTGTCTTGATTGTCAGAGGGTTATGTTCAATGATTATAATTTTGTTTTTACCAGTTTGGTTAAGAAGCAGCAACGGCACCATTGACTAAGAAAAATGAAGAAAATATCACAAAAGATGAACACTCATAGAAAGAGGTGGCTGCTTTTTAGATGTTGAAACCAGGGGCCATGCTTTCCATAACTACTACCTTGTAGTTTCAGAAACCCCAGATACAATGAGAGTGTAATCATTTTTTAATTGTATGTGTTATTATATCAAGGAGTTAGATATATTGCAGCAATGCTTTCTTCTGTGTTTAGATATTCTTTGCCATTCTTACTGTGAAACTGAAGTGCATGTAGAAAAAATCTTTTACTATATGAAACTTTACAACACTTGTGAAAGCAACTCAATTTGATTTAGGCACAGTGTAATCTTTCTCCAGGTATCGTCCAAAATTCCCCATAGACAAGACTTTTATCCTCAGCCTAACCATCTGGGACTGTCCAATTAAATTGCTGCCAGAATTTTACATCCAGTTTCATCTACTTTCCAGGCTGTATTCTTTACTAACGTTATTGAAACCAATTTCTGCTTCACACAAATATTTTTTTGAAACAGCAATTAAAGTTTTTCTTCCATGAGTGAAGTTCTTTTGGGAAAAAAAAAAGGTTACAGTGGTTTTTTTTGTTTGTTTGTTTGTTTGTTTTATGGAGTCATGTTCTATCACTCAGGCTGGAGTACAGTGGTATGATCTCGGCTCACTGCAACCTCCGCCTCCCAGGTTCAAGCAATTCTCCTGTCTCAGCCTCCCAAGTAGCTGGGATTATAGGCACCCACCACCACACCTGGCTAATTTTTGTATTTTTAGTAGACACAGAGTATCACCATATTAGTCAGGCTGGTCTCGAACTCCTATTGCCCGCCTCAGCCTCCCAAAGTGCTGGGAATCAGGAACATTTTACTTCTCCCTATACAGGGAGACAGGGGCAGGATGTCAATCCTCATTCTTCTGACTGGCTCTGCTTAGTACGTGAATGGTTCAGATGGGCCATGATTAGTTCTCACTCTTTGTCCTTGTTCCTGAAGTTAGTTATCTATTGCTGCATGTCAAATTACTCAGAAATGTAGTGACTTACAACAACAACATTATTCTATTTCACAGTTCCTATAGGTCAGGAAATCCTGGCTGGCCCATGGCTTAGCTGGGTCCTCTGTCTCGGGTCTTATAAAACTGCAATCAAGGTGTCCACTGGGGCTGTAGTCATCTCAAAGCTTGGCTGGGGGAAGATTTGCTTCAAATGTTGCCCATGTGATTGTCAGAAGGATTCAGTTCCTTGATGGCTGTTGGCAGGAGACACCCTTCATTCTGGACACGTGGGCCTCACCATCAGGGCAGCTCACTTGAGAGCCGGACTCCTCAGAACAAGTAAGAAGGGCCTAAAAGATGTTAGCAAGACTGAAGTCGTCATGCTTTATAACCTCCTCAAAGTGGCATTCTATCACTTTTGCTATATTTCATTCATTAGAGGCAAGTCACTAGGCACAACCCACATTCAAGGGGAGAAGATTCTACAGGGCATGAAGACCATTGAGGGGCATTCTAAAGACAGCCTACCACACCAACCTTCACACAGATGTGTTTCATTTGGGCTCACATTTGTATTCAATTTCTAAAGGGGGAAAAGAGATTTGTAAGAAATAGGTGAAGTAGGAATGAAATCAAAAGTGTATCCATGGAAATGGGCTAGAGATCCAGGAAACATTGAGAGAGGAGAGCTGGATGGGTTCAGTAGTCACTGGGATTCTAGACATTAAAAAGATGCAGTTCTACGGAGAACCCTGAGGACCTAGAGAGGCGATGCATTGGGTGGGAGGAACATGTTAATGGTTTTCAAATATCTGAAGTTATATGCGGAAGAGGAATTATATTTACTTTTTTATTCCAGAAAATAAAGTCAGGACCAATGGGTAGCAATTATCCAAGAGATCAATTTCTGCCAGTGGAGCCATGAACCAGTGGAATGGGTACCGCCGCGGTGGGTGCCCCACTAGGTGGAAATGTTCAGGAGGAGGCTGGGCAGCTGCAGACAGACTGTGAAATCTGGAACCCTGTTCCCGCTGCTGCTAATCCCCTGGCCTTCAGTTCCCCTGCCACAGGTAGGACTCATGCAAGTGAAAAGACCCCGATGAAATGAGGGGCAAAGGAAAGATCCCATCATGCCCAAGGCAGGGTTGCCCTGACAAGTGGTCTTGGAGTGCGAGGCACAAAGTAAAGCCCTCCACTCTCTCCTTTCTCACCCTCCCCTGACGAAGATGGCTGAGATTGCAAGGCAGATGCAGTGCATTCAATGAACCAGCCCTGTAAAGATCAGAATTGAGAGTACTGCCTGAAGGTCAGAGCCTGTGAGTGTATACAATGCAATGAAGAAAACAGAGATCCACTTGATTCTTCATCACTGCTGCTTAGTATTCTGGTGTGGAGATGTTTATCTAAACAATCTAATATTGATGAAGGTACTTAGAACACTGAAACAAAATAAAGCACTATTTTGCATATAGAAAAAATCAAATTAAAGAAATGATCAAAGAGAAAAATCCAGATCTTTCATAAGAATTGATTTGTTGTTCTTATTAGGTAATAGAGTCATATATTTACATAGTTCCAAAGGTATATGTTGAGTAGTGTCACTCCTGCAGATTCTACCTCCAATCCCTGACTCTATAGGTCCCAGTCTTTTTTTATTATGCTAAATATACATAACATAAAATTTACAAATTTAATATTCTAGGGTATAGTTCAGTGGTATTAAGTACATTCACGTTGAAGTGCAACCATCACTATCATCCATTCCCAAGACTTTTCATCACCACAAATAGAAAAGCTGTACCCATTAAACAATAACTTCCATTGCCTCTCCCTCAGCTCTTGGTAACCTCTATTCTACTTTGTTTCTATGAATTTGACTGTCCTAGGTGCCTCATGTAAGTGGAATCACACAATATTTGTCCCTTTGTGTCTAACTTATTTCACTTGGCATGGTTTTAAGATTTATCTGTACTGTACCATGTATCAGAATTTCATTCCTTTTCAAGGCTGAATAATATTCCATGTGTGTATGTATCATATTTTGTTTAACCATTCATTTATTGTTTGACATTGGAGTCCTTTTCATCTTTTGTTTATTGTGAAGAAAGATGCTGTGAACGCTAGTGTATAAATAAATATCTGTTCAAGTCCCTGCTTTTAGTTCTTTTGTGTATATACGTAGAAGTAGAATTGATGGACCATATGCTAATTCTATGTTTAATTTTTCTAGGAACATAGACAGATACTTTTATTAGTTTATTGTTTAGTATATAGCTTCTTGTGCATAGGTAGCCACTTTTATTAGTTTATGTTTTTAGTGATTCTTTATGAAGAGAGAGCAAAAGCAAGCATATGTACTTATTTCTCCCTTTCTTATCCAAAAAAATAGCACATTGGATTGATATACTATCAGCAACATTTTTCTGAAGATATTTCCATATCAGTATGCAGAGAGCATATTCTCATTCTTTTTTCTATCTTTTTTGGTAGCTACATAGTATTTCACTCAGTGACCGTGCCATAGTTTAATTAACTATTCATTTACTGAATGACATTGTTTTAATCTTTTGCTATAACATAAATATCTTCATAAAAAATATTGTACACATATAATTATGTAAATATGAGGTATATGTTTAGGTTAGTTCCTTAGGATTGTATTACTGAATCAAAGAGTAAATGTATTTTTATGTTTGGTCAATATTGTTAAATTGCTTTCCATGGGGGATGTGAAAATTTACACTATTTATTGGCAATGAATGAGTTTCTGTCATGTCACATTTTTATCATGGATTTCAGATTTTTGCTATCTGCTAGATAAAATCTCATATCTTAGCATAATTTTAACATGCATTTATCTTATTATAAGTGAGGCTAAGCAACTTTTCAAACAGTTAAAGTCTATTTGTCTTATTTTTCTGTGAATTTTCTGTTAATATCCTCTGCCCATTTTTTTTTTCTCCTGGTTACTGGCTGTTTCCTAAGCACCATCTAGGAATTCCTTATACACTTGAGAGATGAGTTGTTTGTCTGTAAAATAAGTTAAAAATATTTTTCCCAGTTTGCCATTTGTCTTGTGACTTGCTCAGGATGTTTTGCTCTGAAAATATACTGATTTTTATATATTTGAAATGATACTTCTTTTTTGTTTTTTTGATGCCTGGATTTTGAGTCAGTTAGAAAGTGCTAAAGGACATTGTCTATGTTTTCTTTTAGTATTATACTTTAATGGAATTTTTAAAAACCACATTTCTTTTCTAGAATTTTTTGAAGTTTATCTGGAATACAGTGAGAGGTAGATATCTTCTTTTATATTATTTCATCACTGCTTGGTAGGCCCCAAAATGTTTGTTAAAAAGTCCTCCTTCACTCCACTAACTTGAGATGTCATCTTTACTCTCTGTTAATTTTAGGGACCATTTTGGATGATGCGTGGGCTCTCTATTCTTTTCCTCTTCTCTGTCTATATTCATGCCACAGTGCTACACTGTTTAAATTATTGAGGTTTTATAGCATATTTTACTATCTAGTGTAAATAATAACTGATCTTCTTTATCAGTTTTCTGTAGTTGGTATTTTGTTTGGAACATGTTACGTTTATAAAATAACTTAGGAGAAACTGACATCTTCATGAGATGGAGTCTTCTAATTTACCACATTAAATTTTTCCATTTGCTAGTTGTTACTTTTGTATCCATCAGAAATGATTTAAAATTTTCCTCAAAAAGGTTATATACATTAGTTAAGTTTTTTTCTTGGTAACTTACCTGAACTGCTATTTTTGGTCATTTTTTACACTTTATTAAGGCTATTGACTTCTGACATGTTCTACTAACTTATTGATCTAATTTATTGCTTGCAAGTGTTTTGGAAAATTCTCTGTGATTTTACACTTACATAAGCATGTTATCTACAAATAGTGATCATTTTTCCTCCCTTGCCAATTTCATACCTCTAATTTATTTATCTTATCAAATTGCATTGTTGAATACTTCCAGGGAAATGTAAGAGTAAGAGCTATAAAGGACATCTGTATCAAGTCCTGTAGTTCTCTACTGTGTGATTCTCTATTTCAGACAGTGTCTGTTGACTTCTACTAGGACAAATTAAGACTTTTGCTTAAATACACTATCTTCTTTCTCTATCCCTCTATTCCAACCTGTTTCTCAGTTTTGGTAAGTCGTATTTATCATTTATTGCTAACGTTTATGACATTTAAATTCAACTAGCCACTTGTAACTGCCTTCCATGTTTTGTCCTTAGATATTTACTCTGAAGGAGTATTGGTCTATTATAATTATAGAAACATTAATCACAAAGGAATCCATAAAAGAGTAATATGATCCTGTGCCACAAACTTTTGCTGCTCCAAGGAAAATGTCCAATTAGTATCTATTTAATTCTTTTTAACTTTGTTTGCAGCTTTCCTCACCTCTTCTTGGTCACACTTCATTGTCATGCTCTCTTATGTCTCGTGTTCTTTTGAAAATTGCTTTATTTTGGAAGTAAGAAAGCCCCTGGGGAATACTTTCATATGGGATATAGGGGTGATGTACTTTTTGAGTTACTGCATATCAGGAGATGTTTGAATTTGACCATGTGCTTTATGATTGTTGGACTGGGTATAGAATGCAAGGACCAAATTTGTTTTTCTTCAAAACTTTGAAGCTTTACCACCCTACCTACTAGTGTCTTCTGTTGCTAATGAAATGTCTGACACCAATTTGATTTGCATCCCTTGCCATGTGGCCAATATTCTTCCTTCTCTTAGCAAGTTTTTAGGCTTTTCTATTTATTCTGTGGAATTCTAAGAGTTCATCAACTTGAATCCAGGGGTGAGTTTTTTCCATCCACCTGCTTAATTCTTAGTGGATATTTTCAGTATTAAGACTTCTAACATTTTCAACTCACAAGAACTGTATAAAATATGATTATTATCTCCAATTTGCAAATAAGGTTCAGAGAGATAAAAACAAATGCCCCAGGCCACTGCCTGGTCTTTCCACTGAATTATGTTTGGAGTGAGGAAATAACCTGAAGGCCATGATTAAGACTATACTTGGTGCAAAATATAAAGCATTTTGATTTTACTTTAAAAAGTTGGATAGCTGCTACCTTGAAATTTTGATGTTCATAACACTAATGATTAATAATAAATTGATAAATGTACATCTGCAAGTTCTATCTACTGTAAAAACAAGAAGAAACACTTGAATAGTTACATCCTTATGAGCACTCTCCCTGACTACACTTCAAGCAAAACATTTCTTTTATGGGCCCTGAAGGTAAGATGAATATAGAAACGGTGAAAATAGGATCTGTTGGAGTAGGCAGTAGTAGCATTTGATTCATCCCCAAATCAAACCCTCCCTGTTGATAGAGGAAAAAGGTAGCCTGACACACCACACACACATACCATATATATTTTTTTTTTTTCAAGAAATCGTAGTTGATTCTTTAACGAATTAGAAAAATAAACTGAGAGAGACAACACCATGCGCTCTCAATATGTCACAGATCATGGAGAACTCATGAGTCATTATGTTTCTAAGCCAGGGAGTTCCCCAAGGTCATGCTGCAAATCAGTGGTAAATACTAAGTTGTTTTTTTTTTTTGTTTTTTTTTTTTTTTTTTTTTTTTTTTTTAAGATACCAAATTCTTTTCCCATCATATCAGCTGAGAATCGATTTCTTTGTCTCTTTTCTCTATAGGCAGTCAGGAAATTTGCCATGACTAACAAGGATAGCACGAAATTCTCTTTAACATATTGAGCTATTTAAGCCACAAGTAAAATGAACTAGTATCTCTCACTTCCAACTTGGTTGTCAGTTCCCTGACTAGACATGCACAGAAATGGGGGATATGTATTCTCAGACCAACAGGGTTATAATTGCAAAGGCCACTGGTGGCTGCCCTGGGTATATTATGGGCGACATTCTCTATTGGATGGAACAAACTGTAGTGTTGTCATGTATAACCAAGATAGATGCTCTATGCCAGGGTCTTTCAGCCTTGGCATTATTGAGATTTGGGGCTGGGTAATTCTTTGCTGTGGGGCCTGTCCTGTGCATGGTAGGAGGTTTTGAAGCACTCCCGGCTTCTGCCCACTCAATGCTAGTCGTGACAACCACAAATATCTCCAGTCATTGCCAAATGTCCCCTGGGAAGCAAAGTCACCTCTGGTTGAGAACTACTGATCGATGCAAATTCAATAAAAAAAATTTTTTTGGTAAATAACTGAAAAATACACAACAGGTTTTTAAACACACATCCTACTTTTCACACTAGAGTCTTTGAAGATTATGTGCTAAAATATAAACATTCCAGGCTCTGGAAAGAGGCAAGGAATCTTTATATAAACACAACGAGCCCTTGGGACCATCAGATAGCAATAATGAAATACACACAATAAAATTCTGTGTGTCACATGAAAAATAATTCTCTGAGAAGATTATTAATCTCAGCCTTGTGTTACTTATAGTCACACACATGACAATTAATCTCTCTGTGCATGCCTTTAAGCTTCGCAGTGTTTAAACACCATCTCTATATATGTATATATGTGTATATATATATATACTTATTTGAAAATAGAACAACTATGTGTAAAGATGTTTCAGGCCCCAGGATGCTGTGGTTGGCACTCCCCTAAATTCTATTTTTGCTGAGAGGAGCAGCTGCCTTAAAAAAGAGACATTGAACCCTGGAATATGTTAAACCGCTTTTTGCTGCACAGTTTTGCCTGGATAAATTTGCTTAATGGGCATAGCTTGTGCCCTGAAGATAATCTTGTGCCAAATGTTTGGAAGGCAAGTGAAGGAATTCCTCAGAAATTACTAGGGGGCTGAAACGGAACAACTTCCAGAAACGCATTTGAATTTTTTGACTGTTGCCTAATATTGACATTTCTGACTTCGGTTGATGGTACTGACAATGGAATGTTGCCTAAGTTGCCCATAAAAGACATTTTCTAGCACTAACCCAATCTGTTGTTCCAGGGTGGGGGGTAGGAGGGAAGCTAGGCAGGGCGTTGAGGTGGGGAGGGGAAACAAAGTGTGAAAGGTTTCTAGTGAAAGAAGGGGAATCTTTAAGGGAAAATGGCTTATTTATAAGTTCAAAGTGTTTTCTATGCTAAGCTTTTTTGGAATGTTAGATCCTTAGACATATATACATAAATGTCTATGTCTATATCTATATAAACACACGCACATATATATACATCCATATATATATATATAGAGAGAGAGAGACAAATATATATAACTACATTTGATCTCTAACAATATTTAGTCCTGAGAAACAACCATCACAGAAGATGAACCCCGTGTGACTTGTGGGATGATGAGGTTATAAGTAAAATTGTTCTGTTTTTTAGTGTTTTAGTAACACCTCTGTAAGGTCATTTGCTAAATCAGCTAGTCCATTAATTAATTAGCCAGCCAGTTGGCCTCAAAGGATCTGGAGGTGTGCAGTAGGATAAGGCTCCAAGTTTCCTGGAGGAACACGTGTCCAAAAGCTTGAATTGGAAAAAAAAAACCCTACCAAGCCAGGAATCCTGACTCCAAGTCTCTTTGCTGTCCAGTACTTCTGAATATTTATAAGACTCTTATTTAGAGGAGGAATAAACAAGGAATACATATACTCCCCAAGAGAGTGGAGAAGACACGAACAGCTCCTTTGTAATAGCAGGACAAAGAAGATGTGAGGCAAAGTCATGAAGAAAGCCGGCACAGCATGAAAGGAAGAAGCTCCTGCCAGAAGTTCAAGGCTTTGATAAAACCCAGAGACGCCATTTTTAGGCCTCTGTCTGGTCTAACCTGTTAGAAAGGTAAGGTGCCTCCTCTCATTTCTCCCAGCTCAGGAAATAGAAAATTCAAAGGAAAACTTGAAATGAAGAAGCAGCAAAGGTTATGTGGCTTCTTTCCAAGTAGATGCAGCAGCTTCGAAACAGGCCAGAAATGTTCCTAAAAATAAAGAAATATGTAAATAAATAAATAACATTCCCTCAAGAGGCTATCACACCAAGGAAAGCAAATAGAGGAAATGATGTGTTGAGTGTTGGTCTTTTGAACTACAGCGGTTTGAGACCTCTTCAGCTTGCCTTCTGCAGGCAGTGGAATAGGGAGAACAGCTTATTTCCTCAGCAAGGCAGTGCTAAGGAGGTGAGAGGGGGCTTTCCCTTGACCTATTAACCCTGCCCCCCTTCTCCTCCATTGTCGTTCTGTACTGCTGCAGCAAAACTGATGCAAGAACCGGACTCTCTGCACACCCCAACTAAATGCATCGGTTGTACATACCTCTAATATTTTGAGTGTGAAATGTTAACTATAAATACATGAAAGAATGGGTGTCAACTCAAGCCTGTAATCCCAGCACTTTGGGAGGCCGAGACGGGCGGATCACGAGGTCAGGAGATCGAGACCATCCTGGCTAACACGGTGAAACCCCGTCTCTACTAAAAAATACAAAAAACTAGCCGGGCGAGGTGGCCGGCGCCTGTAGTCCCAGCTACTCGGGAGGCTGAGGCAGGAGAATGGCGTGAACCCGGGAGGCGGAGCTTGCAGTGAGCCGAGATCGCGCCACTGCACTCCAGCCTGGGTGACAGAGCCAGACTCCGTCTCAAAAAAAAAAAAAAAAAAAAAGAATGGGTGTCAAAAATGTTTTTTGAACCAAAATGTGCTATACAAAGTAGAGTTATTAATATCAAGAATATGAAGACATGTGAAGACCTGGTAATGAAAAGTTTCAACTTGCCTCTACCGTTAGTAGAGAAACCCAAATCTGCAGCCCCATATTGTCTGTCAGCTCACGGCTTTGGCAGTTGTTTTCATTCATGCCGTCAGTTGGACAGTCAACCATGTAATCAATTATCCATGTCTGCAAACCTTTTTAAAAACTCTTAGGCCAATAGAAGTCTTTCTGGTTTTGTCATATTTTCCACCACTTTTCCACCATGTCAACCCACCACATTGGTTTTCTGTACTATTAAGAGTAGATTCTGTCTTAACTAGGAAAAGAAAAATGCTCAAATTCCCCCTTGAAAAGAATGTGTAAAAGAAAACAACCTGGATATATTTTGGGACAAACAGAGTGTTGTCTATGATGTATCCATTTTTGCTGTGTTATAAACTACCCCAAAGCATGGTGGCTGAAAATAACAATGATTTATTAGTTAATGATTCTGATACAGCATTGGAACTGGGCTTAGCAGAGCAGTTCTGCTGGTCTTGCCTGGGCTCACTCATCCACCTGTGGTCAGTGGGTCGGTCATCTGGGATCTGCTTGGTTTACAATGTCCTTACTCACACGTTTGACTGTTGGTGTTGGTTGCTAACTAGAGTGAGACAGCTGGCTGAGTTAAGAGTCTCCAGCTAACTGGTCTAGGTTCACGGCAGTTTCAGGATTCCCAGGGGCAGCATTAGGGAAAGCCCTGATACACAAATACTTTTGAAGCATCTACTTCACAAATGAGTCACATTTGCTGATACCCCATTAGTCAAAAAACAAAGTCACAGGGCCAAGCCGAGATTCAAGAGACTGAGAAATAAACTCTTGATGGGAGATGCTACCACATCACATTGCAAAGGAGTGTGCATAAAGGTATGGGAGGAATTTGGGGTTATTTTCACAATCGACCATACAAGGCTAATGGCATACTTTTTACATGGAGGGAAGAACACACATTAGAAGTTCATTCAGGCTGATCTGCCATCTGAACATTGAACCAATGACGTATTGGTAAATGTCTTTCTAACTATTGCTGTGACTATTATAAGTCCCTTGCTTATAATAAAAAAATGTGACTGTAACCATGCAACTTGTACCTGTTGGTCTCAGTTCTACCTGTGGGACCAGTCACACAGACCAACAAGATCTCACTTCCATGTGACAGCCCTTCTGATATGTAGGACGACTGCCTTGGCCCTTGGACCATCCCTTCTGCAGGCTGTTCATCCCAGATCCTTCCACTATTTCTCCTCAGATATGGTTACAGGACTCTTAAATACTCCACTTGCTCTTTTCTACCTTTGTTCCGCCTAGAAAGTCTGGTACCTACCTGAGTCAAAAGCAATATTCCAAGTGTGATCCATCAGCATGCAGAAAAAGGGACTACCATTTCCTTCATTATCTGTTCTTTACTTCCTTTAGGGAAGCCTTAAATCACACTGTTAACTTATACCGTGGGGAGCCACAAGTTCCCTCAACCTACACACAGATGTTGTTTGAGAAGATGTTACAGAGCCTTATATTTTATTCTTGTCAAATTTCATCTGACAACATGCAAACCATTTCCTCTTATTATTGAATCCTCTCAGGTTCCTTATATTGGCTTGCAAAGTGTTTTGATGACAGGTGTTATATATTAATCCACTCCATGTGCCTCCTGGATCTTCATTCAAGTGTTGGAAAAACTATTAAATAGGACAAGGTTGAGAACAAAACTCTAGGACTAACCACTCGAAACCTATTTGCATTTCCCACTAACTGGCACCAAGACAACATCCTCTTGCTTTTCTGTGCTCGCCTCATTTAGAACAGAGTAGTGTAGACCTTGTCAAAGGGACCACTAAAGTCTATGTACATGGAGTCTGTCTCATTTTTCCGATTCAATAGACTAATTAACCTGTCCCACAAGAAGTGAGATTCCAATATTCCTGGTGAAAACAACTACCTTTTACTAAATAGTTACAAAATGTTATTATCATTATTTCTGAGGTTGGCATGAATCTAACCAGTCTGTATTGAAAACCATAGTACCTATCTCTTCTGAATTCCTCGTGTTTTTTTCTGTGACCTTAGTTTATTCCCCTAAGAACACTGACAGTGGGTTGAGATGACTCCGCAGTCAGTTTTCTCACCATCTCCTGGGATGTTACTCCCCTTGGCCAGCAGACCTACCGATGGCTCATTAATAAACTATATGCACCTTTTGCTTAGCTCAGACATCAAACCCTCATACAAATCCATTCTTCCTGCAGCAGCCTGTAGCTCTCCATTCAATGTGCCTTTATTAAGCATCTACTATGTCATATACACTGAGAGACATTGGGGATAAATATGGGCAAAAATTAAGTCTGTGTAGGATGTTGACACTGTCTGTGAGTGACACTGACATTCTGTCTATGAGGGATGTTGTCACTGTATACCCCACTGTATGGGTGATGTTAATACCACATTTGGGTGTGATGTTGACATCTTGCTTAAAGATGAGAGAAGATGTGCTGCGGGCATGGGTCTCTGAGAGTATTTGGGGGGGTGTTAGTGAGTGTGTGATTTGTGTGGGGTACAGGCCAACATACATGCTATGATGTGTATGCAGGAGGTTATCTAACCATGGCCCTGGGCCTTGTTGATAGAACTATCAAAGAGTTTACATTCTAGTCAAGAAGATAAAAAGGTTAATTGAGGTTTGCAACAAAAACAAACATGATGTTATGGAGATATGTTTAGGGTTCTGTAGAAACTCAGAGGAGCACCTTGTTCAGGGTGAATATCCGGGAAGGCAGATGGCGACTGCAGTAAGATGTGGAGGTAGACACATGAGGTTGGCATATTCAGACAGTGCCTGTGGGAGTTTCAAAGAGTTTGTTTTGGCTGGAGGCCCATTTGGGAATAAGCATGCCTAGAAATAAAGCCAGATAATTGCTTTTTATACCATGCTTTAGAGTTTAGAATTCTTTTATACACAGTGGGGATCTGACGACTAGTTTCAAGTAGGAAAGTGACATAATCAAATTTGTGGGTTAAATAGATCTCTCTAGAAGGAATTTGGAGAATGGTGTAAGGGTGTAAATTATGAGGCTTCTGCAGTAAACTAAGAGACACAAAGCGTAGAACTGAATTAAGGCAGCAGAAGTGGAGATGAAAATGAGATATATTTAGCTATGAAATACACGTGGGAATGGAAAGGTTTGGGCAATTGATTAAATGAGATGGAAGTGAAAAACAAGATTATAGGATAATTCTCCTTAGTTCTGGCTCTGTCAATTAGATAGATGGCTGTACATTTACTGAGACAGGAAATAAATTATTGGTTTTTAAGTTACTATTTCCAGAGTTACACATATTTTATTACATTTGGATTCTCTTGAGAATTTTCTATGTAATTACAATTATTTTCCTATGTTTCTTTTTATCTTACTAGTGTCTATTGTGATGGTATAATCAGATGAAAAAAGTCTAGGATACCCACTCAAGCTCCTGAATGCTTTGCCCTTTTAGTATATCATGCAGATGAGACACTTCAGTGTTTTCCTTAGACATTAAAAGCCTGTCTGCCACTTGACCATGTGCTACCCTGGTACTGAAAATTCACTTTTTCCTGAAGTTCCCATTGAATTCACCTCCCTGGTGAATTTCTCTAAATCTATACCAGATCTAGATTACCTCCCCCACTTACTATCTAGGACATGAAATGACTGAGAGTCAGTCTAGAATTTCTTCAGTACTCTTCATTTTTGCTGAATGAGATTTAGAACCGGTGTCTCGATGCAGAGAGTCCATGATCACTCACTTCTATTTCTTGCTTTTGTGTGCCAATTTTATGATTTATTTCAAAAGCACATTATCCATTCCCTACATCTGGCCAAGAAGTCTGTAGGATATAATCCTACCATGTATGTATCTGAGAGAGACATTGAAAATCATAGCAGAATTTCTGGCCTAGAAGGGACTCGAGAGTCCACCTAATGCTTGTTTTGCAGGTAAGGAAACCAAAGTCCGGGGAGATTATGTGATTTGCATAAGATTGTACGCCTGGTGAGTTAGGGACAGAGCTAGGGCTAGAACATATGTCTCCTGATTTTAGCCAGAATTTGTATTAAGTTTTTCCCTTGGTAGGAAGTCAGACACTAGGACTTAAGCAAAGAATTTAGAATATTCCACTTGCAGCACTGCAGGAGCCCAATGACGCACAGAGGGTATAACACGGAAGTATGTAATCCTGAGAGGCCGTGAAGATGTCCTTATATAGTAATAGGAGACCCTCAGGTATGGATGGAGTTTCAACTACATCCTTTAGCTTAAACAGCCCATAACTCTGGGGATCTTTGATCCAACAACTTCTTTACTTCCCAGGGGCTACCTTGACTACTGGATAGGTCTCTGAAAATTCACAGCAGCATCAAGGAGCTGTGTTCACTTGCTGTGTCACTAACTATGTACATTTGCTTTTGCACTGCCTTATCTAGTTCAGTAGTAAACCTAAAAGAAAGTGTCATCTAACAAAGCTCAAGTTGTTCTTCTTGCTCATCTCTAAACTCAAACCACCCCTTTGTGGTTGGGTCTATTTCAGGTGAATTCCAGAAAGTCCCTTTTCACAACCGCTCCTTGGAAGCAGTGCACCAATTATGTCTTGTAGTAAGAGAAAATAAAATAATAAAATAAAGAAAAAGAGCTCCAACAGAGAGAGGGGCATGTTTCTCTGAGAGGGGTCACATAGAGTCTGTGCCTGGAAAAGCTGTTCATAGAAGCCCCTGAGCCATGAGCAGATGGGGTGACATATAAGTTGATCTATGTACCACAATCTGGTCTGTTATATCAGTCCATTTTCATACAGCTATGAAGAAATACTCAAGACTGGGTAATTTATAAAGAAAAAGAGGTTTAATGGACTCACAGTTCCACATGGCTAGGGAGGCCTTACAATCATGGCGAAAGGCAAAGGAGGAGCAGAGGCATGTCTTACATGGCAGCAGGCAAGACAGCATGTACAGGGGATCTCCCGTTTATACAAACATCAAATCTTGTGAGACTTATTCACTATCGTGAGAACAGCATGGGAAAACCTGCCCCCATGATTCAATTACCTCCCAATGGGTCCCTCCCATGACACGTGGGGATTACGGGAGCTATAATTAATTCAAGATCAGATTTGGGTGGGGACACAGTCAAACCATATCACCTGTCATCATCATTGATTGTAGTCTGAGAGCTGACAAATGAGCCATCACCCCTAATTAGAATGCAAGGGTGGCTTCCAGGAACTGTTCCTAAGAAGAAAGAATGCCATCTGAAAGAAGACACCAGCCCATCTACCTGAAGGGATGTTGTAAGTGACTGAGGATGTAGTACCTGTGAGTTGGCCAAGCCATTGAAGAGATCTACCGTCAGGGCCCTGGAGGGCCAAGATGCAAAGTGCAGATGGAGCCCTGGAATATGGTGCCAGGGAACTTACAAGTGGTCATGTGTTTTAAAACACTCTCCCTCTGGGACATTGGAGGATTCTTGTAGGACCAGGAAACACTGGGCTTGTAACAGCATTTCTGTGTACTATCTGCAGAACAGATAGCGGCCACTGAATTTCCACTCTTTTAATTTTTTCCTCCCTAGGGCAAATGAAACAGAATAGGAGTGACTCTCCAATATGAGGAATGATCTATGTTTGGGGAGGGAGGAATGTACCTCTACTACTCTCTTTCACCCCAACTAATGTTAACCTAGAATGTTCTTGCTATATGTGGTTTGGTATTAGAGGCAGTAGTCTGAAATTAAGAGTGAAAGGTGGGAACCAGAACCCTCAAATCTTATTTTCTGTTCTGTTGGTGGCTCATTGCCTAGCCAAAGGTTATTTGACAAGGACAGCCACAGACCTGGGGGACAGATGCCAGAAGTCGCGAGCCACATTGATAAAGGGTTGCAATACAACAGTTTATTTTTCAAGTGTATATGTAATAAAAGGACAACACCATTCACATTGGTCATTTAGGGCTTCAAGCTGGCTTTACTCTCGGGAGAGCTAAGGGCCACTGCAGGTTTTCCAGGAGGCTGCCCCAGATCTGTGCCCACATAGCCTGCACCTGTGAAAGGATTGCATTCCTTGGTTCTTTCTCAACAGAATTGGTCCTGCCAGTCAAATTCTTTAGTGTTGTGAGGACAATGCACCTACAGATCATATACTTGTAAAATGAAAATTGATTTTAAGTGTTTATGGAAATGTGCAGTAGGAGGATTGTTTTTCATCTCACCATCACCTTGGATTTTAGACCTTCTTGTCCTGGAATCTGTGACATATTTTTTATTCTACCAAGAAAAAAATCTCAGAGTCCCTTAGGAAATGAACTCGAGCTCCAGTGACTAGATCTTTTTGTGTTCACCTAGCACTTACCCTTTCCAAAAGAAATAATCAGATAAGATGACCTCATTGCCAAGCATTTCCATTGGCTAGTCAATGCCTGCCTATAAGGGGTAAATCTCTCTCTAGCCCAGTGGCGTTGGGTAGGATAGCAGTTCTTTTCCAATTCCAATCTGCTATGTCCAGAGTAAACATGATAACTGATTTTACCTCCCAGACTAAGCAGCCTGTGCAAGCCACAGGGTCTACTGAGGAAGATCAAAGGATTTAGGGCCATTTCCTTAAAGATGGGATTGTGCCATTGCAGGCACATAAGTCTTCATGAACTCTACCATAAGTGCATGCAATACCCACATCCCATGTGACTACTTCCGTACACTAAAGCGCAGTCACCATTTCATATCACCTACTCTGGGCTCCAGAAGGGATTTTCATTACAGTTGATCATCTCCAATCCCCAAATTCAAAATCCAAAATGCTCCCAAATCTGAAACTGTTTGAACCCCAAAATGATGCCATAAGTGGAAAATTCCACACCCGACCTCATGTGATAGATCACGTCAAAATGCAGTTAAAACTTTGTTTTATGCACAAAATTATTAAACATATTGTATAAAATTACCTTCAGGCTATTTAAAGCATAAGTGAATTTTTCTTGGGTCCTATCCCCAAGATATCTCACTTTATATATGGAAATATTCCAAAATCTGAAAATCAAATAAAAATTCAAAATATGTCTGGTTCTAAGCATTTCAGATGAGGAATACTCAACTGTACTGCAAAGTTTAGTCTCACTACACATTCTGAAAAGATTACCAAAGGACTTACCTGTTAGAGCAGCTCTCTGAAGTTCATAAGAGAAAGTTTCAGATGTCCTTATGATTCCCCAGATGAAAAGGATGACAGAAGTGCAAATTACTGGCATTAGATAGGAAAGAAGATCATTGGAAGCTCAAGTGCAGTTTGGGGGGAAATTAAAATAAGAACAAAGGGAAGGAAATTAAATTCAGGACTGTTCTTTAAAAGGTTGGGTTCTGATTTTGATCTTGAAAAAAAAAATATCTTCGAGGAAAGGCTGTTTCCAACTCTGTCCATCTTCTAACCTTTCATAATGTCTTTCATCTGTTGCATGATGGGGTGGAGGGAGGGAGTCGATGGTGACAGAGTCATCCTAGGACTTAACATTTAAAAATAACAGCTAGTTTATATAAAATGATGGGAACTGTACACATCTGTCACAAATATCTAGGTCACTGCAAACAAAGAGTAAAGAAATACACTTACACAAGTAAAACAGAAAGGCAGTAACAAATATGGCATTCTCATTCTAATATTACTCTTCCGTTATTTATCTATTTGGTAAAGATATAATTTTCATTTTAGATAGAAAATATAAACTGTGTAGGCATTGGAAGTGTGATATTGACATCATGAAATTCAATGTATGGCTCTCCTTTTTCCCTCTTCTTTTTAGCCCCTCTGGGGAATTTTGCCATAATGACAGTTACATTTCTACAACAACAATTTAGATTGCAAGATAGGTTTGCAGGATTGTTATAATTTATGCCTTCATCAATAAAAATTGGAACTATTTTCCAAAAACTATTTGCCTGCAATAAATAAAAATATATTTTAAAAATGTTAGCATTAGTCTTAACAAATGGAAGAAAACTACAGTTTTCCTTAGTGGTTTAGAGCACAGGATTATGAGGCTGAAGACCAGCTCCCCACCTCAGTTTTCAGGCAACAAGATAGTATATTCTGCCTTGAGTCTCTCAAAGGCACAAAGAAACTGAACAAAGTAAAGGGTGTGATGATTTCTCCAGAGTTTTAATTGATAATAGGAATAGTTTTTAATGGACAGTTTTAATTGTTTTAATTGACAGTAGGAAAGAAGGCACAGCCCTAATTCTCATGTGTCTGTATGACTTATCAGTAGTGAAGAAAACTGTTCTTGATGGTGGAATGGCTTCAAGTAGTGCCAGCTTCCAACAAAGTGAGAAGTAATGGGATATTATTTGGGATACCGGCAGGTTTCCTATTGAGAGCCACTTTTCTCCACTCTGCCCACCAAACACAAATATGGCAGCATCCCCCACCCACCCTGATTCCCCTCTCCCTGTCTCCCTTTAAAACTTTCTTATTTCATGGCTCTAAAAAGCAGTTTGAGATGCTGTGATAATATTTTTACTTGTCATTCTCTCCCAGGTCTTTTTGCATTTATACATGGAACAGTGTCTTAACCCATAGAAATGATTTTAATGGCAGAGATCTTGGGCTCCTGTTTATTTATTCATTACTGTATACTTTAATCTTTTGATCACAGATTCAACAAATATTTATTGAGCATTGACACCGCCAGAAAATGTGCTAAAACTGGAGATGCAACTGAGAAAGAGAGGAGCATAGTCCGAGCTCTCATGAAACTGACTTGGAAACAGACGCTCAAATAGGGAAAAACAATTCATGAGGCGTGGGCTTTGATGGAGCGGCCTGGGATGCTGTGAGAAGCTACCAGGGAGGGCATAGATCTTGGGGGACAGGTAGTTTAGGAGATGCTGGGGGCATGTTTTTAATTTTTAATTTTTTTATTATATTTTAAGTTCTAGGACACATATGCAGAACCTGCAGTTTTGTTACATGTTACGCGCCATGGCAGTTTGCTGCACCCATCAACCCTTCATCTACATTAGGTATATCTCCTAAAGCTATCTCTCCGCTAGCTCCCCACTCCCTGACAGACCCCAGTGTGTGATATTCCCCTCCCTGTGTCCATGTGTTATCATTGTTCAACTTCCACTTATGAGTGAGAACGTGCTGGTTTTCTGTTCCTGTGTTAGTTTGCTGAGAATGATGGTTTCCAGCTTCATCCATGTCCCTGCAAAGGAAATGAACTCATCCTTCTTTATGGCTGCATAGTATTCCATGGTGTATATGTGCTACATTTTCTTTATCCAGTCTATCATTGATGGGCATTTGGGTTGGTTCTAAGTCTTTGCTATTGTGAATAGTACTGCAATAAACATATGTGTACATGTGTCTTTATAGTAGAATGATTTATAATTCTTTGGATATATACCCAGTAATGGGATTGCCAGGTCAGATGGTATTTCTGGTTCTAGATCCTTGAGGAATCGCTACACTGTCTTCCACAATGGTTGAACTAATTTACACTCCCTCTAACAGTGTAAAAGTGTTCCTATTTCTCCACATCCTCTCCAGCAACTATTGTTTCCTGACTTTTTAATGATCACCACTCTAACTGAATGTTAGAATGTGAGGTGTGAGATGGTGTCTTATTGTGGTTTTAATTTGCATTCTTCTAATGACCAGTGATGATGATCTTTTTTTTTCCATATGTTTTTTGGCCACATAAATGTCTTCTTTTGAGAAGTGTCTGTTCATATCCTTCACCCACTTTTTGATGGGGTTGTTTGATTTTTCTTATGAATTTGTTTAAGTTCCCTGTAGATTCTGGATATTAGCCCTTTGTTAGATAGACAGATTGCAAAAATTTACTCCCATTCTCTAGGTTGCCTGTTCACTCTGGTGATAGTTTCTTTCACTGTGCAGAAGCTCTTAAGTTTAATTAGGTCCCATTTGTCAATTTTGGCTTTTGTTGCCATTGCTTTTGGTGTTTTAGTCATAAAGTCTTTGTCCATGCCTATGTCCTGAATGGCATTACCTAAGTTTTCTTCTAGGGATTTTATGGTTTTATATCTTACATTTAAGCCTTTAATCCACCTGAGTTAATTTTTGTATAAGGTATAAGGAAGGGGTCCAGTTTCAGTTTTCTGCATATGGCTAGCCAGTTTTCCCAACACCATTTACTAAATAGCGAATCCTTTCCTCATTGCTTGTTTTTGTCAGGTTCATCAAAGATCAGATGGTTGTAGATGTGTGGTGTCATTTCTGAGGCCTCTATTCTGTTCCATTGGTCTATATATCTGTTTTGGCACTAGTACCAAGCTGTTTTGGTTACTGTAGCTTTGTAGCATAGTTTGCAGTCAGGTAGCATGATGCCTCTAGTTTTGTTCTTTTGGCTTAGGATTGTCTTTGCTATATGAGCTCTTTTCTGGTTCCATATGAAATTTAAAGTAGTTTTTTCTAACTCTGTGAAGAAAGTTAATGGTAGCTTGATGGGGATAGCATTGACTCTATAAATTACTTTGGGCAGTATGGCCATTTTCACGATATTGATTCTTCCTGTCCATGAGCATGGAATGTTTTCCCATTTGTTTCTGCCCTCTCTTATTTCCTCGAGCAGTGGTTTGTAGTTCTCTTTGAGGAGGTCCTTCACATCCCTTGTAAGTTGTATTCCTAGTTATTTTATTCTCTTTGTAGCAATTATGAATGGGAGTTCACTCGTGATTTGGCTCTCTGTCTATTATTGGTGTATAGGAATGCTTATGATTTTTGCACATTGATTTTCTACCCTGAGACTTTGCTGAAGTTGCTTATCAGCTTAAGGAGATTTTGAGCTGAGAAGATGGGGTTTTCTAAATATACAATCATGTCATCTGCAAACAGGGACAATTTGACTGCCTCTCTTCCTATTTGAATACCCTTTATTTCTTTCTCTTGCCTGATTGCCCTGGCCAGAATTTCCAACACTATGCTGAATTGGAGTGGTGAGAGAAGGCATCCTTGTCTTGTGCCAGTTTTCAAAGGGACGGCTTCCAGCTTTTGCCCATTCAGTATGATATTGGCTGTGGGTTTGTCATAAATAGCTCTTATTATTTTGAGATATGTTCCATCAATTCCTAGTTTATTGACAGCTTTTGGCATGAAGGGGTGTTGAATTTTATTGAAGACCTTTTCTGCATCTATTAAGATAATCATGTGGTTTTTGTCATTGGTTCCTTTTATGTGATGGATTACATTTATTGATTTGCATATGTTGAACCAGCCTTGCATCCTAGGGATGAAGCTGACGTGATTGCAGTGGATAAGCTTTTTGATGTACTGCTGCATTTGGTTTGCCAGTATTTTATTGAGGATTTTCACATCTATGTTCATCAGGGATATTGGCCTGAAATTTCCTTTTTTGTTGTTGTGTCTCTGCCAGGTTTTGGTATCAGCATGATGCTGGCCTCATAAAACGAGTTAGGGAGGTGTCACTCTTTTTCTATTGTTTGGAATACTTTCAGAAGCAATGGTACCAGCTCCTCTTTGTACTTCTGGTAGTATTTGTCTGGTCCTTGACTTTTATTGGTTGGTAGGCTATTAATTACTGCCTCAATTTCAGAACTTATTATTGGTCTATTCAGAGATTCGACTTCTTCCTGGTTTAGTCTTGGGAGAGTGTATGTGTCCAGGAATTTATCCATTTCTTCTAGATTTTGTAGTTTATTTGCATAGAGGTGTTTATAGTATTCTCTGATGGTAGTCTGTATTTCTGTGGGATCAGTAGTGATATCCCCTTTATCATTTTCTATTGTGTCTATTTGATTCTTCTCTGTTTTCTTCTTTATTAGTCTGGCTAGCTGTCTATCCATTTTGTTAATTTTTTCAAATAACCAGCTCCTGGATTCACTGATTTTTTGGAAGGGTTTTTCGTGTCTCTATCTCCTTCACTTCTGCTCTGATCTTAGTTATTTCTTGTCTTCTGGAGCTTTTGAATTTGTTTGCTCTTGCTTCTCTAGTTCTTTTAATTGTGATGTTAGGGTGTCAATTTTAGATCTTTCCTGCTTTCTCCTGTGGGCACTTAGTGCTATAAATTTCCCTGTAACCGCTGCTTTAGCTGTGTTCCAGAGATTCTGGTATGTTGTGTCTATGTTCTCATTGGTTTCAAAGAACTTATTTATTTCAGCCTTAATTTTGTTATTTACTCAGTAGTCATTCAGGAGCAGGTTGTTCAGTTTCCATGTAGTTGTGTGGTTTTTAGTGAGTTTCTTAATCCTGAGTTCTAATTTGATTGCACTGTGGTCTGAGAGACTGTTTTTTATAATTTCCTTTTTTTGTATTTGCTGAGGAGTGTTTTACTTCCAATTATGTGGCCAATCTTAGAATAAGTGTGATGTGGTGATGAGAAAAATGTATATTCTGTTGATTTGGGGTGAAGAGTTCTGTAGATGCCTATTAGGTCTGCTTGGTCCAGAGTTGAGTTCAAGTCCTGAATATCCGTGTTAATTTTCTGTCTCATTGATCTGCCTAATATTGACAGTGGGGTGTTAAAGTCTCCCACTATTATTGTGTGGGAGTCTAAGTCTCTTTGTAGGTCTCTAAGAACTTGGTTTATTAATCTGGGTACTCCTCTATTGGATGCCTATATATTTAGGATAGTTACTTCTTCTTGTTTCTTGTTACATTGATCCCTTTACCATTATAAAATGCCTTTTTTTTTGTTTTTTTTGAACTTTGTGTTTTAAAGTCTGTTTTATCAGACTGGGATTGCAACCCCTGCCTTTTCCCCCCCCCCCCCATTTGCTTGGTAAATATTCCTCTATCCCTTTATTTTGAGCCTATATGTGTCTTTGCATGTGAGATGTATCTCCTGAATACAGCACAGCAATGGGTCTTGACTCTTTATCCAATTTGCCAATCTGTGTCTTTTAATTGGGGCATTTAAGCCATTTACATTTAAGGATAATATTGTTATGTGTGAATTTGATCCTGTCATTATGAGGCTAACTGGTTATTTTGCCCATTAGTTAATGTAGTTTCATCATAGTGTTGATGGTTTTTACAATTTGGCATGTTTTGGCAGTGGAAGGTACTGGTTTTTCCTTTCCATATTTAGTGCTTCCTTCAGGAGCTCTTGTAAGGCAGGCCTGGTGGTGACAGAATCTCTCAGCATTTGCTTATCTGTAAAGGACTTTATTTCTCCTTTGCTTATGAAGCTTAGTTTGGCTAGATATGAAATTCTGGGTTGACGATTCTTTTCTTTAAGAATGTTGAATATTGGCCACCACTCTCTTCTGGCTTGTAGGGTTTCTGCAGAGAGATCTGCCGATAGTCTGATGGGCTTCCTTTTGTGGGTAACCCGACCTTTCTCTCTGGCTGCCCTTAACATTTTTTCCTTCATTTCAACCATGGTGAATCTGAAGACTATGTGTCTTGGGGTTGTTCTTCTTAAGGAGTGTCTTTATGGTGTTCTTGGTATTTCCTGAATTTGAATGTTGGCCTGTCTTGCTAGATTGGGGCAGTTCTCCTGGATAATATCCTAAGAATGTTTTCCAACTTGGTTCCATTCTCCCTGTCACTTTCAGGTACACCAGTCAAATGTAGATTTGGTCTTTTCACATAGTTCCATATTTCTTGGAGGCTTTGTACATTCCTTTTCATTCTTTTTTCTCTAATCTTGTCTTCATGCTTTAGTTCATTAGGTTGATCTTCAATCTCTTATATCTTTTTTTCTGCTTGATCTATTCAGCTATTGATACTTGTGTATACTTCACAAAGTTCTCATGGTGTGTTTCAACTCCATCAGGTCATTTATGTTCTTCTCTAAACTGGCTATTCTAGTTAGCAATTTGTCTAACCTTTTTTCAAGGTTCTTAGCTTCCTTGCATTGGGTTAGAACATGTTCTTTTAGCTTGGAGGAGTTTGTTATTACCACCTTTCTGAAGCCTACTTTTGTCAATTCGTCAAACTCATTCTCCATCCAGTTCTGTTCCCTTGCTGGTGAAGAGTTGTGATCCTTTGGAAGAGAAGAGGCGTTCTGGCTTTTGGAATTTTCAGCCTTTTTGTGCTTGTTTCTCCCTGTCTTTGTGGATTTATCTACCATTGGTCTTTGATGTTGGTGACCTTCGGATGGGGTCTCTGAGTGGACATCCTTTTTGTTGATGTTGATACTACTCCTTTCTGTTTGTTAGTTTTCCTTCTAACAATCAGGGCCCTCTGCTGCAGGTCTGCTGAAGTTTGCTGGAGATCCACTCCAGATCCTGTTTGCCTGAGAATCACTGGCAGAGGCTGCAGAACAGCAAAGACTGCTACCTGCTACTTCCTCTAGAAGCTTCGTCCCAGGGGGCACCCATCAGATGACAGCCCGAGCTCTCCTGTATGAGTTGTCTGTCAACCCCTGCTGGAATATGCCTACCAGTCAGGTGGCACAGGAGTCAGGGGCCCACTTGAGGAGGCAGTCTGTTCCTTAGCAGAGCTTGAGCACTGTGCTAGGAGATCCGCTGCTCTCTTCAGAGCTGGCAGGCAGAAACGTTTAAGTCTGCTGAAGCTGTGCCCACAGCCGCCCCTTCCCCCAGGTGTTCTGTCCCAGGGAGATGGGAGTTTTATCTATATGTCCCTGACTAGGGCTGCTGCCTTTCTTTCAGAGATGCCCTGCCCAGAGAGGAAGAATCTAGAGAGGCAGTCAGGCTACAGTGACTTTGGCTTTGCCAAGTTGTGGTGGGCTATGCCCAGTTCAAACATCCCAGCAGCTTTGTTTACGCTGTGAAACAACGTAAACAAAGGGGAAAACTGCCTACTCACCCCTCAATAGTGGCAGACACTCCTCCCCCACCAAGCTCAAGCATCCCAGGTCAACTTCAGACTGCTGTGCTGGCAGCAAGAATTTCAAGTCAGTGGATCTTAGCTTTCTGGGCTCCATGAGGGTGGGATCTGCTGAGTTAGACCACTTGGCTCCCTGGCTTCAGCCCCCTTTCCAGGGGAGTGAACACTTCTGTCTGCTGTTGTTGCAGGGGCCACTGGGGTATGAAAAAAAACTCCTGCAGCTAGCTCAGGGTGTGCCCAAATGGCTGTCCAGTTTTGTGCTTGAAACGCAGGACCCTGGTGGTGCAGGCACCCAAGAGAATCTCCTGATCTGCGGGTTGTGAAGACCATGAAAAAAGCATAGTATCTGAGCTCAAATGCACCATTCCTCACAGCACAGTCCCTCGTGGTTTCCCTTGGCTAGGGGAGGGAGTTCCCCAACCCCTTGCACTTCCTGGGTGGGGCAATGCCCCACCCCCCTTTGGCTTGCCTTCCATGGGCTGCACTCACTGTCTAACCAGTCCCAGTGAGATGAACCAGGTACCTCAGTTGGAAATGCAGAAATCACCTGCCTTCTGCATTGATCTTGCTGGGAGCTTCAGACCAGAGTTGTTCCTATTTGACCGTCTTGCCCAGGTCCCCTCAGCTGTGCAGGTTTTGATGCCACCACTTAGAAGACTGATGTTTTCCACTTTCCAATAGGGCCGGTTCTGTTAAGAAGAAACTGATGGGGGGCCAGGCACAGTGGCTCACACCTGTAATCCCAGCACTTTGGGAGGTCGAGGTGGGTGGATCACCTGAGGTCAGGAATTTGAGACCAGCTTGACCAACATGGTGAAACCCCATCTCTACTAAAAATACAAAAAGTTAGCCTGATATGGTGGCAAGAGCCTGTAGTCCCAGCTACTTGGGAGGCTGAGGTGGGAGAATCACTTGAACCCGGGAGGCGGAGGTTGCAGAGACCCGAGATTGTGCCACTGAACTCCAGCGTGGGCCACAGAGTGACACTCCATCTCAAAAAAAAAAAAAAAAAACAAAACAAAAAAAAACCAGCTGATGGGGAAAAGAGAAAAAGTATTGAATTGAGAGTGGAACACCCTAGACTGAGCCTCACTCCTGCCTTAACCAGCTATATTTCTCTGGAGAATTCACTCAAGTTTTCAGAACTTCACCTTCCTCCAGAAGAGATGAATTTGGTGGTCTTTATCAATTTAAAAACGTATATCAACATGCTTTCTAATGCCTATGTTAACCCTTCCAAGCTGAGAGATTACATTCTAAATCTAAGGTCCAAAAATGCAGTTTTGCTTGGTTCTATCCAAAGGATGTCTCATTGCCTATTTTTCAGTGAAACACTTTCTTTACCACTGACCCTGGCTGCTCCTGTAACTTTCTTGAAAATCTGATGCCAGGATCCTGGTCAGATGAATGATAAACATGTGTTCTGTGTTGCCACCCACAGGCAATGAAGAATGGGCTGATAACCAACTTGAGATGCTCAATGGACATCTTATAATATCAGGATCAGAATCCTTAGATCCGTTGCACATGGCAAATTTAATGAACCTCGCCAAGGGGGTAATGTGAAAACATTAAAGGAAATAATAATTCTAAATCAGATAAGTATACTTTGTCATGCAAACTTTCCTTGTTATCAAGCTTTAAAAAACATAACCCCAATAGGGCCAAATTACAATGACAACTTCTCTCAGGCATATAATTATAAAAAATTAAAGGCACTTAAGAGGTCATTTGATCCAAACCCTACACTTCAGAGACAAGGAAATTGAGGCTTAGATGGGATAAAATATCTAGCCAAGAACTCCCAGCTGCTTGGAGACAGACTAAGACCAGAATTCTGATCTTCTGATTCCCAGGCTCTGGGTCTCTGTTTCACCTCGCTATCTACCCTAGATTTCAGCTTTGTTCTTTAAGCTGTACGTTTCCAAAATGACCCTTGCCACTCTTGGGGTCTGTTCTGGTTCCTCACCTGTAACCGAGGTTACCACCACACCACAGCTTCACTGACTCTGTGGGTGCCTCTCTTGCTTGGAAGGCCTCTGTTCCTAGCCTCTGGAAATCCCATTTCCTTTGATCTCTGTTTTCTTCATGGCCTAACATTGTCCTTGCATCCAACCAAATGCAATCTGGGTTTGACACAAAGGAGGATTGTTGAAGAACCAGTTAGCAGACTTGTTTATTCACCACACATTATTTTTGTGTTTTCATGCATCTCTTGGGATTTGAATGTCATTGCTGTGGAACAAATGCTAGAGCCGTCAGGGAAGCCACCAAGGCCAGAGACAGACCTCAGTGCCAACTGGGTAACGCCTTTAGTGGAATTGGGGTGTGGCCAAACCCTTTCATGTTTCCTGCTCTTAAAAGGGCATGCTGAAAGACAGGAGGGAAAGGTGGCCAGTCCAGCAACCCCAGGCTTCAGGACCAGCTTTCTCCTCTTGCCAGGGAGCAGTCAAACCACAAGAAGAAAAAAATTCATGCTGCCCCACCCTTTTTTTCCATGTCCAAAGAATATCAATTTTAATTTAAATGATTTCTGGAAAACGAATTGTCATTTTTTTTCTGAGAGAAAGGAAACACGGTAATGTTTGCATTCTCTTAAGAAGATGCAACAGCAAATACTTTTGGTACATACATTACAGGAAAAAAGTCAATAAGAAACAAGAAGAGCAAGATAAATGGATGATCATATTGATCTAAATAAAACAAAGACAGTTCCAAACCCATAACCTCTAAAAATCATTACACACACATACACACACACAAGCATGCACCTATCTTTAGGAGTTTTTACCAATCAATAAGCAAAAACGTGTATTAAATACCTAAGTGTATACAAAAGGCACTGAGTTAGCAGCTTTTTTCTGATATCTGAATTCCAAAATTCAAGGGGTCTTATTACTAGCTAAAGGTAGTACTACCTAAGCAAGAAAAGAAAGAAGGCCGTATTGTATCCCGTGCACACTCTGACACAATGTTCTCCAAGACCAGGTCACCCACCTGTTGGTTATTTTAAGAAGGGGAATTCTGGCAGCAGCTGGGACTCTGCCATAAATAACTTAGACAACAATGTTCTAACACTGAAACCTTCTTGTCACATCTTTCTAAATGAATTTTGGAGGTATCTTTGGTGACTGGTCTGTCCAGAGCCATAGAAAATGTCAGAATCATGCTTATGTTCGTGACCATTTTCTTTTCATCCACCCTTTCCACCTGCAAGCTGGCTACGGGCTTCGAAGAACTTTCTTAGTGGGGAGGGCTGAAGAACAGCAACAGCACACCATCACCATTGTTACCATCTCAGGCTGTTGACATCAACTCAGTCAAATAATTAAACCCACTCATATTTCAAAAGCTTCTAGTAACTACCATGGCCATTAATTTTAACCTCAAAATTCCACTCTTGGCATCTGAAGTTCTGCCAGAGCTCCTGATTACTTTGAATATCTGTCTCCTCCAAATCTCATGTTGACGTTTGATACCTTGTTGGAGGTGGGCCCTGGTGGGAGGTGTTTGGGTCACGGGGGCAGATCCCTCATGAATGGCTTGGTACCAACCTGTAGTAATGCAGGAGTTTTTGCTCTATTTGCTTACCTGAGAATTGGTTGTTTGAAAGGGCATGGTACCTCTCCCCTCTCTCTCTTGCTCCCTTCCTCTTGCTAAGTGATGCCTGCTCTCCTTATCTTCTGTTATGAGTGGAAGCTCCCTGCAGCCCTCACCAGGAGCAGATGTTGCCACCATGCTTTTTGTACAGTCTGCAGAACTGTGAGCCAAATAAGGCTCTTTTCTTTATAAATGACCCCTTCCTCAGGTGTTCCTTTGTAGCAAATACACTGAGACAACTCCCAACCTCCCCGTGACTATGCTTCTGACCCACTGTAGCTTCACTGGCTCCTTCCTGACTCTATCTGATTCTTCACCTGATTCACTGCTTCCTATTCTAATGGCTTTCCTGTTACCAAGAAGAGCTCAGTATCCACCCATCTCCCCAAAGGCCTCCCTCTCATGTGAACTGAAAAAATCTTAGCTGGGTGCAGTGGCTCACGCCTGTGATCCCAGCACTTTGGGAGGCTGAGGCAGGCAGATCATGAGGTCAAGAGATTGAGACCATCCTGGCCAACATGGTGAAACACTGTCTCTACTAAAAATACAAAAATTATCCAGGCGTAGTGGCACACACCTGTAGTCCCAGCTATTCGGGAGACTGAGGCAGGAGAATCGCTTGAACCTGGGAGGCAGAGGTTGCAGTGAGCCAAGATAACGCCACTGCACTCCAGCCTGGCGACAGAGCAAGACTCCGTCTAAAAAAAAAAAGTGTATTGCACATCCCTGTGACACATACGTCTATGTGTGTAAGTGTTTCCTACATCATGGTCACTTGTAGGGAGGCCCACCTGCCCAGAGGTAAATAAAATTCAAGTTATTCAAAACCATGACATTAATGAATTCAACCTTAACACTAGCATTAAAAACAACAAACAGTCATGTTCAAGTGGGAACTTGAGCCACTGTCTTAATGGTTCTTCCAAAACTCAGCAAAAACAGGTTCTTTAAAGTTGATTTGAATATCTTTTGTTTATCACTTGATTGGGACTGGAATATTTTTGTTGCTGTTCCCTTTTTTTCACAGTGTGTATCAATGTACAACAATTCAGTTGGCTTTGACTGGCACTGGCATTTTCTCCCAATATGGACATTTGCATATAAGAAGACCAAACCGCATACATGTATATGTACAAACCTTTACGTATAAGCTCAAGCACAACTAATACCCCACTTTTGTGAATGAGATTTAATGACTATATATCACATCTTAAACAAGAATTGTATAATCTTTAAAACATCCTAGTACAGGGTCTCATACTTAGAAGGTACTCAATAAATGTTTGCTGTAGCAACCATAGAAGATTTAGCTCACAAAAAAATCTAAGTGATTATAAATATAGCAGACCTTAGTGGAACCCCTTACTTATTATTTGACTTCCAAATATGCAATACATTCAGCCTCACCTTTGTTTTCTTCCATGGATTTCGAGAAGGTCTTAAGAGTTTTGGAGTTTCAGAGCCAGTCTTTTCTTAAATTGCTTTTCTTCTATGCTGTATATTAATCTACGGTTTTAAACGATTCTAAGCCTATCCAAATAATCATCCTATTTTATAAGAAGAGAGTTGTATTCATGGAAATGTTTTTCCTACTACCAGGGAAAAAGGAAGAACTTTCTGATAATTGTCTGGCTATCTGAGGGTCAGTGAAACAGATTAACTGACATCAACATCTCACATCTTCTCAACAGGAATACTTCCGAGCTGGTGTCCTTCACCCTTTCTAGGAACAAACAACTAATTTTCAAAGCTAGCTTTAAGTAGTATTGATACGTAAGTGCTGGGAAGAGAAGAGTGTGGCCCCTACAAACGATAGGGAAGTGGGGGAAGAGAACTGCTGGGTAGAGGAAGGGCGTGGCCTCTGGCTAGGGCTCCACCCCCACAGACCTAGGTGAGGACGGGCACTTCTGCCTTCGCGCTCAAATGTTGCGTTTTCCAAGACCACCCTGACCTGCCACGCCCCTATCCTGGGCCTATAAAAACCCGAGACGCTAGCAAGGCAGAGACAGAAGCGGCTGGACGTCCAAAGGAACGCACTGGCCCCAGCCCTGGCATGCCAGTAGGCCACTGAGCAGCAGAACGACATGGGGTTTGCCGGGGCAGTCTGAAGAGGGCCGGGCCTGCGGCCGACTCCAGGGGAAAACCGTCACCCTTCTGGCTCCCCCAGCTGCTGAGAACCACTCGATAAAACCTTGCACTCACTCTATTCTTCAAGGCCACATGTAATCCGATTCTTCAGGTCCACTAAGGGTAGAAATCCCGGGACACAGAAATTCCTCTGTCCTTGCGACAAGGTAGAGGGTCTCATTGAGCTAACACAAGTTGCCTGTAGACAGCAAACTAAGAGAGCACCCTGCAACATACGCCCACGGGGGCTTCAGGAGCTGTAAACATTCACCCCTAGACACGAGCCTGTGGGGTCGGAGTCCCACAGCCTACCCATTTGTATGCTCCTCTAGAGATTTGAGCAGCCGGGCGTTGAAGAAGCCAGCCACTCCCTTGTCGTACACCCTGCTAGGCGGACAAGGGAACCTTTCCTGTTTCAGTATTTAACAATGACAGTCATTGTTTGGGCAGAAGTTTTGATACTGCTTTGCTTCAACTAGTTTAAGTAGATCTGTTCCTTGGTTGTCTAAACCTGGTACTCCTCTCTCTCTCGCTCGCTCTCTTCCTCTTGCTGTGTGAGGCCTGCTCTCCTTTGCCTTCAGTGAGTGGAAGCTCCGGGCAGCGCTCACCAGAAGCAGATGCTGGTGCCGTGCTCCTTGTACGGCCTGCAGAACCATGAGCCAAATAAGCCTCTTTTCTTTATAAATAAGCCTCTTCCTTTATAAAGATCAAGATTCATGAAGCAATAAGAGTAATTTATGTTAGTTTAGTTTGAACATTTATGATGCAGCCAACTAAGAATCTCGTGAAAATATGTCATTGAACCCTGAACACCATGTTCCTGGGTCTTGTTCTTCCTAATGTTCCTTCCAGACACAGACACACATGTTGATGGGTTTCTGCAGGAGTCACTTGCAGAAGAGGAGCGCTCCCAAGGAGGGACTGAGCATCTAAGAGGGGTAGAATGTAAGTACCATTGCCAGTTCGGCTGCATGCATTTCACAGCTCCAAGTGGCTGCTGTGAGAGTCATGTAGGCACTGCAAGTCCAAAGAAGGCGCTGGGGACTCTGACCACATCCTTCTGTGACATTCTGCCACATGTAGGTGCTGGGTAGGCAGGCACATCTCCTGTCAAGGACCTCCATGAAGAAGAGATCCTGTCCTTGGTCCTACTAGGACAGGAGATCTCTAGTGGGACCAGAGCAAAGGGCACTCAACTCCATATAATTAAAAAATCAGTTGACTGAAATACCCAGATCACTAACTCACACTCCTATGCCATGGATTCTGCTGGACGATACAAGGACAGTGTGCCGTCTGTCTCGTCCAGAACTGTATTCCTAGCAGGCAGTCCAGTGCCTGAATGCCGGCATTCAGGAAACAGATTTCAACCGAGCCAATTGCATGAGCTGTTGGGGTAGGGGTAAAGAAACTGTGGTATCTTGTTTCCACAACTGCTGACGTTGGTTCACAGCTGTCAGGTGCTTCAACTCCAAGGTCAGCCCTGAAGGGCAGCTGGTAAAGGTGGCAGCATTCACCCAGCCTCAGGCCTAATCTCCAACCATTCCCTCTAAGCCTGTTGCTGAATGGAGCTCCTGAAAGCACTTCTGCAGACATCAGTGTGGTGAGAATTGCCCAGTGCTTTCTGCTAAGGCTAGCATTTCTTGGCTAACACTGTATCTTGGTGTAACTTGGCTTGGATGCATGGTTGATCCCCAGTGTGATAACATGGTTAAATGGTGGTTCACATTTTCTTTCCACCTTAACATGACTGAGGACTCTTTTGGGAATTTACTATTCTGTAACTTTGCTAAAGTTAGTTGATTTTTCTTCTCTCTTCCTTACCACATTAATTTGGAATAGAAGATATTTGCTCATTCACACCACTCAAGTCAGATTAAATATTCACTTTTGAGTGTGTATGTAAGTTTACTATTAGTAAAAATTCCGTAAGTATGTAGACAAAGAATTTATTAGAGAAATACCATGGAAAATCTATCTAGTTGTTAAACCAGAGAATATAAATCAGAAAATTGTTTACTTCGTTTGCACATACTAAAGTAGCTGGTTATCTTTGACAAACCAGTTAACCTCTTTGCAATTTGGGTTTGTTACAGAGGTGACCAACAATGTAATCACTCTGAGTTAGTAGACTGAGTATACCTTTTGCCTACCTGAGAGCTTTCCTTTGAAGAGATGCCATTGTTCTGTGTCCCGACCTATCGGGTTTCTGCGGTTGATTGGTGGCAAGACAGTGCATTGCACAATGCCTGGTCCATAACAGATGCTCAAGGAATATTTGTTGACTCAATTAATGAATGATTGAGGTGCTCCATGTGCCTGAGAAATTTTCCTTTATTCTAGACAGAGTTTTGGAGTTTGTTCTATTCAAGCAAACAAGCTTGCTCTGAATTCTGTGGATAGGAAAAAATGTCAGCCCGACAACTTTTTCCCCCCCCATGAACGAGAAAAACAAAACAAAACAAAACATTTGAAGTAGTATAAAGAGGCAAATATAGGCACCAAATACTATTAAACACAATTTAATTGTTCTTAATTGGGCTCAATCAAATTGTTTCTCACTTTGAAAGTTGGAGAATACGTCTTCCTTGCTTGGCAGGCACTTTTAACACTCGGAAGAAATTACTGGATTGACAGAAAGAAGCTCAGAGAAACGCATATGGAAATTAGATAACTGAACACCGTCATATCCAATTGATTTAAAGAAACTAAGTGTCTATTCTTTCTTCTGCTGGGCTAATTTACTATTCCAATTGACTGCAATGTGGCATTCAGCAAATATCAAATAGCTGCATGTGCAGGGGCTTTTTTGTCCTCCACACTGACCTTGGATTAACCCTTCACCTCTCACTCCACAGCTAATTAAATCCAGGGGCAGTTCAGTGAGAAATTCTTCGCTGAAATATTTAGTGAGGGTCTTAAATTCCTTCATACTTGTCCCAACCGCTACGTCTACCTCCCACAGTACATCTGCTTTAGTGTCACAATATTTTGTCAAAAAACTGCAGGACTGCCATGGTAACATCATAAACCCATCCCCTGCTCAACTCTTCAAGCAGTTTATAAAAATCCAGCTGTAAAAATTGGCCATAGGCTGCATGAACTGGTTGTTTTATGTGTGGTAGTTAACCTCTTTTCCCTTTTTTCTTCACCACTCTCACTCCAAAAGCCGCTCATTTAAAAATATTTACAAAGTCATTTAACATTTATTTAGCCGTCAAATAGGAAATTGGAGTTGAGCTCAAGTTGAATTTTCTTACTATTATACTGCTTTCTAAGGTCAAAATTGTTAGTTTTTTTTTCCTTTTTGCCATCTGGGTGAGTTCAGCTGAAATCAGAAGTTCATTTTTATCCCTCTCTCATTTCCTCTTTTGTGGAAGTCTTCACTTCTCTAAGTGCTTTATAAATTCAGTGGTAGCCCCATAGACAGAAAACATACATAGGTATTTGTGGGAAAAGGGACAGAGATGGGAGGGACGAACATTCTAGCATAGGGATCACCTCCATTTTCCTGGATCACACTTAACTGCACTTGAAATAGGTGAACCTGTTCTGTTCACTTTTTTCTTCAAAGAAAAGTCACATAAGGTATCTGTGTTTCCATTATTCTTACTGGTTAGAGGTTTTCCCTTTGCACGGATTTGGGCACCTGTCTGGAAATCCCATTTGTCCCTATCCTAAGGCTTTAGATAAGGTGGGATGAGGTTCCCTCACGCATACCGGGTAAAGCTAACACAAGGGAACTCCGTCACTGAAGGAGAGGGAGATTTCTAAGTTTTGTGGAGTTATTTTTTGGTTTTTGTTTTTTCGTCTTTTACTTTTTTTTTTTTTTTTTTTTTGTAGAGATGGGGTCTTTCTGTGTTATCCAGACCGGTCTTGAATTCCTAGGCTTAAGTGATCTTCCTGCCTTGGCCTCCCAAAAAGCTGGGATGACAGGCATGAGCCACGGATCCTGGCCCTTTTTGTTCTTAAACAAAATTAAACTTGTTAGGCAAAAAGAAAGAAACGAAAAATCCAAGAAATAACCAATATCTCCTGGAACTGTTTTGAGTTAGAGCCATGGAAAAAATATAAATACATCAGTGCAGACGAGGCTTCAAGACGCCCCAGGCACCCAGCACTTGCCTCCTCCACAAAGAAGAACCAAAACAGCGAGTAGAAAAACGCACGTTGAATAGAGCCTCTCGGAGACCACACTAGAATTCAGCAGGAAAGTGACAGGGGACTGTGGGGGCAGGGAAAGAGAGGGCAGCAAAGCAGCCAGGCAACCAGGATTGGCTGGGGGAGAAGGTAAGTGTGAGACCCCAGTGGTCCACACAAGCACAGTGGACTCCTACATTCCTAGGCACAGTAGAGCCGCTTGGCCTTTGGGGACTCTGAGACTAGTACAGACAGCCATCTGCAGTAGGCATTGTTCCAAAGATGGGGTTCACACTGGGTCCTACACACCCCTGGGACCCAAGCAGTGGCAGTGCAGTGGCATTTTGGGAGCCCATCCCCTACTAGACTACACCCTGCCTTGGGGCCTAACAGCCCCTGCACCCCACATGCCTGGAGTACCACTGACATACCCCATATCCACCTGGGGGTGCTACAGAACTACCACAGGATCCTGCAATCCCACCACTGGGTATTTATCCAAAGGAAAGGAAATCAGAACATCAAAGGGATACCTACATCTTGTTTTTTTCTTTCTGTTTTTAGATAGGGTCTCACTGTGTCACCCAAGCTGGAGTTCAGTGGTGCGATCACAGTTTCACTGCAGCCTTGAACTCCTGGGCTCAAGTGATCCTCCCTTGTCAACCTCCTGAGTAGCTGGGACCACAGAGGCATGTCACTACAACTGGCTATTTTTTTTTTTTTTGGAAAGATGGAGTCTCTCTATATTGCCCTGGCTGATCTCAAGCATTATCATTATCTATGTTGCCCTGGACCTGGCCTCAAGCAATCCGCCTGCCTCAGCTTCCCAAAGTGCTGGGATTACAGGTATGAGCTGGGCAGAATTTGTATCTCTACTAAAGCACTATTCACAATAGCCAATATACAGAATCAACCTAAGTGTCCATGGGCAGATGAATGGATAAAGAGAATGTGGTAAATACATACCATGGAGTACTATCCAGCCACAAAAAAGAATGAAATCCTGTCATTTGCAGCAACATGGGTAGAACCAGAGGTCATTATGTTAAGTGAAATAAATCCAGCACAGAAAGACAAATATCCAATGTTCTCACTCACATGTGGGAGCTCTAGAAGTTGATCTCATGGAGGTAGAAATTAGAATGATAGTTACCAGAGGCTGGGAAGGGTATCTTTTGGGGGGATGAAGAGAGGTTGGTTAATAGATTAAAAAATATATATATACATATATATATTTAGATAAAGGAATAAGTTTCAGTGTTCCATAGCATGATAGGGTAGCTGTAGTTAACAATAATTTATTGTATATTTCAGAATAGCTAGAAGAGAAGATTTGAAAATAAATAATGTTTGAGGTGATGGAAATCTTAAATACCCTGATTTGATCGTTACACATTGTATGCATATATAAAAAATCACATGTACCCCCAAATAGTTACAAATATCATGTATTCTTTAAAAATTATGTAAGTCCAGTTATGTTCATTTATATAACACTGACTAGGTTAGATGCCCTTGATCACAATTTAGTTGTAGGTTTTGATACAATAATCACTTAGGCTAATTTACCTCAGGACAAACATGGAATGCATATAATTAAATAATTCCTGGTGAAAGAAGCTTGTATGGCCAGAATTGCATATCTAAGTCAAAAATGGAGTTAGGCTGCCTTGGGGCAAACACGGGCAGGGTCTGTTCTGAGGTTGGCCAGCTAAGGCTTGTGTCCAAGATGCACAGGAGGGATTCTGACTGTAATGAACAGGGCTGGTCCAGGCACAATCATGACATTGATGAAGTTGAGGAGCTTGCATTTGGGACCTCCCATCCTCCATTTTCCTTGCCTCTCCACTCACTAGCACTATACTTGGTACCTAGTATAGCCACTCAACACACCCATTCTTGGTGAATGATTGAATTTTACCCCTTTCATTTTTTTTTTGAAAAATTTGTATAAATTTAAGAGGTACAAGTGTAGTTTTGTTTCATGGATGTCTTGTAGTGAAGTCTGAGTGTTTAGTGTCACCATCACTCGAGTAGGGTATACTGTATCCATTAAGCAATTTCTCATCCCTCACTCCCCCTCCATCCTCACACCCTTCCTGGTTTTTTCATTTCTAATTGGTAATAGTAATGCATCATCTCAGGAACTGTATAATTACATCTACCATCAAGAGACTTATAATATCTTGAAACTGTTCACCACAGCCTAGCAAATGAAATAACTCAGCTCAGACTACAGAAATTCCCCATTGGCAGTGTGTGGCAGCAGCATCAGAGTCCTTAGTCATAAAATGACAGAGCCACAGAATAGCTGCAATGGAGATGGTTATCAGTCAACTTTAAAAACCTGTTTTCATGCACTCTGCAGCTTGGAATTTCCCCTCTTGCCCCACCACCTTCATGTCAAGAACAGCCACACATGTGGGTCAGCTCTGTAAAGGGCCACACAAGTTCATCTGAGATTAGTCTGGAAATTCCCTCCTATGAATGTATTGGTATGATGGAATAAGAGGTGATTTTATGGGGTAAATATGTTTCAATACAACAATCATTCTGAACAGGAAAAAAACCCTCTGTTTTTCTCAATGTCTGTTACATTCCAGACAGGGGAAAATGCACAGAAAGGTCAAAACAACATTTCTAGTCTCCACATAAAAAACAAGAGTTTTTTACATAGGCTGAAGCCATGTGGATGGACGTGAATACCTAGAAAGAGTGGAAGGGAAGAAGTTAAGGTCAAAGTCTTGAAGAACTTCAATATTTAATTGTCAGAAAGTGAAAGATAATTTTGAAAAAGGGTCTCCTTTTCCAGAGGAATAAGAGACAAATTGGGAGCATGGCAGGGTTGCAGAAATCCAGAGAAAAGAGTAACCTCTTTTTGCAGTAAGTGTGGACAGTACTCTTGAATTACCCTGTAAGGTCAAGTAAAACAAGCAAAGGAAAAAAGTAAGTAGCGTGTTGTGAACGAAATTCTTTCTCGTAAAATTCTTACATTGAAGCCCTAACTCCTGATGTGACTGTATTTGGAGATGGGGCTTTCTTTTTTTTTTTTTTTTTTTTTTTTTGATGGAGTCTCTCTCTGTCGCCAGGCTGGAGTGCAGTGGTGCAATCTCCACCCACTGCAACCTCCGCTTCCTGTGTTCAAGCGATTCCCCTGCCTCAGCCTCCCTCATAGCTGGGACTACAGGCTCGCGCCACCACGCCTGGCTAATTTTTATATTTTTAGTAGAGACAGGGTTTCACCATGTTGGCCAGGCTGGTCTCGAACTCCTGACTTCATGATCCACCCGCCTCAGCCTCCCAAAGTGCTGGGATTACAGGCGTGAGCCACTGTGCCTGGCCAAGATGGGGCTTTTAAAGACATAATTCAGATTAAGTAGGTCGGAAGGTGGGCTCCAATTTAATATGACTGGTGTCATTATAAAAGGTCTGTGTGTCCTGTGGAAATCAGGACACACACAGACAGAGGGAACACCATGTGAAGACACAAATGAAGGACAGAGGTCTCAGAAGAAACCAACCCTGCTGACACCTCGATCTGGGACTTCCAGCCTGCAGAACTGTGAGACGGTACATTTCTGTTGTCCAACCCCCCGATCTCTGGCACTTTGTTATGGCAGCCCAAGCTAATGCATATAAACAACAAGAAGGTCGTAGATGCCCTATGATAAAGTTGTTTTGGGGAAGGATGAAGGTGGAAAACTGGATTGGAGCATGCTGAGGACTAACTGAAGGTAAGTTAATAAATGGAGTCAGGCTGTATAGATAATTCTTTCAAGAAATTTGAATGTAAAGAGAGAGTGATAAACCGGGAGAAGTGGGGTTTTAAGATTCTAAGCATTAAACTTGAAAAATAGCAAATAATGAATAAGATCACCTATGCAAAAATTATATTTCTTAAAGAGCAGAATTACAATTCAATCATCATGCCAATAATAAAAATAACAACAAATCAGTAATAATATCATTTACTGAACAACAAATATAAGCCAACTTTGGAGCTTCGTGCTTTATATATTTTAACTAATTTTCTCCTTATAGCAGAATGCCTGGAGCCTACTAGGTATTCAATACTTATTTACTGAACAAATAATGAATGACCAGACAATGTAGGTATTATTATTGTTCCCAAGTTATATATGGAGACATTAAGATTCCTGTAGTTTAAGTAACTTATTCCGGTTTTATATGGCTCCAAAGTGATGATACAGCTAAAGTAAAGATGTGTCAAAAGGAAAATGCCCTAAGTCAAAGTTAAAAGAGATCAGAAAGGCTAAAGCTAAGAAGACTTTCATATTGCCACCCAGGACAAAGGGTACCAGGTCAGCAATACCATTGACCTTGGAGAGTCAAACCGTCTCCCGGAAAAAGGTACAGAAAGCTTTAATCTAGTGATTAGGATTATTCTAACACTAATTTCCACCTAGGAGCTGGGGGCCAGATTGTAGATCCTATAGGCCCCTATAAGAACTCAGCAAGATGATAAATGACTAGTTTTCTTCCCCTACCCTGTGCTAATTTGGACTCTCCAAGAGGGAGACACGCAGATTTAGAGGGGAAAGACATTTGGGAGAAAGGCAGAAAGGCAGAGGAGGCTGAGGGCCGTTAGAACTCAGAGGTGAGATGAGATGGAAGGAGGGAAGGGTGGTTGGGAGCAAGTGTCTTAGACTGCAGTATGGTTCTAAGAAAGTACTGCTGGCCCTCCATATCCATGGGTTATGCATGCGCAGATTCAACTGACCACGTTTTGAATATTTGGAAAAAAATACAAATATAAAACAATACAGTGAAACAACTATTTACATAGCATTTACATTGTATTAGGTATTATAAGTAATCTAGAGATTATTTAAGGTATACAGGATGATGTACAGGATGAGGTCATATGCAAATACTATGCCGTTGTAGAGAAGAGATTTGAGTATCCTTGGATTCTCAAAGGGCAGTCCTTGGACCATGATGCCCATCACAGGAAGTCCTTGTCTTTCAGGAAAGAGCCTGCCTTATGCCCCTGCCACACTCAGCCATTGGCCAGGGGCAGCCCAGGGGAAGCATAGCCTTGGGCTTTGAGATGTGGGCTGCCTACTGTCATACATCCTTGGCACAATGTGGTGGTGTATTTCAAAGTGTAATCGTGGAGCTCTGGGTCAATTATGCCATCTACAGCCAAGATCTGCAAGTCCCATTATCACAGCCACCTCATATCCCATGTTCATTTTTAGCTTCCTACTCAATAAAATTATTTTATATAAATTAGTGAATGGAAATAAAAGTACTAAGGAAATCTTTCCAAAAAGTGGTCCTTTTCAGTCTCTAGTTAACTACCTAAATATTCATAATACTACTCAGTTAAATAAGCCAACCAACAGCAACACACTATCAGGCAACTTAGAATTGGTACGAGATGAATCTTTGACATAAATGTTTAAAATATTATCAGTGTCTCATAAAATGTCAATTTTATATCTTTAAATAGACAAGACAAGACAAAGAAAAAGGCAAAGAAAACTCTCTTCTTCTTCCCTATGATCTCTTTAGTTACCAGCCTTGGATAAGCCCAGACCCCAGCTTGCCGTCTCTTCCTTCATGCTCTAGCCCTTTTCCCATACTAGCTCCTGTCAAAGTTGCTCCTTGGATTCCCACTTAGCATTTATCTCAAAAGGTCAAACACAAAGCCGATTGCTCTCCGTGTATTTGATGCAACAACCATGTGCTGAGAACTTGCTTTCTGCAGGATGGGGATTCAATGAGCCGACGACTGATGATTTTCTAAAGGAAATAAGCAAAGGAGAACAACCAGCCTGTTTTTCTCAAGGCTGTGTGCTAAGACTGTTGCCATATAATGTGCTCATTTGTAAAAACAGTAAACTGAGTCGCAGAATAAATAATGATTTTATTTTTACACTTCCTTGTGAGTCGATACCAAAGACAGAAATGTCACATAAAATTTTCAAATCCTGTACCATACTGGAACGACTACCTTGAGATTGCACTCCCTTTACAAGCTGAGCACATCAATGCCTCAGAATCATTCATTGTGTGTCTGAGAGAATAAATAACTGTACTTTTGCAACTGAATATTGATTCTTCAGCATTCTGTCATGTCAGACATACCATTTCAGTTGAATGAAGCAATTTTATTTTTTTCAGTATTGCAAGGGGAAAAAATAATAGCTATAGGACAGAATTTCATGCCTCCTAATATATTGGTTGCATAAATGGAGTTTCAGTTTTAAATTTGCCAGTAACCATGTCTCTCTTGCTTTTGTTACTCTCTCCAGTAATATCCATGCATTTAGGATTTAAAGTGGGGGAGAAAAGAGAATCACAGATCAAGGGAAAACTGAGTTTTTCTTTTCCAGGCTGAAGGAAACCAGAAATTAATAATTATATAATGGATTTTGTAATTGTCCTCTTTCTCATAAGGATTGAAACCTCAACCGCCCTGTCGACCAGTTGACCAACATCTTCTACTGTTTATAAGACAAAACAAAAACTCTATAGAACCTCATTCACTTTACTTAAAATATTCATTTACTGGGAGCTTTATATTAATATATTCCATGCTAGGAAGTTGGGCAATTCAAGGGGTTAACACAACTTTTTCAGACTTCCAAAAGACGACTTCCCATTTTGGAGCTTCATAGCTGTGGAAAGGTCCCAAAGAAAAGTCACCTACTCTTCTGTTTAATAGAGAAACAGTGCAACCCTTAGAGGCAACAGGAGAATGGCCCCTCTAAATTGTGGTAATGAAATGAAATACCATGTTCTTTCATGGTATTGTGTAGATGTTTCATGCGTGTAGATGTGAAACTACTACACACGTATATATATGAATACAGAAATATCTGTTGATTTTATTTCATATAATAAACTACTATATTTTTATGTGTGATCTTTGATTAAAAATTCTAGTTCCCATCCTTGTTTAGTTTGGCTGCACTCACTGGAATGCCATGGCAGAATCCTGTACAGGTGAAAATCTATATAATCTTTATCCTAGTTTAGAGAGACTTCAGAAAGTTGGATTACTCAATAGCTGTTCCAGAAAGTTCTTTCCCTATTTTTTTCTTTGCAGGGGTTTTTCCTCAATAATTTTATCTTTTTATTTATTTGCTTCAAAAACTATGTATACATGAGGAATTTGATTAAGTAGTTTCTCTACCAACTTTCCAGACTGCAATAATTGTCATTGTTTTATACTTTGTTCAAAGATCTTACATCCATAACGAAAATATCTGAAAGGCTTTCCTTTTACTTATTCATGAAATAAATTCATTGAGTCTCTGTTGGTCAAGGCCCACACTGGTGCCATGGAGAATGCTTGCAGTGGACATATATCTGGAGCTGTGCCAGGCATTCCTCTGTGCTTGTTTTGGCTTGGCTCTGGCTCTCTTCCCTTAGGTTTGCTTAATCCTCACACTATTAGCATGGGAGAAGGGCTGCCTCCATCTTTTTCTTTGCTCTTTTTTGGGGGTTGGGGGCGGGTGGGAAGCAGGGAAACTTTTCCTGGAAGTCCCCCAGAGTTTTCTTCTGTTTTTTCATTGACCAGGATTTGGTTCTAATACCATTGCAAAAACAATCACAAATAAAAAGATGGGATTACAATATTTGGTTTAGACTAACAGATTCAGATGGAGTAGATGTTAGGAAATCAACCATGGTAGCTACAATAGGCATGCAAAGAAATCATAAAGTGAGAGATAGAAGGTGATAAATTGTAAAAAAAAGACACAACTAAAGCACTTTGGGTGTTAAACCTGCAGAAATTATTTCCAACTAAGGATTATAAGAAATAACTCACTTGTGAATTGAAGACTGGATTTAGGCACACAAAAAAAATGAAGAAGGGCACTTTAATTTGTCAATCAAGAAATGACAATTGGAAAGAATGGGGCATCTATCAGGATACGAATGTCATTAGGCTGAAATGAAAGGTATAGGAAGGTGTATCAGTTAGCTCTTGCTGTGATAACAAATACCTCACACATCGCAGAGGCTTGTAACCACATCCATTTGCATCTTGCTCACTCTACTTCTTGTCTGCAGCTCTGCCTGCCCCATTCCAAGTGTCTTTTTACTCCTGGACCCAGGCTGAAGGAACAGCCCCTATCTGCAATATACTTCTCTTGTGGCAGACAGTAGAAAACAAACTTATCGCGAAGTTTATAGGGGCGCAGTGATTGGAGGTATTCCCTGTGAAATGAAGCCAAATTTGTGATATCTTGAACCTCTACCACCAAGAAAGAGGCACAACAGCTGGTGAGTTTTTGAGCTCTGGAGGCAGTGGATGTCATCGTTAGGTATGCTGTTCTCGTCTATGTTCCAAGTTATCTTTGACCCACACAATTTTGCAAAGAGTTGAGAGCAAGAGAAAGATCTGCAGGCTGGGCGTGGTGGCTCACGCCTGTAATCCAAACACATTGGGAGGCTGAGGCAGGCAGATCACTTGGGGTCAGGAGTTTGAAACCAGCCTGGCCAAATGGTGATACTCTGTCTCTACTAAAAATACAAAAATTAGCTGGGCATGGTGTCACTCACCTGCAATACCGGCTACTCAGGAAGCTGAGGCAGGAGAATTGCTTTAACCCAGGAGGCAGAGGTTGCAGTGAACTGAGATCGTGGCATTGCACTCCAGCCTGGGTGACAGAGCAAGACTCCATCAAAAAAAAAAAAAAAAAAAAAAATCTGCAGAGCAGATCCAAGCTAGTACTTAAGCTGCTCTACAACTTGAGCACTTAGGTCTACCAGATCGGATGGCAGATGGAGTGTCTGAGATGGCCTCTGGAGTCTCCAGAAGCCTCAACAGGAGAAGCACTATGCAAGCCTTTAGACTTTGGAGAGCTATACCCTCTTCTGCCATTAACTCTTCTTCTTGGGAGAAACAGCCTATCTCTCCCCAGACTTAGTGCTCATCTTTGTATGGGTGATTCCTAGAGAGATGCCCAGACAATCACAGGCGTTAAGCTGATGGCAGTTGGATGCATGAGCCTATGGAGTGAGTGGCAGAGTGGTTTCTGCTTGGCTTTGAGAGGCTTTGACCCCAGCTTCTTTATCTGGATGTTCATGCTGGTTACAGGCAGTCCCATGGCCCACAGTCCACCACTGCAAACAAAGGAAAGACTTTTTAGGAATGCTCATTGCACAGGTCATACGTTTTGAGCCATTAAACCTCTTCCACAGGTAGCAGTAAGCTGGGAGGGTGTGACTGTGACCAAGGGAGCCCCTGGCAGATCAAATTTAAATCCAAGATGCCGGCCCTTAGATCGGCCTGACCCAAATTCACCCTGGCTCTGTTATTCTGACTAGTTTTCCCTGGAGTGTAGGCTAATCTGTGAAAAGAGAAAACATACACTTACCCATTATGGGAAACAGGCGTTTGCACTGTGAATCGCTCCATGCCATCACATGGAGGCATGTTCTCAAAAGGGGGCGGATGTGATTTTTTTTGACATCCGATAATGTTGAGGATATGACCAGACCTGCTTCCTTTCAGCTGAGAAACAATCCCCTCTCCTCTGAGGCAAGTAGGAGGATGGCAGTCAACTTTCATCTTCCCTGACAGGATAGCTCAGACATTTTCCTCGGGGAAAGGCGATTGATCATTGGGTCCGGCTGGAGAATAACGTGGAGTGAATGAAAGTGCTCACAGAACTCTGTTCTTTAGAGCTGCCTGCTTTGAAAACATGCGGGAACTCACAGCATAGTCTCATTAGAGGAGGAGCCCACTTGGGATTTTTACTTCTAAAGGCTCTTGAGTACTAAGGGCTGTGACAAGAGGCCATTTCTGCTCCACAATGTATACCAAAAAAGCTCTCCTCAGCCCCCTAAATACCCCCCCACCCTAACTACTCTGGTCAACATGGATCTCTCTCTTCTCTGAACTCATCAAAGCTCTTTTTTCCTGAAACTTACTGCGGAACATTCATTATAGATATCATATGAGCTCATGTGCTGTCTTCTTATATTTCAAGTCATTTCTGGTAGATTTAAAACTTCTCGAGGACAGGGGGCCTATCGTATACTTTTTTAGTCATCTCTGTGGGGCCCAGCCCAAAGCAGAGTATGTAAATGGTGCTCAATGAGTAATCTGATTGATACAGTCACAAGCACAAGGAGTGAAAAGAATGTGTGAGACATGAATCACATTACATCAATTTCCTTTTAGGCAACTTCATAAAAAGCCATTACCAGTTTATAATTGAGCATTATATTATTATTTTTATTTGTAACCTAGATAACAAGCAATGCTCCAAGGTCCATGATGTGAACATCTTCCTGGCAACCTGAAGCTGGTCCCTTTGCTTGGGGTTTTTGACAACAGGGTGGAAATATCATCACCTTCTTGAACATAACGAAGGTACAACTACGCAAGAACTTCTATGTACCATTCTGTTATCATACCTTAAAATGATAACTGAGAGCTTTAGAGACCTGCCAGGAAGCATTTCAAAGAGTAAAGTGATTGGACGAATTATTTTGGGCCAATTAGTTGATATATTAAAATTCCCTACTTACACTACTGAAAGGCTGATAAGAGATTTAAAAATTATAAAATCATGAAGATAAAAATACAGTGACACAGAATTACCAAACAAGTACTATAATTCTACCACCTAAAGACACTCAGCGGCCAGGTACAGTTGCTCATGCCTGTATTCTCAGCACTTTGGGAGGCTGAGGCAGGTGGATCACCTGAGGTCGGAAGTTTGAGATCAGCCTGACCAACATGGAGAAGCCCCGTCTTTACTAAAAATACAAAAAAATTAACTGGGCATGGTGGTGCATGCCTGCAATCCCAGATACTCAGGAGGCTGAGGCAGGAGAATCGCTTGAACCCAGGAGGCAGAGGTTATGGTGAGCAGAGGTCACGCCATTGCACTCCAGCCTAGGCAACAAGAGTGAAACTCCATCTCAAAAAAAAAAAAAAAAAAAAAAGACACTCGGCAAACAACAGGCTTGGAGACCCCCTTATTAATTGATCAAATGACTAAAGGTATAAACAGATATTGAAAGGATTGGAATCAATTAATGGTGCATAGAGCCATAATATATTATTAAGGAAATCAGGAATATTTGGAGTGCTTGTATGAAGGGCGAATTACCATACTTCTCAGACACGTCATACTGAGGGAATAAGGGTATTGGACTTCTTTATTATTACATGTCTTCAATTCTTATCCTCAGTCTGAAATTATTTTCTCTTTTTTCTGAATTCTTACAGAATTTTATCTGTGCCAACAATATAATCTGTATATTTTCTTCATTTTATTACAAATACATGTCATGTATTCTACTAGATTTAGAGGTCTTTGATGACAGAAATAATGATAAGTGTGATGATGATAACAATAAGAATCAATATTTATTATGCTCTTACTGCGTGCCATACTTTTTGGAATTTATTGATTGAGACTCATTTAATCACATTGCATTGATCTTTGCATATCTTTTAGGTCTACTCGCACTTGGAATAAAATTATCTGTGAAATCAACAAATGGTAAGCAAGTTCGATGGCTTGTTTTACCATTGGGTAACCTGGAAACACGGGCAGATCTGATTGGAATGCAGATTCCTCACTGATTTTCCCTCCCTTTATAATTTTTCAGAAGCCTGTTTTACCAGGCAGGGAGGGGCAAATCTTCTGATGGCATATTTCCCTCCCAGTCCCTAATGCATTGGTATCTACCTAGTAGGTTCGCAGCAAATGCCCCTTGACTTATATACTCCACAGCACTAATTGTGAAAAGGACGTAGCATTGTCATTAGCATAAATGATAATGACTTGGGGACATAGTTGCAGGTTATATACAGTGAGATGCTACCATTGCAGATTTACAAGGAAATAAACATACAGTGTCCCATGAAGATAATGAGGTAGAGAATGCATATATAATTCACATGTTCCAAATAAGCTCTGTAATGAGTTTGAGAGGTCCCTGCGTATTTCTAATTTGTCTACATCTGTTGAAGGTGGGTGGGTTCTAAAATGTGGGCTTGAAATCTCTGAACACCATGAAAATAGTAAAAGAGAAACTGTGAGTGTTATTCCAAAGCTCTAAAAGGCTTAAAAATAAATCCTAAACATCCTCAAGAAACTCCCACTCTTAGGGAAATTATTAACTTGTGAGTAATGTGAAGACATTCTTAGCAGATTCCCAGTCACATATCCTGCCATCTACATTGTTTACTCTTTAGAGTGAGCCCTTCTTAAATTTCTCATGGACTCCCAAATACCTAGAATGGCCCAAATAAAAAGAACTGCTCTTCCTGCTCCTTTTTTTGTACCAGCCCTCATCCCTCGCAGCCCCAGCTTGGCATTTTCCTGGGAGTCTTCTGAGGGAACTTGCTTTGGGCCAATGGAGGCTGGGAGGAAAGAGACGAGAAGGATTGAGGTGAGAGAACCATGCCAACAGGTCTTTGAGCTCCTCATTACCCTGAGAAATTCTAAAATGGCCTGGCTTTGTAGCCGTCTACAGAATTTCCTCTAAAGAGAAAGCTGGACCTGGTAGAGTTTTATCCTTTTCTGATTAGGAGGAGACTCTTAGATCCTGGCTCTGAGAGTTTGCCTAAGTTTCTTTTCAGCGGTGGGCGGTAAGTCAAGATGGCTGAATTCCCGAGCTCTCTGGTTATATGTGAAAGTTCTCAGCCTCTACCCAAGCCTTTTTCTCTGCCAAGTGGTGCGATAAAACTTGTGAGAACAGGTTTTCCTTGTGAGGTAGCTGATGCATCTGCATCCATTTCTGGCAGAAAACCAAAGCAAAAAGGGATTTAGAGAAACATTACAGAACATCATGGGGGCTTCATATGCATTTGCCTCAGAAGTTTAATGATTATTCAAGGGAATGGCGTTTTTGTTTGACCTTTACCCTAGCCATTTCTCATAGCTCTCACACTGACTCTTAACTCCGCATAACCAGCCAAGACCCAGGGAAGCCACTTTTATTTGGATGAATTATAAGCTTTTTGCCAATTCAGCATGATCAGCGTGTGGCCCAGTTGGTCTTTTTCAACAATAAGCCTCCACAATAATAGGGCCTTCGGTCTCAAAGGCCTTTTCCTTGAGTTATCACTCTTAATTTTAGGAGAGAATCGCTCCATCTGTCTCTAAAATTCATTCATTCTAACATCTCAATTAAAGCAACTTTTTCTATATACCGTCCTTTGTCTTTAATAAGAAACAGAATTGAAAGAGAAATAGGTATCCTTGGCTTTTCTTCAGAAATGAAGAGGGAACACAGCTAGGTGTTGGATTCTCTGGGGGTCTCTCAACCAGCCCCTGATGGCAGCACCATAATCAGTTTAACTTTTGTTCACCCTTCCACTCCCCAAGATAGCAGCCAAGGGGACTGTCAGTCACAGAGAAGCTGGGTTCCCCCACCTTCCTCTTCTCAGTTCTGCTGGGAAAAGCCCATAGGATACCAGCTGCCCAATACATGCTTGTTGGATAATTCAAGCAAGCATTTATTTCCCCTTAGAAAGCTTCAAGATCACTAACCAATGTAGAGTTATAAAGTGCTTTACTGATTATCTCATTGAACTCTTAATACTGTGAGGCAAATGTCTTTACTTGTCATTTTGTAGAGAAAAAAAAATCAGAATTTTAGTGAGATTAAGTAACTTGCGCAAAGTCAAGTTACTTGGATTGAACCCATATCTTTTGGATCATTTACAATGGAGTACATTTACAACATCCTTGCTATTCAAAGTGTGCTCAATGGATCGTCAGCATTACCTGTGATCCTTGAGTGCTCCTCAGACCTACTGAATCTGCATTTTAATAAGATCCCAAGTGATTTGTGTACACACTAAAGTGTGAGAAATACTGCTCTACAGTGTAACTATCTCCAGCCAAATGGAAGTTCAGTTGAGGCCCCAAATGCAGAGTGACCTCATGTGATGGATGTGTCCCTGGTGGGAACATCAAGGCAAGCTCTAATTTTATATTATTCATCTGCAGTTAGTTTCAAGATTTAAATCCCCCAATTCTTCCAAGTTGAGTGAAACAAAATCTCAATCTCTATGGCAGACAGATATCTGGATATCTGTCCAGTATCTCTTGAGGGGGGAAAGGGGCATTGTTTTCATGTTAATCTTTTCGAAGCTCCCTAATAAACACAGGCTCATCATTTCTATTAACTCTGGAGTCCTGGCTGATGTGTCTTTTGAGAAAGCCCATTTAGCTTGAATACTCTTGGAGATATTCATAGATAAAACATATTGATTTTTTGCTTGAACAAAAGCTGCTTTTGATTTTCAAGATAATTGGTAGTTGCAGGGGATAGGGAAGGGCTGGAGAGGAGACAGCTGTAAAGGCCCCAAGGGGAACAGGAAAGAAAGCTGCCTCCGACTTCATTCTGCTGTTCTTTGCACATCCTCTACCAGTGAGGGCTGCATAGGCCATTCAGTGTCTGTCTTTAAGATGTCGTTATTTAGATAACAATATGTCTGGATTCTTTTCACCTTCTGTCGTTCCCAACTTTCCATAGCAGTTGTCAGGAAACCAAATGGCGCAATTTCAAACATTGGGAAAGTCCAGTTATCCAGAATGCACCCACACACTGCCACTCCATGCCAAGAATTCCATTAAGGTCATGTTTCTGCTAGAGGAATACTCACCGATACTCTGGCAACCTCAGGTGGTTGATTAAGAGCCACAGGTCCTATTGCACATAGGTGACACCTTTGTGAAAAAATTTTGGCCCCCCCCAAGCTTAAGCTGTTTAATTTGGGCATTGGAACTCTGAAATCCAGACGCTTCATGACAAAATGACTCTGGGGGGAACTGTCTCTACCTCCTATTGGGAGTGCCCTGGACCTAAGTGAAATGTGGCCCAGTGCACAGGTGTGATTCTTCTCTTCTGTGCTGGGTACCACATGTGGGGCTCACAAGCATGATTCAGTCCACTTGGATAACTCTATTAATAGAAGTATGTGATTGTTTTTCACATCATCTTTCTTACATGGTAGATGTTTAATTTGATCCGTTGTACACAAGTATGTATTATTTCACCTTTTTCTGTTCTTGAACAAAAATAGTACCTCTAACCACAGTCTTTCTAGAATCTAGTCCAACTTGACCTCTTTAAGAATCTAAATCTAATGAATCCTATTCCACTATTCATAACTCATTCTACCACTTGGATTCTCCATTCTAAATCCCTGGGTCTTCCATTGACACCTTCTAGTCCAAATCTATGTTGGAAAAAAGATGGGTTCTCTCCAAATGTCTACTATGTGCTTGCTACTCCTGGGCAATTTGGGATCATCAAGGCTGACCATTCAATCCAAGTAGAAAGCTTGTATTAGAGACTCCATTCAAGGAACCAAATCTCAAGATTGTCACAAATCTATGCAACATGTAAGCCGAAATCCGGAGACATTTAGCATTTCCCTCTATTGGAAGAAATGCTTACCATAAGATACAAATGTAAGTACATTTTTTTGTATTTTAAAAAATGAATATAATTTGTATTATGCCAAAAGACAAATAATATGATTGTCCCTTAATTCGGTAAAATTTCTAGGTTGTTACAGAATGCCCAGCTCTGTTTTTGCAAGAATTCATTGTAATAAGAGTTCTCCTCGGGTCGAATGGTCACGCTTGGTGGTCCCAATTCACCCAAGTGCAGCAAGCACATATTAGGCATTCAGCAATTATTTGTTGAATGAATAATGACATGATTGGAAAAGAAGTGATAGATAGATTAACTGGATTTCCCAAGGCCCCTTATCTGCCCCCACTCCCACCTTAAACACAAATACCTACCATTTGAGTTGTTTTCACTTACCCAAGAGACTATCAGCTGTTCCAGATTTTGGGGAGTTTCAGACCAAAAGCTCTGTAAATATTTCCTAAATCAAAACCACACAGGCAGAGTTCATTCAGTCTACTAATTGAGAACTATTGCTTTCCATAGTGAGACACGCAGCAGTTTTAAGAAAGAAATAGGCCTTGAGAGGAAAATATTTGTAAAGGGAACAAAAGCAAATGCTGTTGTGTTTGCCAATGACATCTTGGAGAACCAGTGGGTATTAAAAGAGGGAAAACAAAGAGGCCTGATATTATTATATGCCTTTCTTTTAAGTACACACATACACACACCAAAGTCAGCCCAGCCCTTTTTAGGGGGAATGTTTCTGGCAGAAATAATTACTCTATACTTATTGCTGCTGGAGTTGTGGCCCCATGGGGGGACAGGAGGTACAAGGGAATGAGGTGGAGCTGCTGGGGAAAATACATGGGCAGTGAGCAATTTACAAAGGGCTCGGTTTGGTCTACTTGGAGAGAGGAGTGTATATTTTAAAATATCACATGTAATTAACACTGGAAGAGGGGAATGAAATGGCTGACACCAGTGATTCCAGGGAGTTTTTGTATAAAACAGACAAAGGGGAAAAAACCTGATTAGGCACCGGCCTTAAGTACAGTTTCCTTGTATTTCCTTTTTCCTCTTTACCATATGATAACGTAGCTTAAAATTAGTTCTGACGGCTAATCAGAATGAGTGGTTCTTTCTTTTCCTGGAGTGGTTAAGAAGTACTGTGCATTGTGCCAACACCGCACACTGCTCAATGGATGTAAGAAGAAAAGAACGGATTAGTTACTTGGTGGCATGCAGCTCTGTATCTCTCTTCTGTTGAATCAGAGAGATCCTGTGGTACCAGGGTCTGTGATGTGTCTGAGGGCAGTGTGGGAATGTTGTCATCCAGCTCTGCTGCATGGGCGACTCCTCCTCCCTGCTGGCCCGAATGCTTACCTCCCAGCCGGCTCCAATGCCTCCCACTCACAGTTCCTTCGGCTTCTGATGGTGCACTGGAAATCTGTACTGTAAAGATGGAGCGTTGAACTAAATTTAGGCTGTTGAATGATAAAGCAGGAAGTAGCTCAAGACAGAAATACAAAATCAAATCAAACTCTCTCTTCAAGAGAAGAAGCTGGGACCCGGAAGGATGTGTCAGAACAGGACAAGTATTTGCATGTGATTGGCAGATGTGAGGCATGGTCATCCAGGTGAGCAGACAGGGGCTATCCTCCCCAAGGAGTCTCCTTTACTTGGTTGAAGGGTATTTGTTAGCCTTACTGAGTTGCTTTTGTAGTTTGTAATGCAAAAGGATGATCATTGCTAAACAAGGATGTGATAGGATGGAGTGGAGTTAAAGAACTCTAAGGTTTCCCAAATGAAAACCATACAAAGGCACACAATGATTGCCCCACCAACTAAAAATAATAGTAGCAGCAAAAGTGGCCCAAAGGTGGGGTGTGGGCCAAGCACAACCCACAGAATTCCAAAGTCTACCCTACAGTTGCATCATATTTAAAATCCCAAGTATCTCTGAGACTATGACTCCGGACATGTGCCCTCTGAGGAAAGGACCCAGGGGAAGGGTTCTGGGTTTAACAGGAAAACATGGCAAGCCGAGGCCTGAAGTGTGAGTGGGCAGAGCCTCCTAAACGGAGAGGAGCCATGTCCAAGCCAACAAGTTGGGTAGCCTGGTTATGCCCCAGTAGGCTCTTGGCTGGCCTCCTGGAAGTTCTCCCTTTTACGTCAGCTGTTGAGGGAGGAGTAGGCACTCCCATTCTCAAGGCCAGTTCCAGAGGCAAGTGAGCCCTTGAAATCGGAATGAGACTTCTTTAGTACAGACAGATGTTCTGGCATTTCAGAACTGTGTTTTATTGCATCCATGCAAGATGGTCAAAGAGGAAACCAAACCTTTAAAACTGCTTTAAAAAGGCACAGGCTATATTTTGGCTAGATGGACACTTGTTCTGCCTTTTATTTGTTGCAATAAAATACACACAACACAAAACATATTTTAATCATTCTAGGGTGTGCAGTTCAGTGGCAACAAGTAAACCCATAATATTGTATACGAATCGCCGTCATCCAATTCCAGGACACTTGCATTAACTTAAAAAAGAACTTGTTATCCATTAGCAGCCACTTTCCATTCCCACAGCCCCCTAGCCCCCGGTAACCACGAATCTACTTTCTGTCTCTATGGATTTGCCTGTTTTGGATATTTCATTTAAGTGGAATCATACAGTATGTAGCCCTTTGTGTCTGACTTCTTTCATTTAGCATGTTTCTAAGAGTCACAGAAAATGCAGCATGTATCAGTACTTCATTCCTTTAATGGTTGAATAATATTTCTTTTTATGTAGATAGCTCATTTGGTTTACCCGGTCATCAGTAAATGGACATTTGAGTTGTTTATGCCTTTTGGAAATTGTGAATAGTGTTGTTGTAAACATTCATGTGAAGATTTTTGTTTGATTGTCTGTTTTCAGTTATTTTAAGTATATACCTAGGAGTAGAATTGCTGGGTTGTATGATAATTTGGTGTTCAACTTATTAATGAACTCCCAAACTGTTTTCCATAGAGGCTGTACTATTGTACACACTCACCAGCAGTACATGAGGATTCCAATTTCCCCAGATCCTTGCCAACACTTGGTGTTTTCTGCATTCTTAATTATTATTGTCATCCCGGTGAATATGAAGTGGTGTCCATTGTGGGTTTGATTTGCATTTCTCTAATGACTAAGGATGCTGAGCATCTTTTCACGTGCTTGTTGGCCACTTGTATATCTTCTTTGGAGAAATGACTTTTCAAGTCCTTTGCCCATTCTTAAATTGGATTTGTTGTTGTAGTTGTTGTTGTCAGAGATTTTTTTGTTTGTTTGTTTGTTTTTTAGACGGAGTCTCGCTCTGTTGCCAGGCTGGAGTGCAATGGCACGATCTGGGCTCACTGCAACCTCCACCTCCTGGGTTCAGGCGATTCTTCTGCCTCAGCCTCCCAAGGAGATGGGACTACAGGCGTGCACCACCATGCCCAGTTAATTCTTGTATTTTTAGTAGAGATGGGGTTTCACCATTTTGGCCAGGATGGTCTTGATGTCTTGATCTCATGATCCGCCCACCTTGGACTCCCAAAGTGCTGGGATTACAGGCGTGAGCCACCTCACCTGGCTGAGTTCTTTTTGTATATTCTGGATACTGGAACCTTACCAGACATGAGATTTATAAATATTCTGTCTCATTCTGTAGGTTATGTATTTACTGTCTTGATTGTCCTGTTTTTAAAGAAAAGATACTGAACAAAGCACTTAGGTGCCATTAGGAAAAGAATACCAAATAGGGTAGTAACAGGCACAAAAGTTTTGAGTTAAGGGAAGTCTCCTCACTGTCATTTGTTTTCTCTCCTGGCTATCAATAGATGGCTCATATCCAAAGTTTCCTTGAACTGACCACAGTGTATTAGGTCATTCTTGCACTGCTATAAATAAATACCGGAGGCTGGGCAATTTATAAAGAAACAAAGTTTAATTGGCTTATGGTTCTGCAGGCTGTACAAGAATGGCGCTGATGTCACCTGGCTTCGGGGAGCCCTCTGGAAGCTTACAATCATGGTGGAAGGAGAAGAAGGAGCAAGAGCAAGAGCAGGAAGGTGCCACACATGTTTAAATGATCAGACCTCACAATAACTCAGTTACACTTGCAAGGCAGTACCAAGGGGATGGTGCTAAACCATTCTTGAGACATCCACCCCCATGATCCAGTCACCTCCCTGGCCAGGCCCCACAGCCAATATTGCGGATCACATTTCAACATGAGATTTAGGCAGGGACACACATCCAAACTACGTCATATGGCAGCAATACATTGTGTAAAGATTCTATGTGCCAGCCACGGCACATAGGTATGGGGATTTAGTAACACATGCCTTACATGTATTTCTCTCCTGTTCTTGTAGATACCTTGCAATATAAGGGTTATTATTTCTATTGCATAGATGAGGAAACTGAGAAGCAGATATGTTAATGAGTGGACAAAGACCTCACTGCTCACAAGTGGCAGAGTCAGGACCCAAAGTCAGGTCTGTCTGATTTGAAAGCTAGAACTTATCCTACTCACTCACCAGTTTGGTACATTTTGCTCTGGGGCACTTAGGGCCTCCATGAGTTCATTTGGGGCCTTTCTGGCCATAGAGAGGAGGACCAGCAGAGGTTTTGGGTCTCTGGGGCCAGCGTACACTTTAATCAGGGCAACTCTGCTTTGATCTCTTTTCTAATCTGTGACTTTTGTATATGATTGTGTTTGGGGAGGAAAAAAAAGAGATAGAGAGAGGTTTCTGGTGCCTTAAAACGTGTTTGAAATCCACTGCGAAATCATGTTACTTCATGGAAGAAAATCCCAAAGCTCTTGTAGCCTCTTGTAAAATAGAGGTTTCATTAAAGGAAGGCTTTTTCTAAACCTTACAGATAGAAATGCGGTATTGCATTTGTACACACCTGCAGTCACACATGTGCACGTGCACACACACACACACAACCTCCCTCCACTCCCCAATTCCTGCGCATTCCTATTCCCTACTCCAGACAGAGGATGCCAGCTCTAGGGGAAATTGCCTCTGAACGCCCACTCACAAAAAAAAAAAAAAAAGAAAGAAAAAAGGTGGCTCTTGCCAGCAATTGCACCCACACTTCCCAGCAGCCCTGGCTGTTGCCATTCATTGGTCAGGTATGATGCTGCCTGCTCACCTTTGACAGCCTTCCCATCTGCCAGCCAGCCCAGAGAGTCTCCAAACTGAGCCACCTTTCTTGCAAAGTGAGTTCCCACCCACCCAAGAAGGAGATCCTTAGCTCCTCCTCATCGCCAGTCATGATGATGATGATACTCAGGAAGAGATCCATTGTGTGGAAGCCCCACAAGGTGAGGCCACATCTAACTAGCTAACAGGTGAGTGTCCTTCCTCCCTGCCTGTACCACTGGCTTGGATGGAGAGGCGGCTGCGTGACCAGGTGAGGGGGCCACGGGGCTGCGCGCTCCCACATGACATGTCTGATTTTCCAGACAGCATGTCTCAGCAGGGTGCTGATCTGGGCCTGGAAATCCCCGTCCAGAGTGTTGATCTCTGTCTCGAGCTCTCTGCATTTCCCTTGTTAGGAGATTAGGGCTGTCCGACGAGTTTGTCGGAGGTTATCGCAGGCGTCTGAGGTGCCGGCGTGGGAGGGTGAACAGTTGCCGAGAGAGTGAGGGGCTTTGAAGTGGGTGGGCAGGAAGGTGAATTTGTGAAGTTTCTCAGAACTGCAACTTGGTTTTCTGAACATTTATCCTGTGCGCCAGTAAATTGTTGCCAGATGTCTGCTCCAATACAGTTCTAGCGTGAGATCACATGAAGATATTTAATGCCATTAACTGCTTTAGTCAGAAATGAGGAAGGGGTGCTGGGGAGGCTTCCTGCTCACTAGGTAAATTGGGATCCAAGGGCAGAAAGCCTTTTTATCTTCCATTCCTAGTTTTCTACAACTTAAACACATATAGGATATTTTATTTTCTTTTGCTCTCAAACATTACCCAACCCACCATGGCGATGTATTAACAAACTCCTAGTGTAGACAGTGCTTCCTGGATCCTTAGGCACTGACGATGACAAAAGGGGCTTGCAACCTGCAGGAAGAAACTGCTGAGCAGGCAGGTGCCAGCAAGTTGTGTTTTCCAAAGCACCGGCAGGTGCTTCTCACCTCTTAACCCCCTAGTGGCTTGCCTATGAACCACTCCTTCTCTAATTTCCTAAACTTTCCCAAGTTTCCAACCACTGAAGTCACTAGTAGATTCACCACCCAATATGGGGCTCCTGCTACCACAGGCCACTGGTAAGATACGGATAGCATTGCAGGCTCAGAGGCTGAGAGATCTCCCCTCTGAAGACCTAGATAATGCAAATCCAATGAGACACAGATGAGAGCAAGCCGGGCTTTGTCCTGCCCTGTGCTGGCTTGGTGCGCACACCCACGCCTGGCTACACCTGACTCACCTATCCAGATGAGCAGCGGCAGCCCCGGGCACAGGCCACTTGCAATGTTCCACAGTTGTGGAACACTGGATGCCATGAAGTTGAGGAAACGCCCCTTTCCCTCTCTCACCTATTTTCCTTTAGAAGCCTAGGGGTCCAATTGTAATTGAGTTTTTCTTTACAATCAGGAAAAGTTTTCCCTATCCCCTGATACAGAATAAAGCGAAGGAGCGAAGGGTTTTAGCTCAGCCCAGCCTGCATGGTTTCCCAGCATCTCAGATATTCATACATGTGGTGGCGTCTAGTCTTTTGGTGGCCTGATCCAGCAGGGAGTGGTGGAGGAGGGGAGAGGAGGACATCTCTCCCGCCCCCACATCCCCACACTATTGGCTGCTCCCCCTGCCACTCAGCAAAGCCTGACATCCCTCTGCTACCCTTGCCACAGCTCCTCTTCACTCACTAGGGATGAAATCAGCCCATAGGCGCCTGGTGTGAACCCATACGTATCTGAGACAGATCTCAATCAATTTAGAAAGTTTATTTTGCCAAGTTTAAGGATGCACCCGTGACACAGCCTCAGAAGGTCCTGACAACGTGTGCCCAAGGTAGTCAGGGCACCCACGCCTGGTTTTATACATTTTGGGGAGACATGAGACATCAATCAATATGTGTAAGTTGTACATTGGTTTGGTCCAGAATGGCAGGACAAGTTGAAGCAGGGGAGGGGGCTTCCAGGGCACAGGTAGCTAAAAGACAAACGGTTGCATTATTTTGAGTCTCTGATTAGCCTTTCACTGAATACACAATTTACCTGTGAGAGGAGAAGAGAGGAATAATCACTATGCCTTAGTCTGGAAACAACAGGACAAAGGAAGCCATCAGATATGCATTTGTCTCACGTGGGCAGAGGGATGACTTTGAGGTCTGTCTGTCCTTTGTCCACAAGGAATTTTCTTGTTAGCTAATCATGAAGCAGCTATCTCATTGTAGCAGCTTGACTTCCCTTTGGCTTAGTGATTGTGGGGTCCCGAGATTTATTTTCCTTTCACACTGACAAACACCGAAAACCATCCCCAGACACAAGAAAGGGGGAAAATGAGTTTTCCTGGGGGTACATGGAAGTCCCAGAAGGTAGAGACAGCAGGGCGAAGTGGCAGAGCGGTCCATGACAGTAGGTCAAAGCACTGAAAGTAAACCATCTATATCATGATTTTTGGGAATGTCCTAGCTGTTAGGCCTTCCTATTGAACCAAACTGACAAATCTCAGGGATGCTGGGCTAGAAATCCCATGGATTTGATTTAGAATGATCTCCAGAAAACGGTTCCCTGAGGACTAACAAGATTTCAACCGGCAGCAAATAATAGATTTACGCTTGAGGGTATGCCCTACAAGAAACCAAGAAGCTAGAACCGCCCTCCACTCACATCGTGCGAGTCTCCTTAAAGCTTTGCTGCAGCTCTGAACTTCTGTAACATGGGCCACAGGCAGCATTTCACAATGATCACAGCGCACAGTTGTATACCTTGTGTTAGACATGCAAAATATGGTTAGTGCAAACATGCTCACTAAATTAACTATGGCTTGCCAAATTAATTCCTGGAAGCAAAGAGAAAGAAATTCAATTTTCTAACCAATTATGCTTATTGATTTTTCAAGGTCAGGCCTCAAAGAAAAATGCAGAAAGAGTGAAAATCGCCATAGGACTTTATGAAGAAATTGTATTTGAAATATGGTTTTATATCTACTTCAGCAATAACTGTCACTCACTTTATCTATGAGTAGATCCAGAGTCTCACTTTTAGGTAGAAGGTGTGTTGTGTGTTCACACTGGGATACGGACAGATCTGGGTATGTTTAGGATCTGAGGAATAGGCTTACTGATTTGGGGTCTATTTGCTGGGGCTTAAGAGCTTTTTAGTAAATAAATTATCCAACCTCGCCCCGCAACCCAAATTAAGAAACTCATCTGTAGCAAGTAGCAAAACGTACACGTGGAAGTCTGTCATGTGATCCCTGCATTCTTTCGGTGCCACAGTAATATGTTTACCTTTTGATCGTAATTCACACTTGACCTAAATCTCATTGTGAACCAGGAACCAAGACGTGCAATTTAAAACATTCTCTTTTGAGGGGGCACAAATGGCACATTTGTTAATAAGACATGAATTTAGAAATAATTCTTTGGAGGCGTAAGATAGAAAAGGTGTAATTTATAAAGTGTCATTTAGTTTATTAACATATGTACATTCAAAACAAGCTTCCACTTTGAGAGAGAGAAAAGGAAAACCAATTCTGTTTGGCACCTTTGATAGAAACCGGACCTCATGTTTGCACACACCCACTCCCACACCCACACACCCTCCTTCCATTGCCCTATCCATACCAATTCTGTGACAAAGGTCAAGCTTTTGAGCATGGTCACCATGTGATAAAGTCTGGACTATTTCACCCAATGCAAGGTTTGCTTTGCCACCATTCTCACTCCTCCAATATTTCCTGGGGTATAAGCACAGCCTGACCCCGGACTGCCTGTGTGGGTAGCACTGGGGGACAGGGGGTCTTATTACAAATGGTGATTATTAATAGGTCCTCAGACCTATTAAATCAGAATCTCTTGGGGAGGGATCAGAAATCTCATTTTGTGTTTTTTGTTGTTGTTATTACTGTTGAGACAGAGTCTTGCTCTGTCACCCAGGCTGGAGTACAGTGGTGTCATCACAGCTCACTACAGTTTCAAGTTCCTGGGCTCAAGTGATCTTCTTACCTGAGCCTCCTGAGTAGCTGGGACTCCAGGTGTGTACCACCATGCTCGGCTAATTTTAAAAATTAATTTTTCTTTTTTTTTTTTTTTTTGCAAAGATGGGATCTCACTATATTGCTCAGGCTGGTCTTGAACTCCCGTCCTCAAGTGATCCTCCTGCCTAGGCCTCCAAAGTGCTGGGATTATAGTTGTGAGCCACTGCACCTGGCTAGGAATCTTGTTTTTTTTTGTTGTTGTTGTTGTTTTTGTTTTTTTGAGACAGAGTCTCACTCTGTTGCCCAGGCTGGAGTGCAGTGGCACGATCTCTGCTCACTGCAAGCTCTGCCACCTCCTGGGTTCATGCCATTCTCCTGCCTCAGCCTCCTGCGTAGCTGGGACTATAGGAGCCTGCCACCACGCCCAGCTAATTTTTTTGTATTTTTAGTATAGACGGGTTTTCACTGTGTTGGCCAGGATGGTCTAGATCTCCTGACCTCATGATCCGCCTGCCTCGGCCTCCCAAAGTGCTGGGATTACAGGCGTGAACCACCGCGCCCAGCCAGAATCCTGTTTTTTTAACAAGATCCCCAAGTAATTCTTCTGCACAATAATGTTTGGTAACTACTTCCAGAAGATTGCAAAAAAATTGGTTTGTAAAGGAACTGGACCCAAGGCCTTGACTTCAGGCTGGTATATGTCTCAGCAACTGGGCTGTAGTCTCTACCACCGTCCTCCAACAGCCCAATGACAAGAAAAGAAATGCACAAAAACGTGATTAAATGGGAAGCAACAGAATAGGCGAGAGAAAAATCCAATTAACAAATGCTAGACTGCTGAAAGTAGAATGGTTTTTAACTGTCCTCAGTGACTCAAAGACATCCAAGCCATCATTACTTGCAGAGCAATTGTGGTTCGGGTAGCCAGTAGTATTGACATACATATATAATCTAATGTGGATGCTGACTTAAATCAGATGAACCATGAGAACAGCAAAATGAAACAAAATAAAAAGTAACAGTGGGATTCTTCTTCAAATAAATATGCTATATTAATGTATGGATTCACAATAATTACCATTAAATATACATATATTGGGGACACACCTCAAAATTTGTTACTAATAAGGATGCATAGTCAAAAGTGTTCAGGACCTTGATAGTGGAGATCGATTTGAAAGATAAAAAAATTAATTACAATATGGTGCTAATATATGGTCATATATGACCAATCTTAGAAGATATCTGTGTGTTAATAGAAGATGAGGCTTAGTCCAAAGGACTCCCTCTTTGATGGTGAATTTTGGGCTCTCTGGTTGGCAGGTAGATGAGTTATGAGGCAGTGGAGCTTTTACCAGGATAATTACATTAAATAAGAAACTTCTAGTGGTTCTTAACCAGACCCTTGGCTGGGATCAGGAATTCAAGGCAGTCATGATTTTTCCATGGTCACCCAATCACCTTTCCCTCTCCAGTGGAATTCAAAATGCAGTCAAGTCAGTTACTGGCGGGTTCTGCGGGTAGTTTGAGGACAAGTTTATTATAGAATGCATTATTGTAGAATGAATCCAGTTCATTATAGAATGCAAATTTTCATGTACACTGTAAAACTATTACATTTAGGTTAACTTCCTTCGCCAAAAACTTTCAGACAGGTTTATTCCTCTTTATATTTTGTGTAACTTTATAAATTACATAAGGAATACAGCACATGACTTGTATTAATCTAAACATACATATACACACAGGATAAAGTGCAACCCAGCAGAACGTATCTGCGACATTCACTTTCTTAACCCCCCTGAGAAGAATTTTCTGAGTTAATGGAAATGATGTTGTTCTCTAACAAAGTCAGGTTATTTTTCCACACTGTTATGTGTGGTTTTTGGCATTCATATATATGAATATATATATTTTTATATACATATTTTATATGTATAAAATATATGTATATATATTTTGGAGACAGAGTTTCTCTCGTTGCCCAACCTGGAGTGCAGTGGTGTGATCTGAGCTCACTGCAGCCTCCACCTCCCAGGTTCAAGCAATTCTCCTGCCTCAGACTCCTGAGTAGCTGGGATTACAGGTGCCCACCACCACACCCAGCTAACTTTTTGTAGTCTTTTAGTAGAGATGGGGTTTCACCATGTCAGCCAGGCTTGTCTTGAACTCCTGGTCTCAAGTGATCCACCCACCTCGGCCTCCCAAAGTGTTGGGATTTCAGGCGTGAGGCACCGCGCCTGGCCCAGCTCAGCTTTTTACTGAGATTTTATATAGACTGCTTCACTTGTAAGGGTCAACCCTGTGGTCTCACCAATTCAATAATTTTCAGAAAACATTTATTTGTTCTTTGCTTGGGAAGGAAAGCTCAGTTGTTTACCTATCTCCTCATTTCTTTTTGAATCTGCACTGTAGCTGGTACATGTCTATTTCATACTTCCCAAAACGCCAAACGTATTTTGAAAAGGGATCCAGTTTAGGGTGATCAAATGTCTTAGTTTGCCCAGAACAGTTCTGGTTTTAGTACTAAAACTCTCACATTCCAAAGAAACCCTCTGTCCTGGGTAAACCAGGATGGCTGAGGTAGCCACTAGCCCCATGGGACTGTTTAAGTCTCCAAAATTTAAAATAGAATAAAATTAAAAATTTGGTTTCTCTGTTGCATTAGCCACATTTCAAGGGCTCTATGACTACCCATGAGAACCTCACGGGACAACGCAGAGATAGAAATTTCCATCATTGCAGACAGTTCTGTCGGATAGTGCTGAGCTAGAGGGTATTTCCCGCAATCGCCTAGAACCAACAGCCTTTAAAACAGTGCCCCAGTCAAGTGTTAAGCAATCTCATGTGACACGGCTGGCACCTCAGTGAATGCGCCGAGTGTACTGGGTCAGCAAAGCTGCAGTGAAAACTTTTGTTTTTTAGAGTTTGCATATCCTGATGCATCAGGCGTCTCGGACTATGCCCTTATCTTCTTAGAGCCCAGGAATTTATAAACAGTTGTTGGCATTTAGTGGAAATCGGGGACATGGCAGGAGAAACATTTAACATGACAGCAAGAAAAGATAATTTGGCTCTTTTAAATTGGGCATGAGGCATGAGGGTCACGCTAATTTTGTTCCCATTTATAGATTTTTTTCCTTGACATGCAGCACAGCAGAGAGGATAGCTGGGTCAAATTGAGTTAGAGCTAAAGGAGCTCAGGCACAAGGAAAACCGCCTTTGGAATGAAGAGCTTTTAAGTCCATTTCATCCCTAACCCAAGCAATGGGCTATAAAGTTGGATGGGAGCTACAAAGTGGTCAGAGTCATGGGGAGATGTTTGGCAACATCTGTCCTCCCCCAGGGCAAAGGCGAATTAGAAACAGAGACAGAGACAAACTGCTTGTCTGTTTAAAGATTCAGTGCTGAAGAATCTAGTTGTGAGCACAGGGGTTATCTGTTTCATAACATTTTATTGAAGACCTGCAGAAGTCTGTCCTTGCTCTTCAGTCATTCATAGTCTAGTGGGGACTCTAAAGTATTTCCTAATTTTAAAACTATAAGATTTAATGTAACAAAGGACGATTTATGAAGATGGCAATGATAGTGATGATGATGATAGTGATGGTGATGATGATAATGAGTAACATTTATTGGGAGCTTTCCAGGTGTCAAGCTCTATTCTAAGTGCTTTACATGAAGGAGTACAAGACAATACTCTGGGAATATAGTTGCTAGAAGGATCCTCAGGTAAAAATATAGCATTCTGTTTTTCAAGATTTCTCCGAAATGTAGTATATAAACAAAGCAAAATCCTTTTATAAGTCATTTAGAGAAATAGCGTAGTAGAGCCATTTCGGCAATACGTTTTATTTTTTTAAATGACCTTTTTATTTTGGAATAATTTTAGATTTACAGAACTGTTGCAAAGATAGTACAGAGAGTCGCCATATGATGATGGATTTTTGAGTCAGACAGCCATGGCCTAAAGTCCCAGTTCTGCTGTTTATGCACTGTGTGTCCTTGGACCAGTTATTTAAACACTCATATCCTCAGATGTGGCTTCCTTGATTGTAATATAGCACAATAACACTTGCTTTAGAGGGTTGTAGGAAACAAAAAATGAGAGAATGTGTGTGAAGTGTGTGCACGTGCTTAAGCCATTGACGTGCCTAATAAACATTAGCACTTATTTTTATTTATATAGAAAGTATATTCGTTATTAAAAAATAAAGAAAATATTATGTTACAATAATTTTAAATGGGCCGATGTCTACTAATTACATACAAACATTCCTTCTCTCTTCACCACCCTGCCTCAAAAAGAGAGGTAATGATAATTCACCAACTTGCCACTTCAGGTCAATTGCAGTTGCTCTTTTCAATTCCTAAGAAACTGCAGGGGCCAGTGGGAAATTCTGAGTTGTTACAGTCTTCATGGAAAGCCCCAGGTCAAAAGTGAAGACTCTTCTTCAGTTTAAAAGCTAATGTTGGCCTTAAGACAACTGTGAAATATGTTTGGAAATTGTTCCCACCAAATGTTTTCTGGAAAGAATTCCGGCTGCTAGCAACTGAAAGCCCAGTGATAGATTTAGCACCTCGGCCATGCTGAAGAAACACTGCAAAAGTTGTTCCGGCAAACACATTTTCTAGCAATGGGGTACTTGTTGTGGGCCACATGGTATTCTGGCCAGGTTTTGGCTGTCAGGACACATTCTCCAAGGGCTTCCAATCCTAAAAGCTAATGCTTACTGAGAGCTTATGACCTCAGAGGCTCTGTCCTTAGTACTCCACAAGCACTGTCTCCTCCAATCCACACAGCAATGCTGTAAGTTGGGTATTATTATCATCATCCCCATTTCATAGTTGAGGAAACTGAGACACAGAGAGTTTCATGAACATGCCCATGGCCACAGGGTTGGGAACAAATGAAGCCACGGTTTTTGTTTGTTCGTTTTTGTAGAGACGGAGTCTTGCTCTGTTGCCCAGGCTAGAGTGCAGTGGCATGATCTCGGCTCACCACAACCTCTGCCTCCCGGGTTCAAGCAATTCTCCTGCCTCAGCCTCCCAAACAGCTGGGACTACAGGTGCACACCGCCATGCCCAGCTAATTTATTTTGTATTTTGATAGAGAGGGGGTTTCACCGTGTTGCCCAGGCTGGTCTCGAACTCCTGAGCTCAGGCAATCCACCCACCTTGGCCTCCCAAAGTGCTAAGATTACAGGCATGAGCCACCACGCCCAGCCGAAGCCAGGATCTGAGGTAGGTAACTTAGCATTTAGGACTCACACTCTCAGCCACTATGTGAAAATCTTTTGCCTCGATTAGCTTTGGAATTCACACTTCTCCAGAAGCCAGCCTTTTACTGCAGGATAGCAGCCTCATGACAATAACAGAAAGCGATTTGAGAGCCCCTCAAGTCAACTGGTAGCTGTCAGACATTTCCTCAGGCATCCTCTCATTCGTGGCATCCTAAGGATGACTCTAGTGGTAGACAACAGATCCTTGAACAGCAACAGCCCAGGCTGCAGGTTAGACTTTCCTACTTGGCCACGTAGCCTGATGGCTTCTGGACTCTGTGTTCTCTTTTTGCTCCTGATCCAGTGCTCCTTTTGAAAGTTACAGCCAGATTGATGAAAACAGGGATTGTCACACTTGCCCCATTAAAGGGCTAAGGACTACATAAAAACATAAAAACTGTTCTATGTTACCACAGCGGTGGGTAGGGTATTGTCATGCAATGAATCCCTGAAATGAGGTTACTAGATGAAGTGCAGTAATTATTGCTTTCCAGAACAGAAAAAGAAAACAAAAAAAAAAACAAAAAAAAACTACCTCCCCAGCACTTCAAGCAAGTTCATTGAGAAAGCAGCCTCATGGTTTGAGGATAGCCTTGAAGATAAATGGCTGTACTCCATCTACGACCTATGTAGGCCTTTTCCAAATCATTTTGACATCACTCCCTCTGAATCTTAGAAGGCAAACACAGGAAGGGAAAGGGCAAAACATGGCGGAAAGAGATTTCGACATCGTTCAAGTGAAAGTATACAAGGGAACAGTTACTGGAGTCTACGGTCAGGAGACGGTTGCTCTACCCAGCCGATAATCAGCTGTACTTCTGTCCACGGAGCTCACGTCTATAAAACATTCTTATCCTCAGCAGACCAGGGTTCAAATAAATCTTTCTCTGAAAGTAAAAGGGAGAAGCTAATTTTATTTTACACTGGCATGTCATTTATTTTGGGCTCCCACAAAACAAATTGGACTCATGCTGAGTAGCCTAAAACACCATGAACATTCTAGAGGAGATTGGTGGAAAATGGTTAGTGTCCATGAGCCTCAACCAACTAGATAATGTGAAGCGATCCCAGATGATTTATTAATATGCAATAATGCAGGCTTGTTTGGCAAGGAGAAAATACCACGGAAGCCAATGGGTGTGACCTTCAACTTCAGCCGTTTTGTAAACAAGTGTTCTATGAGGTTTCATTTTATTTTCACACAGTTTGAGGATGGCTTTCTATCCACAGGGCAGTAAACGATTAACCAAAAGAGCTCCTTTTAACCAAATGAGTGTGAGGAACTCTGTGGTGAGCAATCTGGCAGCTTTTTTTTTTTTTTTTTTTCCCCAAGATAAGGAGATTTTAAAAAGCACAGCAACCTTTTTCTTGCTTTTATGAAACTCTGTCCTATGTTTCCAGGCAGAAAAGCAAAAACTTTCAAAAGGTCATGTGATGTCATTTCAGCAATGTAGAAAAAAAAAAAAAAATCAACTAACAACCAAAAAAAATAATGAACTTTGACAGCATGTTTTGTGTGTGTGTGTGTGTGTGTGTGTGTGTGTGTGTTTCTTTTTAGATAGAATGCTCGCTCTGTTGCCTAGGCTGGAGTGCAGTGGTGCAATCTTGGCTCACTGCCACCTCTGCTTCCCGAGTTCAAGTGATTCTTCTGCCTCAGCCTCCTGAGTAGCTAGGACTACAGGCGCTCGCCACCATGCCCAGCTAATTTTTGTATTTTTAGTAGAGATGGGGGTTTCACCATATTGGCCAGCCTGGTCTCCAACTCCTGACCTCATGACCCACCTTCCTCAGCCTCCCAAAGTGCTGGGATTACAGGCGTCAGCCACCGTGCCCAGCCTGACAGCATGTTTTAAAGCAGAATAGAAGTATGTACACATACATGTGTAATTCTGAAAGGATTTCACTTTGAAATTTGATCACTGTAATGCCTTGATAAAGGCCACTTGTTCATCAAGGGCTAGATTAGTCTTTGAGCTGTGTTATACAGGAAATCAAATCCTGGTCTATTATAGGAGCCATCATTGACATCTTCCATGAGTGCAAACATGGGCAGATATAGAAAGAAGCAAATAAAGCCTTTTCCTCTTGCCAGGGAAAGGAGTTGGTTCATAAAAACACTGGATAAGGTCCTAATGTGTTTCTATAAGGCTTTAGAAGAGTTTCTATCTGCCTCTCCTCACAGGATCATGCCATGCCCCACACTGGGGACACTGAGTTTTTCTGGTTTTGAGAGCAGTGGTCCTCCACTGGAGGTGATTTTCTCCCCAAGGCAACTTTTAGTAATGTCTAGAGACATTTTTGGTTGTCACACTGGAAGCCCCCATGGTACTAGATAAACCAAACAGATGAATCTAGCATCACAAAGGTCCAGAAAATTAAATTGTCATCAGAATCATAGTGTACAAAAGTCAGGCCAGGACCCATGTGCCAAACTGAAGCAGGGTGTCTGACTACTAAAATAAAATATTTAAATATGACTTAGAGTCTCCTAATAATCAAAATACAAAATGTCCAGGTTAAAAGCAGAATAAATAATGAAGTTGGCGATTACTCATTGCAGTGTTGCTCACACTCATTTGGTTAAAAGGAATTATTCTGGATACAACTGAAAAGTAATAGTTACACCAAGAATCAGGGATATCACAACTCTAATGAAAACAAGATAATCACTGACACGGAGGTGAATCAGATACTGGAATTATCTGATAAAGATTTTAAGGCAGTTATTATAAAAATGCTTTAATGAACAATTATGAATTATTGAAACAAAAATAGAAAATGTCAGCAAAGAAATTGGAGTTATTTAAAAAGAACCAATGGAAATTATAGAACTGAAAAATACAATAACAGAAATAAAAATTCACTGGATGAGCTCAATAATAGAATGGAGATGACAGAGGATAGAATCAAAGAACTTCAAAATAGATGAATAGAATTTACCCAATCTGAAAAACAGAGAGAAAATATCCTGAAAAAAAAAATGCACGGATCTTCAAGGAACTGTAGGACAGTAACAAAAGATCAAAACTTCATATCCTTAGCGTCCCAGAAGGAGAGCAGGAAATGAGTGGTATTGAAAGTGTATTTGAAAAAAAGAAAAAAAAAAAGTTGAAACCTCCCCAAATTTGGTAAAATACATAGACCTATAGATTTAAGAAGTGGAACAATCTTAAAATAGGAAAGCTGAAAGAAATCCATGCCTTGACACACCATAATTAAACTCCTGAAAACTAAAGATAAAATCTTGAAAGCAGCCAGAGCATAATGACACATTTACCACGGGGGAATCCAAATTCAAATCCTAGCACATTCCTCCTCTGAAACCACAGAGGCTACAATAAGTGGCACAGCATTTCTTAAGTGCTGAAAGAAGGACTGTCAACAGTGAATTCTATCTCTTACAAAACGATTCTTCAGGAATACAGGGGAAATAAAGACATTCTCTGATGAAGGTAAATTTAAAGGATTTGTTGCAAGCAGACCTACCTAAAGGAAGTGGAAAAGAAGCGACTCAAACTGAATGACAATGATCAAAGAAGGAAACCTGAAGCATTGGGAAAGACGAAAGAACAATGTAAAAGTCAGGAATACAGATAGGCAATAGACTAGCTCTTCTCAGGAATTTTAAAAATCATGTTTAATGATTAGAACAAAAAATTATAACAGCATCTGAGAGTCAAGACTATGATGTTTAACAGTGGGAAAAGATAAAGGGATTAAAACAGAAGTAAAGATTCCATACTTAATTTGAAGTGGTAAAATATCAATGCCAGTAGACTGTAATAAGTTACATTTGTATATTGTCACACCCAGAGCAACTGCTAAGAAAATTACACAAAAAGGTACATTCAAAAATACTATAAGTAAATCAAGATGGAATCCTAAAAAGTGTTCATGTAACACACAGGAAGAAGAAAGGACCAGAGGCATAAGAAACAGAGGAAACAAAGAGAAAACCAATAATTAAACGGAAGACTTGAGCCCTAATAACAACTACTTTAAATGTAAATGGTTTAAATACACCAATTATAAGGCAAATATTAGCACAGTGGATAAAAAACAAAACAAACCCAAACAAACCATAATTCAACTATATGCTATATACAAGTAACTCATTTTAATTTCAGTGAAATAAATAGGTTAATCAAAGGACTAAAAATACTGTGTAAGCATTAATTATTTTTTAAAAAAGAAGGAATAGCCATATTAATATCAGATAAAGTAGATTTTATCCAAGCAAAGAAACTTCTAGAAACAAAGAGCAATGTTACATAATAATAAAAGAATCAACCCACTCTAAGGGATCATTAGAAGGACAGCCGAGAAAGGAATGAGGCCCATAGACCCAAGTTCAGGCAAGCTGATTTGTTGTCAGTCCTGCCAGGCTATCTCCTGACAAAAGCAGAGGAGGCAGCTCTGCTTACAGAGTACCGCAGGGCTTTATAGGGCGAGGAACTGGGTCAGGGTGGGGGAGCTGAGCTGGGTGTGTAGGAGGGCTAAGTCAGGGTGGGGGAGCTGAGCTGGGTGTGCAGGAGGGCTGAGTCAGGGTGGGGGAGTTGAGCTGGGTGTGCAGGAGGGCTGAGTCAGGGTGAGGGGGCTGAGTCGGGGGTGCAGGTGTCTTGACCGCATCCTGGAGATGTTTTTTGACAGTTTTGCATAAAACTGAAGGTGAACAGACATGTTAACTGCATCCCGTAACTGCCTGGACAGTTACTGGAGGGGCCAGTGAAGTGGGGGATTGTCTTTAGCCCAGGGAGAGCTGTGCGGAGGTCACAAAGGACTACATTGTAAGACCCATGGGAAGGGAGGGGAAACAGTCTGGTCGGGGTGACCCTAACATTCCAGCCTTTTAATAGATGATAGGAAAGGGGGCGCTTCGGGCACCCTGGCTGCCTCAGGCTGAGAGGGGGCGGTAACTAGGGGAAAGGCTGAAAGGTGGTGTTGGTTTTGGTTTTGAAATTGTTGATACTCCTGGAGTAACATCATGTCGTATATGGTTCCATGGGTAAAGGCTTGGATATGATTCTGCAAAAACTGGGTGAAGAGGCGTATTAAGCAAGGCATGAAGATTAGGAGGAGAAAAAGGATTATAGTGGGTACAAGGAGAGGGAGTAGCCAGGGGGCCCAGGTGCTAAGAGACCAAGAGGGCCAAGAAGGCCGGGTAGAGGAGCTGCTTTCTCTGATCTTTTGGGCTCGATCTTTGAGTTTTTTTTTACTGCATCCTGAGCTAAGCCTGACTGGTTAAAATAAAAGCAGCATTCTTCGTCTAGGAAAATGCAGAGTCCTCCTTTGTCAGCGGTCAGTAGGTTGAGACCTCTGTGGTTTTGTAAGACGACTGCCGCTAGGGAGTCTAGCTGAGCTTGTAAGGTGGATATGGAAGTTGCAAGGTCATCTATACCATCTGAAAGGCCTTTTGATAAGGTTTTATGGTGATAAGAGGAGGTTGTGATTCCTGCTACTCCTGTGCCTGCAGCCACTGTGATGCCTAGGCCTACGAGTAGTGGGATAAGCTATATGACCCGGCACCTGTGGTGTCAGAGTTGAGTATTTAGGGTTTGGAGGGGCAGGTTTCCTTCTGGAGCTATTCCTGTTTTAGGGCTGAGGAAGACCAGTGTACAGGTGCCTGTCCAGTTGGTCGGGAGACAGAGGTAGGTGGAGGTGCTGCATAGAAAGAATACACCTTGGCTAGGGAGGCTGAATTGGAAATGTGTGGAAAAAAGGGAGTGTAAAAGGTTGTTCTCTGAGCGGCAGGTGTGGAGGGAGGAGGCTAGAGCCACTTGGTTAGGGGTTGAAGAGGGTGTGTTGAGGTGAGCTGGCTGGCTCCTACTGCTGAGTTTTCTAAGTGTAGAAAGAAGAGTTTTGTGTTAATAAGTAGTTCGTTTGAGGGTGTGTTAGGCAGTGGGATTTCCATGCATTCGGAAGTGGGGACGGGGTCTAGACAAGCGCTCCACCCTGCGATTTCTGAGCAGGGCCTGTGTCGGTTATTGCAGAATCCTGATGTTTTTCCCGTGACTTGGGTCTGAGGGGGGTTGGAAAGTTTGAGAACTTGTGTGGAGTTTGTTACTGTTGTTCGGATGCCTGTTGGAGGAGTGAGTGTTAGGCTACAGTTGCATAAGCTAGAGGAGAGGGTGCCTAGGGGGACTCCTGAGGAAAGTTCGCGTTTTATGCATAGGGATTCGTGTTGGCTGAGTTTTAGTAAGTGCTCCTAAGATAACCTTGTGTTTTGAAGTATGTGCGGGAAGATTGAGTTTGTGACCTTTGAGTGCATTTACTCCTCTGAAACTTTGGTAGCGGGGGTGGAGGGTTATACTGGTGAGAACCCAGTGTTTGAGGGGAACTGGGAAGGCATCCTTTGATGTGGTTTCTGAGGTGTGTACACAACCAGCAGGCCTTGGCCAGGGAGGGGTTAGTTTGATTGAGTATCGTATGTGCCTGTTGAATGGTGCGCTGAAGGTGGAGTGGTAGTGAGAAGGAGGAGGGGAGAAGGAGTAGATAGACAGAGAGCAAGTGTAAAGGTAAAGAGTTCGGCTTCATCTGGAGTAAATTCCTGTAAATCCCCTTGAAATAGAAGATCGGTGATCCAATCCAGGAATGCCGTGAGGGTGGGATGTTCTGCGTAGGACAATGAGATGTTTTCTGTGATGCAGTGAAGGAAGAGGGTGAAACGGCAGGACGGGCAAAGACAGGACATTAGGGAGGGGCAACTATTTGTTGGTGGCTGTTACACCTGCTCTAAGCAGGATTATGAGGCAAAAGGTTACGGATATTGAGATTTTTTGTTTGAAACTCCACCCAGGAGGCAAGACAGTATATAGTCCTATGGCAAAGAGTAGAGTAAGTAGGGTGATTCCTGCAAGGGCAGCGTAATGGATGATTTCCATTAATAAGGGTTTAGATACTTAATGGTAAGGGGTGACAACTTATCTGTTATGGTTCATGGGGGAAGAGTGGGGTCTTCTGGGATGGGTGTTAGACGGAGTCGAGTTGGTCTGAGAAGGGTGCTGGAGTATTTGCAAGGAACAGCTGGTTGGTTAGTTGGTGGCGGGTCAGCTCCAGGGACCCTTTTTAAGCTGGAAAGATGGTACCAAAAGTTGTGTCCTGAAAGTTTGGCTGCGATGGGGGTAGTGAGAAGGAAGGGCCTTCCCCTCTTCGGTTTGAGACTCGTTGGAGTAAGAGTTTTTAGAAAGACATATTCTCCTGGAAGGAGTGTTTGGTCGGTGGGGCCTTGGTGGGGTTTTGGGAAGGCCTGCTCAGCTTGTTCATGGAGAATATGACAAATGAAGGAGAGTGTTGGGAGGTACTCTCCTAATTGAGAGTTAGGAGGGGGTCTGTTTTGTAAGAGGAAAGGGCATCCATACATTAACTCAAATGGACTGTGGAAGGAGGGAACTTTTGGACTGGCTCTGATGTGAGCCAGTGCTATAGGTAAAAGGGAGGTCCAAGGTTTTTTGACTTCAGGTGTGAGTTTGGTTAACTGAGTTTTGAGAATTCCATTTGCCCCCTCGACTTTTCCAGATGACTGGGGCTGGTATGGGATATGGAGGCACCACTGAACACCAAGGGATTGGGAGACTTGTTGGGTAATTTGGGAGATGAAGCTAGGCCCATTGTCTGAATGTATGGAGCGAGGGAGACCAAATCTAGGGATGATTTCTGTTATGAGAATTTGGGAGACTTCTGCAGCTTTTTCTGAAGGGTAGGAAATGCTTCTACTCAACCTGAAAAAGTGTCTACGAGGGTAAGAGGGTATTTAGTTTTTTTGACAGGAGGCATGTGGGTGAAGTTGACTTGCCAGTGCTCCCCTGGGAGTGTTCCTCTGAGCTGGTGTGTAGGGATGAGGAGAGGGCAGATGGCCCCTTGGGAGGAATATATGACAGTTTGAGGTTATGTCCTTTAGTGAGATGAATAGATGGGGGGAGGAGAAATAAGGGCGAAGGGGTAGGCACAGAGGGTGTGCACCAATATGGAAGGACTGGTGAAGAGATGTTAGAATTTCCTTGCTTTGCTCTTGGGGAAGAACGAGCTTTTGATGTTTGGTTATCTAGTCCCCTTGAAGGGAGGTTCCTTGCTGTAGTATCGAAGCCTTTTCGGTGGGAGGGTATTTGGGTGGGACTGCTGGGGTGACAAGGAGGATGGGCGCAGGGAGAGGAGAAAGGGAGCCCTGTTTTGCTGCCTCATCAGCCTTCCTATTTCCTTTTGAGATTTCATCTGATCCTGCTTGATGTCCTCCACAGTGTATGACTCCTGCTTCCGTGGGGAGGTGTGCGGCCTGAAGGAGTTGGTAAATAAGGGGCCGTTAGTAGTGGGGGTTCTTTTGGCGATAAGGAATCCTGTCTCTTGCCAGATGGTGGCATGGGAATGAAGAATGTGATCGGCATACTTGGAGTCTGTGTATATGTTGACCTGTTTGTCTTTGGAGAGGGTTAGGGCTCTGGTGAGAGCTATGAGTTCTGCCTTCTGGGAGGAGGTTCCTTGGGAGTAGGAATTTAGCCTCAATTACATGGTTTAAGGTAACTACTGCATACCCAGCAATTTTGGGAGAGCCAGGGGCTCCGGAAGATGAACCGTCTGCGAATAGTTGGTCATCTGGGTTAGTGAGAGGCTCAGAGGAGACGTTAGGGAAGTGTGGCTGCAGGTGATCCAGAATGTCAGTGCAAGAATGAATAAGAGGGGAAGAGGATATTGGAACTAGCGATGCCGGCTTGAGGGGGGCTCTTTTGGCAAGGCTGAATTTGGGATTTTAGATAAAGAGGGCATGGAGTGACTGAATTCGGGAAGGAGAGAGGGAGCTCAACGCCCGGGAGGAGAGAAGATCCTGTAAGTTGTGAGAGCTGTGGACGGTGGTGCTTTGGCAGAATGTTAGTTTTTTACTTTCCAGAGCTAAAACAGCTGCTGCTGCTAATGCTCTAAGACATGTTGGCCACCCTCTGACAGTGTTGTCTAACTGTTTAGGGAGATATGCCACAGCGGCAAAGGAAGAAGGACTTCGCTTCTGTTGCCCTAAGACCCCGAGAGCTATTCCTTGGTTTTCAGCAGTATAGAGAATGAAGGGTTGGGAGACATCTGGTAAGGACAGGGCAGGTGCAGTGATGAGAGCAGTTTGGAGTCTACGAAAATTGGGAAATATGTTGTGTGTGGGGCTTAGGGGTTCATTGAGAGGGCCTCTGGCTGCTTCATAGAGGGGCCGAGCCAGGAGGGCAAAGTTGGGAATCCATATCCTAAAGAAACATGCCAGTCCTAAGAAAGAGAGAATTTCATTTTTTGAGGAAGGCAGAGGCAAGCTGTTTCTTAAGGTTGCTCGTGCTGGGGTCATGGCTCGGGCCCCGGGGGAGAGTTGGACTCCTACGTATGTTACTGTTGGGGTAGACAGTTTGGCTAACAACAAATCTCTATTAGCATTTAGAATTTACCTTCTACCATGAATAGTGCTGAGGGCACAGCGATGTATCAGACACCCCTGGAGGAGCTCGTAGTGATTGGCTGCATCAGTGAGGGTTCCAACAGGAAAAGGCAGTTCCCCCAGCTGAGAGTTTAATGATGGGACTATTACCCCAAGGATGCGCAAAGGTAAGACAGTTCTGTAAGAACTTGGACATACAGATCAGCTGTAAGGGTAACGAGCCATCTCAGACGGACTCTGCAGATTATGAGGGTAGGTGGAACAAATACAAGTCCCGCCAACTTACCTTGTCTTCAAGCTTAACATTTGAGAGCTATGTTGGTTAGCTGTTTGTTTAGCAACAGCAGCTGGAGAAGCCCTCTCTTGTGTCAAAATGAAACCACACATCAGCAGGCTTGTTCACCATCATCTCAAGAACTCTGTGCCCTGTGTCCCTATTTCCTGCTCATCACTGCTCGACCTGCAGACGTCACCTAGGAGTGTCGTCCGACCCCTCCCACTGCAGCTGGCGCCATGGTATGTGTGGGTGTGTGTGAATCTGTGTGGGGTTGGGGCATTTCTTCAGAGGCCAGCCCTGGTCAGTTGCTCCCTTAGTTCAGTTGGTGTCTCAGCTTTGGAAAGTGAGATAGTCACTGTTGCAGGTTCTCTGAACCCCATTTCATACTGAAGGAAATTAACACCCCAGTGATGGCTGGTCAGCTCCAGGTCCTGAAGCATGTACAAGCTTGGACTCAAGCCTACGTGCCCTGACTCTCTGTGTTTTGTACCTCATCCCTTGGTGACTGGATAAGAAATGGGTTATATCTCTACCAGGAAAAACTGTTATTTGTGCTGGTGGCCATGACTACTTTACTGTGGGACTCCCCTCATCCCTATCTTCTCCTACATGGTGTCTGGAGCTTCCCATGACTTACTCAATGCATTAATCGTTAGCTCAATCTTCCATATATTTAGAATGACAGAATAATGTGCAGGATAATTTAAGCTCCATTAGTACTTTATGCATACCTCTATTATAGTACTTATCACATCGTGCGCTAATTTTTTGTTTACATACCTGTCTCTGCCACTTGGCAGTGAGTTCCTCCGGGGCTCAGCCTGTCTTACTTATTTCTGTATTCCACCTCCTCCCCACAACCCAGCAGCTGAACACGCTGAACACAGTAGGTTTTTAATGAATGAGCCGGCTTTAGGGTAAGACTCGGTAGACTGGTACACCTGGTATTCCACATATTCATTTATTCAGCAAATATTTTCATAACTGTTACTATTTTTTAAATTGCCAAGTAAAAATTGTATACATTTGTGGTGCACAACATGATGTTTTGAAATCTGCATGCATTGTGGAATGGCTAACTCAGGCTAATTAACACATGCATGACCTCACATACTTATCCTCTTTTTGCAGTGATAATACTTTTTTTTTTTTTCCCCCACAAGATCTGGTTCTATTGTCCTGGCTGGAGTGCAGTGGTGTGATGCCGGCTCACTGCAACCTCCACCTCCCACACTCAAGCAATCCTCCCACATCAGCCTCCCAAGTAGCTGGGACTACAGGTGCACATCACCACACCCAGCTAATTTTTGTGTTTTTAGTAGAGATGGGGGTCTCGCTATGTTGCCCAGGCTGGTCTCAAGCTCCTGCGTTCAAGTGATCTGCCCACCTAGGCCTCTCAAAGTGCTGAGATTACAGGTGTGAGCCACCATGCCTGGCCGACAATACTTATTCTACTCTGTCAGCAATTTTCAAGCATACAATACATTGTTATTAATTATAGTCACCATGTTTTACAATACATCTCTTACACTTACTCTTCCTAACTGAAATTGTATATCCTTTGACCAACTTTCCCCAACCTCCACTCCCACCTCCGCCCCAGGCCCCTGGTGACCTCCATTCTACTCTCTGCTTCTTTAAATTGCACATATAAGTGAGGTTAAGTAGTATTTATCTTTCTGTGCCTGGCCTATTTCACTTAACCTAATATCCTCCAGGTCCATCTGTGTCGTCACAAATAGAAGCTTCCTCTCTCTGAAGACTAAGTATTATTCCACTGTATATCTGTACCATACTTTCTTCATTCATTTATCCATGGATGAACACTTAACAGTGAGTCCCTGTCATGACTGTTGTAAATAAGAGTGTTGCAATGACTGTGGTAGTGCAGGTGTTTCTTTGACATACTGATTCATTTTCCTTTGGATATATACCCAGTGGTGGGATTGCTGGATGATATTATATGTCTATTTTTAATTTTCTGAGGAAGTTTCATACCATTTTCCATAATATCTGTGCTAATTTATTTCCCACCATCAGTATATCAGTTTTCTTTTCTCCACATCTTTGCCAACACTCATTTTCTTCTTTCTTTCTCTTTCTTTCTTTCTCTTTCTTTCTTTCTTTCTTTCTTTCTTTCTTTCTTTCTTTCTTTCTTTCTTTCTTTCTCTTTCTTTTTTATAACAGCGATTCTGACAGGTGTAAGGCGATATACCTCATTGTGGTTTTAATTTGCATTTCCCTGATATTTAGTGATGTCGAACATCTTTTATATATCTATTGGCCATTTGTATGTCGTCTTTTGATGTCTATTTGGGTGTTTTGCCCATTTTTAAAACTGGGTTATTTGTTTTCTTATTCAGCAGATATTTATTAAGTACTTACTGTGTGTCCGGCATTATGCTAACCTCTAGGAATTCAAACACATTATATGTGAACCCTAGGAGATAATGACATATAAAACAGACTAATTCTTAGTCATTATGCAATATGCAGGGATGCATAGCAGGTTAAAGAAGATAGGAGGGGGCTGTTTAAGGTGGCCAGGTTGCGGTGGCTGTCAATGAAGGGTTCCTGGAGAAGGAAGCTGCTGAGCTCATATTAAATGAGGGTTATGACGTAACCAGTCAAAGATATGTTGAGAGGAGGCATCATGGAGAGGAGACAGTAGGAGTAAAGGCACTGGTATGTGACATAGCCAGGTGTGGGTGAGAAGCTCTGTCAATGCAGTGTTGTTGGAGTGACATCGAATGTGGGATGCAACACGAGGCTGGAGAGACAGCGGGGAGTGGGCAGGTTATTAAAAGCTATGAAACTTGGATGTGATGCTGTGGGTGATGCTGATGTAGTAAAGGGACATGAGCTGGTGGGGGATGTGGCATTTCAGAGAGAATCACTCACTGACCTTGTGAAAAACAGAGCTAGGGCATCAAACTAGATTCAGGAAAACCAGCTAGGAGACAGTTGCTTTGGTGGTGGCAAGAGATGGCGGCCACTTGAACGAGGGCAGTTGTAGAAGAAATGGAAAGAAAGAGACTGAGTTGACCCTGATGTGGGAAATGAACTAGGCAGGATTTGGTGGTTAATTGGATTTGAGGAGTAAAAAAGAGGGAGGACATGGCAAGCTCCCAGGTCGATGATGAGGCCACGGTCACAAGACAGAGACTAGAGAAGAAAAGCCTGGCTTGGCAGAAGGCAGTGAACTCGTTTTAGACACACGGAGTTGGAGGTGTGGCTGTCTCCTTCAGGAGATTCCGACAGGTAGTCAAAGATGTGTTTGAAGCTTGGTGGGGATAGGGAGAGGGCCTGGACTAGAGGTATAAAATATGTGGTCATAAACTAGAAGGCAGTGGTAGAAATTACGATCATGGATAAAATCACTAGGGTGAGTATGTGTTGGGAAACGAACGGTGAGCCGGACCAGCTCTCTGGGGAATGCCAACACAGAAGGCGCTGGTGGAGGAACAGGAGCTCATGAAACAGAATGAGAAGGATAGTAAGAGCATATTGGGAGAATAAGCCTTGCTCACATGTGGCTTCCTCAGGGCTAGCTTCCCTGACACCCTACCCACACCAGGTCTGACACCGCAATCACCTCTAATAAGTGCTCTGTGTTTGTTCTTCACAGGAGTTGCCCTAATTATAGATTAACACCTGTTTTTGTTGTTGCTTAATGTCCGTCTTTCCTGCTAGAATATAAGCTCCACGAGGGCAGGGATTGCATCTATCTTCTTCCTCAGGGAATCCTCAGGGCCTCGCAGGTGCCTGGCAAATAGTTGTTGCTTAATAAGTATTTGTGAAATTAAAGAATCATGTTGCAGACTCCCAGTGTGTAGAGAGTTTCAAAGAAAGTCACTCTTAGTAACAAGTGGCCTGTGTCATATCCAAATCAAATTATGAAATATGCATATTTTTAAATGTTTAAAATTTCCTTTGTAAAATAGTAAAATTTTTGAACAATTCCCTGCCACTTCTCCTGGATATGATGTGAAGCCTCCAGATACTTGGAGAGAGGAAAAGGCGGACAAACAGCACATTTGGTATGTATTAGTTTGTAATGTGTAGCTAAGAGATGGCATTCATTGCTCTCCAAAGCTCCAGCCCTGGTCTCATGGTGGGGGACGGATGGTCAGGCTGCTTCATGAAAATGGATCTGGTTATTGAACCAGGAACACAAATTATGATGTGAATATGGTTGCAATGTAAATTTTTCCTTGGCCACAATTTTGTGAGAAGTTTTATAAGAAAAGGCAGATGTTGAATTAAGAAATCTTCTGATGGGAGGAGAGAATAATAAAAGGGACTCCATCGGGAGGAGAAATATCAAAGTGGGAGTCTGACAGTGTACAGAGCAACATTGTTCCTTTGTAGGCAGGTACACTGGTTGTATTAGGGTTCTCTAGAGGGACAGAACTAAGATAATCCTCAATTCATAACATAATCCTTATATACATGTATTACATGTAATGATTAAATCCTTATATACATATATTACATGTTATTTATTAAAATAATACCATTTTATTAAATTATTAGTATGTATTAAAATGACATTACATGTTATTAAATCCTGATATACATGTATTACATGTTATTCTTTATTAAAATGCTGGCCGGGCGCGGTGGCTCACGCCTGTAATCCCAGCACTTTGGGAGGCCGAGGCGGGCGGATCACAAGGTCAGGAGGTCGAGACCACGGTGAAACCCCGTCTCTACTAAAAATACAAAAAATTAGCCGGGCGCGGTGGCGGGCGCCTGTAGTCCCAGCTACTTGGGAGGCTGAGGCAGGAGAATGGCGTGAACCCGGGAGGCGGAGCTTGCAGTGAGCCGAGATCGCGCCACTGCACTCCAGCCTGGGCGACAGAGCGAGACTCCGTCTCAAAAAAATAAAATAAAATAAAAATAAAAATAAAAAATGCTAACAATTCATTGGATCCCAATGTAAAACACTAAAACTCTTACAAATAAATTTAAACAATTGTATCAGTATTTATGAGAGGCCGCATCTGTGAGCATTGAGGCTGACGCAAAGGAAAAAACCATCTAGGCGGTGAAGGACCAGTGTCCAGGTTTGGGCACACACATTTCAGAGATTCGGGTCTTTGTCTTCCCCTCCTTTCCTACTTTCACCTCAATCCTTACCCATCTGCAGACTTAGGCTTGAGATTTTTTTTTTTGTATAAAGGAATAAGACCTCTAAACAATGGTGTCTAAAATGAAAACACTCTTGGAGACATTCATTCATTCATATGTGCACCATCAAGTTTCAAAACATATGGATCCTTTTCCGAGATAATTTTCTGATGGGAGGAGAGAATAATAAAAGGGACTCCATCGGGAGGAGAAATATCAAAGTGGGAGTCTGACAGTGTACAGAGCAACATTGTTCCTTTGTAGGCAGGTACACTGGTTGTATTAGGGTTCTCTAGAGGGACAAAACTAAAAGGATGTATGTATATAAGAAAGGGAATTTATTTAGGAGAATTGACACACAATCACAACAACAGGCCGTCTACAAGTTGAGGAGCAAGAAAGCCAGTGGTGGATCAGTCCGAGTCTCAAAACCTCAAAATTAGGGAAGCCAACAGTGCAGCCTTCAGTCCGTGACCAAAGGCCCAAAAGTCCCTGGCAAACCACTGGTATATGTCTAGGAGTCCAAAAGCTGAAGAACTTGGAGTCCGATGTTCGAGGGCGGGAAGCATCCTGAGAGCACAGTAGAAAGATGAAGTCCGGAAGACTCAGCAAGTCTAGTCCTTCCATGTTCGTTCCTCTGCCTGCTTTATCCTAGCCACGCTGGCAGCTGATTAGATGGTGCCCACCCAGATTGAGGGTGGGTTTGCTTCTCCTGATCCATTGACTCAAATGTTAATCTCCTTCGGCAACACCCTCATGGACACACCCAGGGGCAATACTTTGCATCCTTCAATCCAATCAAGTCGACACTCAATATGAACCATCATACTGAGTTCAGATGGCAGCTCTGCCTCTTACAAAGTGTTGAACACATCCTTTTAGCAGACCGGACTTCAATTTCCTCATCTGAAAATGTACTTAATACATAATAGTACTGACCTCATAGTGTTATTTAGAGTGTTAATCAGCTAATATGTGTAAAACAACTGGAACAATGCTTGGCAAACAGTAAGTACTATAAAAGTATTAGCTTTTGTTATAATTTGCAATTTAGCCCAGGCTATGGAGTTTTGTACAGAGTTTTATGTACCCATTTCCCAGATCACCCTGTCCCTTGAGAATGGTTTGCTATGGTCTATGTTTGTGTTCCCTGCAAATTCCTGTGTTGAAATCCTAACGCCCAGGGTGATGGCATTAGGAGAGGGGAGCTTTGGGAGGTGATTAGGTCATGAGGGCAAAGTCTTCATGAATGGGATTAGTGGTTTATAAAACAGGCCCCAGGGAGCTTGTTTGCCCCTTCTACCACATGAGGACTTAGACAGAAGGCACTATTTATGAACCAGGAAAACGACCCACATTAAACACCAGGCACTCTGTCAGCACCTTAATGTTGGACTTCCAGCCTTCAGAACTGAGAAATAAATTTCTGTGGTTTCCAGGCTTCCCAGTTTACAGTATGTTGTTATAGCAGCCCCAACAGATGAAAAAAACATGGTTACAATGCAGACCTCCATGGCGGGCTCGGGTTTGCTCTCCTCCCATCTCCCATTCCTGATGTTGGGAGTCTGTTGACTCTTAGGAGGTGGGTTTGTTTATGTTTTGTCCCCTTGTCCAGCCTACAGTTCTTTCTGCTAGTACTTTTAAGCCCTGGTTAAGTCATTAAAAAGCACCAATTACAGACTTACATAACTGGGTCAGGAGCATTTCTCTGAGGGATTTGCTCACCCCTCGGAGTCAGTTGCCCAGGGAAACAAGCTGGCGATGTCACAAGGCATCCACTTCCTAAGTTCCCTTCTGTGGAGCCTGAGTCAGAGCCCAGTCCTGCACGCTGACTCGCCCAGCCATGTCTCATCCTAATCATGGCAGAGCAGGAACTCTTACCCTCTCCCAGCAACGTCTAAAGTCAGGTATGTTGGTGTGGTAGCCACAGTACCGATCACCTTCTAAGCTGCTTCTTCCCTCCCAGGGCACAGAAATGCCTGTCCAAATGGAGTGTCTGGGACAGCCCTGGGTTACTCTTGGTTCTCCAGAGTATAGATACAAAACAGAAAGAGAAAGAAAGAGAAAGAAAGAGAGAAAGAGAGAAAGAGAGGAAGGAAGGAAGGAAGGAAGGAAGGAAGGAAGGAAGGAAGGAAGGAAGGAAGGAAGGAAGGAAGGAAGGAAGGAAGGAAGGAAGGAAGGGGAAGGGGAAGGGGAAGGAAGGAAAGAAGGAAGGGAAAGAAAGAAAAGAAAAGAAACCGTTGGAACTGCTCCCTGGGGGATCAAAGGTTGTTGCAGACTTTCTAGAATCTCAGAGACCTCAGGAGCAAAATTACAACACACTTTTCCTTTCTACTGTTCATGCCCTAAACACACCCATGATCTGTTTTATCAACCTGCTCCTCCTTTTCTCAAGAGATAAGGTTGCAACTTCCTTGTTATATGCAAATGAAAAGAAAAGAGAATACAGCCGTGGTGGTATTTTGTTAGATTTTCCTACTATTTCATGATTACTTCATTTAACCATGCCCCTGCCCCAGGGCCCTAGTCAAACGGTACAATGTGCAGCTCTTGCATTGATTGCTACCTGCCCTTCTCAAAGCCCACATGTTGTATTTTATGCAAATCTACAGATTATCTATCATTATCTAAATGCAGGCATCTGAAAAACAGCAGTAACCCTGTCTCTGAAGTTTTTCAGGAAAGAAGCTTAAAACAGAACCAAATTCAGCCGGTGTTGGAACTCTCAGTTCCAGAGGGGTGTGGTTTATAGCTCACAGGCCTGCTGTTGGACTTCAGCTCTGACCCACAGAAGGACGCCAGAAACTACTCAAGACATTCACCGTGCGCCGGTCAGCACTAGCCATGACGAAGACTTCTACATGCATATACCACTTCCTTGTTCTGAGCTGGTATACTTTCCTCAATTATTACATCTCACAGGAAGGAAAAGACAAGGTGAAACCCAAAATCTTTGCAAATGGTGCAAGGTGGAAATACCTGACGCTGCTTAATCTGGTAAGTCCATATGGCCGTACCAGGAACCGATCCACTTCTCTAGAATATCAGGGCTGCTACACATAACATCTTTGGATTTGATTAAATACACAATTTTGTTATCTGTCTTCCTTCTTCACCATTTGTGAGTTTTGGGTTTTTCGTTTACTTAACAATTGACTCTGATAAACCCAGTTTGGAAATGATCTATACTTACATTTCTGTGCTTTCTCATTGTTAAATGCTCTCTTGAAAAAAAAAAAAAATCTCATCTTGGAGCTCTTTTCAGATGTGCTCAAAATTGGGGACCATGCTAATGGTTTCACCGTGGGATTAACCACAAATGCAGGAGGCATTTTGAACTTTGCTTGGGGAAGTCTGTGAAGAGAAGGCAGAGTGGCGTATGTTGTGTAGGAAGTGTAATTTCCAATGAAGGAATAATGCCATTTTACAGCACACACAGACTAACAGATTTATCTAAGAAAAGCAAACACATTTTGCCATGTTCAGCTCCCACCTCAATTTTTTATAGGTTCAGGCTCCATCTTAAAGGACAAATCACCCAACCGAATGGCAAATACACATTTTCAACTATTTAAAAACCAAGCTTATGACTTAATCCTTTCTTGTCTTCCTAACCCGGCTGACTGCATTCTGATGAAGTGTGAATGAATGGGAGAAAAGCGGATTACGAAAAATATTTAAGGAATAGGAAAAAAAAAATACTTTTAAAGTTAAAAACTAAGAATGGGGAATCATTTGGGGATGTGAATTAATATTTGAGGTTTTTGACTAAAACTTGGGTGCCACATAAACATCTGTTTTCAGAATCATAATCCTCATTTGACAAGCAGAGAATGTATGTGATCAGAAACTGTGACACTCTGAAATGCTAAGGAGGTGGAAGTGGAGAGAGTTAAAATCAAAGAGGCCCGAAGGGGCTGCTTCCTCCTCACTGGTTGGTTAGTGGCCTCTCGATTTTGGCCTGAAAAATTGGAACCCTGAACACAGCTCTAGTGTGTTTGAAAATTTCAAGGTGACTGCCTGTTTCAATCATGGAATTTTATGAAAAAAAAAACAAAACGAAAAACAGAAACAAAACAAAAAATGTTTTTTGTAGAACTAGGAGTACCACAGTAAACAACAACAATAACAAAAAACACACACACACACCCTTAAGTTCTGTGTCTCTATTGGCTTTCTGTGAAAAACAGTCAACTAGAAGAGACACGTGTCTGTAGTCAGGACTGACTTTCTAATCAAATCCAATTCCAGTATGAATGTCCTGCCTCACACTACGTGCGGCTAAGAATAGATTTATCACCGCACTCATTAACCAGCTCCCTTACTTCTTTGTATGCACACACACACACACATACACAACTGATACTGGCTTTTTTTTTGGTTTTGTTTTTTTAAGATGGAGTCTTGCTCTGTCACCCAGGCTGGAGTGCAGTGATGCAATCTTGGCTCACTGCAAGCTCCGCCTCCCGGGTTCACGCCATTCTCCTGCCTTAGCCTCCCAAGTAGCTGAGACTACAGGCGCCTGCCACCATGCCTAGCTAATTTTTTTTTTTTAAAGTAGAGACGGGGTTTCACCGTGTTAGCCAGCATGGTCTTGATCTCCTGACCTCATGATCCACCCTGCCTCGGCCTCCCAAAGTGATGGGATTACAGGTGTGAACCACCACGCCCGGCCTGATCCTGACTTTTTAATTCTAGCTCACCTACATTTCCGAGAGCCCTCATTTTCCAAGAGTGAGAAAAGTCTCTTATCTTGTCAATGATACTGTCATTTCCTAGTGTTAATCCCAATGTTGCTTCCCTAATTGATCCGCTACCAAATCCTATTAGTTTCTCCTTTTACTCAGTTCATCCTTTCTTCTTCAACCTTACTGTCTCTCTCATTCCAGGCTCATATTAAGCCTACCTGGATGACCATATCATCTCTTTACTGTCCTTTCACGGTCCAATCCAGCCACTCAGATTCCAAATTAATCTTCTCAAAGCACTGGTTTTGGTTTGTTTTTTATACCATGACCTGGATCGAAGCGTGTGGTCTGCTGCTCAGGAAACCACAGTGGCTCCCTCCTGCCTCGTGGACCCAATGTCAAACTCCCATTCAAGGGCTCACCTGCCCAACCAGCCTTCAGGTTCCCTCTCCCTGGGAGGCTGGTCTCTTCTGCAGTAGGGACTGCATCTTACTAGTATTGGTCCCTGGGCTTCCTGCTGTCATTTCTCTGCCCAATGTTCTCTCTATCCTTAGAAGAGAGGCCTACTTACCCCTCTTCACCACATTGCTTCTTTCATAGAACATTGGGAATCACATATACTCCCCCCAAATCTTTGCTGACCAACTCCAGCCCAAATTTCCTTTTCCTTTCTCTGATTGTCACAGCATCTCTCAGTCTCTGCTGATTCCTGTACCGTATTGTTTTCTAATTCCCTCTCTCCCTGCCATGCGAGTCTTAACATTCCAATCCAACTTTGGCTCCAAAACAGAAGTTTTTTTCTCCTAGGTCCTTGCCAACCCTGTCTGTATTTCTACCTTGAATTCAGCACAGTGACTGGCACAGGATACCCACATATTATAAAGGTGCAACTTGGTACGTTGACGTGACCTCAGCCTTTCTGCATCATCGAGCAGTCCCTCTCTTCTGGTATTTTCTGGCCCTCATAAATAAGCGGAGAGGGGCTTACCTGTGGTCATTTTCTTTCTGAGCTCCGTTAGGAGTCATCTTGAAAGTGCGACCTAATGAAATGCTTCCCAACTGGTGAAGATGGGTTGAGTGTATTTCAGAGGATCCATTTAATGTAGATTTCAAATATGTTGCTTAAGGTGAAATATTGGACCTGAAAATGTCTGGCTCTCGAGATCTCAAGGGCTGATTAATGGTTGTGTTTCCTAAGGATTAATTAGTGTTCATTCGTGACTAATTAATTGGTGGTTGTGTTTATTAAGTCATAAAGGTCTCACAACTTGCTCTCACATTCTTCTATTTATTTTACCTCAGCTTGGGGAAGTTAGTATCCAATCCTGCTTACCGGGAAATTTACACACCTCCTGGTAAACAGCTTGAATTTCTAATTGGCTGAGTATCAGTTGTGTCCCCTTCATAAGAGCAAAGCCCCCTTTGGTGCCAGCTGGCATTTTGAGCATTGCCCCAGTTCCCCTTGAAGCTATCCCAGGGGACTGGAAGGGGAGGCAGACAGGAGTTGCACTGCGCTACTCCCCTGGGGTTGGTGGTAGTAGCTAAGGTGCCATTGGGAATTGGTCAGGGTGACCCGTCTCTGACTAAGGTAGGAGAGGACAGATAGGAGTCTCTGCCTAATAAGGGAGTAACCAAACTCTGAAGGGGCCACTGATTATCTGCTGGGAGGGAGAGGTGATATTTCACAATGGTTACAATTGTGATCTCTGGGTGGTACCTCAGTCCTGCTGCTTACTGGCCCTGAGACCCTGGGCTAGGCACTTCTTTGTGTCTTTCATTTCCGCATCTGTCAAACAGAAATAAAAATAGTACCTAACCATAGGGTAGCCATGGGGAAGAAATGATCTGACAGGTGGCACTCAGAATGGCATCAGCATGGTGTTAGGCGGTGGACAGAGGGGAGAGAACATGGGGAGGTGATGGTGAACTTCTCTGGGTAGAGAAAGTGATGTAGGGGGGTGACTTAGTAGAACATCAGTCTCCTCACTGAGCACCTAGGTTGGCAGGGAGTGGAGGCCAGCAGGAGTCATCCACCCCCTTCCCCTTCATAGCTCCTGTTTCTGCCTCCCCGAGCTGCATGCCCCATCTTCCCAGCTGGAGAAGGCCACTGTCAAGCCACTGCCCTCCCTGTTGTAGCTGCCCACAGGCACCAGGCAGTCCTGGTGGTAGAGTCTGCAGGCTCCAGCAGCCAGCAGCCAGCCATGCAGAATGGGGAACCCCAGAGGCTGAGCGTGAGACCAAGGCAGTGCCATGGCTGTCCTCAAGCTGCTCAAGTTGGCTCAGATCATCCAGTGCCTGAGTCCTCCACAAATGCTGTGTCCCTTGCTCTCTGTCCACTCCAGTTCCATCCAGGGACTGTCCCTAATCCCAAGGAATATGAACTAGGGGGTTTAGGGCAAGGCTCAGCAGCCACAACTTGGCTCATAGAATTCATTCACTTTAATAGGATTTCCTCTTTTTAAAGACAAACTTCCTTCTGAAACATTGTGAGAGGTGGGGCCACATAACTGGGATCTCCAGGGGAGATTCTGAGTGGGCCCCTCCCTCCCCACGCCCCCAACACCCCCTTCAACAACAGAAGCATGACCTTTCCCTCCCTTTTCATAAGTTGCCGAAGCCCCAGGCAGCTCCATCGTCATCACCCTCAACCTCTCATGATGACAACAGTGGCAATACCACATAGGTCCTTGGGGATGCTGGCCTAGGGCTGGGGGAACAGAGGACCTGGGAGGCCTCTATGGGTCTAAACTCCAAGGCAGCCTGTGAACAGTGAGAAGATGGGGTTGAATTTACAATATGGCACCCACTTCAACACTTGGGGGACCAACCTTAAGAAATCTATGGCACTATTTATTTATTTATTTATTTATTTATTTATTTTTGAGACAGATTCTTACTCTGTTCCCCCAGGCTGGAGTGCAGTGGCGCGATCTCGGCTCACTGCAACCTCTGCCTCCCAGATTCAAGCAATTCTCTTGCCTCAGCCTCCCAAGTAGCTGGGACTACAGGCATGCGCCACCACGCCTGGCTAATTTTTTTTTTTGTATTTTAGTAGAGATAGGGTTGCACCATGTTGGCCAGGCTGGTCTCGAACTCCTGACCTTGTGATCTGCCTGCCTTGGCCTCCCAAAGTGCTGGGATTACAGGTGTGAGTCACTGCGACCAGCCCCTATGGCACTCTTCAGCTCCATAGAGTCAAATACACTTAACTATTTCTGCCTCACAAAGATGCACTTCGATAGCTGAAAGGGTAAGGACTGATCAAACTATGTGATAGTCACCACCAGCACCCAAAATAAAGCAGCTATAAGTTATTGAGCAACTGTGACAGCATTTTGGTAGGTTCTTTGGACACAGTATAGAGATGAGTGATTGAAGGCCTGGCTTCTGAAGCCAGAACACTGGCTGGGCTCACATGCTGTGTGATTTTGAGTGAGTTGCCTAACTTCTCTGTGCCTCAGTTTTCTCATGTGTAGTGGATACTCTGATAAGGCACCCAGATCCTCATACCTCCCCGGCACTGAGATACTCAGTCCCCAGCTCTCGGAAGGAGTGTTCGCTGCCGATGGTGCAAAGCTGAGATCCCCTCCCAGAATTGCCCTCAGCAGAAAGGAGCTGCCTTGACCAAGTTTTAGGCCCCTCCCTGGGGTTGCTGCCTGCGATAACTGGCATCCAATATGGGATGCAAAGGCTGCACTCCAGGACAGCTCTGAAGGAGAAACTCAGCTCAGAGCTCCTCAAGGGATCAGCTGATTCCACGCAACTGCACAGCACTTAGCCTCCCCACTTCAATCCTGCTCCCTTTTTCCCTCTCGTAGATGTCCGAGAGCATTCCCCGGTGAACATCCTGCAGGCACATCTCAGAATCTCAGATTGTTTCCCACGGAACCTGACCTGCATCATGTAAAATACCAAACATACAGAAAAGGTTTCTCTCTCCTCTTCCTCCTCCTTCTCCTTCTCGATCATCTTCTTCCACTTCTTCTTTTCCTAATTCCAGAGAGAGACATTAACACAGAGCTTTCCCAGGCCTGTATTATGTTCTGGTACCTAACCGACAATTTCTGGTACCTAACTGACATTCCGTGAATGTCGGTTGAATGAGTGAAGGACCAGAACATGGTTCTAACAGGCATGAGCCCCTTTCTAGGGAAACCATCCCATCATGAAGGTATTTTATCCCACCGCCACCCGACTGCTGTACTACGCCCGTTGTCCTCAGCTATGAAACACTGGCCAAGCATTCTGGTACTTCTTTCCAACCTGTCCCTCGATGCTCTTGGTCTCATTTTTCTCTTCATGATTCCCAACTGTGTTCTGCACATTCTTTCTCCTCCTTTGTTCTTTATTTCATTCTTTAATCTCAGTTTCTTAAGTTAAATGTGCATGAATGATGATGGAAATCGTATATTCCATACGAATACAGATATACTTGGCAAAGTACCTGCTCCAAACACAACCACCGCCATTATATAAAGGGCTCATCGCAGCCCCCAATTGCTGTTTTCTTCTGGTGTAATCTCCCACTGCAAATTCTTGCGTCATTTCAAAGGAGAGAAATAAGAAAGTCCCGCCTGGCTGAGTCAGGCACAGTCCTGAGTTCAGTGTTGGATTACTTGACTCATCCAATAAGACTTGTAATGTCTTGCTCAGGAAACTTGTGGAATCTCCCTCCCTGGAATTACTTTTTAAATTGAAGAAATTCTCGTTTCCTAAGGTAGGTTAAAGAGAGGAGGCTCTGGCTTAAAGGCAAGAGAATAAGCTTGATGACTTAGAAAGGCTAAGCTTCCACAGTTTGAAGATTTTTGTGGGTTTGTGAAGACACATGAATGTAAAAACTAAATATCCTTTAACTGCAGTTTTTTGAATTGCATTAGTTATTGAAAAGTGTCAATTCAGCTTTGTCGCAGGTGTTAGTTTGTCAGCCAGCAACAGAAACAAAAGACAGCTAACGAACTCAGAGCAGCAGCATTTCAGGAAAAGGCACGGAACACGCAGTGGGAACAGAATTAGGGAAGAACCAGGAGAAAGGATAAATCAGGGAGCAGCAGCTCTGAAATAAACTTTGACTAAGTAGATGCCGTTACGTCGGGGCTTTTCTGGGTGCCAAAATAGTTGCGAAATGTAAATGATAGTAATTTTGTTGTAAGAGTCTTAAAAGAAGGCCGGTTGTGGCGGTCATACTTTAATGCTACTGTATAGTTTCCTAGGGCTGCCATAACAAAGTACCGCGGACTGGGCTTACACAACAGAAATTGATTTTCTGATAGTTCTGGAGGCTGGAATTTGGAGATGTGGGGAAGGTCGGTTTCTCCTGAGGCCTCTGTCCTTGGCTTGCAGATGGCCACCTTCTCCCTGTGTCCTCACGTGGTCTTCCCTCTGCGTGTGTCCGCAGTCCTCACCTCCTTTTCTGATAAGGACACCAGTCATAGTGAATTAGGGTGCGCCATTATGACCTCATTTTAACTTCATCACCGCTTTAATACAGTCTTACAATATACAATACAATATTCTGAGGTCCTAGAGGTCGGGATTTCGACATATGAATTTGGTGGTGGGTGGTGAGGGACGTAACTCAGCCGGTAACGGCTAACATTGCCTCCCCTGATCGCTCCGTCTGTCATCGTGAGTCAAGCTCATCCTGAGTTTTATAAACATTGCATCGTCCTTGGAGAATGAGCAGACCATTCTGGTGGGATGGGCTGAGGCACACCTGTCCCTGCTGCCCTCCTGGAAGCCTCCCCGTGGAGCTCCTGGCCTCTCACTCTCCGTGTGCCCCAGCTGCTCCTTGAGGCCCCTTCACACCCCAGCTCTTGCAGATTTCTTTTCCTTGGCAGCTCCCTAGCGCCTCCCTCTGAGCCCCTACACGGGGGTTCCACACGCTTCTCGTGAATTCAGACAAAGATGCCTCAATGTTGAGTAAGCTCGACGGCGACAGGGCAGCATGGCACACACCGTGGGCATCCAGAGATGCCCGTGTGCCATATGCCTTCGTGAGTTGGGGTGGAGAGGGGATTGGCAAGTTGGAGGTGTGAAGCAAGTTTTTATTGATGGAGAAGGCCCAGAGGAGCTGAGTAATGCGTCTTTCCCCCAATCCGATTTCCACATCCTGTGACTGGGAGAGGCAGGAGAAAGTGAGGAGGAGCTTGACTCATGATGACTCTAGGAAGCTCCAGCCTGAGGAAAGCGGGTCACATGGACTTCACACGCCGGGCGGAGGCGGCCTCTCCCCAGAGAGGGCAGACCTGGCCCAGGCTCAGGACAGGATTAATTGCCCTGCTGATAGAACAGCGCAGGCCTCTTCCCCTGGGCCCAAGCCCATGCCTGCTCTTCCTAACTACAGCAGCGGCCTGGCCTGCTGCGACCTGAGCAGCTGGAAGTGAAACCAGGGTGAGGTGAGGCTACTGGTGGGGGAGGGAGAGAGGAGGGAGCTTCTCCCAACTCCCTGTGCAAATGACTGCACATCCAAATTCTGCAGCCCTGAGGGTGTGAATGTGAAAATCACCAGCAATAATGAGAAGTATTAGGGTGGCAACCTCTTCATGCCATTTAAAGCTGTTGCCCCACCCCTCCCTGAGACACCCTCTTCAGGTTCGAAACCTCCTCCACCCCAGGGCCCATGATTTCCTATCTTCTTGCTCTTCTACCCCCTAGTTATTCTTTAGTACCTTCGTGTCCCCTTCTTCTCCTGTCCCTTAGACAAGGACCTTGCCCTGCTGTTTGCAGCCTACTTTTCTGTTCTCCCCTCTCTCCTCTCTCCCTTTCCTGCAATCTTGTTCCACAGAAGGGCTCAACAGCCTGCATCTCCCAACCCCGCCTCTCTTGAGACTGCAGGGTCTGAATTTCCAAACGGAAGTTCCTCCAGGCAGGTGGTTCTCAGCCTCAGCCACCCGTGATTAGAATCACCTGGGAGGATTTTAAAAATCCCAACGCCTAGGCCCTAGCCCCAGACTGATTAAATTAGAATCTCTGGGGGTGGGAATCAGGCCTCGGTGTTTTGTGAAGTTGTCTTTCATTCTCCCACCTGGAGATAATTGTCTCCTTCTGACCTCCCACAATGCTTTATCTGAACTATGCTCAGAAACCTGATAATTTTTTTTTATTTTTTAAAAGTCTAGCTCAAGAGCAGGACTGCTGGGTTTGGCATCTACCAGCCAGGAAGCTTTAGGCAGGTTTGTTTCCTCATTTGTAAAATGGTGGTGGGCGGGGGGTTCTAATGATAGGACTTGGCTCATAAGGTCGTTATGAGAATTAAACACATAGCTCAGTGCCTGGCACATACCAAGTAATGAATAAAAGGCCGCTTCATGGTTTTGAGTAGTAAGATTTTTGAGTGCTAAACTTGTGTCTCATTCAATGGTTCTAGAACTTTAGCCTACGTAAAGATTAAATAATCTTTTTCCGTATTTAAAACCTGTATTTTATATTCTGTAAAGTGTATGTTAATAAGGTTGGCCAAAAATTTCTTTTTTTTTAACTTTTATTTTACATTCAAGGGTACATTTGCAGGTTTGTCATATAAGTATAGATTATTCTGTGACCCAGCTAATAAGCTTAATACCCAATAGGTAGTTTTTCAATTTTTCCCCTCATCCCACCTGGATAAACAATCTTTAACAAGCTCTGGAGAAACTTATTAAAAAACAAACTCTTGGTCCCCATTTCCAGAGATCTTGACTCTGTAGTCTGGGATGGGATGGAGGTCCTGCATTTCTAACACGCTCCAGGGTGATGGGTGCAACTGGTCTGATCCACCTCCGTATCCTCTCCTACCCACCCCCTCAGCCCAGGAACAGCACGTGGCTGACTTTGCTAGGTCTTTCCGAGAGTCCAGAGCTCAGAGATTGTTCCCCAACAGCCACCTTGATCAATCACCAGCCCAGCATCCCAGACTCTAGAACCTTCCTGACTTATACCCTAAAAGCAGAGTCCAGACTACCCCTCTTGTACCAGTCCAGGGCTTTTAAGGATTTGGATGGATTCTGTCAAAAGCCTAACTTAAACCCCTGCAAACTCTATATCTTCATGACCTACCAGTCCTTAAATGACAAACCACAGAATTGTGCAAAGCGGTAAGAATGTACAAAATTTGCCTTCCATATCATATTACTTTCTTGAAAAATACCCTCCTTCTCTTTGTCCTGGCTTTGGGGACCACACAGCGCTTAGTAACCCACCAGAGCTCATGGCTTGGATGTAAATTGGATGTAAATTGCTTTGTAAACAGCCTTGGATGTAAATTGCTGCCGCGGCCAGATTGCCTTTGTGAGGCCTACAGGTGCCCTATTTAAGGAAGAAAGTGCACCGGCTCTTCTTCGGCTAAGCAAGGCACCATTTTGTGTGTCTTTTTTGGGAGAGCGCAGAGAGAGATTCATGGTGGTGCTCTTGACCTGTTTCCAGTTTCTCTAGTGAGATTTCAGCACCAGGCATTTTTCCTAATTTTCTTTCCCAGGAAGACTCCGACTCCGTCCACCCTGTATCTGCCTCTTTGCCTTTGAGCTGTTTATTTGGTTCTTCCAACCTCTGTGCCACCAAGATATCTATCTCCTTACGTTCCCCTTTTAGGCTGACTCTTTATTTTGTTTCCATGTTAGCTCAAGTCCATTACACTAAATACTGTACACATTATTATCCCCTAAACAAATTTACTCAATCAGTCTTAGCGAGCAGGGTCAGGACCCAATGAGCTGGAAGCCCAACCTTTGAATTGGCTCTCAACAACTCAACAGCCACCCCCTCTCAAAGCCACATTACTCCCAGAGGGATGGAGTTTTCCATCAGTGAAGAAGGTATTAATTAAAGCAAATGAAAATGCCCTCATTTGTTGTAATGGATTTAGCTCTTGCAGACCATTTTCTACGGGGTCACCTGCCTGGATGATGTGCTGAAAAGAATCAAAGGGAGAAAAGACATTAAGTTCCTAACTGCCTTCAGAGACCTGCTTTTCGCCATACTGGCTTTCCCTGTATCCACAGTAAGTTACAAAGATGTGTGCATAATCTAACAGACATGTACATATGGACAAAAGCTTCTCCTGGGCAGGCAAGCTGTTTGGGAGCTCATAATAGGAAACCACACCCACTGCATTTACAACAATGTCCTGTCTAAGGACTGCACCACATTGCCCAGTGTCTTTAGGAAATAGGGCACATTAGTGATCAGATTTATCACTAGCTTTTGTACCTCTGCAAAGGCTTGGCACAATGTCCTTATTGCTGTCTAATGGGGAAGTTTGAAAGACCTTTCTTAATCAAAATACAACTGAGACAACCTTGGTTCCATCAGGGTGATGGGAATGGAGAGCCCTAGGAGGGGAGATGACTAATTTTCCCCTTTTATACATCTTGTTTCACTTGCTACAATAAGCATATGTTACTTCTGCAAGTGGAAAACCATCAAGTAATTTTTTTTTTGAAAAAAGATATGAGACCTTCAAAGGTGGCACATGGAAAAGACAACCAAGGAGAGAAAGATAGCCTAGTATGGGGTACACAGTGGGTGCCTCATTGATGTTGCTGAGTGGATGGATGTCAGGAAGAAGTGAGACATATGCCAGGGACAGTAAGCTTGTTTGCTGATGCTGTCCACATTTCTATGACATTGTTCATGTTTTCCATTCATTAGCTAGAATGGAAACAAACAGAGATCAGGCATGCCAGCTGCCCAGCAGGGCCTATAATTAGAAATGACTACCTTCTTCTACCTGTCCTGCTTCCTATAGTACGGAGACTTCAAACTTAAATGCAAAATGCAACTCTCCAAGCACTAATGAGTTCTCTGATAACACAGCACGGATACCTATTACTTTGCAGGATACCTCTACCTCTGCCCATGTAAAATCTTCTAATGACCAAGCTTTTTGGTTTTGGGGGGTTTTGTTTTGTTTTGAGGCAGTCTCACTCTGTTGACCAGACTGGAGTGCAGTGGTGTGATCTCGATTCGCTGAAGCCTCAACCTCCCAGGCTCAACCGATCCTCCTGTCTCACCTTCCCAAGTAGCTGGTACTACAGGTGTGTGCTATCATACCTGGCTACGTTTTTGTATTTTTGGTAGAGACATGGTTTTGCCATGTCGCCCAGGCTGATCTCGAACTCCTGAGTTCAAGTGATCTGCCCGCCTTGACCTCCCAAAGTGCTGGGATTACAGGCGTGAACCACCAAGTCTGGCTATAGTCAAGTTTTTAAAATCAACAATGAAGTCTGTTTATTTTGTTAAGGCTTAGAAATGGAGCCTTTGAAATGTCAGAAGATAGGAAGATCAGAAGTTTAATATTTTTTAACTTCCTTATCTTTGCGTTGACTTTGTAGCATAGAGGATCGATGCTTTGACAAGAGAGTCAAGGAGTACAAGAGGAGATCAATTCAAAGTTCTGAGCACCAGGGAGATCTAGCCCTCAGTCAACTAGCTTGTGCACTTTCCTGGGAACTTGGCACTTATGATTCTCAGCCTTCCTGCTTCCCCTAGCCATGCCTATTTAGAGGGTGGACAAGGAACATGTATGACTCAAGCCACTCCATGTGCCTACTCTCAGCATTCCTGGTGAAAGTTTAGAAAAAGAAGTTATTGGTTAAAATAAATGACTAGTGGTCTGGGAATCCTGTTTATTCATATCTTCTCTGCCTGCCACGATGACAAACAATTGATCTCTAACTCTCTGGCACATTGAGGAATCCCCAGAAAGAGCAGATATAGCAATGAAATGAAGGGAAGAATGCTTATTGTAGAATTTCTATAATGTATATGTTCTACATTCCTATAAGGTATATGTAAGATATCTTTAAAATGGTTATCTGTTTTTATTTAGCTGCGTTTCCTTGATTATCTTAGAAAGCCAAGCCTAATGATGCTATTTTTTGTGTTTTATTTTCCAGTTTGTATTTTTGGCATTCTGGATCCTCTTTCTCTACAATCGAGATCTCATTTACCCCAAGGTCCTAGATACTGTCATCCCAGCATGGCTGAATCATGCAATGGTGAGTGAGGGGAAAATTCAGTGAACATAGAACACCAATAGCCTCTGTACTGAAAACTCCAAAGTGCCTTATTTATGTTTCCAAATGTCTCAATTCTCAGCATCCAATTCACCCTCTCTCTCCACCCCATCACTATTTATTTAAAGGGCATATTGAAGGTACAAAATGAACACAAGCCAGTGCTATAATTACAGTGAGTCTACTGAGAACACAGGAGATGTCCAGGCGAGAGTCTGCCATGTTGCTTAGGAAGTCATTGAAAAGACACACAGTTCTGAGAGGGCAGGCCTGAAAGAGAAGCGATTTCTGCAAATATGTCATAAACTTCCAATGTATGGATGAAATCAAGCAAGCTTTAAAAAAAAGCCCACCCCAACATCCAAAGAATATCTCATAGCTGAGCAGCAGTTACTTAAGTAACACGCTTTGTCATGGTTCTGCATCACAAATGGGATTGGCATTTACATATTTCTAGGAATACATTTCCATTTGGTTTTTTATTCAGGCTTGTGTTTTAGAGAGGCTGAATAGTAAACAGAGCCTGTTCTCAGATTTTTAGGTCACTAGAACCTGAATATCAGTAACAGGGACCCAGACGAGCAGGGTTGGCATGAGGTTGTCCAGGTCTCGGTTGGAGGAGGATAACTGAGTCATTGGACAATGTGAACAAAGTAATTGTTCAAAGACCTAACTCAGCTTCTCAATACTTACAAATGTGTTTCCACATCAATCAGGAGATTATAAAAAGGTCTCAGATTCTGTAAAGCTAATGACATTTAAAAACCCAGGGGATAGCCGGGCGTGGTGGCGGGCGCCTGTAATCCCAGCTACTCAAGAGGCTGAGGCAGGAGAATTGCTTGAACCCGCGAGGCGAAGGTTGCAGTGAGCCAAGATCACACTATTGCACTTCAGCCTGGGCGACAAGAGCGAAACTCCACCCCCCCGCCCCCCCCCCAAAAAAAACAGAAACAAACAAAAAAACAGGGGAAAGGCACAAGGAAGTGGCATGTCAAGACTCCTCAAAGGTTCACTCACAGACTTTCTTCTACCCTCACTCTTGCCCACCTTTCCATGGTCTTAAAACTCACAAGATGACCAACTCAGAAAAACAATTCAGTCCACTAACACTGCCCCTGCCACGAGTCCTGGTCTCCAGAAAAAATCTAATTTCAGCCTAAATTTTGTGCTCAGTGAGTTATTGATGATTGACTGACTAATAGACTACAGCTCTGAACTCTTTCAGAATTTAGGACCAGAACTGCGTTAACTAAGTCTGACCTCTCAGGAACCCTCCTCCTCTCAACTTTTTCTTGTCAAACTCTTCACCTTCCCAGTTTCCCATGAATGTTAATCTGAACACTGATGTCGTGAATATTCCTGCCTTTTTTTTTTTTTTTTTTATAAGAAATGGTACTTTATATTGTACAAAGCATGTTTCTCAGCTATGGGCTCATTTAATTCACACAGCCTTCTTTAGAGAACTACTATAATCCTGATTTTTACAAATAAAAAAATAAAATAAAAGCTCGGAGAGGATAAGTGATGTGCCTGAGGCCACTGAATTCATAGGAAGCACAGCTAGGATGGAAATCTGAGGCTAATGCACCCTTTGTTGCCTTTTGCTACACTAAGTCCAGAACTTGTGATTCGATTTGGTTTTGTTTCATAATTCACCAGGCAGTCAAAAGGACCTCGCTTTGCTTGATCAATATAGCAAAGTGTGAATTCTTACTTAAAAAAAAAAAAAATCCCGAATCCTCATCTGTATGCTGCTAAGCCAAAATTCTAAGAAAATGAAGGGATTTGAAACTACTGGCTGAGCTAGCTGTTACTAAAATAATAAAAAGGCAGAATCTTGTAAGTATCTTTTCTGTGGGGCCAAATGCACCTGTCAAACACCTTCTCAAGGTTTGTGTGCTTATCTTGTAGTTTTTTTTTTCATAATGACTACCATCTCCCCCGCAACACTTTAGGGTTGATAGAAAGTTGGATTTCTTTCAAATAGTTATGATGATGGTGCCCAATATTTGTGACCTTGCTAAGTAAACAGCCATATGGATTTGTGATAATTTTGGAAGCAGAGGGCTGGATAACATACATCACATCCATGAGCTAATTAGCAAGGCAAATACTGTGCAACAGAGATCCTTAAATATTTTTGTGCCTCACAAGCTGAGGGGTGCCGTGGACCTTATCCTTTTGCCCTTTGGTCATTCAAGTAACCTGAATCCCTCAGAGAAAAGGAGCAAGGGTCAAAGGAAGTGGAACAATGGTGACAAGGAGAGAAGAGGAGGAGGAAGCTACCCTAGGTCATGTACAGACGTTTCTGTGTTTCTCTTAATTTGATTGAAGAAACTCTCAACAGATCCATCTCTAGGAAAAATGTTGGTATCAGCAAAACTGGCCTTGGGTGTCCCTAACGCAGTCATCCTCAAACTTCTTGCCTTCTTTTGACGTCTGCTCCAAATTAAGTGTCCTAATAACTATATCTCATCTCTGTCTTCTAGACTGTGTTCCTTGTTCTGGACATTTTCTGTCCTCACTATTAAATCTTCTTGGCCTATTGCCTCAAGGAATGTTCTCTGCCAAGTTCTTAAATACTAGTGTGAACTCATGGTAGAAATGGCTGCTACTATGTCAGTTTGTTAACACTTCCCACATTTTGCCAGTGCCTGTCCATGATGGTCCAAAGGAAGGAATACAATTCTGGGAAATCGCCACTATGGCAGCCAGAGTAATGATGGGCAGTCCGGCTGGACATTTGGTACTAAGTGCTTCTGCGTGGGGCTGGCCCTGTTCCCTGTATGGCTCCTTTTTCCTTTCCACAGTAGAACAATTGCCTTCCATCACCAGCGCCATGCGGTCCTGAAAGCTTCTTTCATTTCTCAACACTCCCTATGTTTGCTATTTTAGCCTTAGCTTTGGAATATTTTCCCCATTGCCGTTTATGATGCTGCCCCAGTTGTTATGAGTAGTATCTGTCAAAGTAAGAAATACCACTCTCCCCTTGGACACCGTGTGGTTGTAGGACCTTCATAAGTAATCAAGTCTTTGGACCGCTCCCAGCTCAACCCTTGTAGCTCATTGGAAACTTGTCATTGCAGCAGGACTATTCTAAGCGGATTGTGTCTCTAACAGACATTTTCCTGCCCTTGTTGTGTATTCAGACTAAATAGAAACATCAGTGAGATATTTGCATCCACCGTGGACAGGGCACCTTAATTAAAGTAGATCAATCTGACTGTTTTAGTGCTAAACAGTTCTCCAATCTTCATAAAACAAGGGAAAGAACAGCAAAGTATTCCTTCAGGTTTTGCCAGGAAAACATTAACTCCTCAGGTCTTATCTAAATGCTTACTAAAGATAGAATCAGAGCAGACAGATTTAAATAGCAGTAAGCGGACTCCCAGTAACTGAGAAAATTATCAGATCCTAACCGGAGGGGAGCTGGGGGACTTATTTCTCTGGAAATCAACCTAAATTGTTCGGGTTGCCCCAAAGGAGAGGTGAAATAGATCAGAGAACTCCTCAGAGCCCCTTCTATCTTTGAAAATAGTACATGATTATTGAGAATGTGTGTGCAAACTTTAACAACTGTCAAGGACTGCATGAATATAAGGTATTCTCATGTAAAACTTAAGAACTCCCAGCCAAGATCCACTGGCTTATTCTCAATCCATGATCACAGAGTCCTAGAACTAAAAAAGTTTCATTGATGTTAATGGGGGTTTCAAAACAATCTGCTATTGAGAGACAGGACTTTCCCTGGCTCTTAAAATTGGAGAAAGTCCCAAATACAGCCACCTAGTTATTTAATATGTTGTCATTTATTCACTTGAAAAAGAGTAGTTAAGCACCGCTACCTGTGTGACACTGTGATTGATATTGAATGAGGGTTTTGACATCTGGCAGTCTTAAATCTGGTTAAGTCTAATGTACACACACAAAGTTGAAATACTGACTTAATGCTAATACAAGGCGGTGGCATAGGTGGTGTTATGCGGAAGGACATGGTTATTGCTGAAGGGAGAACATGGACAGGAGGGCTTCTGTGCCCCACGTGTCCTGGCCTGGCTGTAACTCACGAGCAAGGCATGGCTAGTTGGCCTGGATGGCCTTTGAGCCCTCTCCCAGGGATGTGCTGGGAAGTCAAAATGCCCAGGGAGTAAAACTTAAAATCTTCTACTTTCTTCCTCAGTCATAGCATGCAAGATGTTGTTATTAGCATTCAGACCCAAACACAGATTTTTCTCTGCCACCCATAAGCTTGGTGTGAAATTGTTGGGCTGCTAAGTAGGGGTGAGTAAGGTCAGCCACCCTTCATCCCAAGCATTGCAAACTCCTCCCACCCTTCCTGATTCCTCACCCTCAATTCAGCCCCAGCCCTGGGCATAGGTCACCCAGTCTGCATATCTTGGTCCAACTCAGTGGTTTTCAACCTTTACGGAAGAGGCTCCTCTGTGAACCTGAAGAGATCTATAGACTGTTTTTCCAGGAAAACACAAATACCCGTAAAATTTTGTGTACGATTTTAGGAGGCTCATGAGCCCTCCAAATTCCATTTATGGGCCTCTTACCTAGAACACCTGACATAACTGAACGTACACTTGAAAAGAAGGCCCCCAGATGGTTTCCACTGCTGAGTTCAAATCAAAAAGACAAAATGAAGAATCATGCATTTGAAGAAAATCACTCGTACGTGCTTTGTGTTGTTGTGTCCTTATGTGGGTGACAAGAAAAACATCAAATATGGTCCCTAATCTTAAGAAATTTAAAAGAGATATTACATACCTAATCTAATATGCAATATAGCTAAGATGTATAATAATAAGCAAGACATTTGATTTTAACATAAGAAAGTGCTAAAAAGTATTTATCAGATGCCTGCTATGTACAAGGCCCTCTTCTAAGAGCTGAAGACGCAGCAATGAACAAGACCGTCGAAAAGATCTGTCCTTGTGGACTATACACACATCCCAATGGGGAAGATAAGCAGTAAACACACAATAAATAAACAGGGTGAGAGAACAGAGCAGTGTGTGAGTGGGTGTGTGTGTGGAAAAAAAGCAGGTTTAACAGGGTACAGGGAAATCATGGTGGCCAAGGGATGCCTCTATGATGAGCTGATATTTTAATAAAAATTTGGATAGAGTGAAGGAAACAGCCACAGGACATTCTGGCAGAAGAAAGGCTCAGGCAGGCAGAACAGCAAGTTTAAAAAGCCTCCAAGGAAATACTAGCATCTCTAAAAAACAAGAAGGCCAGCGTGGCTGGTTCAGAATGAGGAGGGAGGAGATGAGAGGGTGTAGCCAGGGTTCAGATTATGCCTCATGTGACTTGCAAGGAGTTGGCATTTTATTCTGAGTATGATAGAAAAAGTCACCTCTTCAGGGACGCCGCCTTTGTACCTCCCTAACATACATATATATACTTAATAATCCATATGGCAAAAAGAAAGATAGAAGATGTTTAGCCTAAGCCGCAGGGAAGGAAAGTGGATACAGAGGCTAGGGAGGTGCAAGGATTATGAACAAGGAAATCAATTGTTCCATTTAGACATGTGAGTTTGAGACACCTATTAGATAATGATGTCAAGATGTGGAACAGGCAGCTGGACATACTGCTCTAGCTTGGACATGTGTAGGGTAGCTTTCTGGGATGGTGACATACATCTGATTATCTTCCTTATGCAGATTGTTTTTAAAGTTAAATTTAATAAAATCACCTGGGGAGTAGTTATGGTTAGATAAGATATTCCAGGAGACTAAGTCTTGGAATACTCCAGCCTTCAGTGGTTGGGAGGAAAGGGAGACGGACTCAGCGAAGAACACCGAGAAGGAGGTGCTAGGGAGCTAGGATGAAAAACCCAATGCCGTGTAGTCTCCGGGAACTCAGTGTAAAAATATTTCAAGAAAGAGGAAGTATTTTATGTCCAAAGCTGCTGAGAGGTGAATATGATGACCTTGTAAGAGGACTCGAGTCAGACCTTTCCACCGGACTTGGCAATTTGGTACTTGCTGTGACCTGTTCAAGGGCAGTTTTGAGAGTGTGTGGGGAGAAGATAGAGCCTTGGTTATGCTCTGTCCTTATGGACTATATACACATCCCAGTGGGGAAGATAAGCAGTAAACACACAATAAATAAACAGGGTGAGAGAGCAGAGTGGTGTGCTTGTTGCTATTACAAATTAATGCAAATTTCATAGCTGAACACAGTACAAATGTGTTATCTTAACGTTTGGAGGTCAGAAGTTCAAAATGGGTTGTATGGGAGAAAATTCAGGTACTAGCAGAGTCGCATTCGTTCTAGAGTCTCTGGAGGAGACTCCGTTTCCTTACTTCTTCCAGGCAGACCACTTACCTTCCTTGGCTCATAGCTCTTTCCTCCTCCTCCAGAGCACATCACTCCAGCCTCTGCTTCCACCATCTTCACATCACCTTTTTTTCTACCTTTGCTGTTCCCACTTCCTTCTTATGAGGATCCCTGTGATTACAATGGGCCCATCCAGATAACTCAAGTTAGCCTCTTAATCTTAAAATCCTTAATTTAATTACATCGTCAATGTCTCTTTTGCCATGCAAGGTAACATATTAACATATTCACAGGTCCAGGGATTAGGACGTAGACATCTTTGGGGACCATTATTCAGCCTCCTGTGCTATAAGATAACACCATTGAATACAAACCTAGGTCTCTGAATTATAACCCTTTCCACCCCAATTTCGAAAAGGCTCTCTTATACTAGGTATAGCAAAAGATTCCATTTGTTCTGTTGCGTAAAAGTGGCAATAAATTATTTAAGCTCATGTAATAGTGACCTCTATTCTAAGTATTTTCTTTTTTTAAAAAAAAATGTTGTGCAGTTACCTATCAATAGAAAAAGTAAGGCACTACATATATAATTTGATAGAGATTGTATGATACAGACACAAAGTGTAGTAACAGTAGAAAAGGTAAAGCTCAGAATGGCTGGTCAGAGAAGGAGATCAGATCTCAAAGGATATTAATAAGTAGTGATCAGTAGGATATTGATAAAGGTGACAGCACATTGCCAAATATTGACAATGTCAAATCAGGTTTTTCCAAAAGGTTCTTCTCTTCCTCTTTCCTTCCACTTCCCCTCTCTGCCCCTGTTCCCTCAAAGAGAATTGCTGGCTAAATGTCAGTCTTCCAAGGGGCCCAACAAAGAGACTCTGCTTGGCATCTTGCTAGTGAACAGTAGGCCTCCCTTTGCAAATGTCAATGATATGAGTCACTACACCAGCCCCATCTCACTCCCTGCTGGGTGAGCAGGATTGCCCTTCCTCCATACTGCCTAAAGAAATATTGGCCTCAATTACATTCTCTGCAACACTGGCCTAGAACATAAGCAGGGCAAGTGGATCAGAAGAAGAGAAGCAAGAGAGTAAAGGCTTTATTTACCTCAAGATGTGGGAGAACATGCTTTCTGAACTATCACAGAGCAGACTAATGGATCATGACCAGATGTTCCTTTTTGCAGCCAGAATCAATGCCCCACCTTGCCCCACCTTTTCAATGTACCAGCACCACCCGGAAGTGCTTCATGTAGGTATTAAAAAGCCACTTTCTTTAGAGACCATGGAGAAAACCTGGAGACTGTGTGTTTCATGTAGCTACACATATGGGATTCTCGTTTTAAAGAGTGATGCTGTATCACTGCCAAAGCATTAACACAACAGCCAATATTCATTAAAATCTCATCATGTGCTGAGCACAGAATGGGCACTATTTGGGCTAGCAGGGGATAAAAGACAATATTCTCATCATGAAAATAGTAAAAAGTCAAAGAACAAGCCACAAGGTGCTGTCAAAGAGTGCAGGATAAGGTCCAATGAATGCCATGAGCATACTTCTAAAGGGAAAGTCACTTCCCACTGTACAGGTTAGAACAGGTGATGAATGAGTTGGAGATTTGAGCTGGGGTGCAAAGGTTGGGTAGAAAAGACAGCAAGTGATGTCCAAGTATGAGGAATAATGAGCCAAAGGAGAGAAATGTCTGAGCCCAAGGCAGGCTCAGGGCACCATGAGTAAGTAGATCAGCGTATTTGTTTCCTAGGCTGCCATAACAAAGTGCCACAAATTGGGTGATTTAAATTAACAGAAATGTATTCTCACACAATTCTGGAGGCTAGATGTCCGAAACCAAGGTGCTGGCAGAGCCGTACTCTCTCAGAAGGCTCCAGAGGAGAATCTGCTGCATGCCTTCCTCAGTTTCTGGTGTTGCCAGCAGTCCTTGGCTTGTAGACACATCACTGCAGTCTCTGCCTTGTCATCACATGACGTTTTCCCTGTTTGTGTGTCTGTCTTTACCTCTCCCTCCTTGCAGATATGTGCCTCTTCTCCTCTTTTACAAGGATATCAGCCAGGTTGGTTTAAGGCCCCCTACTCCAGTATGACTTCATCTTAATTAATTACATTTGCATTTGTTTCCAAATAAGGTAACATTCTGAGATTCCAGGAATGACATGAATTTTGAGGACACTATTTAACTTAGTATAGTTAGTTTGGCAAGAACAAAGGTATCAAAGAGGGGAAAAGCAGGAGATTCGTGTGGAAAGAGACATGGGGTCAGATGTTGAAGGGCATGAATGCTAAGGATTTTGTTTCTGTTCTGTAGGCAAAAGAAATTGATTGAAGGTTTTGAACTTGGAATAGTCTCTACCTTCAAGTGCTCATAATTAGATTAGAGAGTAAAAGATTGGGGGAATTTAAGAGATGTTGCCGTCATACAGGGTGGGTTAGCGTTGGAATCATTTCCATGATTTACTGAAAAAATCAAAAGCTCTCCCTGAATTTCAGACTCTATATTTCTTTTGTAGGGAAACACTGGAATTATACTGTATATTAGTTTTCCTTTATTCTTTTTTCCAGGTGAAAGAAGAAGAGAGTAAAAATATATTTCTAATACATTCTTAAAATGCCCATTTTGGTTCTGTTGTTTAATACAACATTCACTGTCTTTGTAAATTGCTTGTAATCTGTGTCAGTAGTGATCTGAGTCAGTGTTAGTTGCTATCAAATAGTGAGCCCTAATTCATCTTCCTTTGTGTTGTTTCCTGGAGACATAAATGTCAACCCAGAATCATAGAGCTGAAATGTCTCAATCTCTACAAACTGCTCACCTTACAGAAGAGGAAACTGAGGTTTGAGTAGTTTATTCAACTTTCCCAAGACCACAGAACTGATTAGTGATAGAAATGGGTCTAGAATATGATCCAAAGTCATAAACCTGTGTTTTCTCTAATACTCATGTATTTAATACATCCATTACTCAAGGCAAGTCCAGTCCCCTAGAGAAAAAAATAAATTTCTTCCACTGTAATCTTTGTATAAACACATATCCAGCATCTACTATCTGCATAGTTTTCCTTTACTCTATTCCTTAACTCACTGTTAATTAAACTTTTTTTTTGAGATAATTGTAGATTTACATGTAAGTGTAAGAAATCATAGTGGTCCTGTGTACTCTTTGCCCAGTTTCCCCCAGTGGTAACCTCTCAATGCATTTTTTAAATGACACTTTTCCTAGGTAGGGCCTATGAAATGTCTTTAAAATCACAATCTCAAAAGCAACTGTTTCACATCAAGTCACCCAACTGTGATTTTCCATCCCTTGTACCATTAAATTATTATTATTTATTATTATTATTTGAGACGGAGTCTCGCTTTGTCACCTAGGCTGGAGTGCAGTGGCATAATCACTCACTGCAGCCTTAGCCTCCCAAGTAACTGGACTTACAGGCACATGGCCACGCCATGCCTGGCTAATTTTTTGTGTTTTATTAGAGATGGGGTTTCACCGTGTTGAACTCCTGAGCTCAAGTGATCCACCTGCCTCAGCCTCTCAAAGTGTTGGGATTACAGACGTGAGCCACTGTGTCCAGCCCCCTTGTACCATTAAATTCTAAAATGTGCTCTGGCCATATTCTAGACCAGGTCTACATGAGAAAGAGAAAACATGACTGGCAACAATGACCAGGAAATAGTATGGGGAAATAACTTCTCATGTGAGTCTAGGGAGAGTAGAGACACATAAATTAAGCCAATGTATGAATGTCTCCATGGCATCCTGAGAGAAAGGCCCTTGTTCAGAGCATTGCTGAACATGTACCAAAGCTCCCAAGCAGAAATAAAGTGGAATCATTAACCACACCCGTATGTTTACTTGAATATCAATTCAGGTTTTAGCACTACAGTGTTATTGACGGGTGGTTCCTTGTTTTGAAACAACTTTCTAGCCACCCTTTTTTAAAAAAATCATTCCATTAACTTCCTAACCTAGAGTAGGTTAGAATCTTTTCTGTCATTCACCTGGGAAACACTGAGACGTTGAATGCCTTAAATGCCACGGTGAAATCAGAAGCTAAACTGGGATTAGGAAGCAGAGGTAACTGCATAACCACCATAAAGCCATTTTGCCTCTCAAGAAATCTTAAGCTAAACAGAGGAAAGTCTAATAGTGAACACTTCCAGAGGACAACCAGTCCATTGGTGGTTTTCCATAGCTAGAACTGGGCACTCACTGTGTCTGCTTTCTTCATCTCTGGAGAGCAGGGACCAGGATGAAGAAAGCGCGATTTTTTTCCCTCCTTTTAATCCCAATTCAGAGAACTTCCAATGTATGCTCAAGAGTAGCATATTTTAAAAATTCCATTATTCGGTGATTTCCTATTATCAACATATATCAACAGGCTGCTTTTTAAACACTAAAAAAAAAAAAAAAAAAAAAACTAATTTCTCATTCAAGGTCAAAGGTTTTTAGTGACCAAAAAAGTATAGATGTCTTCTGAGAAGTTACTAGGAATTTTAGTAATTAAAATTATTCAGTGCCCTTGAGGGCTTGCTGGTGAGTCCCTCTCCTGTGTGAATCAACCAGTGCTCACTTCCATGGCAACCATGTGTAACACCCCAACGGGAAGAATGACTTGATGCTGGAGAATAACCAGGCTGGAGAAACTCATAACAGAAGATCCTAACTCTCTCTGAAATACTAAGAGCAAAAACTAAAAATCTAAGTGGAAGGAAAGAGCCAGACTCCCATGATCTCAAGACAGACATGAAACATCCCCAAGAGCAGCCTGCCGGGCGGATGAGAGCGCCTTCTCTGCCAGGTTAGAACCGACACTCCTCTTCCTGATTAAATAGCCAGCACGGAAAAGGCCCTGTCATGCTTCTAGTTGCTTAATAACCCCAGAGGCAGACACACTGTAGGCTGTGGAGTTCCGTCCTTGCCTTGAATAGGGAGCTGCTGACAGGTTCTCAACCAGCCCCCACACCTTGTTCCTAGTCTCATCATCTTCTCTGCCTACTAAGAAGCCGCTTGTGCCTAATTGGAAATTTGAATTTGTCCAGTTCCTCTGTCTTCCTCCCACCTCCAGGTCCTTAGATTACCAGTCAGTGGAATAATTCTGCAGGGCATTTCCTGGTAGTCTTCTTGATGTGATAATTACACTTGCCCATGTATTACACGTCTGTCACATGGATCCTTAGCTCTTAGATATTTCTCATCTTGAGTTTCTGAATTTTCAACTCTGCCCTTTATCTTTCTCTCCCGATCCAAGATCCAAGTCCATTTATATAGAAGGTCCTTGTTTTGCCATCTCCCTCCTCAACCTCATCAACTCTCACAACCTATCATCGGCCTGCTTACCCTGGCTTCATCCCCTTTCTGTCACTCTCATGCATTTGATGGATCTATCATTTCCTCTAAAACTTTACACTGGAGTAAAGCTAAAGAGGGGTGCAGGAATGAGGACAAGAAAGAGCTCTGTCTCTAGGAAGCTCATGCATGTTAAGCCATGTGAGAGACGGGGGTACCCGGCAGTATCTATCGAAGTGTGAGTAAAATGTCTGCTCAAATTTGGGATTCTGTTGATTCTCATTCAGATCACTGATCTCAGGAATTCTACGCTGAGTGCAGAGTGTGTACTTGCAAACTTTTAACAGTGGCTGACACCTAAAATGGCCCCAGATGCCATTTCAGAGCACCTTGATTAACTAAAAATCTCTAGGTGTGTTGGTGCATCCTGCCTCTACCTGCTCAGAGAACCAGCAATGGAATTATGATGGCATTGAAACAGAATTCAACCCTGATGATAACAGGCCTACTGATCAGGGGCAGTAGGATGTGGCCGTTGCTTGCAAATGCTGGTTTTGCTATCATCTTAAGATATATGACTCGAAGAGACAATCATAAGATGAGATTTCCTTTTTTACCCATTTCATGCTTGACAATGAGTATTATTTTTTAGCAGTGATTGGCAGAAATAGTAAAATACTTAACCTATCTAATAGTATTTAATAAAGGTCTTTTGTCTCCAATTGGCACAGAGAGTTTAATTTAAGGCTTATATATGGGAACATTTTAATTAATATGCATACTCTTACTGACATATTTTAAAATAATACTTCACTAACCTAATGTCAGAGTCAGAAGCTTTAAAATATCATCAGGATCACAGAAATTGTAAGTCTGGCAAAAAAAAAAAGGCACTTCAGAAATATTTGTTGAATATTTGACAACTGGAAGATTGAGTTGCATGTCCAATGAGAATGACCCTTAGATTTAGTGGCTTCTTTTTTTTTAGATGGCAACTTTTAGAGCACAATGCATATAATCTAATGATCTTCAGCTACAGGTCATCAGGAAATGGACCATCTCATAACTCAAATCCTATTCACAAATGCCCCTTCACATTTTAAAAATGTCTACTTGGGCTAAAAAGTTGAAAGGTATAGGCTACTAGAAATGAAAATGTTGGAGCTTGATCCCTAAAAGTCAGACTGGTATGAGGAGAAGCAAAATTTCTTAGCTGTATGTCCAAGTTGTAAAAATAATTGACAAGTTTGTTTTTTACTTCATGAAAAGAATTAAGTACCAGAAAACCTCAACTCTGATTCCATTTCTGCCATTGCCTTGCTGTGTGGTTTCAGAAAAATTAATAAACCTCTCTTGATGTTGGGTTCCTTTAAACAGGCAAGGCATGTTTACCATCCTTAATTCTCGGCATTGTTAGAAGAAACAAATACGTTACATGTGCAATATAAAATGCTATCAGTGACACATTAATGACCCATGCAAACTGTTACTGACTTGGACTCACCATCGCCTCTTCTCCATTCTCCACTGCATTGCAGGGGATAAACCCGGAGCCACCCACTGTTGCTAGAACCCCTTTCTCCATATGGTTCCAGGCAACAGTCAGCCAATGAGAGGCATTCTCATGAGATGTGGAGGAAGAGAAGCCATTATTCCCTAGTGGCAGTTTCAAATAGATATGTGGGAAGATTGCAGACATGAGGCTAGTAATGGCTTCTGGAAAAGCACCTAGGAATCACACATTTCATCCTGCAAGTAGCTGAGATCAATGGTAGCAGTTCATGAAGACTTTTGACGTTTGTAGCGGCTTCCTGGTGAGCTCCCATGAATCACCCCCATCTGGTTGAAATTTCCTTTATTTTTCACTGCCCTTCCCTTTTCAACAGCTTCCTAAGCCTTGAAACCCTTCCTATTTGGAATCCCTGGATGGGCTTCTGTTTTCCCAAGTGAACCCTGTTGATCCATGACCTTAAAATTCATGGATCAATAGCTTCCTTCTGAATCATGCCTATGATCTTTAACATGAGGAGAAAGTTATTCATTCAAAGGAAAAAAAGTCCTGAGTGATTTCGTTTCTGGCCATATAGTGAAACAGTAACTTGAAAAAAAAAATTTCATAAGACACCCAAAACATTGAATAAAAATATTTCTTAAAAACCTTTTTAAAATGCTTGGCTTAGCAACAAGAAAGTTACGGAAATTCCCAAAAGCTAAAATAAAGCAGAATAAAAGGTACCAAGAAGAGTGAGGTAGAGGCAATATTTGAAGAGATAAACATTGATTATTTCCCAGAACGTATGCAAAAGTAATCCTCAGATTCAAGAGGTGCAACATAAATTCCATACGGGACTGAGGCTGGACTGAAACCACTCTCATCTACCTACTGTGTGACACTACAGAAACTTTAGACAAAAAAGAAGATCCAAAAATTAACCAGAGTAATAGGATGGATTTCCTAAAAAGAAACTATGGTTAAACTGATAGCTGATTTCTTAATAGCAATAGCAAAGCCAGGGATGGAATAATAGCTCCAAAGTGCTGAAGGAAAAAACTGTCAACTTTATTTACTCACTGAAAGTGCCTTTCACAATAGAGGGAAAATAAAGACATTTTCGGACACACTAGAGCAGATTTCCCCGCCCACAAATCTTCTCTGAAGGAGATGCTAAAGGGAATACTCTAGAAAGAAGAAATAGGATCTCAGAATGGAGGTTTGGATACTAAAAGCAATGGAAAAGAATTTGTCCAATGTGTAGTGATTAAAAATACAAAAATCCTCCAAAATGAGCTAAAATGCTGAGCAAAAATAGAATGTAAATTGAGAGGGGGTGATTGGAATAGAGGTATTCTAAGGTCCCGTTGGACTGTTGGAGGGTGAGGGGCTAGAGACAGTGACCTATGTCAGCCATGACCAGGTTAAATATGCACGTTATAATTTCTAAAATAACCATTCTTATAATACGTACGCATGAAGGGTATGACCTCCATGTCAGCAGAAGAGGAAATATTGACTAGAAAAAATATTAATGGGAATTTGAATCCATGATGAGAAAGTATCCTGACATATAGAAATACATTGGAAGTGGTATGGGGTAGATTAGAACCAATTCATGTGGGAGATGGGAGACGACATAGTGAAAAGGCCTTTTGTGCAAGCTTATGTTCCTTCCTGCTGGAAGCATCTCTACTGTTCTTGAAGGCACGGATTTCTACACTATGCAACTAATCGCTAATTCCAGCTAATAATGTAGTCAGAACCAGGATCAGTGGTTCATGCCTATAATCCCAACACTTTGGGAGGCTGAGCCGGGTGGATTGCTTGAGCCCAGAAGTTCGAGACCAGCGTGGGCAACATGGCGAAACCCCATCTCCACAAAAAATACAAAAATTAGCCAGGTGTGGTGATGCATGCCCGTAGTCTCAGCTACTTGAGAGCTTGAGGCAGGAGAATTACTTAAGCCTGAGAGGCAGAGGTTGTAATGAGCCAAGATCGTGCCGTTGCACTCCAGCCTGGGCGATTAAGCAAGGTTCTTATCTCAAAGTAAATAAATAAATTAAATAACACAGTCAGATTGGGGAGGATCATGTGCAGGAGGTCAGAGTACATTTCAGAGGAAAATGCAAAGTTTCTAGAACGCTCATTTTAAAGGGACAGGCATCAGCAAAGAAAGAGAACTAGTGATTAAAGAATTAATTTTGTTCATCCCTTTATTAGGGACAGGCTGCTATGTAATAATGCTAAATTGTGATTATAGATGAATTTGCTGGAGTGTGTTCCTTTCTGATCCTCTCCTGGAGGAGAGACCCATAGGGTTTCTGGCAATTAAGAAAAGGCTCTTGATCATAACGTGATTGCTTGAGGTGTTCAAATTGCCTGCCTTTTAGGCTAGGCAATGTGACAATCAAGGATGAGTTTGTATTTGTTTCCTGGTGCATGCTGTTTATTTAGTTTGCATATTATTAAAGTCTCAGGGTTGGGTTTTAATGCACCCAGGATTGCCTGATCTACTTGGCTGTTAGTGTCAGCATGGAAGTTAGGCACACAAGCCTGCAGGACTACCTGGGCCTCGCCAGGAGGGGAGAGGTGAAATGCAAATCCTATTTGTTAACTGGGATTTTCTGCCATCAGGGATTTAACCAGAAACCAAACTCTCAGGTCTGCCCCAGGCCTGCACTGGCTGCCTAATGCACCGAGGTGTAAATTCTTCCAACATAGCGGCTGTTTTTAAATTTTCCCCCAATTTTCCAACCCCTTTTATTCTTGTGAATCATACTGGGGCCTTTTGTCCCTTTGGCCTTACTGGAAGCAGAATGGCACCTGCTGCTTGAGCAATTTTCTGAGTCCTGTTCTCTGGCCTTCAGTCTTTGGAACTGACTGCTCCATAAGATGTAAGTAAAGATGTGGCAAGTGGAAAGAACCCTTCTCTTACCACCCGAAGCAGAGGCAAACCTCAAGTCATAGCTTCATTTTCCTGAGCCCTGCACTGTTTCTTACAAAGATTTTCAGAGGTAGGAGGAGAGTTGGCTAATTGGGAGTTCCTTTGGGGCAGACACTGTCACTCGAGCACACAAGTGCGCTTCTTGGAATGGAACGTAGCCCAAGAGTATTGCCTTCAGACCTGAACTTAGGATCTATTCTTATTCTGCTCATTCGTCATATTCTAGTCACCAATTATCTCCATGTCACCAAATTCCGGGGACCTGTTTTTGCCCCCATCTTCCTCACCTCTCAGCAGCACTGGGCACCTCTCTCTCCTTGAAACTCTGCTTCCTTAACCCTTTGATGCCACACTCCCTTGTTCTTCTCCTACCTCGGTTTCTGCTTGCATCCCCTGCTTGCCCTCTAAAGGATGGTGTTCTCCCAGGCTTCCCATGGGACCTCTGCTTTGCTAATGCCCTTTCCCCAGTAACTGGCATCCATTCATTCCCATGGCTTTTGTTCTCTCCATGTGCTGAGTGTCCAGCTCAGATCTCCCTTGAGTTCCAGATTTGCATAGCCAGCTGCTACCTGACCTTGCTACTGTATACATCAGTAGGCATCTCACAGGTATCTCTGAATCAACATGTACAGAGCTGAATATATTATATTCTCACTGAATATATTATATTATATTATATTATATTATATTATATTATATTATAAAATCTCACTGAGTATATTATATTCTCATCTGTTCTGAGCATCTCCATCTCAGGAAATGAAACTATCATCCTCCCAATTGCCCAAGACAAAAACCAGCATTGACCCTGCCACCTCCCTCCACTCTATCCATTCCATTAGCTACTCTTATCCATTCTACCTCCAAAATAGGTAGCAAATCTGTTCACTTTCTACCTCCACCGCCAACACCCTCGTGGCCACATTTATTTCTCACCTAAATACAACATCACCAAACTGGTCCTCTTGCTTTCATTTTCAGGCCTCTACAGACCACAGCAAAATCAATTGGAAAATGTTATTTCCCTTTTTGATACTCAGCAGTGGCTTCCTGCTTCACTTAGAATAAACCCGAACTCCTTCCTATGACCAACAAAACCTGGTAATCCTGGGCCCTGCTTAATGCTGCAGATACAGATTGAGCTTCTCTCCCCCTGGCACTCCATGTTCCAGCCATTGCAGGCTTTACTGTGCCCTGCAGCCCTTGAAGTTCTGTCTCGCACCTTAGCACGTACTGCCCCCTTGCCCAAGACACTCCCGGTCTGCTCTCCCATGGCTCACCTTTAGGTCTCATCTTAGACATGGTCTTCTCAGAATGGCCTTCCCTGACTGCCTTCCATGAAGTTTGTTCCTCCACTTGTGTTCTGGTACGTAGATTCCTGTTTGTTTTCCTTCACAGCACATATTGCGGTTGGTATCTTTCCTTACTTGCTCATAGGAAATGTTGCCCATTGACTGTAAGGTCTGCAAGGCCAGGGACCACCTCTGTCCACCTCCCGATCCTTAGCACCCCACACAATGCCTGGCATGTAGTAGGCACTTAATGATTATGGCATGAGAGAATGAATGAAGACTTCGTCTCTTGCTTTAGTAGTTTCTCTGTGACCTTGACTGACCCCAGAGTTCTTCTTCCTTTGGGGTAGAGTGGGGTGTGCTGGGATCAAGGAGCATTAGAGGGAGAGGGAAAGCCTTTAGCGACCCACAGTGTCAGTGTCTATAGCTGACACTGTATATTTGGAAACTTTGGAGTGTTCTTTTATACGGAAAGTTGTAAATGAGGACACTGCCAGGAAGCTTACTGATGCCTTGAAATATCTATAGGGCTTTTGGTTGTTATATCTGAGACATGTGGTCTAATCATGACTGACTTATGTTCAAAGAGATGCATAGAGTCATAATTACATATATTTTGCTTGAGGAGAAACAATGTCTGTTCTGATTGGTGCTATAGCTCGAAGCATATACTATCTGGCAGAAAGTTTTCTAGGCTGATCCTTTCCTCTCTACATCCACCGTGATCAGATGTTAATTAGGTAACTGTGTATTCATGTCTCCAAAGAATTAGTGAATCAAAGAGAAAAGGTGGCAGAGTCTGAAATTAAGCAGAGGAATAAGGACACGATCATGGCGGTAACCAGATGAAAGAGAGGCCATCAGGGGAAGAGGAGAAACAGTTGAAAAAAGGAACAGCCCCTTTCTATCTCTATGAAAGCCTGTGATAGGTCAGTTTCCCTCCTCATCACTATTGCTGGGCTGCTGCTGGCCCTGGGAGACATACTTGATACTACCAAACCAGGGGTTCCTGTTGATGGGCAAAGAAGCTAGGAATGAGGTTCATTCGTTGTGCATGTGAAAAGTAAATCCATGCCTGTGGAACTCCACAAATAGAAACAGAACAAGTTCTTTCGTGGCTGCTATGGAACTTGAAGTTTTAACAGTCCAATAGTAATCAAGTTTCTTCTTATGTTGAGGGCAGAGTAAAAAGAGAAGCCTCGTAAAGGCAGAGAAGATTTCAGCGTTTCTCTTCCTTTTATTAGAAACTAATTAACCCGTGAAAATTCAGCTTGAAAGCTAAAGTGCACTACACAAACAAACAAAACAAACCCTTGTGCTTTTTGTGTCTTCTGAATTTGGAAACCAAAAAGTGTACAATCATTTCAGAGGGATATTCTGGAGAGCTCGCCTGGTACAAATTGGTTACGAATAAAAGCGTGTGTGTGTTTTCAGCATCTCTCTCTAAACACAAGTAGGAACTCCTAAAAGCCACATTGTATTATTCTGTGGTGAGAAGGAATTTTGTGACCTTTGGAGAAATTTTGTTTCAGTTTTTCCTAAGAAGACCATGATAAGGAAGTGAGCCACATTTCTTGGCCATGGGAAGTTTGTCCCAATGCCCCAGGCTTGTGTTCTCAGGAGTGTAGAGGGTTCTGAGCAAGTGGGCTTGTCGCCAACTGGTCCTACGTGGCAGATGCCTAAATTTTACACTTACAAACTTGTTAAGATTCCCAGCCATCCTCAGGTTGTGGAATTGATGGCAGTGGCCTCTGGGGAACATCTCTATGCTGACCTTCCCTCAGTGTTCAGGCTCCTAGCTCCACATCCAAGAATCCGCTTAGCAGGAGGTTGAACCCTCAAAGTCCCAGACACTCAACAAGAAATGGAGGACTTAGCCTGGAAGGAAGGACAGGCTCATTGGAAACACAAGGGGCAAGCTCCTGACCTGCATGCTTACCAACAGCCTTCTTGTCTGGAAACCCAGTAGATTTGGTGCTCATGCCTGACTACCTCTCCAAAACATTGGACACATCTCTCCTGAAATAGTTCTTTCCCTCTTTTCCTTACCTCCGGAATTTCTGACCACTCCTGTCAATCAACCTTGCAAAATGTTTTTGTTTTGCCTATCTTTCGAATCAAGGATTCTCAACCAGGATGGATTGTGCCCTGCAGGGGACATTTGGCAATGTCTAGAGACAACTTTAATTGTCACAACTTTGGGGGATGGGGAAGGCATGCTACTAGGTAGAAGCCAAGGATGCTGCTTAACATCCTGCAATGCACAAGCCGGCCTACCCCCCACTACAAAGACTTATGGATTCTAAAACATCCACAGTACAGAGGTTTAGAAACTCTGACTCAACTGGTGTGTCTCCACGGTGCTTTCTCCTATATGCTTTATTCTTCCTCCAACTCATACACTCTTTGGGTTATCTCAACTACTACCACTTAATACAGTGATGTCGATACTCTGATGGCTCCCAAACTTCGGTCTCCAGCTGGATTTCTCCTCTGAGTGTCAAATTCATAAATCTACTAAGCTACTGGACATCTTTAGCTTGACCTTCTATAAATGGCCTTCTGCTTTTGTTTTGTTTTGCTCTTGGATTCTCAGAAAGAAAAAAAAGTTCATGGACGGGCAGGGTGACTCATGCCTATAATCCCAGCACTTTGGGAGGCCAAGGCAGGCAGATCACTTAAAGTCAGGAGTTCAAGACCAGCCTGGCCAACATGGTAAAACCCCATCTCTACTAAAAATACAAAAATTAGCCAGGTGTGATGGCGCACACCTGTAATCCCAGCTACCCGGGAGGTTGAGGCAGGAGAATCGCTTGAACCCAGGCAGCAGAGGTTGCAGTGAGCCGAGATCATGTCACTGCGCTCCAGCCTGGGTGACAGAGTGAGACTCTGTCTCAAAAAAAAAAAAAAGGAAAGAAAGAAAAAAAGTTCATAATTGAAAAAATAACCTTTCACATGTAGTTATATGTTTTTAATAATAGGGAATTAAAATTAACTTTTATTTTGAAATAACAAAACACAATATAGTGGCACATTCTGAGATCCTTAGATACAGCTTGGGAATGTCACAAAAGCTGTTGAAGGGAAATCCTTGAGTCTTTTAGAATAGGAAGATTTTGCCATAACTCTTTCTTTGATTTAAACAAGAACTTATTGTCTTTCATTGTGGACACCAAAGGCTTGATGTGGTGCTGCCTACTGTTGTCTAACACTTTCAGAGCCTCCTTTACATAATGCCTTAGGACTAGCCTAGTCCTAGATTGACCCTGTAGGGTTCCAATAGATTAATAAGTTGAAATTCATTAATTTTTTTTTAGTTCAAAGACCATATCTTATATACCCTTCAGTTACCTAGAATGCTGAAGCAGACCTGCTTCTCAAGAGATATTTGACAGGTATTGAATGAAGGCATTTCCTGGGAAAACAACTTCTTATCTTTTACCTTTAGGCCCTACTTGTTAGCCATTTCCTTCTCCGCTGGCAAGAGGTACACACACACACACAGAGACAGAGAGAGAGAGAGAGAGAGAGAGAGAGAGAGAGAGAGAGAGAGATTGATTGATTGACTAACCCTAAATCAACTGATTATGTGCATTTAGGAAAATCACCAATGAGTAGATGCCATTCTCACAAAACAGCCTGCACATCCCTTTAGAAAACCCTGATAGGTCAGCAAGGGAGGGAAGGCCAGAGGCAGGAAGGAGAAAGTGTGGAAACATCTGTCATGGGATCAGTCATGCGGAAGGTTTGGAACTGTGCCCCAGAGTTTGTGCTTACAGGGTGCTTTCCAGAACCACTATTATCTCCCAGGGAAACCAGCTGCTTACACGCTCTGAGCCCTTACTTGACATTGTGATGAGATATCGGAAAGGAAGGGATGGTGCCCTGAGACACAGTTTCCCAAAAGTGAGAGTAGATCCCCATGCTTCCTAAACTTCCTCTTTCTTTAAAAGAACAATCTCCTTCCTCCAACTTGGAGCAGCTTTCCATAGAGCTGCCCATCTGTTTCTGTCTTTAAAACAAGTCTCCATGTGCACCATGTGAAGCCAGGCAAAGAAGCATGGAGGAGGGTGAATTACAGATTGATGAAGAGGAGGGGCATGGAGGAGATACCAAGCAAAACCCGGAGGCCTTTCTACCTGGCCCCGTCTCAGAACATAGAGCCACAGACCAGTGAGTCTCAAGATGAACAAAGGACAGTCTCTGCTGGCTCCATATCTTCTGACTTCCTGCAGGGCTGCCAGCTCCTATTCAGTGGTGCCTTTTCATTGAGTCTACCATTTAGTGACTATAGAGTGGGCACCCATTGATTGTTTCTAAGAGTCATACTTGTTCACAGGCTTTTCTGTAGCCCCCGTGTTAGTCCATTTTGCATTGCTGTAAAGAAATACTTGAGAGTGGGTAATTTACAAAGAAAAGAGGTTTATTTGGCTGACAGTTCTGCAGACTGTACCGGAAGCATGCTTGGCTTCTGGTGAGCTTTTACTCATGGCAGAAGGCAAGGGAGATGTCATGTCACATGGCAAGAGAGGAAGAGAGGCAAGAGAGAGGGGAGGAGGTGCCAGGCTCTTTTTAAGGACCAGATCTCATGGGAACTAAGAGTGAGAACTTGCTCATTACTCAAACACACCAAGCTGTTCATAGGGGATCCACCCCCATGACCCAAGCACCTCCCACTGGGCCCCATCTTCAATACTGAGGATGAAATTTCAACATGAGATTTGGAGAGGACAAATATCCAAAGCATATTGATCCCCAACACCCATTTCCAAGCTTTGGGGTGCCATTTACAGCTGTGAGAAAGCCTTAAGGTCACCAGCTGGAAGTGGGGTTGATTCTGCAACCCTCCCATCCTGGACGCAGCCTGCTATGTGGGTGCTGGAGTCCAGTGAAGCAAGTCTGGGTTGGCTTCCCAGGCTGTGCAGAAGGCCTCTCTTCCTCTTCTGCCCCACTTTGTTTCATTGACTCGTTCATTAATGTCACTGACGTTAAGTAGCCAGAATAGGTTAAACACTGTAGGCACTAGAGAGAAAATGGTGACCCCAAGCCTTGAGTTGCTTCCATCTCTGGAAGACTTTGGTCAGTATTAGGTGAATGTATGAGTGTTATATCATGATGGGAATGAGCACAGGAGCCTTCAGTTCTGCCAAGAAAGGGTGCCTGCTGGAGTTTCAGGGTTCAGCTGAGGGTCACTGAGCCCTGTAAGGTGATGTGAAGGCCAAGGGGGTTGAGTGAAGGAGACACAGGTGAGTGCCGTATCCACAGTGAGAGGGGAAACCTGGTCTTCACATGGGAGTGCAGAGTAATTGGAGGGTGGGCATGGGAAGAAAGACAGATCCCTGGGACCTCTGCAGACCTCATTAAGGACTCGATCCTACAGTGGACAGGTGCACAAGAGAAACAGTCAAAATACATGTTAAGGAGAGGCAGGAGGGGAGTCCTGAAAAAATAAATGAGAGCTTTGCCCTCAAAGAGTTTGTCTTCTCTTTGAGAAAAGGAAGGGGAAAAAACACATGACATTGACAGTGTAAAAAACAAATTGGAATGTTGTTAAGCAGTGAAGCATTGAGTGCAGACCAACGGAGCTGCAGAACAAACAGAAGACTGAGCATCCCATGAGAAGGCAGGATGGGCCACAGCCTCACAAATACGGAAAGGCTGGGGATGGTTTCCTTGGTGAGGCTTCTTATTTGCAGTAAAAGCGTTCACCATTAGCATTGACTCCTTTAATTTCTCCAAGTGTTTAGATCTCTGTGTTATCAACAGTGGTAATGCCTGCACTACAGGCTTTAAACAAAGAATAAAATCCTGGCTGGTGTCCGATTCACAACTGCAACAAAAACAAACAAAACACCCGTGGGGAAAATGGTACTTCTCGAGTTCCTCTACTGCTCAGATCACATAAGGCTACGGAAATATAAAATATTACCTCCTCAGTGGCAGCATCTCCTTCACTTGATTGAGCTTCGTTATTTTGCCTTCAGATGTTGTCAGTTTATGGAATCTAGACCTGTAAACTGTTTGTTATGAGGACACTGTTGAGGTCACTATGAGGCTTAGTCCCGCTAAAATGAAAATACAATGGTAGTAATTTCTTACAGGCCTAATGCCTAGGGGAAAACTTTAATTTCTCCAAAAAACAAAAAATAGGAAGTGTGTACATTTCATCTTGCTCTTTTTACTTTATCTGTCTGGAAGCATATTACTAAACTTGAATCTCAACAATAGAAGCCCAGTAAGCTTTCTGGTTGGTGTATTTGTGTTTCAGTGTTCTTCTGAGTTCTAATTTTCATTTCTGTCTTCTCATGTTAATAAATGGGCTTTTTGGGTAAGGTATCTCAAAGATGTATGGGGCTAGTTGGGAGAGAAAAAATTAAAGAGTTAAAAACTGAAAAAAAAAGGAAGAATAGTAGAGAAGAAAAATGGGTTGAAACAAAAGGATAATAAGGAGACTGAGGAGAAGAGAGTGAGCCTGCTGAGATGCTCTGAGAAATAAGAGATGAGATGAGGGAAGGGGTATAGATAGTGGACAGAAGCAATAGAGAGCCACCGAAGGTTTTTGAGCTGGGGAGTAGCAACATTAAAACTTGTTTTTTAGGTTTGCCTGATTGCAATGTACCAGACTATGCACCTGATTATATGTACCAAAATAGGGAAAAGCTAAGTGATTGTATGTACCCAAATAGGGAAAAGCTAAGTGATTGTATGTACCAAAATAGGGAAAAGCTAAGTGATTGTATGTACCAAAATAGGGAAAAGCTAAGGAAGTGATGCCTGGGAAGACAAAAGAATAAGCAGTTATGGAAAGCGTTTGGTAGAAAAGTGAATGAAGTTTGAATGTGAGGAGTAAAGGAGTCAGTCAGCACTGACAGCAGGTGTGCAGGGTGTTATTATTGCCAGAGAGAGCTCAGTAGGAAGAAGGGATTTGGATACTTTAGAGGGTTGGAGAGAGAGGGGATGGGGGCAGGAAGAGGCGGATATATTCCTGATTCCTGATTGTAGGGTCCTAAGATCCCATATCTTTTTTAAAAAACAAAAAAAAACAAACAAAAAAAACTTATCCTTAACTGGATAGAATCCAAATTGCCACTTCTTCACCAGGCTGGATTCCTTCAAAGCTAACTAGTTTTGTAATAGAATGATGCTTTGAAATACTGGTCAAACTACAGATTAACCCAAAGGACAGCAGTGTGGTAAGTAAAAGATCCCTTAAAAATTCTCTTCAGAAGATTCATGAAGTTGTCATTTAACCATCTGTTCAAGTCACATAAGGGTTCATAAACAACAGTGTGCTTTTCTTCCTTGGCCCAATGGGGCATTCATTTCTCTTTCCGGATCAGTAAAGACTATTCGTGTTTCCCCCAACGTTTTATTATGACAAATTTCAAACATAAAGCAAGGTTGAAAGAATTTTACAGTGAATAGCTGGGTCACCCACCACTTAGATTCCACTGTTAATAGTTTGCTGTTTTTGCTTTCTCATAGATCTCTCCACCTGTGCATCCATTGATTCATCTTGTTTTTGGTGCATTTCAGAGTAAATTGCAGACATGACTACTCTTTGCCATATAACTTGCGTTTGCAGGCTGGGGAACGTGTGTTAGCCCACGTAGGTTGACAGTGGAGATCAAAGAGAAGTCAGTGGCTCTTTCTGTGGATGGTTTATCTCCCCAATCCCTTCCTCCTGACAAATTTTAATGTTGACTCTTTAATGACAGTGGTGTCTGGCCTGTGCACTTGAGTTCCTAGAAAGTAGAAAAGAGAATTTTTACAAACCCAATTCTCTTTAAAAACTTCAGCCTTTGAGACTGAAAAGACTTCTACAGGTAGCATAGTTGGAAGTTGTTTTTTTAAGTCCCATAGAGATATAAGCTCTATAGCCTATGTGCACATTTCCAGATATCAGATTTACTTAAAGCAAAACTGTACCTTTAATGATGTAAGGAACATAGAGAATACAAATGGTCTCTGCTTTCAGATACAAAATATTCCTAAAAAAATGTCACGGACCATCACCATTGTCTCTACCTGTAGGGAGTTAGAGGCAGAAATTGTAGCACAGGAAGTTAGTGAGGAGGGAGGTAAAAGTTTTTAGCCTGCAAATGGATGGTATTATCAAAACCAGAGATTGCCTTGCTGGAATTTACAAAACAACTATTACTGCATGCCTTTATTGCATGCAATTTTCAAGCTTAAGAAATGTGATACAGCAGTGTAATAATAAGCCTGGATGTGATGGCATTTGATTAAGGTTTGTTTTGCCTCCATTTCTATGTCTATTGTATTTACGTTTATGTTTTAATTGATATTTTGGTCATGTGTTTTCCCCAAAGAGATTTTGTGAAGGCTTCCATTTTTTAAAATTAAAAAACGATATATTTGATATATTGTAAACAAAAGAAATCCTCCTTAATGTACTCAGAAATGAGATCTTGTTAGCACTAAAACTTCACTTAAAAGTATTTATCCATTAGTACCATAAGCAAACCAAAGGTGTCATTGTAGAGACTTGGAGGAAAGGACCTCACTTTGGGAAGAGCCAATATCAGGAACTAATTCTCAGATCAGAATGTGGCTTGAATAGAGGAGAGTAAGAGAGTATTAAGGCACATATGCAGCAGGTGATATAGAAACAGCATCTGCAGGAGAAAGCTCTTGATGACCCATCTGAGAGGGTAGAAGTCAGTTTATTTATCTTGGTCAACTCAAACTCAACACAAGAGATAGTCCAGAAGGGAAATGAAATAGAGGAAAGAAGTGGAGATTAGATTTTTTTTATGTTATCATCTGATTTTATAATATGTAGGCTCTCTGAATTTTTTTCACTGGAGAAAATTAAGTGCTCTTGGGCCCTGTAAGAACCTTAGGATAAGAGTGTGATCAACCTAGCCTTAAAGATTCAGTCTCTGGGCCGGGCGCGGTGGCTCAAGCCTGTAATCCCAGCACTTTGGGAGGCCGAGGCGGGTGGATCACGAGGTCAGGAGATCGAGACTATCCTGGCTAACATGGTGAAACCCCGTCTCTACTAAAAATACCAAAAAAAAAAAAAAAAACTAGCCGGGCGCGGTGGCGGGCGCCTGTAGTCTCAGCTACTTGGGAGGCTGAGGCGGGAGAATGGCGTGAACCCGGGAGGCGGAGCTTGCAGTGAGCCGAGATCACGCCACTGCACTCCAGCCTGGGAGACACAGCGAGACTCCGTCTCAAAAAAAAAAAAAAAAAAAAAAAAAAAAAAAGATTCAGTCTCTGGAGCCTCTATGACAGTGATGAAGACCTGTTGGCTCCATGTGTTATCTCAGTGATTAAGGCTTGCTTCTTTCTCAAAGGTCAGGCAAACTTCATCCTACTGTAAGTTTAGCCTCATATGCAGGGAAATTGTTTAATAGAGCCACTTATCTACCTGTATGGGGTGAGTACAAACAAGTGCTCAAATCATTATCATTATTTTCCATGTTGTCACTCATGCAACCTTGCAAAAATTTTCTGTGGGCTGGTAAATCTTAGTACTTATCTGCAAGGCTACTTTGTAAGCAGCAAATCTAGTGTGATTATTACACTAATACTTAAATCGATACTTCATGCTTGTAGTTCTCACTCCAAGATATTCAGGTGAAAGTTGGCATTATATGGAGAATGGTGGGGAAGGTATAATTGAATAGAAAAGGATGGGAGAAGAACAACACTGTCCTTATAACCATTGCATTTGGAAAGAGACATTTAAAGGAAAATCTACCAAAACGATGACTTTAATGACAAGGAAAGATAGCTCCACTAGATCCCCTCTGTTTACACATGCTATTGTTTCAGCCCATGATGTTTTGTTTACTTTAGAAGGAAATATTTTACCCCCTCTGAGATAATTAATTTTTGTCAGCTTCACTGTTTATAAGGGAAACTGAGAAACTGTTAATTGAAATACAGAATGAGTCAGTGTTTCCAGTAATTTTTGGCAGCATTCTAATTTGTGTCAATCCCAGCCTAATTATTAGATTTTTTGGAAGCAAAAAGCATATTTGATTTTTCTCTTACTGAATTTGTTCTTCCTTTTTTTATTGAAATATGTGCTGTCTGACAAAGGTCATATGATTTATGTCAAAGTGAGGTGAACTACCCATACGTTTGAAACACCGGAAGGCTTATTGCATCATGTTTGGCTCTTCACTGCAGTTCAATATTTAGAAGGCTCTTTTCCTCATTGCTACTCCCAGCCCCAACCGGAAAATGTGATTCTTGCAAAGACCTTTTAGCTAGGATGAAGTCGAGGTATATGGCCCATCACTAATGACATCACTGAAGTAAATTTCCCAGAAGCCATCAGGGAGAATTCATTTGGAAATCCAATTGAATGTCACTTGCAAAGGGCAGCCTCCTGAAAGAGGTGACCAGTCATGCATTCCTGAGTTGTTTGTTGTAAAAGCATTAATCACCGCGAACCCATTTACTCCTAACGCGAACACAGTACATTATTCCACAGGAATTCTGTTCCAAATGATTGTTAATGTAGAGGACGGGAGCTGCTGATTGTGGGCAGGGTTAATAAAATTCGTCAGATCAATGGCCAGTATAATGGGCTTGTTAATGGTTTTTAATAGAGGTTGGATCTTCCTGGCTGCAGCAGAGTGAAGGCTGGGAGAGAGAGGCAAGTGGCTGTGCAGGGAGACAGCTCCATCTCCTGCCTGCTGAGGTGGCCTCTGGATGAAGAGAGCAGCCCTGTTGGTCACTGAGCATCAGCAGGGCTCTGAGGTGGCCTTGGCTGGGAACGTAGGCACCAGCTGTGGGCTGGGGAGGGAGCCCCGGGGACAACCATACTCCAGTAGCTGGCACGCCATAGCCTCTTGCAGACCCAGGCCAGAGTCCATCTAAACACCTGAAGCCATGGATATCCCGGACCCTTGCTTGCACCCCACCCTGGGCCCACCAATGAGATGAAGGACAGCAGTCACACTGATAATAGTGACAACTCTAGCAAATGCTCACGGAAGCTCTCCAAGGCCAGAGACCAAGCATATTCCACACACTCACCTCAATCCCCATAGCAGCCTCCCCAGAGATATGTACTATTTATTGAACCCATTTTATAACTGGGGAATGTGAAGTTCAGAGCGATTTGGTCACTAGCCCAGGGTTAGATTAGAAACCGTGTGCCTTTAGACGCCGTGCTCTTTTATTAGAGGGAGGGACACAGAAGCTGCAGCCTAAAATCAGACTGAAGGAAGACGCAAGGTGTGATGAGGGCCTGGGAGCCTTTCCATTTGTTTCTCCAACCAGTCAGTGTGTTCAGGAGCAGCCCTGAGCAAATTATGTAAAAGCTATGGCTTGTCTGCAGTGCTGTTTCTCTAGGCGTTGTCACTAAAATTCAGGGTGCCCAGGGCCCTTGAGATGCCCAGGTGCTCTGGGCCACCCCACTGTGGCCTTGACCAGGACACCCTGAGAGGTCCTCTTCACCCCATGCTGCCCTGTACTTACAGCTTAGTCCTTCTCACCCTCTCCTGCCTCACCAAAACTTGACCCATTTCTGGTCATCTGTGGGTCATCGTGATCTCCAACTGCCGTAGCCAGCTCAGCTCAGATGGGAGGAAGCTACTGCCTCCTGGGGATGCCTCCTGAGCACAAGACTTTTGTGAATGACAGCACAAGGACTGCCCAGAGCCAGCACCCAGAGTTCCAACTGCACTACTGGGCATGAAAACACAGTGACATTCCCAAGCTCCAGAGACTACCCTAACTAAGGGGCCAACATAGCTGCCCTGGGGCTCAGGAACAAGATGGGGCTGGAGCTTGCAGGTGGAGACTGTGGGTGAAAGAGGCAGCCACGAGCTGAGGAAATTGGCGAGCAGGAGTGAAGGAGGAATGACAGCTGGAACTACAAAAAACACAAAATACTAGCACTACTAGATGTTCTCAATAAGCTCAGAGGATGGCAGAAGGACTTCATAAACGTTATCAATAAATGAAAAGACATGGCACACATACTCCAGTGACCTTTCCCAGGTCAGCTTCTATAATCAAGATGGGAGTAGGCTGCAGCAGTCCTTGCATGTGAAAACACCACCATTCCTAAAGTTATTTCCTTGATTATGTCATTTAAAAAAATCTACTGTTAAGGGTTTGGAGGATGTAAGAAAACAGATGGTTATAGGGAGGGGGTGACGCAGGGAAGGAGGGGGAGGACATAGGGGTTTCAGAGGGAGGCTCACGCATACCCCACACACCACCCTCAGCAGGACTGAACTCGGTTACACCATGCTAAATGCAATAGGAAACGCAAAGATGGGTGGAACGTGTTCTCCAGCCCCCCAGAGCTTACGAATATACACCATAAGTGCTAGACTACATGGCACAGGATATAAATGCAGTCGAGTTGAGTGAGAGAAATTACCAAGAGGAAAATTCAGAGACAGTATCATGGAAGATTGCACTGGCTGCAAGAACATAGAGGATTTGAATCCCAGGGAGAGAAGGCACAGTCCACACAGGGAGAGGAAGCAGGCACAGGAGGCTGGAAGTGCGAGTGAGCATGCTGAGCACAACGAAGGGTGAAAGAGACACAACGGAGGGTGAAGGAGACGGCCTCAGTCTAACGGAGGAGGGGCGTGTGTGCACGTGGGTGTGTGTATGTGTGCACAAATGTATGAATGTGTGTGAGAGTATGCAAGAGTATGGATGTGTGCATGTGCATGTGTGTGCACAAATGTGTGAGAATATGCCTAAGTATATGCGTGAGTGTGCGTGTTTGTGCACGAATGTGTGAATATCTGTGAGAATATGCATGAACCTGTGTGTGCATGTGCATGGATGTGCATGAATGTATGTATACAGGAGTGTGAGTGCGCATGTTTGTGCATGAATGTGTGAATGTGTGTGAGAGTATGCATGAGTGTGTGCATGCGTGTGTGTGTTTTAGGAGAGGGCCAGGCACAGTGGCTTATGCCTGTAAACCCAGCGCCTTGGGAGGCCAAGGCAGGCAGATCACTTGAGGTCAGGAATTGGCTGGGCTTGGTGGCACATGACTAATCCCAGCTACTCAGGAGGCTGAGGCAGGAGAATCACTTGAACCTAGGAGGCAGAGGCTGCAGTGAGCCGAGATCATGCCACTGCACTCCAGCCTGGGTGAGTGACAGAGCAAGACTGCATCTCTGCCCCACCCTGCAAAAAAAAAAAGTGGGGATGGGGGGCAGTGGGCAATAAGCAGGACCAGAGAGAGGGTGAGACACATTGCAAAGACCTTGGTAGCCAGACAGAGGAATTTGGACTAATGTGGTAGGCAAGAGGGAGCCACTGTCGGTCCTTGGGCATCTAGGGAGCATGACCTGGAAAGATTCATCTAGCAGTGTGGAAGAGGTAGACTGGAAGGGAACAGAGAATTATGGGCACTATGGGCACCCCGGACACCCTGCCATTCTGATTTGCCATTTTCTCTCCTCCAGCACACTTTCATATTCCCCATCACATTGGTTGAAGTCGTCCTCAGGCCTCACTCCTATCCATCAAAGAAGACAGGGCTCACCTTGCTGGCTGCCGCCAACATTACTTACATCATCCGGTAAGAATCACATGGAGAAAGTCAACGCAGGCTTATCATTCAAGGCCCCGAGGGAAGTTCCAGAAATGTGTACTCTTCTGTCAGAATCCCTTTATCTTGGTTTAATAAGGATTTAATCATGTTTACATTTCCAGGTAAGAAGGATTCTTATTGTTTGATTTTAATGCTCATGGAAACCTCCCATGCACAGAAACATGCAGGTGTGCACACACACACACAGCAAGTCACAACTTCCCCTCTCTCTCTCTCATGAAGGGTTAATCATTGCAAAGCCATGCACCTTGCTTTCCCAAGGAAATGTTGCTCCTTGGTTCTGTCTTCAGTGAACATGTTCGAATGGCTGAGGGATCTGAGGCGTCTAACTATATTCTACCTAAAAAGGAATTTAGCGGGCAGAGCGGGCTAGGTTTGTCCACTCCTGTTGCCTGTTTCATTATGGGCTTGTTTGCATCAGCAGCTGGCATCAGAGCTCCTACAACACATTTGGGCAATGCATGGGAGACGATTTCAGTAGCTGGCCTAGATTTCATCATTCAACCACCTGGCAACACTCATTTTCAGAAATGCTGTCCAATAGTCTATAATCAAGGGAACGTGCTTGGCCTTTCACCCAGTGACTGAGAAACTTTTCTTCCATTCTATAACCTTCTCATCTGGTACCATGCTTTTGTTCCTACTGAAAGAAAGAGGCTTGCTGAACACAAGACCTGCAGATTGGAAGCTAATCAGTGTTCCTTCTCTAGACTCACACAAGCTATTCATGTGTGACAATCTGGACAACCCTCCGATCCCTATATGCGAGGAAGTTTAGTTCAGTTCAGTGCTCTGTCAGGGACGGAAGCCGAGAGAGAGTGCATTTCAAAGAACCTGGGCTCTAGCAGTGCCTGTTTTATGGACTCGACCAGCCTCTTTCTTAGAGCAAACAAACTTGGTGTCCAGACCTCATCTGCTGTTTTCTCCCTAACCCTTCCTTCCCTTTTGTGGTGTCTACCCCTCCCACCCTTCTGTGCCCCTCTTTCCCCGAGTACCCAAATCTTTCTTCTCCCATCTTGAAGAAAGCACTTGCTCAATAAATCTACCCCAAGACTCCGGTGCTCTATGTTGTTCTTCAGCCTCTGAAGCCTTTACATTTTAACAAAGGAACTTTCAGAGAACGAAGCTTAAGCTTGGGACCTACTGATAGTTGATGTCTGGAGCACTCTGTTGAGAAGGATTCTGAGGCACTACCAAGAAAAATTTGCTTGATTATTAGGCAATGACTTTCAATAGCATGACAATGGACAGTGGTAAGATATATGCTATGTGTTTGCCATATCTGGCTTCACACAAAGGAATATATCCCTAAAGACAGAGTATCTGGGACCTGGATTGGGGTAAGAGTATAGACACATAAAGATTTTTTTGTTGTTGTTCTTGCGTGTGTTGAAGAGAAGCAAAGGAGAAGCTAGCTGATTATACACATGAATTCGTATGCTGTATCTTTTTTGGTGGTGTTTAACTTACTCTTTATTGCAAAGTGTAAATTTTGTAGTTCATATATATAAGTTATTACCTTTTACTTACTAATGTCTTCTACCTAAGGACTTGTAAGTTGATTATCAGTTCACATATCTGACCCCTGTTGTTCTTTTCCTTTTTGGGGACCAAGAAGATAAAAAGCACCTAAGGCCACTGCTGTTATTGGGGAAAATTGCAGTGGCTATAATGAGAAGTAGTAGCCAGGAGGTTGGTTTGTCAGTACCTGGGCAGGTGTCACCATGATGCAGTTAATTAGGAGGTTGAAGAAAGAAACGTGACAAGATGGGAACCAGGTACAAGTGCATCCTTTATCCATTCAGTCGTTCACCAGCTCCAGGCACTATGCTAAAATACGGAGGATACAGTGATGTTCAGGAAACCTGCTACCTTTAGAGGCTGCCGGGGAAAGAGGAGCGTATCAGACAGTGGGAGACAGGTGATAGGACTGTAATAGGCATAAGCCCAGGATGCTACGGGCACACAGAGAGATGTGCAGGACTGGCTTCTTAAAGGGAAGCACGGCCTAAGCTGAGGCCCAAGGTATGAGTAAGAATAGGTCAAAAGAGATGTGGAAAAGACCTTCAGGCAGAAGAAACAGCATCTGCAAAGGGCTGGAGGAGCTGAGGGTGTGGCTGAATTGGGGGACAGGGTAAAGCCAGGTTGTAAATCCACATCAGTGAGTTTGGACTTTTAAACCAAGTGCTTTTCTGTAGAAAAGTATTATAATCAGAGGAATGAAATGATGTGGTTTACGTAAGAAAGCTGATTAGAAAGACGATTCTGGCTGAAGTGTGGCCATCAGACTGAAGAGGAACAAGACAGGTAGACCAGTTGGTGGCATTGCTGGTAACCCAGGGGAGTTGATGTTAGCCAACTGATGCAAACATCAGTCAATCCACAAATAAAGTCAGAGAGTGTGAGCAATGGGAGGCAACTTAAAGATGACTTAGCACTGGAAAACTAAATCTCCAGTAGAGTAGATGACACGCCCATGGTCATATGGCAGAGGTGCAGTGGAGATGCAAAGCTGGTACTTGAGCCAACTAAAACTGAGGTCTTCTGTTTCCAAATCCAGTTGTCTTTCCACTATGTTTATATGGCCAGGTATTTGTTCAGTTCCCAGTGTGTGCAAAACCATTCAGCTAAATGCTGGGTGGACGGGCATGCGCAAAACTTGACCTAGCTCTGCACTCTGAAATCTTTCTTTTTCTTTTCCTTTCTTTTTTTTTTTTTTTTTTTTTTTTTTTTTTTGAGATGGAGTTTCGCTCTTGTTGCCCAGGCTGGAGTGCAATGGCACAATCTCGGCTCACCGCAACCTCTGCCTCCTGGGTTCAAGCAATTCTCCTGTCTCGACCTCCGGAGTAGCTGGGATTATGGACATACGCCACCACGCACAGCTCGTTTTGTATTTTTAGTGGAGATGGAGTTTCTCCTTGTTGGTCAGGCTGGTCTTGAACTCCCAACCTTAGGTGATCCACCCACCTCAGCCTCCCAAAGTGCTGGGATTACAGGCGTGAACCACCACGCCCAGCCTCTGAAATCTTTCACGTGTTGTTCCCAGCTCTATTCTTGGATTAGACAGTAAAGTACTGGTAATGAAGGGAGTGGAGGGAAGGAATGGAGACCCGTCACCAGAAGGAATGTGACTGGGTAGGCTCCAGTGCCCAGTGGGGAGCTGAGGTGGTTTGGGATTTCATCCTTCATGAGAAATACTAAGTTGGTGTTTGGTCCATTAAGCCCCATTTTTGCTAGAACAAATCAAATATAGACACTTAAAGGAAGGTTTTTGATGTTGTCCTGTTGATGGAAGCATCTCTATTTCTGTCCACGCCCCGGTTAGAGGAGCTGAGACTCTTTGGTGCCTGCCATCCCCACCCTTACGCAGGTTCCAGGGCCCCTGGCTCCTCACAGCCACAGATGGCCATGAAGTTCTACAAACTGCGGATACCCATGGAGATGTTTTAGGGAAGTGGCTATGGGCCCGCTGTCAGATGTGCCAGTTTAGATGGTCAAATGGGGAAATAGCATAGCACGAATGAGGTAAATAGCATGGGTTCGGGCCAGAGGGAGCGTGAGAAATGAACATGAGTCAGGAAAACGGCACTGAAGCTGAGCTGGAGAAGCATTTCACTGCCGAAACCATGTTACAATGACCTAAAAATAGTCCCTGAGACCGAGGGGACCGCCTTACATGTGGTGGTTGCTTTTAGTTCTTTTTCAGATTGCAAAATTGAAGAGCCGTCCCTTAAGTGGGAAAATAAGGCTTTGCAAAATAGTAATGACTGCAAATCTTTCGTTTCCTTTGGAAAGCATTAGTCACCTTTAAATATGGTAGCTTGCTTATTCCTCCCTTCTGTCTTACCCCAAAACACCTCACCTAGTTCTCCCTGAGGCAGTGGTGAGGAGCAAAAAAAAAAAAGAGAAATGTTTCTTCTGCTGGTTTTTATCATTCTTTTATTGAATAAATATTTTCCCTAACACATGGTTGGTCCTGCTCAGAAAAGCAGTGTTATATAAGACCAAGCTTCAGCCTGCAGGGGGTTTATCCTTAGTAAGTGGAGGTAACCCATGCATACAAATTATAAGTACAGAAGACGGAAAGTGGTAAAACATCATTAAAAAAAAAAAGAAAGAAAGGAAAACAAGGAGTGACAAAAAAGGAAGAGTTTGCATCCAGCTGAGCAGTGTGGGAAGGGCGCTGTGGAAGGCATGCATTGGATCTGAGCCCTGAAGGACCGGCAGGATTAGAGCTAGAAAAAGTGAGAGCAAGTAAACAACAGGAGCACAGTCCCAAGGCCAGGAGAGTGCAGAAAGTGTGAGAGCAGGGGTCAGTAATTCTCTTTGCTGGACCTGTTTGTGAAAGAGACTAATGAGAAATATCCCTGGAACTATCCACTCGTGGAGGCTTGCAGATGGCAGACTACAGGAGGTTGGACGTAGTATAGACAATGGGAGCATTTGTTGTTGCTGTTGTTTGTTTGTTTGTTTGGAGTGAAAGCAAGGGTGAGCAGTATTAGTAACTTGGCCAGCAAATTATGCTTTAACATGTCATTCTTGACAATAGCGCTTCAAATAATTTGGAGTGACAAGAGATGGGAAACAAAATAAAATATAAACCAATATAAAAATAAAAACTAGCCAGCATATTATGTAGTTTGATCACAATGTCTTATTTTTTATGAATGGTTATTTCATAGTTCCAGTGATACCCCCAAACACCCTTCTGCTTTGGAGGTCTTGGTCCAATTTTCCAAGACCTCCATCCCTAAGGAGTTCCAGTAATCTGCTGAGTGCTCACACATGCCCCTGTTGTGCACTGCACCACCCATGCTGTACACTGTTCTGAGCATTGTTCTTACACACAGATGGCAAAACCATAATCCCCACCAGGCCCAACATCCCCACCTGGCACAGTGTTAAGGGTTAACACACCGTACCCACTGCGGGTGCCAACATTGTCATTACCCATCAATCCCCTGTGTTGGTAGAATTAACAATGTTACTCGCCACAGCAACCAACCCAGCTGGCCTAGAGTGCATCATCACACTGCTCTTGGTAGACCAAAAACCTACTGATGCTGCAGGTGTCTCTGCTAGTGTATAAGGTATTACATGCCCAGTACCAGCACTGCACAGATATGCAGCCATCACCCAACCTTGGGGCAGATGTTTGGAAAGTCGCTTCCCCAAAGTAGTTCCTATGAGGCAAGAGAGAGAATTACTTTCTTTTATACTATGCTCGCCAGGGTAAGATCCCTGAGCAAAGCTTCCTGGGTTCCCAGAAGTAACAGTTCTTTAAATTCATGCCTCATTTACAAATACACGTACACATCTTACCCTGAGAATACATTCAAAGCTGCCAAGGGGTGGACTAAGCTGAATTCCGGTACTAGCCACCTTGCCATTTCCAGAATCAGCAGTTCTCTCTTTCTCTTTCCAGTGTGTTAGGGTGAACTCCCTCCCAGAGCCACTGTTACCCTTTCCTAAAATATGATCTTCAACTGGGACCGTCCAGGTCAACCATAGCTTTATAGCCTCAACTGTCAGCAGGGATTGGAATCTCAGCACCATTTTCCACAGAAGAAATCCTTACCCTGCCTGTAAATTATTATATGAAAATTAATTTTAAAAAAAGATGCCACACAACACACCCTTATTGTCAACATGTGGGGTCCAGCCCAGCCAGGATCCAAACTGAAGAGGGATGGAGGTGGAGGGCTAGGAGAGGAAAGGGTATCTCATCTCCTGTTCTTATCTTTCCTGTTCAAACCTTAGTTCTTGTTCAACCAAAATGCCTGTAACAGAAATCAGAAATAATGACAGCATGAAAAGAGTAAAACTGTGGAATAAGAAATGAGAGACATGCCTGAGACACATTGTTGAAATAACAGAATAGGTTTTATGGATTGATTGACATGTACCACACAAATGAAGAGGAAAAAATTAGGATAATTCTAAAAATTTTAAGTTAGTAGACTAGAAAAATGGTGATTCCATTAGTAGATGAAAATGAATTGTGAAAGAAATAGTTTTGGGTATAAGTAAAACAGTGAGTTTAATATCCCGTAGCGGGTCTCATTTCAAAAATATTCTGATTTAATTGGTTCTGGATGTGCCCTCAGCATTGGAACTTTTAAGTCCCCCAAGTCAATTCTAATTTTCAGCCAAGATTGAGAATCACCTGCCTGGAGGAATTTGCATTCAGAAATTCAGACCTTGTAGTCTCAAGAAAGGTAGGGCTGAGGAGATGCAGCTAGTTGAACCCTCATGGAGTGACAAGGTTGCTGGAAAGAGAGAGAAGAGAGGGAAGATAAGTAAGAGGCAAACACCAGGGAAAGGCCCTCCTCTCAGGGACAGGAGGGAGAAGGAGCAGCAAAGGTAGCAAGGAATGACCAGGTGGTGGAAGGGCAGGAAGATAGAAAACCATGGGCCCTGAGGGTGGAGAGACTTCAAACTGGAAGGGGGTGCCTCAGGGAGGGGTCAAGCCACAGCTTTAAATGCCACGATGAGGTTGCCACCCCAATAACTCTCATCATTGCCGACATATCATCATCTAGGTAAACTATTTGACTAACACTCTAGCTCTACAGTTTCTCCTGACTCTTTCTATTTGATTTATTCTTCCTGGGCTGGAAAGATGTGACATGAGGGTTAACACCAAAAGAAAGAATTATATGCCCAAAGCCCACAAAACTCTGTTATCTGCTTATCTGCCACCCTCAGATGTCTGCATTTCCCTACTGATAAGATGCAGAAGTTATGAATTTCTTGATAGCCATTTTAATCCTCTAAGATTTAGGATAAGGAGACCCTAAAAAATTAATTTTTGGTTGCCATTTGGTGCCCACCTGGTCCAACTCACAAAGGTTCACATAGCAGATGGCTCAGGAAGGATGTGAAATTGCTCTTTGAACTGAGGGGCAATGTCATTGGCCTCTTCAAAGTATTAGTAAAAGTGAGATTAACCAAAACTTGAAAGGCCACTGGTATATTTCCAAATTTTCAGAGCCTGTGGTGGTCTTGGTGAGTCAGGCAACTGAGAGCTGTCCATAGCAGTGTCCTACAGAGCCACCCAACACAGCAATTCATTTCAAAATACAAAGAACCTGTTGCATTTTTGGGCACTTGGCAAATAAATGTGCATGACAGACACAGTCCCTACCCCTGCAGAGCGTTCAAGCTAGTGAGAAAAACAATCAAATGAGTAACAAAGATAAGTTCCAGGGTGGAGGAAGCAACTGGCCTAAGCATTTAACTGAATCAGGGTTGGGGGAGAAAGCTTCAGGAAATCTTTTCTCGAGAAATAGACTTTTAAGCTGAGATTTGAAGCATGAGTAAGATTCAGCCAGACACAGGGCAAAGAGAAGCAGGTTCCAGGAAACAAAAAGGTCAGCAAAGACAACAGCAGGTGTGAAAGCCAAGAAACTGCAGAGCTCAGTTCATTCAAGAAACAAAGGGGTTCAATATGGAGGGACCGCAGATCTACGGATGGAGGGTGGGCACGGCCAGGCCAGGTCGGCTGGGGTAAGCAGCTAGGATCCTGGGATTCACTGCAGACAGGCAAGGGCTGTGGACAGAGACTGCTTTTAGAAAGATTACTGGGTTATTGGTGGCTTGCAGTAGGGGAAGTGGGTTGAAAGGAGCAAGAAAGCCTAGTTGGTAGACAGTGACAGAAACCCAGATGGAATGAAGGAGGCTGAAGGAAGATTGTGAAATGGGGGGACTGAGGAAACATTTATAAGGAAGTTTAGTATAGATATGATTTCATGGGCTCAAATGTGGGGGCAAGATTGAAGGGAGGGCTGACATTGACTGAAATAGAAGACGTGTTGAAAGCAAAGTTTCCTCCCTCCCTCCCTCCCTCCTCCCTCCTTCTCTCCTTCCCTCCCTCCCTCCCTTCCTTCCTGCCTTCCTTTCTTTCTTCTTCGTTCCCCTCTCTCTTCCCACCTTCCCCTCATATTCAGGCAAGCCATAAAGAAGTGATGTCAACTAACAGTGTGACTCTGTCCTCACTCATGCCTCTCTGCTGAGTACCCTTGGTAAATTACTGTCATCTTGCCTCATACTCTGTATCTCTGTTACTTTCCCACTATCAGGTACCACACCTATAACTTTCCTTGCACTTTCTCTAGGAAATTACACAATTCATTAGCTTACGTCGGGAACTTTCCTTTACAAGCCTTATGCTGAAGGAAACAAACATGAAGTAAACAGGAATTTTCCAAGCCTCTGGAGGGATGTCCTTATTTATAGACTATCTTACATAAATGTGCATGGGAATTTAGAAGCTCTAACTTCAAGTATATAAAGTAAACAAAGTGAACTAAGTGATGCAACTTGTTTGGAGTATATTCAGAACTCCTTACTGACTCCAAACTCCTAGCCCTATCTACTTGAAACTATTTATTTTCTTTTTTTTTTTTTTTTTTTTTTCCTGGAGACGGAGTCTCGCTCTGTCGCCCAGGCTGGAGTGCAGTGGCCGGATCTCGGCTCACTGCAAGCTCCATCTCCCGGGTTCACGCCATTCTCCTGCCTCAGCCTTCCTGAGTAGCTGGGACTACAGGCGCCCGCCACCTGGCCCGGCTAGTTTTTTGTATTTTTTAGTAGAGACGGGGTTTCACTGTGTTAGCCAGGATGGTCTCGATTTCCTGACCTCGTGATTCGCCCGTCTCGGCCTCCCAAAGTGCTGGGATTACAGGCTTGAGCCACCACGCCTGGCCGAAACTATTTATTTTCTATGCCATATACCTTCTTTGTCCTGCCATGAGAAGTCGCCATGCAGGTAAGAATCACTGTGGGTATCCTGTAATGCATCCATGGAATGCATATCTTAAAGAATTCTAGGCCAGGCGCAGTGGCTCACACTTGTAATCCCAGCACTTTGGGAGGCCGAGGCGGGCGGATCACAAGATCAGGAGTTTGAGACTATCCTGACCAACATGGTGAAAGCCTGTCTCTACTAAAAATACAAAAATTAGCTGGGCATGGTGGCACATGCCTGTAATCCCAGCTACTCAGGAGGGCAAGGCAGGAGAATCACTTGAACCCAGGAAGTGGTGGGCAAGGCAGGAGAATACTTGAACCCAGGAAGCGGCGGTTGCAGTGAGCGAGATTGCACCACTGCACTCCAGCCTGAGGGACAGAGCGAGACTCCGTCTAAAAAAAAAAAAAGAATTCTAATATTAGTAATAATGATGATAATTATTGTTTATTCTAGTCACCTCATTCTCAATCTGGGAGAAACATCCAGACAAGTTTGGGAAAGCAGAGTGATACCAGCAGGGCCCAAGCGAGGAACTCAATGCCAACCCTACATTTATATGACCCTAAAATTGACACCTCCCTAGATACATTTAAATCGTGGTAAAAGGTACACAACATTTACAATTTTAACCATTTTAAGTGATTTACCATTTTGATCATTTTTAAGCTCTGTAGCATGTTGTACATTTACCTTGTTGTGCCTCCATCACCACCATCCATCTCCAGAACTTTTACATCTTCCCAAACTGAAAGTCTACCCGTTAAACAATAACTCCCTGGCTTAGTCCATTTTGTGTTCCTGTAAAAGAATTTCAGATATTGGGTAAATTATAAAGAAAAGAAGTTTATTTAGCTCATATTCTGAGAAGTTCAAGGGCATGGCTCTGGCTCCTGGTAAGGGCATCACTGCTGCCTCACAATGTGGCGGAGACAGTCAAAGGGGAAATGGACATGTGTGAAAAGGGCAAAACCCGAGGGGCATCCTAGATTTATAACAAGCCATTCTCATGGAAAAAATCCATTTCTAGAGCTTACTGTCACAAGAACAGCATCAAACCATTCTCAGGAGATCCATCCTCATGACCCAAACACCTCCCACTAGGCTCCCACTCCCGACACCAACACACACAGGACCAAATTTCAACATGAGTTGCGGTAGGAACAAACAAACCATATTGAAACCATTGCATACCCCACTGCCTCCTCCCCCAACCACATGGCAAGCACCATTCTACTTTCTCCCTCTATGAATTTGACCTTCTAGGTTTCTCATGTAAATGGAATTATGCAGTATTTGTCTTTTTACAACTGGTTTATTTCACTTAGCATAAAATGTCTTCAAAGTTGATCCGTGTGGTAGAATGCATCAGAATTTTCTTCATTCTTAATGCCTATGTATAGGCCACATTTTATGTATCCATTCATCAATCAGTGGGTAGCTTCCACTTTTAGGCTATTGTGAATAATGCTGCTATAAACATGGGTGTACAAATGTCTCTTCAGATCCTTGTTTTCAATTCTTTTTTTTCTTTTTTGAGACGGAGTCTCGCTCTGTTGCCCAGGCCGGAGTGGCTTGAGTGCAGTGGCGTGATCTCCGCTCACTGCAAGCTCTGCCTCCAGGTTCACACCATTCTCCTGCCTCAGCCTCCCAAGTAGCTGGGACTACAGGTTGCCCACCACCATGCCTGGCTAATTTTTTGTATATTTAGTAGAGACGGGGTTTCACCGTGTTAGCCATGTTTTCAGTTCTTTTGGGTGTGTACCCAGAAGTGGAACTGCTGGATCAGATGGTAATTCTATTTTAATTTTGGGGGAACCACCATATAGTTTTCCAAGGCAGATGTACCATCTTCCATTCCTACCAACAATGAACAAGAGTTCCAATTTCTCTCTGTCCTTACTAACACTTGTTATCTTGTCTTTTTTTTAAAAAAAAAATATAGTATCCATCCCAATGAGTGTAAGACAATATCTCACTGTCATTTTGATTTGCATTTCTTCTAGTTATTAGTGATGTTGAACATTCTTTCATGCATTTGTTGGCCTTTCATGTATCTTCTCTGTAAAATGTCTATTCAAGTCCTTTGTCCATTTTTAATTGGGTTATTTGGGTTTGTTGTTATTGTTGAGTTACAGGAATATTTTACATATTTTGGATATTAACCCCTTATTAGAAATATTGTTTCCCATTCCATGGATTGCCTTTTCACACTGTTTATTGCGTCCTTTGATGCACAGAGATAATCCCTTAAATTTTACACCCTAGGGCCTCTCTTGCTTCACCCTACTCCTGGCCCGGAATATAGCCCTTGTCTCTTCCACAAAACATTTCACAAACTTCAAGTATTTGAAATGACAGAGATCACCCTTGGGTTTCTGAAAGTTTAAGCACAGAATTTCATTCTTTCACCTGAATTCCTTTGATAACACGGGAGATTCAAATTTAAAAGTTGTTTTTGAAGCATAACCCGGCCTATCCTAATTGTTACAAAGATCAGCAGCTTCAAAGAAGGTTTTCTGAGAGCACTCCCATTGTGCCATCCCTCAGTGGAGATGGAAGCTTTTGAACTCTTGTCAAATATTACAATATGCCAAGCACTGTTCTGTATCCTTTACATGTGTTAACTCCTGCAATCCTTACAACAGCCTTAGAAGGTGTATGCTATTTGGATCTTCACTTTACACGTTGAGGGGATGGGGACAGAAAGGTTGACGAAATTGCTGGAGGTAACATAGCTACTAGGTGGCAGAGCTAGGATTTGAATCACAGAAGCCCGGTTCCAGATTCTGTGCTCCTAACCAATGAGGAACTGTAGCTGATGCATCAGCTTCCCCACATTTAATTTTTAAAAGTTATTTCAGACTTTGGCACCTTCCAGTGCAGTTGGTTTCCAGCAAACTGCATTTTTAGGCTTCACTTAGACATCATGGCTCTTCTCCTAGCATTTCTTTTTCTTCTCTTGGCTTCCAGAAATGACTTACAGCCTATCCTCACATAAGCAAGATCTGAGTCTCCCTGCAAATCCATGCATTCCTGCTTAACACTCTATTTATGACTATATGCATGAGTGAAAATCAGGGCCAACAGTTAAATCCTAGGCATGTTGTATTAGGGCAATAACGCTCCATCTCTGCTCCCTCATCCCAGCAGACTTGGAGAGCTAATGGAAAGCTGCACCTGATTCTTAGATCCAAAAAAGCAAACCCCACTTCTCTGGCTCAGAGCCAGCAAAATGAATTCCTTAATAGCAGGTTTGATGTCTCAGAAGGCCATACCTCTCAAGGAAAGGGATCATTCATGTTCCCACATACTCCCTTTAGCTAACAATGTGTTCTATGTTCTCCCTCTCTTTTTTTTCTTTCTTTTGAGACGAAGTTTCACTCTTGTCCCCCAGGCTGAAGTGCAGTGGCATGATCTTGGCTCACTGCAACCTCTTCCTCCCAGGTTCAAGTGATTCTCCTGCCTCAGCCTCCCAAGCAGCTGGGACTACAGGCCCGAGCCACCATGCCCAGTTAATTTTTTGTATTTTTAGTAGAGACAGGGTTTCGTCATGTTGGCCAGGCTTGTCTTGAACTCCTGACTTCAGGTGATCCACTTGTCTCAGCCTCCCCAAGTGCTCGGATTACAGGTGGGAGCCACGGTGCCCAACCCTATGTTCTCTTCTATTTTTTCAGCAATGTTGACTGTTAATGGGTTAGGTAAAACAACCCAGCCCAGCCCATCAAACAGCATGTGTTATGGAATCAAGTTGATTTACCCAGAAAAGCCTCACTTACTTAGGTTTGTGGGAATACTACAGCTGTTGACAAATGTCCCTGATATGGATTCTTTTCCCCTGCCTAGGTTCCAGTACCTCGTTGATCCTGATGAGAAAATGGCTTGTTTTTCTCCTCCTGCTCTAATCACCATGATTTCTTATTTCCTGCAGGATCCTGTGGCTCTACTTTGAGACAGGTACCTGGGTGTATCCTGTGTTTGCCAAACTCAGCCTCGTGGGTCTAGCAGCTTTCTTCTCTCTCGGCCACATCTTCATCGCCAGCATCTACCTACTTGGAGAGAAGCTCAACCACTGGAAATGGGGTCAGTGTATTTCTTTCTTAGCTACAGATGCGCTTCTTCCGTGCCCGCATCTCCACTTCGCCTGGAAACAGAAAGAAAAACTAACCCCAAACAGAAGCAATGATGCTTACTATCTTTGTCCAAAGGACTCAGACAGGTTGTGCCAAGGCAGGCAAGAGGACAGCGTTGGGGGTGGGGTACTCTTTTAAAGGACCTCATCAAAGGATCTCCTCTTGTCCCCCAAACAATGCATCATTTAACTTTAAAGCTGAAAATAATCTTCTTTAGAAAGCCCGGGACCTAGAGAACAAGGTATTACCATCCCTAGCATGAATAAATAAAATCAGGGGTCTCCCCCTAATCCAAGTGAGGGTTCCAGGGACACAAGCTTTGAAAATATCAAGATTTCATTCTGAAGGAAGTAAGTCCAGATAGTCCTCTCAGCTCCTCCCACCTCCTCCCACCTCAGCAGTGCCTCATTAGGCTGCTCCTCAGCCTTCCATAAGACATTTACCAGATGAAATCACATCCTAGACTTGAGACTGAAATCCTCATTCAGACAGAGTCTTCAGCAATGAGAATATGTCAGTAAGTTAAACTTTCTCATTATAGGTGGGTAGAATCCTGTTGCTTCTTCCTAAGAAAAAAAAAATCATCTTAGTTACTTTTAAAATGGAAGATTTCATTCTCCTTCCTGCTTCCTCTCTCCCCACCCCACCCCAGAATATTTTTTTATTGTTGGAAAAGTAACTACCAGAAAGTCAGGCTGCAAAACACCCATGACTTATTTCCCTACCCCAGGAGAAGCGCAGGAACTCTACCCTGATTCTGTATATAAGGAAGGCAAAGAGTCACACCCAATCCCCCACATCACTCGCCCACATGCCATTCTGTTCTATCAAAATAGAGATGGCAGAAGTGCCATCTTCCGCCCAATCTATGAACTGGTGTGAAAACATAAGCCCGTGTATGCAAAAAAACCTGACAGTTTCAGAAGGTTCAGTACCAGAGTGTGTGTTTCTGAGAGGAAGCTGAGACCCTGGAGAAATAAGCATGCAACTTGGATGTATCACGTGTTTTCTACTCTTGGAGAATTTGACTAGTTTAAGAAACTCTCAAGGGCAAAATTCTCTTTGAAAGCAAACACTTAAAAAAATGGAATACTAAAAATTACTTCCCAATCAGGATTCCAAATCACAGAAAATTATCGCCAAAAAAAAAAAAATGTGTTGACATTTCAGATGTGTTGACATATAATTCTAACTAGTTTTGGCTCCTTGAAGTTCTGGGTAAAGATTTCTGATGCCTTCCCCAAATCTCTCTCTCTCTATATATATATATATATTTAAAGAAGCTTTAAGATATTAGAAGTACAGAGAAAAACTTGATTACTTAGAGCTTAGAGAACAACAACTTTTAAAATCAATTGTTCAATAATGTATTGAGTTCAATAATGTATTGAGTTAATTTTTAAATTGTTACTCTATGGTGAATTTTAAACATCCATTGAACTAAAAAACAAAATTATCATATTTGTTATTATTGAAATTACTATTCTCAACACAAAGTGCTTAACAAGCCTCATTGTTTAAGGACTGCATCCAATTTTTAACTATAATTAAGTCCCAATAAATAGATAAGCCGGCATCAACATATAGTCCCTCAATTACCTCCTGTGCATGCAAGTTTTCACGTAAGTGAAAGAGACAATTGTAAATGACTGTGCTCATCTCTCGAGCTCTTTCTAGATTTTTAACTTTTTAAAGAAGAGAATGAGTAAAAGGTCCTATTTAACATCAGAATAAGATCATAAATGTATTAAATCTTGAACAGATCTTTATTAATTATGAATGATTTAATAAGACTTAAAAGAAAAATTAGATTTGTTAAAGTTGCAATGCAGTGAACACTTTTACATTGCTGAAAGCTAAACAACCTATGTGAACACATTTCCCCATGTCCTATTCTACTGGAAACACTTTAAGGCTTTCCTCAATTTACTGAAGAAAATCCACATCCTTGGAATGACACACAAGGGCCTCTGTGACCCAGTCCCTGCTTTGGCTTTTGCTCTTCTATATTTGTGCCCCAGTGGCACCAAACTGCTGGTTTTCCCTCCACATTGATGTTGTTTCTTATGTCCATGGGATTCTGTGTCTCCTATCCTTCAGTCTTTGCCTGGCTCATAGTCATTCATTTCAACACTCACCTCTTCCAGGAAGCCTTCCCTGGTCAGCCCAGGTTGGACTTCGTGTCCTTCCCAGTGCATCCCCCTTTATCTCCCAATCACTAGACTTACCACTTTATCATGACTGCTTTAGGGATTTGTTTTTCCACTAGACCTCAGGTGTCTTACAGATTAGGGATACATCTTGTTCATCTTAAAATTCCTCATTTCCATTAGCTTTCTCATTGCATCAGTCCGTGCAGACAACAGGATATCCAAGGACTTTTTTCCCTAGGTGTAAAGTAGAACTTTTTGCAAAGGTGTTCTGGAGATGGCAGATAAGGAGTGACTCTAATGACTGTAGAGTATTGGGCGGGGAGTTTAAGGAGTATAGGAGGGTGACGACAAGGTGTACCAGTTAGAGAGTTGTTGAAGACATGCATGTTAGGGCAGAAAGTATTAAACAAGGGAAAGAGCACTGGAGTAGGAATCAAGAAAGCCAGGGTATGTCCCTCACCTGGCCGCAAACCAACCATGTATCCTATGGCGATGCACTTCAATTCCTCCGTGATCAGGCAGCCTCTAAGTAGAGTGGCCACCAAGCCCAGGAGGCCTGAGATGGTCCCTGTCTGTGCCTGCTGGGCCAGTGTTCATAAGGTTTGATGTCATCTTGGCTTGGGCACTCCGCTGTCTGGTTCCCCTACCTGGGAGCCTTTCTCCAGATCTTCAGTTCTGGAAACTTACAGATAGCCACATATTCTGTCCAAAGCTAGAGCTAAGCTATGTTTTCTCTCCTTCCACAGCCTGAGCCCCCTTCAGTGAGAGCAGAAATTCAAATGAATGCTTCAGGGAGGCAGTTGGGGGCTGTGGTTAGAAGAAAAGTTCTGGTGCCAAACTGCCTCAGTTTCTATCTTGGCCCTGCCACTTGTACCTGTGAGACTGAGTAAGTCACTAAAGGTCTCTGTGCCCCAGCTTTCTCTTGTCCTAGTGGAAATAATGCTGGTGACCTCCTCCTGGGCTCACGGAGAACCTCAGATGACTTGCCGAGGATCTAGCGCCTACAGCAGGACCTGGCATACAGCGTTAGTCACTGCTGCTGGTCATCTTATTCTCCCTCATTCTCCCCTTCGAGTTGATGTATAAATTACCAGTTTCCCAGCTGAAAGTGAATAAAGCTAACAGCTACCTGACAGCAGATGGACAGAGATGAAGCACGTCCTCAGGTACTTACAGCGAATAGGAGGTCAGGCTATTGGAGGCTAGAATCTGTTGGAATCTCTGCTTCTGAAATCCTGAGACAGAATTGGAATCTCTGCTTCCAGTGGCCCAATTGAAAGTCACCAGCCAAGCACCACGTGGTCAAGAATATCAGGCGAAGTATCAGTCAAGAGTCATTCAATGTGACAGGATCTCTCTAGCAGTAGTTCTCTACCTTGGCTTTTTACATCACAGAAACACTAGGGGAGTTTGAAAAATAATAATTCTCAGGCCCACCTTAGACCAATTAGATCCATATCTCTAGAGATGGTGACTTGACATGGGTATTTTTTAAAGCTTCCCAGTTATTTTAACTTGCAATCAGGATCCAGAGCCGCTGTTACAGAGCATTGCTTCTCAAACCTGGGCCGCTGATTCTCATCAAAATGAGGATCTTGGGGAACCCGGAGATCTTGTTAAAGTGTGGATTCTGGTTTAGTGGATCTGGGGTGCAGTTTGAGATTCTGCCCTTCTAACGCATACTCCAGACATACCGATGCTGCTGGTGTGAGGACAAGACTCTATTACATCTCAGGACCCCGGTCTCCTTCCAGTGCGGATAATTCTGTCTACGGCATCCTTGTGCAGTGTGGTGCTGTCCTGAGTGGGCTGCTGGACTGAGAAGGGTGTTGGTGGTGATAGTCACAATAGCTGAATATCTACTCACTTTCTCCCTCCTCCTGTACCACATCAGTGGGTGAATATGGACAGGAGAGCAAGAAGGACAGCAATAGGAAACAATACTGAGAATCACATCTTAACTTGGAAAGTGTATGATGAGGTCCTCCCAGGGCGCGCAGTTACAGGGAACTGGCTTTGAGCATCAGGGAGGCAGGTGTTGTGGCCCACAGGAAGGTCCTTCAAGAACGCACTGAGGGTCAAAAAGCTCACAAGAGGTTCCACAGGGCTCCCTGGCCTGACCTGTCACCATCTCCCTGCCCTGTGCTAGCCTTTCTGTGTCATGAGGCAGAGGGTTGGGCAAGCACAGAGTCAGTTACTGGGACCAGTCATCCCCCCAGAAAGATTCAATTTCTACTTTTTGGGAGGAGTTAGATGGAATGTTAACTTCAAACCATGATAGAAGCAGGCAGGAGAAGCTGTCTCTGGCAGGACATTGTGAGCTTGGCTCACCATGGCTATGACTGAACACCCAGGCATGCCCGGGGCAGGTTCTCTTCCATAGTGACTGGGGGCAAGAGGCAATCAGGACATCCTATCAAAGGCTCCCTTCTCTGCCCCTTACATGCTTAATTTTCTTTTTCTTTTTTTTTTTTTTTTTCCTGGATGATTGCTAGCACTCAAGGATGCTGACACCAGGACACAAGCCCCTTGGGAAGAGAAAATCATCTTGGGGCACAGAAAGGGGCTAAGCACCTTAGGCCCAAATGGCAGGGCCTCTGCTATGTGGGGGTGGTTGGAGAGACAGTCAGCTTACCCAGGGCCTGCGACCCCTCTCCCTATGCCCCTGATGGACACATGCCACGGGTCAGGCTGTCCTTTGTCAGGGCCCCTAAGACCATAGGTCCTTCTCATCCTAAGGACAGATTGTAAGCTGAAAATTCCAGCCTGGCTAAGTGGCGCTGGTATTGTGTCTCGGAAAGAATGATATTGAAGCTTGCTTTTAATATTATTTGCCATAAACCAGGTTTTTTAAAAGGGAGATTTTCTTGATAAAAGCTGCCTAGAGGCCATCTAGCCCACCTCCTTGTTTTATTCACGAAGGAATTGGATGAGGTTTGTCTTATTAACTCTGCTTATTCCACAACAGAAGAATTTTATCATGCAATGACTCCACAGGTACTTTAAAGCATGGTCCCGCTGGGGCAGCATTTGGACAATGACAGAAAGTTATCTCCCTTTTGCCTTTCTTGTCCTAACTTCATTTCCCTAAACTCAAAAAGAGCCCGCTCTGGATTACCATTCCTCCCTCTTCCTCAGCCTGTTTCCCACAGGGGTTTCTCCAGCCAGCCCTCAGCTCCCTCTCCTCCCTGGACTTCTGCAGTGTGAACGTAGGATTATGAGTGCTCAGACCTCATTTCTCTAACACCTGCTAATCAAACTTCTTGCCCTTTTCTGAGTCAGGCCACTGAAACCAGGCCAATGTTCTTCAAATTTTCAATTCCTGGCATTCATTTCTGTGGTTGTAGATACATAGGTGTGAATCTTTGGGAATAGTATGTTTTTATTTATCCTGAGTTCTAACTATTGGAATAATAAGGTATATAATTATATACGGTACCGACGGTGATGTTGATTGAAACAATAGTTTCTTGGCCATGACTGCAGGAAATGTTCAGATCTTGCAAAGATGGAAGCTAGAATCTGTTGGAATCTCTGCTTCTGAAATACTGAGACACAGCTGGAATCTCTGCTTCCAGTGGCCTGATTGGAAGTCACCAGCCAAGCACCAAGTGGTCAAGAATATCAGGCGAAATATCAGGGTTATAAAAATATTTCTAGCCCTTGGTATTATCTGATAGAGGATAAAGGAATAAAACAAGTCAGGGTGAATCTAACTTACTGTCTGCCAACTAGGATACTTTTGACTGGGAAAAATGCTTCTCAATCAAGAAAATATTTATAATAAACATAATTTTCCAATTACAACTTAAAATCCATTTTGCGAATTTGGTTTGGGTAAGATATATGATCTATTATTAAGTCAACAGTTTCCTTATTTCCAGCTATGTATTATAGAAGCATGGTCAGAGGGCCAGGCGCAGTGGCTCACACCTGTAATCCCAGCACTTTGGGAGGCCGAGGCGGGTGGATCACTTGAGCTCAGGAGTTCAAGAGCAGCCTCGATAACATGGTGAAACTCCGTCTCTACTAAAAATACAAAAAAAAAAAAAAAAAAAAAAAAAAACTAGGTGTGGTGGCACACATCTGTAGTCCTGGCTACTCGGGAGGCTAAGAGGTGGCAGAAATGCTTGAATCTGGGAAGCGGAGGTTGAAGTGAGCCGAGGTCACACCACCGCATTCCAGCCTGGTGACAGCAAGACCTTGTCTCAAAAAAAAAAAAAAGCACCATCAGAGATAAATTCCAAAGACTTAAAGAAGCCTAGAAACTGCTTAGCTCTGTGAGAATTCAAGACTAAGGCCCCACTCGCCATTCCCAGCTGCTAGAAGCGAAAAGAAACATGATTTTTGCAATGTTCACGCCGTGTGAGTCCCTACAGAATAAAATGACTTTGGGAGCACCACGGAGACCCATTTGGGGACAGTCCGTTCTCTCTAGCATGTGGATGGGTATGTGGGCACTTCTTAGTGTTCCTCCTAGCTACTTGGTTTTGGACAGAGGACTCTAATCCAATGGAAGGAGCCACCTGCTCTCCTCCCCCAGCAGAGCTTCACACCACCATGTCCGCTCCTGGGTGGCCTTTCTCCAAACGTTCGGGTTCTGTTGCATTTCTTAAATGGAGAAGGGAGACTTCAGTCCTTGACACCTGGCGTGGAAGGACTGAGGTTATGATTACAGTTAGGCTTGAGGGCCTGAGGAATGGTAAACAACACGGATAAAAAAAAGTTTTAGGAACCCTCGGAGTGACTCCAGGGGGTAGAAATTTGAGAAGTTTATATTGACCAAGTTTATATTGTCCCTGTTGTATGTAAGCTGGTTATTTAATTGAAAAAGAATTCATTAAAGGCCCAGAGTATACTCTACAGAAAGAGGTGGTACTGTGCTTGTACTTATAGACCTAATGTAGAGAAGAGAAGGCCTAATTAGGGAGGAGAGAATTCACATCAAAAATGGAAAATAAGGCCGAGTGTGGTGGCTCTTGCCTGTAATCCTAGCACTCTGGGAGGCTGAGATGGGAGGATCTGTCGTGGTGAGGCCAGGAGTTCAAGATCATCCTGAGCAACATAGCGAAACCTTGTATCTAATAAAAAAGCAAAACAAAAAACAAACAAACAAAAAAAGCTGGGCATGGTGATGTGTACCTATAGTCCCAACTAGTCAGGAGACTGAGGTTGGAGGACTCCAGCCCAGGAGTTCAAGGCCGCAGTGAGCTGAGATTATGCCACTGTATTCCAGCCTGGGCAAAGACTTTGTCTCAAAAAAAAAAAAAAGAAAAAGAAAAAGAAAGAAAAACAGAAGAGAAAAAAGTAGACCCACCAATGAAAACAATGTGAAACCCATAAAGCTTGATAAACAATAAGACTTGGCTGATGACTGGGGTAGTCTAGATTGATGAGAAGCAGATGAAGAAGAGAGAGTTTTGATCTTGAAAATCTTGCATGAGATGAATACAAGGATAGCCATGAGGACTGCGTGATCAAGAGGTGGCCATCCTAGGAAATCAGTGTGATTAAGGGGCCACAAACAGGACTTCAAAAGTCACCAGTCACGATAGCCTTTAAGAAGTGGAGTTCCAGCAGAATGGAATTAGTATAAGGTATCTAGTGTTTACTGTTAAGGATAGAATTGATGAAGGTGGCAAGGTCTGAAGGGTGAACTGTGGAATTAGGAGCATGGATTTGCTACAGGAATATCAAGCCAGAACTACCAGGGCTCTAAGTTCTGGAATGGAGAAGTTTTTAAAGTAGGATTGATAGTATTTGGCAACAAGCGCAAAGGATAATGAGCTAATGAAATTTCATAAATTGCAGAGCTTACACAAAGATTTATGATCATTAAATATGGAGTACCAACTTGTTGGCTGAATAGAAGTCATTCTACAAATCTAATGCTATAATTTCAGTAGAATAATGCCCCTCTAATGAGCTTACTCAGACCTAATCCATATGCCAGTACTTTTCCACCAGGCTGATGAATTCATTTGCTAAGAGGTCACAGAATGACCCCAATTAGGTGAACATCCACCCTTCTATTTCCTCTCTAATTTGATGTGGTCTCTTCATCTCCATCTGCAAAGTCTCAAAGTTTGCTGATGGATTGTTTGTAGCCTGCAAACACTCACGCAGAACCACAGCAATATGCTTCCTCTTAGCTATGCAGAGCACCTGAAGGCAAGCGGCATCATGGGTGCCTGGCTAACTGTGAACCCGGCACGGAGGGAGGATGGCAGAGTTGTTCTCTGCCCCTGTCGTCATGGCAGCTATTTTTCATAACTCCCTAAACTGTATCTGGTCGCCTTGGGAAAAGTGTGTTCGACTTTCCACTGCCCCAAATCAGAGTGAATCTTTACCCACAGCAAAAATACCCATTAGGGAAAGCCTGAAGCCTGAGGTCTGTCTCTGTTCTTGTTTGTACAGGTGACATGAGGCAGCCACGGAAGAAGAGGAAGTGATTGCACACCGTTTTCCAAGAACCAAGAAGGAAGAAAACACAAGAGATTTTTCTCATCTTTTTTTTTTTTTTTCTGATGGAGGGAGGTGGTGGAGCAACATAGGAAATCAGGAGGGACAGAGAGTGATACTTAAATTTAAAAAGAGGTTCGTGAAGGGAGCTTAACTTGAGAACTCTTGGTTTTTTGAAAGGTTGACTGTACATGCCAAAAACAACTCCTGCCATCTGAGAATTGATGACCTTTGACCTTCACGGAGGATGGTCTCTGGTTAAAACCTGGCCAAAGAAACTCACATAAACTTGGTGTTAGAGAACATCTAGAGAGAGAGAGAGAGGAATTTAGAGTCATTTAAACTCTTCAGTTTACAGAGGAGGATGCTGAGGACCTAGATAAGAAGTTACCTGCACAAGGCAAAAGGGTTACTTAGTGTCAGAACCAGAGCAATGGCTTCTGTCTCCCGGATCTCCTAGCTACCAGTCCTGGGCCTTTTTTTTTTTTTTTTTTTTTTTTTTTTTTTTTTAATAATACCAATTTTCCTTTAAAAACCAAGCATTTCAGTAAGCTAGTTATTTTCGTGGATTGCTCATCCATTTTTTTTCAATGATCTAAAAATGTAGGGTGATAGCTACTACTGAAGTTGTCTGTCTACTTGGGATAATAGCAAATTAATTGGAGACAATGGGAAAGTAAGTTATAAAAAATACTGGGAAATCTGTTTCTCTTCTAAGCAAGCGTTCAGGGCAGGTATTAGTGACGTTGTCAAAACCTCTTCCATTTGATCATTGATTAATTCATCAAATAAATGGTGTATTAATACTTTTACTTGCACAAGAATCTGGATGGGAAGTGATAGAATTATGAGAGCTGTTGAGATTGCTTTGCTACAAAGCACTTTTCTGAATGAGTGTGTGTTTTAACAAAGCTGATTTTCAGATGCTTAACAAGGATTCATGATCCCTCCTGTGATTTTCCTAGTTTTATTTTCCTGGCACAAATGGCAAATGTCTATTGGTGGGTAAACATATTTGAGTCTACTAGTATGTCACTAGGCTCATATGGGTTGGGGTGTGGATACTGAAGAAAATTGCACTTGGACTTCCCAACCTAACATTATATAGGAAAAATTTGGTAAAAAATGAGCAAGAGTGGTCTTGAAGGGTTACAGAAGAGGACAGAACATCTCAGGGAGGAAGGCAGCCCAAGGGAAGACCAGGACAGGCACCAAGAAACCTGCTTAATCCCCACTTCTTTTTCTACTGTTCTGTTAATATGGGCCCCGAGTCTTTTCCAGATGGAGCTGGGAATACCACCTCTTTCCCCACATCTACTGCAGCCTCTTCACTGCTCCAGGCACCTGGTCTCAGCAGGAGCTCAGAAGCAGTTGCCACAGTGGAAATTCCCCAAACATGAGGCCCTCGGGGGATCACCCAACTTTTCCACACCCCAGAGGTGACTCGGGCTGCGTAAACGTGCAGTCACAGTAAGCTCTTGGTGGGGACGAGCCTGCAAGTTTCTATTTGTGGATTTACCGGACCTAGGACCAAATTAAACCTTGATCGCAGCACGCCTGGCCATTGTGCAGTGTCTCTTCCAACGCTCGAAATGTCTCGAAACCATTTCCCATTGAGCACATACCTAAGCACACAAGAGCATGGTGGGTGCTGCAGTGGCTTAAGAAAGGATCAACAACAAAACAATAACACACTGATTAAACGTTTACTGTAAGGCACATGGTGTTTGCAAATTACATAGTACTATGTTAGGCCCTTAATAGAAGATGACAACTATAGCAACCACATGATGATTCTAGCAATATTTGTATAGTGTCAAGTAATTTATCACCACTCTCACTTATTTTAGCCCACGGAAACTTTGTAAGTAGGAGATGAGTTACGTTCTCATTTTACAAATGAGCAAACTGAGTTTCTGATGGTGGTGTGCTGGGAAATGTTTAACAACCAGCTCTCTGGGGAAAAGATGTCAGGCTTTGATTGATAACGTGTGCTCATTTCCGTGGTGTAAACACTCTCACCATGGCCTTTTTCAAGCTGGCAGCATGCTGCTGAATGTAGAGTTGGGAAGAGATGTGCACAACCACTCAGTCCTCGAGAGCCTGTGCAGACTGGCTCCAGCACACCTCTCGTTCGGAGCAGGGAAATGACAACTCCAAGGTCACACAGAGAGTTGACTCCTGAGCCCAGTTTCCTTCCTCTTTCTTACAGAGCAAAGCAGTACCGGGTCATCCAAAAACCTTTATTTAAAAAACAAAACAAAAACGTGTCCACATCTTGCAGAGCTGGACAAAAGAAAGGTGGTCAAGAGATCCCAAATTGGTGGAAACTGTCCCCATTACAGGAGGAGGAAGGACACTGCCACCGCTACCCCAGGGACTGGCCTATACTCATGCTTCTGTTCCAGTGTTGCTGTCTCACATTTGAAACCAATTCTGAATTTGGGTAGAAGACTTGTCTTGTTGCCTAAACAATGCCTTAACCCCATTCTCTCCCCAGAAGGGTCCTACATTTCTTAAGCTATTTTCAGTTCCTCCGCACCTACTCACTTGCAATGCTTGTCATAACAGGAAGCCAGTTTCATAGACTGTAATCCCCAAACACATTGCACCCACACGTGGAGAGCGTGAGGGGCTGAGCAAGGAGCGAGGAGGCCAGGCCTTCCAAAACCTGGAGGGGCTGAGCACTGAGCCGGTCCCAAAGTGGGGCGTTCCCCCTCCCAAGCCCAGGATTCAGAAGCCAGACTCCACCTCCAGACATTCTTGTTTTCCTTTCTCATGCAGTTGCTGGTGACTTTTTTTTTTTTTTTAATAAAGCATTTGAGTAGGCAGCAAAGCCAGTCAGAACTGTTTATTTATAGCTGTGGATTTTCAATGCTGTATAAATTAGAAATCGTTGCTGAATGAGGCCCGCGCCCACTCACACACGCAGGGCCGCTGTCTGTGAGTCCTTTCACAGGGTTTGACTGTACGCAGTCTAAAATGGGAGAAAATGACATGCTCCGAGTCAAATGACGGAGTCACAGCTCAACGGCAAAGCAGAAAACCAGCAATTATTTTTCCTCAGCACAATATGGGGAGTGCGACAGGTGCAATTATCCAATATTATTGAACAGTACCGGTTTGTGGTGTAGGGAGAAAATAAAGGTTTCCGTGTCTTGGAGAGGAAAACAAGAGAAAGAACATGCCTTGCAGCTCCTGTTTCTATGGATTAAGCTGGGTTATGTACGTGGAAACTGGCCAGGATTCCAGAAGGGGATGGGAGAAGCGCCTGGCTCCCTGGCCCTTCCTCCCAGGAGGCCCACGAGGAGCAGCACCACAGGCGCTTCTGAGCAAAGTGCCTCCAGCCTTGGGCTACTGTGCCCTGAACACCCTCTTCCCCAGGCAATAGCTCCAGGTAAGACTGCGGGGAAGGCTGGGTTTGCTGAGCCCCTGTCCGCTTGGAGAGAAACTTCCCTCCAGCTTTTGACTCTCTTTCCTTCCATTGAACTACAATGAGGTCAAAGAGCGTGTGATGAGAAGGTGGTCCACAAGGAATAACTTTTAGTCCCTTAACCAGCTCCCCTTTCCCACTTCCAGCACTTTTTTTTTTTTTTTTTTTTTTTTTTGAGATGGAGTCTTGCTGTGGCCCAGGCTGGAGTGCAGTGGCGGGATCTAGGCTCACTGCAAGCTCCGCCTCTCGGGTTCATGCCATTCTCCCGCCTCAGCCTCCCAAGTAGCTGGGACTACAGGCACCCGCCACCTCGCCCGGCTAATTTTTTGTATTTTTACTAGAGACGGGGTTTCACCGTGTTAGCCAGGATGGTCTCGATCTCCTGACCTCGTGATCTGCCCGCCTCAGCCTCCCAAAGTGCCGGGATTACAGGCGTGAGCCACCGCGCCCGGCCCAGCACATTTTTATTCCTGCCCCTAAGCCTTTGCTTAAACTGGTCACACTCCCTGGAAAGACCCGTCTTCTTCTAGCTACTGTGGGATAAATAAGTCATCCTTCATGGCTTCAGACCTCACTGGAGTGCCACTTCCCAGCTCTCTGAAAAGCTTTGCCTCGCCCCTCCAGGGCATTTGGCCGGCTGCCTTCTCTTAACTCCGCTAGTTAACAGCTAAGCAGCTCCACACACTACGCCATCGCTCTCTCCTTCACATATCCCCCTGGCTGCTGTTTCTGGAATGGTATGGAATGCCATGCCGACTAAAGAAAACAGTCAAGCTTTTAAAGAATCAAAGTTAGTTGTATTCAGAAGTCTTACTGTGGACTACAGACCAAGGCCTACAGCCTGGGAACAGCCTTTCAGAGAGATCCTATGAGACTGCTCCAGCCCAGGATTTCCGTCCACTGCTTACAGACAGGAAGTGGAGTTTCAGGACCTGCACAGTCACATCAAATTTGCTCAGAAGTTACATCGTAGCAGAATCCCATCACGGCTTGGGTATAAGAGTGCATCTGGTTGTAGATTACAGAGGCATAGGCACTAACCCTGTTAAAGGTTTCGTCTTCAAAGCATCTTTCCAAAGAGCTGCACATCTTCACAGTACGGGGCTTTTGGGAAATTCTGCTGGCAAGCAGAAGTGAGCAAAAGGCGCTTCTCACATTTGCTCCTTTGTCTCAAAGCTGGAAAGAACAGAGCCTTCAGAACCAGACCAGATCTGAGTTCAAATTCTGACTCCCATGGCTGGCTATCTATACTGAACCTAGAGAAAATCAGTTACTTTTTAGAAAAATATATTATTCGCTTATTGTTTAAAAATGTATAACAATTTCAGCATGTGAATAAGAGGACACAGTCTATCCAGAAGGAGCTTAAGTATGCTATGTAAGTGGCCAAAGGAATGCAAAGGAAGTAAGCATCCCCTGTTCCTTAAAGACCTTAGGCATGCCCAACTTTATTCCAACTTGCTACTGTCCTAAGAGGGGCACTAGTCAGCCCCTTGGAGAGGGACTCACCTTGGATAAAAATAGTTTACTCCTCTGAGCCTTGGTTCCTTGTCTGCAAAATTAGATGATGACACCACCACAATTAAATAAGGTAATTTAAAGTGGTGGATGCAAGTGCCTGGCACCCAAGATCTCCGTCTGATATAGTTAGGGTGTTGTCTCCTCGACACCTCATGTTGAATCATGATCCCCAGTGTTGGAGGTGGGGCCTGGTGGGAGGTGTTTGGATCATGGGAGTGGATTTCTCATGAATGATTTAATGCCATCTTCTTAGGGCTGGCCTCGTCATAGTGAGTTCTGGCAAGATCTGGTTGTCTAAAAGTGTGTGGCACCTCCTTCCCCCATCTCTCTTGCTCCTGTTCGCACTATATAACGTGCCTGCTCCCACTTCACCTTCTGCCGTGATTGTAAGCTTCCTGAGGCCTCCCCAGAAGCCTAGGAGATGCCAGCACCATTCTTCCTGTAAAGCCTGCAGAACTGTGAACCAATCAAACCTCTTTTCTTTATAAATTACCTAGCTTTGGGTATTTGTTTTATAGCAATGCAAGAATGGCCTAATTCACCATCCCACCTGCTTGATTGCAAACTCCTGGGACTAGGGGCCATGTCTTCCTCTTTATATCTCCACAAAGCCTAACTCTGCACCATTAGAAAGTACACAAATATACAGACGGACTTGGGGATTCCTTATAGCTTCTTAACCTTACAGGCATCATCACCAGTTATTTTCCACCCTAGGCTTCCCTGGAAGCTGATAGTCTCAACATTAGAGTCATTGTTTCATTTCAGATACTCTCTCCATCTTACATACCGCAAATCTATTTACAGTGACGAGCAAATTACAGTTTTATGTGACCTGGTAGTGAACGAACATTGATAGAATAGGACGCATAGCAGATACATTTGATGAAAAGGAGAAAGAGATGAGGAATGGCCTGGAGGATAAATGGCTTGCATGCAGGGAAGCTCTAGAATGGACGATTAGATGGCCTTGATGACTCGAGCCTACAGGCTACTAGGGTCCCAGTCAGAAGACTGATCCTTAAACAGGAGGTGGGGGGATGTTGAAGACAAACCTTGTTTACATCAGAATTCATTTTACCTTAGGTGACTTCTCACCCCTTCCTGACAGATGGCAAGTGCTTATCATTAAGGCCTGGTCTAGTCTGACTAGCACATCATCATCACCATAATGTCGTCAGCCTCTTACATGGTGTAGTTATTTCCGGGCCATGGAAAGGGCCTCTGTTCTCACTGCCACCCTAAATATCTTGCTAATATACAAAAAAAAAATAAATATTTTCACCAATAAAGCCGCCCATTTCATATGGAGAGCCAGATTTAACATATAATACTTCTGAGAGAAGTATTTCTTGACTGATACGCTCAGAAATACATTTTACATCATAATCCAGTAGAAACACACACATACAACACACACACTTCTGTGAAAAGTTTCATAAACTCATACTCGATTTTGATATGGGTGACATGCCACTTTATTTTCTATGATGTTGTTTCCTATTCCATTAAAATATGTCGTGACCACGAAATTGATTTCTTAATGCAATAATAGTGTTATTAAAAATAATGAATTTCTTTTTTTTTTTTTTTTCTTTTTTGAGATGGACGGAGTCTTGCTCTGTCGCCCAGGCTGGAGTACAGTGGCGCGATCTCGGCTCACTGCAAGCTCTGCCTCCCGAGTCACGCCATTCTCCTGCCTCAGCCTCCCGAGTAGCTGGGACAACAGGCGCCCGCCACCACACCCGGTTAGTTTTTTGTATTTTTAGTAGAGACGGGGTTTCACCGTGTTAGTCAGGATGGTCTCGATCTCCTGAGCTCGTGATCCGCTGGCCTAAGCCTCCCAAAGTGCTGGGATTACAGGCATGAGCCACCACGCCTGGCCAAAAATAATGAATTTCTTAAGCCAATAATAATAATAATAGGGTTCAACTTAGTTCAGTAAGTTGGACAACACTACACTCCACCACACTGTAGGACTCGTTCATTCATTATACAAATCATTATGAAGTGCCTACTATGTGTATGTCCCTGGCGATATGCATGCCATGGCCTGAGGATAGGGACATGGTGGTCATCGCCTGGCATTTGCAGGCCTGTGTCGGAGGCTCGCATGCTTTCATCTTGCCTCTCCTTTGAGAAGCCAAGCCAGGCTTTCCCAGCTTCCTCTGTTAGCAGCTGCTCTGCTAGACTCAGCTCCTCTGAGATGCTAACAGGAAGAAGAAAAGGATCCCTTCCACCATAAGAGCTTACAAAACCTTCCGCTGAGGCTTAAGTCTGGCCTGAGCAAATATATTTGGTTACACTTTAGGGATTTGTTTTCACTCAACACTAAATTTTATTAAGATTCTAATAATGCAGTTAGATGACGTAGAGTTAGGAAAATATGTACTGTATGACTTTTACAATACCTTGCCAGGAATCTGGTGCATGATTCTGAAGACTCCAAATCTAGACATGTTTTATTCCTTATGAAAATTTTTCTAACTACATTCTAAAATGCACTTATGTTGCCATTTTATATATATGCATTAACTCAACTTTGCCAATTTTTTTTTTTTTTTTTTTTTTTTTGAGATGGAGTTTTGTTCTTCTTTCCCAGGCTAGAGTACAATGGCATGATCTCGGCTCACTGCAACCTCTGCCTCCTGGGTTCAAGTGATTCTCCTGCCTCAGCCTCCCGAGTAGCTGGGATTAGAGGCGTGTGCCACCATGCCTGGCTAATTTTGTATTTTTAGTACAGATGGTGTTTCACTGTGTTGGTCAGGCTGGTCTCAAACTCCTGACTTCAGATGATCCACCCACCTTGGCCTCCCAATGTGCTGGGGTTACAGGCATGAGGCACCGCACCCAGCAAGTTTGCCAATTTTTAAAATCATGTGGTTAAATAAAATTCTCTTTCTTGTTAAATAGATTGCATTATCACTGCCAGTATTTTTCCTCTTCCAGACTCATCCTGCCATCATGACCTTTTGTTACGCTCACATATCACCAAATTAAGAGGAAGAGGCCAAAAGAACCGCTGGACACCAATTCAGTTTTCCCACTCAGCAATGTGGATTTCTATGCAATCCTCAAATCAAGGGAAAGGAAAGAACCATTCCAAAATGTCCTTCCAATTCACAGGTGAACACCTCTAAGTCCACTTGGGAACCATTTTAGACCCTAAGCGTGGAAGACAGGGATTATTGGCATGACTATATACACAATGACAAAGGTAAACTTACCCATTCATTCTAGAGCTTAATGAAAATGCCACAGCTGCATGAATCGTGGTTCTGCAGTTGCTTATTGGGGATGGGATTGAAAGCATAACTTTAAGGGGGATCCCCAAGATGAGATCCAAGAAGATGCTAAGCTATTTGAGCATGAGGTGCTTGTGAGATAGAGATCAAAGGATAGCCAGGCGCTCCTCCCTGGTTGGTGAGTGGAGGTGCCCGAGAGGGCACTCTTTGGTGTTGACTTATTGCGTCTCACCTTCTCCCTTCCTAAACTCAACCCTTGCCATTTCACTGTATCCCTCACACCATCACACTTGAAAGACCCTCCAAGCGCCAGTGGCCTTTGTTCCTAGCACAGAAATCATCACCTTAGACTGCTTACCTAGCATCTAAATAATTCCAATTCATATTTAACTAAAATTTCACTTCTACTAAATTCAGTTATATTTGCAATATAAATTTATTTTAGTTACAATAACCTAGAAGTAGTATAGTTATGATTATTATCTGTTTTAGTTTCCTGGAGCTACTACAGCCAAGTATCACAAACTAGGTGGCTTAAAAATAATAGAAATGTGGCCGGGCGTGGTGACTCACGCCTGTAATCCCAGCACTTTCGGAGGCCAAGGCGGGTGGATCACGAGGTCAGGAGTTCGAGATCAGCCTGGACAACACAGTGAAACCCCTTGAAACGTCTCTACTAAAACTACAAAAATTAGCTGAGCATGGTGGCGGGCACCTGTAATCTCAGCTACTCGGGAGGCTGAGGCAGCAGAATCGCTTGAACCCGGGAGGCAGAGGTTGCAGTGAGCTGAGATCATGCAACTGCACTCCAGCCTGGGTGACAGAACTAGACTCTGTCTAAAAATAAATAAATAAATAAATAGATAGATAAATAAATAAATAAATAATAGAAATGTATCCTCTCACCGTTCTGCTAGCCAGCAGTCTGAAATCAAGGTGTCAGTAGTACTGTGCTTCCTCTGAAGCCTCTGAGGAAGTATCTTTCTTCCTGGTGGCTCCCACTAATCTTTGGTTTGTGGCCACATCACTCCAACATCTGCCTGTTTCCACATAGCATTCTTCCCTGTGTGTCTCTGCACCTCTTACCTTACAGAGAATCTGGAATCTGTGTTCAAATCTCCCTGTCCTTTCTCTTATAAGGATGCTAGTCACCGATTTAGAGTCTACTGTAAGTCTAGGATCATTTATTTCAGAATCCTAAACTAATCATATCTGCAAATACCCTATTTCCAAATAAGGTCACATTCTGAGGTTTTAGGTGGACACGCGTATTGGGGGTGCAAGGGGTGAGACCATATTCAACCCAATACATTATCCCTATTTGACAAATGAGGGGATTGAGATGCTAAATTCCAGCTTTTAACTATTCTCACGTGTCTTTCCTGGTTCATGGAGTCACCAGTAATTTATACCATCTGTTGAGTGCCCACTGCAGGACAGGCGTTTGCAGTTCATTATCTCTAGGCCTCACCATGCTCAGGGATTCAGGCATCATTCTCTCAATATTAAGGATAAAGAAACTGAAGCTCAGCAAGGTTGACAGATTTTTCTGTCAACAAAGAATTACCCAGTGACAGCACAGAGCTCATTCTGGCTGGCTCTGACACCTACCCCCTTTCCATTAAACCACACAACTTCTACCAAATCCTGCTTCTGTTCCCTTCACAATGTCTGGAACACCAGACCTTCCTTCTGTCTCCTCAAGGTCAAAACATTAAACATTTTCATTTGAAATCTTCCGAGGCACTGTGGGAAGGGTACAGGCTTGGGGACGAGTGTTATTGTGGAAACACCCTCTTTCCTGAGCCTGAGCCTTAACAGGCATACGAGTGGGTAAACGGACAGAAGGAGACCTCGAAGGGAAAGGGGAAATACGAATTGCTACTAAGAGTATATGGCAGAGCCATTCAGCCTCGCCTGCAGTTTCGGAGCCACCTGGTGACCTTCTAAAAGTACTTATGCCCAGATGTCTCCTCCAGAGATTCTGAATTGGTCTGGGCTGCAGATTGGGCACTGGGAATCTTAAAAGCACCTCCAGGTCATTCCCATGTGCAGCCAAGGTTGGAGGCCGCCTGGATTCCTGACGTATGGGAATTCTTGTCCATTTTCCTTGCCTATGGCAGCAGCTGAGGTCTTCAGGTTGTTTTGAACATCATCTGAGAGAGCCACTGCCTTTGCTCCTAGCTTCCTTGCAAAGCCACTGCCCAGCCATGCAAGTGCCCAGCACATTTTGTGGCTTGACCAACTGCCTGGTCCCTTTGGGTGCAACAGACTTTGAGGTGGAGGGTGGAGCCAGACTCTGGGAATGGCTCAGATGCCTCTGCAAAGCTTTCTGGTGGGGCTGTCTCCTGTCTCCCTGGGGCCTCAGTGCACTTCCCTAGCAACAGCCCAGACTGCTGGAACCGGGAAGGCACCTTGTGGGAACTGTGCCAACAAATGACCTTTAGACTTGAACTGTGGCCTGGGCTCTCCCCTCGGTCTCCAGCTTGCTGGCCTGCCCTGATAATTTGGGACTTGCCAGCCTCCATCATCACGTGAACCAAGCCCTTAAAATAAATCTCTTTCTAGGTATGTACACATCCCATTGATCCAGCTTCTCTGGAGATCGCTGACTGCTACACTCCTCTTCCTTGGCTCCCCTGGCCTCACCTCCTTTCTCTGGATCCGCCCACTCTCCGCTCTCTGCGTCGTTTGCCTGCAGTGTCTGTGACTCATAGGCCTATAATAATCCTTCCGCTTCGGCTTGCCAAACTCTCCTCTCTTCATTCAAGAGTCTCCCCAAATCCCACATCATCCCATCAAGGAAACAACAGTCTCTCCTCCCTAGGATGAAGCCATTCAGTGGAGCAGATTCCAGAAAGAAAACTCTGTCTGTGTGAGTGTTCCTTTGAAAATTCATATTGGAGACTGTTCCATGCGTGACAGTGAGGGGACTTGGTGTTCCACAGGCTCCAGGGCTCCCTCTGCTCTGCACAGGTCTGCGTTTGGCACGTGGTCTTATGTGGCTAGTGATGCCTGCAAGATGGTGGTCTGGGGCGTGGCCTCCTGAACAAGCTACTGAAGGCCACTGTCCTGCATGGCTGCAGATTTCACAACCAACCCTATGCCACCACCCTGTTCTTATGACATTGCTTAAGGCAAGGAGCAGTCAGGGAAAATCTCTGAGTGTGTGTTCTCTCAGCTGTGGGCCACCATGTCTTCCTCCTGTGAAGGATGAAGGATTGAGGCGGCACTATCTTTCCCCTCCTACCACACATATAGAGGGGCCCCTGTCGTGTTGCTGCAACCACCATTAAGAGACATTCTCAGTGGACATTGCAGAGCCATGGGACATTCTGCCTCAAAACTCCACCTACAAGCTATGGCCCCAGAGACCCCTGAATGCCATCGACAGGGGGTGGTATCCCAGGGACAAAGAAAGCCCAAAGTATATGTTCACATCACGGTGGTACTACAGCATCAGAATGAAAGAACACAAAGTTTACAGATACTCTAAATTCGGTTAGTCCCATTTCCACAGCATTTACCATCTTGGGTGACTCATTCAACCTTTCAGAGCTTGGTTTCCTCATATATAGAGGAGGAACCCAATACCTGCTTTGTGTTAGTGCTACTGAGAAGGAGGATGATGATGTTGATAATAATAATAGGCTGAGGACATTCAACCCAGTGTCAGCATCCAATAAACACCCATTTCTTTCTCTGTTCTCTTAACTAAAAGCCTCTACTAATCCAATGGAGGCTACTTATGGGTTATAATTTGAACGCCTGGGAGATGTTGTGTGAAATTATAGTATAGAGGAGCTGATGGCAGGACTAGGATGCAGACGGCGTTCATGGAAGGGAAGCTCACTTACTGTCCGCGTGGCTTCACAGCATCAACAAGAGGGTTCCAAATCCCATGTTCCAGCACCCATTCCCCAACTTGAAGTTCAAACACAATAAAAATAAAGGAAGGCAATGAAATATTGTAAATGCAATGGAGTCTAGAAATCCTAGATTTTAGAACCCTCTAAGTCTATGCAAAGCATTAACATTTCAACACATAACCCAATTTCAGGAGACTTGCGCAAAGGGAAAGCAGTCCATTGTAGCGCCCTCCTTCTTCCTACGGGTGTATAGGAATGCCTCCCAAGCAGTCATGGTCTTATAGAGCCCTAGAGACAAATTCATTTTGCTTTTTTGTTTTATTATTATTATTATTTGAGATGGAGTATTGCTCTGTCACCCTGGGTGCGATCTCAGCTCGCTGCAACCTCTACCTCCTGGGTTCAAGCAATTCTTATGCCTCAGCCTCCCGAGTAGCTGGGATTACAGGCACTTGCCACCACATCTGGCTAATTTTTGTATTTTTAGTAGAAACGGGATTTCGTCATGTTAGTCAGGCTGGTTTCAAATTCCTGACCTCAAGCGATCCACCCTCCTAGGTCTCCCAAATTGTTGGGATTGTAGGCGTGAGCCACTGCGCCCGGCCTCATTTAGCAATTAACAAAAGACAAGGAGGCCCTCCTTGATATTTGGAGGTAGAGTATTTGAAGCACTTTTGATGAATGTCTATCTTCTTATGTTGTAATAAGAAGGCTTGGCAGGATGTTTTTACAATTGTAGTATACATTTCATGGGGAGGAAAGGAAATACCTATATATGTGTGTGTATTTTATATATATACAAAATATAAAATGAAAAAATGCAGTTGAACATATATATATATATTCTCTTCTGGTTTTCAACTGCATTTTTACATTAGCTCATGTTTGGGTCTAGGCCTGCTATTTAATGGGAAGATGAGAGCCCTCTGGTGGCTAAATGGGCTCTTCTTTTTTTTTTAAGAGATAGTAAAACTAATTATCTTGTGTTTTGAAAATCCTATGCCTTGTTCCAGTTAGCAATTTGCTGCATAAACTTCATCTTTTCTCCACTTATGCCCCCTCACCCTTGAGTAAAGAGATAATGAGATATAACATTTTCAACCTCTTTGATGCTCACATTTTGCATTTAAGCAAATATTTAATCCACGTTCTGAAAAGATAAAACAGTGTTTTAGAAATTTGATTTTCAGACACTCATCTAACAAATATTTATTGGGCACCTATAACAAGACACCATTCTAAGTACTGTAGGAGCTATAAGAAAATTTATAATATAATATCTAGTTGCAAGAAGCTGATAGTAGAGTACAAAAAAGAATAGTCTGGACTTTTTAAAAATGTGGTTTTTTTCTATAAACTTTAGTCATTTTATCAAATACATAAGTTTTCTTATCAGAGGCATTCTCCTGGGCTCCCTATCTTCCATCTTCCCGGGTGCCTGTAGCAGAAATGGGATCATCAAGTTGACCACTTCCTTCACCCACTCTCCAATCCCATGATTCACCATGTCCTGCCGACTCTACTTCTCTTTATTTCTATTGAGGCCAACTTAGATTAGGGCACCTAAATTTCAGGACATTACTATATCCTTTTATTTATTTTATTTATTATTTATTATTTATTTATTTATTTATTTTGAGACAAGGTCTCTCTCTATCACTGATTGTGGAGTGCAGTGGGACAATCACAGCTCACTGCAGCCTCAACCTCCTGGGCTCAAACAATCCTCTAGCCTCAGCCTCCTCAGTAGCTGGGACTACAGGCATGTGCCCCCACACCGGGCTAATTTTTAAATTTTTTGTAGAGACAGGGTACTCCCTGTGTTGCCCAGGCTTACAGTATGCTTTTTAAAAATGTATTTTTAAGTTATTTTTGAGTGGTTAATACATGTGCATAGTATAGAATTCAACATACACAATTACAAATGCATAACAGGTAAGTCTCTCTCACACTCCTACACCCTAACCACCTGGTTCCCTTCTACAAAAACTGCTACACGTCTCAACCCTTTGGATATACTAGTAGAGATATTCGGTTCACATACAAGCATGTACGTATTTTTCCCACAAATGATGACATGCAGTTCCGTGCCTTGCTTTTACATCTTTCAGTACATATTGGAGAAAATTCTAAATCAGTGTAAAGAGAGCTGCTTCATTCTTTTTCAAGAGATGCATAGAATTCTATTATATGTATATTATCATAATTTATTTAATCAATTCTCTATTGATAGAAATTCAGATGGTTTCCAATCTTGAGCTATTACAAGTCAGTGCTGCAATAAATATCTTCATGCAGACATCATTTTTGCACATGTGCCAGAATATACTTAGAATAAATTCCTAGAAGTGAAATTATTGGATCAAAGGATATGTATATTTTTACTTTTGAGAGTTATTGCCAAGTTATTCTTCATAGAGGTTTTACCAAAGTCTACGCTCGCTGACAAAATATGAGGTTCTGTTTCCCCAAATTCTCAACTATACAGTGAGTTAGAACTTTGTGTTTTATCTTTACCAATCTTATGGGTAGAAATGGTGTCCCAATACAGTTTTAAGTTACATTATTCTTAATTTGAGTGAGGCCAAGCACCTTTTTATGTTTAAGATATATTTTAACATAAAGATATACCTTTGTCTTTATCTTTACTATACATGTATTTATTTATATGTGTCTCCGTATATCTCCTGTTCATTTTTCCGCTTGGGGTTTGTTTTTGGTTTGTTTTATTGAACTGTAGGAGTTTGTGGCAGGCAGCTTCCAAGATGGCCCCAGATTAACCCCACCTCCTGGTACTCACACGCTGACATACCTCCCCCTCCCACATTGTACCACGGTTGCTCTGTGTGACCAATAAAATATGGCAGAAGAGATGGTATGTCATTCCCAAGATTAGTTCATAAAAAACAATCAGCTTCTGTCTTGGTGGCTCTCTCAAGTTCACTTGCTCTGGGGTACACTAGTAGCCAGGTCTTGAGCAGCCCTGGATAAAGAAGACCACGTGGTGAGAAGCAGAGGCTCTTTTGAGAGTCTCACGAATGACCTTTGCCGGGGTCCTTCAGCCTTGGGCAAGCCTTAGAAGGACCCAGCCCTGACTGATGTTTCCACTGCAACATCCTGAGAGACCTTGAGCTGGAATCACTGAGTTAATCTGCTCCCAGATTCCTGACCCGCAGGAACTTTGAGATTATAAATATTTGTTGCCCTAGGGTACTAAGTTTTGAGGCAATATTTGACACTTGATAAAATACTGTAAATTGATAATATAGAGTAGATAATGATATAGTTTGATAATAATATAGAGTTTTTGATATATTAAGAAAACTAAGTCAAGTGTAGTGATGTGTGCCTATGGTCCTATCTACTTGGGAGGCTGAGGCAGGAGGATCACTTGAGCCCAGGAGATCGAGTCTGGCCTGGGCAACATAGTGAGACTTCATCTCTAAGAATGAATGAATTAAATAAATAAAATGGTAAAGTTTTTAAAAAGAAAGAAAATCGGTCTCTTTCTCTTGAGTTTGAGTTTCTTGATTAGAATTTTAAATGCTTTTTCTTGCTTGTTGAGTATCCATTAGTCCTCTTTGTGATTTCTTTTCTTTCTTTTTTTTTTCTTTGTTTTCTTTTTTGTCAAGCAGATTTTTTTTTTTTTTTTTTTTTTTTTTTTTTTTTGAGACGGAGTCTCGCTCTGTCGCCCAGGCTGGAGTGCAGTGGCGCGATCTCGGCTCACTGCAAGCTCCGCCTCCCGGGTTCACGCCATTCTCCTGCCTCAGCCTCCCGAGTAGCTGGGACTACAGGCGCCCACAACCGCGCCCGGCTAATTTTTTGTATTTTTAGTAGAGACGGGGTTTCACCGTGGTCTCGATCTCCTGACCTTGTGATCCGCCCGCCTCGGCCTCCCAAAGTGCTGGGATTACAGGCGTGAGCCACCGCGCCCGGCCGTCAAGCAGATTTTTAAAAAAATTTACATAGTGAAATTTATCAACTTGAGGGATTACTTTTATACTTAGAAATGATGAAAGAGAGACTATAAAAAATTCCAAATTTTATTTTCCTCCATTTCTAATAATAAAGAGCTAGGCCGCCTTGGTCAACCCTCCTTCCAAAATCAACTAAAAATAATGAATACAATAATTTTACAGTATCCTTTAAAGCATCGAGAAACTGACAAGATAATAAAGAATTGTCAGACAAGATCTAAGAGATTCCAGTTACCTAGAAGAGAAACTGTATTAGTCCATTTTCACACTGTTGATAAAAACATACCCAAGACTGGGAAGAAAAAAAGGTTTAATAGACTCAGAGTTCCACATGGCTGGGGATGCCTCAAAATCATGGTGTAAGGTGAAAGATATGTCTCACATGGCGGCAGACAAGAGAAGAGAGCTTATGCAGAGAAAGACATGATTTCTGGTAATTCCTGTGACTTGGGTGAAGATATCCTTCACCCTTATATCCTTATATAATCATCAGATCTTGTGAGACTTATTCAGTACCACGCAAACAGCACAGGAAAGATCTGCCCCCATGATTCAATTACCTGCCACAACACGTGAGAATTCAAGAAGAGATTTGGGTGGGGACACAGCCAAACCACATCTTATGAGATTTTGGTGGGGACACAGGCAAACAAAGCCTCTTGTCCTAAGAATATATGGAGAACTCACAAAGTAAGAGTGACAGAAGTCAAAAGCCTAGAGCCCACCCAAATTGGAATGTTAATATTAGACCCCCACTTACATTAACCTAGAATCCCAAAGGTAAAACCTTCGGTAAGTAAAAAGTACCGGTTCCTCTTGTTTAAAAAAGTCCCAAGATAGCAGTGTCTTAACGCTAAATAAAGGAGAAAAACAACAACACCACATAACCTGTCCCTGAGTAGTCTGTCTAGAGATTAACTTCTGAGAATTGTTAGCCTAAATCTGAAACCCAAGGGTGGACCAGAAAACTTCAAGCCATAACTTTAATATAAATTAGTTACAGAGAGTAGTGCTCCTAAATGTCTTGCAGAAGCAAAGGCAAAACTATTTGGAAAAGGATATCTTCACCCAAGTCACAGGAATTACCAGAAATCATGTCTTCTAGACAATGAGCAGTGCAGTTCGTGGTAACCAAGTCACAAGAAAGGAAGTTATGATGAGAAAGAAACAGCAGCAATAATGGACTACATAAACAAACCCTGAAAGACTTCAGGTATAGGAACAATTAGATGCAAGCTACAAAATAGCTGTGTTTAAAGAAATAAAGATTGAAAATATTTGCAGCAAATAGGAAATTGTAAAAAAAAAAAAAAAAAAAAAAGGGACCCAGCAGATATGAAAAATAACCAAGTAAAATTTCTAGAAATACAAATACAAATACAGGCCTGGAGCAGTGGCTCACGCCTGTAATCCCAACACTTCAGGAGGCCAAGGCGGGTGGATCACCTGAAGTCAGGACTTTTGAGACCAGCCTGACCAACGTGGCGAAACCCCATCTCTACTAAAAATACAAAAATTAGGCAAGCGTGGTGGTGCGTGCTTATAATCCCAGCTACTTGGGATGCTAAAGCAGAAGATTCATTTGAACCCTGGAGGCAGAGGTGAGCCAAAATTGTGCCATTGTACTCCAGCCTGGGCAACAAGCGTGAAACTGTGTCTCAAAATAAATAAATAAAATAAATACAAATATAGAAATAAAAAACCTAACAGATGTGTTTGAGAGAAGAAAGGACAAAAATAGAGAGAACTAAAATATTAAAAGAAATTATTTTAAGTGTAGCACAGAGAGACAAAAGATGGGAAACATAAGGGAATAGCTAAGAGACATGAAAGATTGAAGGAGGTCTATCATGCAGAATCCAAAAAAAGTTATATTTTTAAAAATTGCTAGAAATAATTAGTGAATTTATCAGTGTCTGAAAGTGCAAGGTTCATATACAAAAATCAGTTGTATTGCTTCATATTAATAGCAAAGATTTGGAAAATAAAATGTCCAAAAATACAATTTACAATAGTATAAAAACAAAAAATATTCAGAAATTTTTAAATTAAGGTAGGATTTGCATACAGTGAAATACACAGATCTCATGTGCTCAGTCTGATGAGTTTTGACAAATGCATACACCTTGTATCCTATGCCATGTCCCTTTCTCCTTGTCAAGATATGAAACACTTTCATCACTCCAGAAAGCTCCCATGCCACTTCCTGGTAAATCCCTGTTTCACCTCCAACTCCAGGCAACTTCTGTTCTGATTCCTTTCACCATAGATTAATGTCATTATAGAATTTCATATAAGTTGTGTAGGATAAACATAGTCTGACTTCTTTACCTTGGTAAAGGCATGATGTTTTAAAGACTCATTCATATCTTGGCATTCATGTTTCATCATTTTTATTGCTTTAGTATGTATGGATACATCACAATCTGTAAATCCATTTCCTTCTTTTTAGACATTTGGGTCAATTTCAGTTCAATTCATTATTAATAAAGCTTTTATGAATATTCCTTTACAAGGCCTTTACTGGATATATGTTTTCTCTTCTCTTGAGGAAATACCTAGAAGTGAAACACCTGCACTGAAATGCACTCACCACAGTGTGTTGGTGTTATCCATATAAATGGCTGCTCCATTGGAATGAAAGCCCTTTGAAAACAGGGACCAGGTTTGGTTTATTGGCTTATCTTCAATGTCTTGCACAATAAAGGACACACAAGAGGCATTAACTATACATTTCTTGAATCAATATATTGAGGAGAAAATATTCTTTAAGAAAAAGACATAAGTAAACAATACATCTTCCATCCAGTTTGTCCTTGGTTACACTAGGATACTGTTTCAAGGATATGAGCACCTTATTAAAAAGTTCTTTTGATGGTTTTGTAAAGTAAGTCCCATGGAAAGTTCCCAAGAAAATCGGAAACTCTCATAATAGTAATATTAAAATGGCTAATATTTATTGAGCCCCAACAACACCAAACAATTTAAGACAATCATTGCATTCATTCTTTGTACTCTTGAGTAGTCAATACAAGGAAAACAAGGCTTAAATAAGTTAAATAACTTGCTTAGTGTCACACAGCTGAAAGTTGGTATACTTCCAATGGATATAAAGAAAGAATTTTGACTTACTATTTTAATATGTGCTATTTTTTAAGGCAATTTTCAGTCCAAGTTTTTCCACACAAAGAATGAAAATCATAATAGCAACGCCAACATCACCAACATACTATAAGGATCAAATGCAATTATTGATTTAAATTCCTTCTGTAAACAGAAAAGCACAATGCCAGGTAAGTTCTCATGATGATTGTTAATATCATCATCATTATCATTCGACCACTTACTAGCAGTATGGCCTTAGGTAGGTAACTGTTAACTGGTAAAATGGTGATGGTAATACTCACTGTCTTGTTGTGAAGGTAAGCCCAGCACAGTAGTTAACATTGAATAAATGCTCAATACAGAGCTGCCACTGCTATTGACCTTGGTCTGTTACATCATGGTTCTTGTTCATATTTTCACTCCGGGACACGTTGTCACTCCCTGGTAGGTAGGAGAGCTCCTAACTAGGCTTCATCATCCCCATTCTCTCAGTCACATCAAAACTTTGGCCAAAGCAACCAATTAGAATGCCCATTGACAATGTCTTGATCACACTGGGTTCCAGCAGTAAGTCAAAGAAATTCCAAATATCGGCGTTCCTTATTCTCTCATATAACTTTAAGCCTTTTAGTTTAAAAGTTGCAGCTCTGATTTTCCAGTAATGTAAATAAAGTAAACAATGTGTATAAATTGGTGATCAATTTTTCTAAACATCAAGTGCCTCACTCATAGCCATATTCATTTTTATATGAACAAGGAGATATAATTTAAACTTTGTTTAGCTCTGCTTTATTATTTTTGAGCCTTGAAATTCTGAAATTATACTATCCTTCACTGGAGGCACCATGTCTACAGGGAATTTAGCAGTTACAAGGTCTCACTAAGTCACAGCCCATGTTCATAAATGCAGACTGAAGGGACACAGGCACAGATTTTCTGGCCTTGTATCAACCAAAAGCGGCTGATTACCAGGTGGATTCTGCTGCATCAAGTGGTACACAATCCTTATTTCCAGCCAAGCCTGTGCTTCTGAAATGAAAGTCTCAAATGCCTTTTCACACTGCTCTAAAGAACTACTTGAGACTGGGTAATTTATAAAGAGAAGTGGTTTAATTGACTCACAGTTCCACAGGCTTAACAGGAAGCATGGGTAGGAGGCTTCAGGAAATGTACGATCATGGTGGAAGGCAAAGCGGAAGCAAGCATGTCTTACACTGCAGCAGGAGAGACAGAGAGAGAGAAGGGGAAAGTGCCAGACACTTATCAAACAACTAGATCTCATGAGACCTCGATCAAGGAAACAGCAGGAAGGAAGTCCACCTGCATGACTCAATCACCTCCCACAAGGCCACTCCCCCAACACGTGTGAATTACATTCGACATGAGATTTGGGTGGGGACAAAGAGCCAAACCATATCAGACCGCATAGATGACATAGTACTCTAAGACTACCAAGTCCCTTGGCCACACTCAGCCCTCCGTGTTGAAGGATATACCATTAAAGTTAAATCAACTTAAGGAACATCAGCGCAACAGGTTCCTCCAAGACATAGGCAGGCCAGGGACAGCTCCCAGGGGAGTCCTCTCCAGTTTGGCTCTGATACCCATGAGGTCAGTTGGCCTTGCTCTGCCTCTCCTTGCAGCAGCAGCTTTGACTACCAATGCACTCTGACCCTCCCACCGCCACATGGCAGCTGACTTTCTGGTGCATTCATTGTTTCTGTTCCAAGTGCTACAAGTAAACTGCTTGTATTTATTAGCTGTATTCATTAGCTTTTGTAACTTTCTCTACTGAGGTTGTGTTGACAGCATTTTTCTGTGTTTAGGAACTTAAATGAAGTCCTCATATCATTGCCCTGGGGAAGCTATTTAGCAAAGCACCATACGCCATTGTAATTCCTCTTTTTCCTACCTCCTTCCCTGTGCTTCAGAAAATGCGTGTTCTCTGACGGAACCTCAGCCTTCTGCTTCACTGGAGCTCTCCTCCCGGGCATCAGAGGCAAAAAACATATTTCCCCTTGCTGAAGACTAGATGCAAATGGAGTGACTGGAGGAAGTCATCGTTATAGTCTTTTGCCTTACAGAGCCACAGTGGCCATATGTAAATTTACCCAATGGCTCTGGGTTTAGATAATCAAAACAAATAGATCTGCTAGCAGGTACTGTCAAAGTTTTTAGAGGCTCAAAACCTCAACATGCAAATCTAAGAGCACAGCTGCAAGGATTGAGTGTAGTTACTTGCCAAAGCTTCGTTCCTTCTTTCCCCCACCCCGTGCAAGGCTCCTGAGATGGCTCTGATGAACACAGCGGTTTTTGTTTTGTCTTGCTTTTAACTGTGCTTTGCAATTAAGTTTCAAAGATGAAACTTTTCATTGCATTTATTCACTGTTCTGCACCTTTCATAAAAGGAATTTATAAGAGGTCTGGAAAGATACATACAGACCTCTGTTCCGGTTCCTGGCAAGTGAAGATGTGAATCTAAACCCGTCAGAATACATACTCCTGAGACTCCAGTTCATTCTAAAGAATGGTCAAGGAGACCTCTTCCCCGGAGACACTCACGGTAGCAGACATTTGTTTTCTCAGTGGTTTAAGACAGAAACAGAGGTTGCTTTGTTTGACCTTTGAGTTCAGCTGAAAGCAAGTTTGTTAAACCTAAACGAGCCCTTCAGGAAGTGGTCTCTACTTTGAGTCCTTAAATGTTCTCACTTATCTGATCTGTCAATAAGCTTTTCATTTTTACATAAATTCACGTTATTTTCGTGTATTTATTGGAATAAAGGTACACTTATTTATGGGAATATCAGCATGCAGGATAACACCAACAATTATAACAGCTCAGAGAGGGCTTAAGGTCACACATATGAGCATAAAGGAAAACAAGAGCAGAGAAAAAATTAAAATAGTGCATTACATTTATAGTATAGTATGTCACAGTTTACAAGGCACTCTTACATATATGGTCCATAATAATCCAAGTTCTTAGAGTCAAACAAGAGAAGCCAAGTCTGATTAATTGCAGCAGAAATAAATGTATTGGGAAAATGATGAATAGTTCACAGAATTTATGTAAGCCCAAGAGCGTAGAGAACACTCAGGAACTAAGGGAACCTGGTCCTGTGCGGCACAAAGTCGTGCCATAGTCACATCCGACCTGAAAGCTATCCCAACCTCCAGCACCACTAGCATCTGCCACTGCTGCCACTGCCACTGGTCTCTGGGTCTGGATGTTCCTCCTTCCAGATTCATAGTTCTAGTTGGGCGTATCTCATTGAACAAGTCTGTCCTCTAGTTGCTGGGAGGTGAGAAGAAAGAATATACACTTTCTTTACCCCTCACCTCTTGGCATGCAGTACTGGATAACTATATAAGATTTCTATTTGTTTATTTTTAGGCTATTGTGCATATTTTAAGTTGTATTTATTTATTTATCTGAGATGAGGTCTTGCTATGTCTCCCTGGCTAGCCTCCAACTCCTGGGCTCAACTGATCCACCTGCCTCAGCCTCCTAAGTAGCTGAGACTAGAGGCACCCACCACTGCACTCAGTGTATTAGTTTTATATTGCTGCATAATAAATTGCCACAAACTTAGCAGCTTACAACAACACAAATTTATTATCTCACAATTCTTGTGAGTCAGAATTCCAGCACAACCTCAGCAGGGCTATTTTCTCATCTGGAGGCTTGACTGGGGAAGAGTCTGTTTCCAAGCTCCATAAAGGGGTCGTAGAATTTATTCATGCTCAGCTACCTGTCTGAGGTCCCCACTTTCTTGCCAGCTCTCAGCTGGAGGCTACTCTCAGCTCCACACTCAGACCCGTCCCTCATTCACAGGTGCACCCCTCGGTAGGTAATTCACAAGAAGGCAGTTTCCTTCTTCAGAGATACAGGAGTATCTCCCTGGTTTCACGTCTTTTGTCAAGTAAGGTCCAGTTCCTTTTTAAGTGTTCCTTTCATTAGGTCAGGCCTTCCTGGGATTTTCTCCCTTGTGCTCATAGTCAGCTGATTGATTACCCACCAAATCATAGGAGTGAGATTCCATCATATTCACTTAAAGTCTCACCCAAATTCAAAGGGAAAAGATTACACAGGGCACATACCAGGGGTTGGGAATCTCGGGGCTCATCTTTGAATTTTGCCTACCACACTTACCAAAAAATAACAAGCACCTCCCCCTTTATCTCATCAGAGTAGCAGATCCAGCATAAATTTTTCAGTTTTACAGAGGAAAAAGGTAAGGCTCTGAGAAGTTGGGTGATTTGGTTGTAGCCATACAGTGAAGTGACTGAGTGGAACTTGAAATTAAGATTTTTGATGGTGCTCTTTTCAAAGGTAAATATATAAAGATTTGTTAAAGTAAATGACTTGACAATCATGGTACAGGTTCTGATAGAAAACAAGAAAGGAAGAGTAAAGATAGGAAATGATGACTAATGAGCCTATGCCGGCTACTGAAGGCTGTTCTTGAGTTATGGGAATCAATATCAACAAAACACAGGAGCTGTGTGAGGTCAGAGAGAACCACCTGCATCTACAACACAATTGCTGTTTATATTTATTTGTTTTTTTAACTTTTATTTTAAGTTCAGGGGTACATGTACAGGTTTGTTGTATAGGTAAACATGCATTATGGGGGTTTGTTGTACACACTTTTTCATTACCCATGTATTAAGCTTAGTACCCATTAGTTACTTTTCCTGATCTTTTCCCTTCTCTCACCTTTCACCCTCCAGTAGGCCTTGGTGTCTGCTGTTACCCTCTTTGTGTCCATGTGTTCTCATCATTTAGCTCCCACTTACAAGTGAAAACATGTGGTATTTGGTCTTCTGTTCCTGAGTTAGTTTGCTTAGGATAATGGCTTCCAGCTCCATCCATGTCCCTGCAAAGGACATGATCTTGTTCTTTTTTATGGCTGCATAGTATTCCATTGTGTATATGTACCTCATTTTCTTTCCAGTCTATCATTGATGAGCATTTAGGCAGATTCCATGTCTTTGCTATTGCGAATAGTGCTGCAGTGAACATACGTGTGTGTGTGTCTTTATAATAGAATGGTTTCTATTTCTTTGGGTATATACCCAGTAATGGGATTGCTAGGTCCAATGGTATTTCTGTTTTTCAGGTCTTTGAGGAATCACCGCGCTGTCTTCCACAATAGTTGAAGCAATTTATACTCTCACCAGCGGTGTATAAGCGTTCTCTTCTCCACAACCTCACCAGCATCTATTATTTTTTGACTTTTTAATAATGACCATTCTGATTGGTGTAAGATGGTATCTCATTGTGGTTTTTGATTTGCATTGGTCTAATGATCAGTGATGTTGAGCTTTTTTTCATATGATTGTTGGCTGTCTGTACGTCTTGTTTTGAAAAGAGACTGCCCTTTTTAAAGAAGCAATCCAGAGAAAGTTTCGAAGGTGAATACGCGAAGTAGCAAAGGTCTCCAAAAGAGACCAAGCAGGAACTTAGAGATCAGCGCCCAGGTCCACAGTTTTCTCTTGTTACCTCTACCTCTGTCTGTGTATCCTTTGCTTTCTGTTCTTCTCTTCGTAGTTCAGAGACCATTCTGTCTCCGAGGAACCTTTCCTTAGACAGGCTTATCAAAGAGAACTTAAGCATGTGTCAAGCTAACCTCATTACTTCCTTTATCATTATCCTGAAAAGTTCTCATAGAAGCTTTTGAAAGGCAGAATATAGAAAGATAAAAGGAGTGACGTTATCAAAGATATAGTTTGATATTCAACAAATAAATGTTTTTACCTAAGAATGTATGCGTTAAAACTCAATAGGTCTTTGAACTCGTGTCTGTACATAAAAAAAGTAGAAAGAGCAGTTTTTTAAAAAAGTCATATTCAAATATAGCTGGATGTATTTACATATTACATTATGCATGCATATTGTATTTACCCTCTTCTATTCATATGTATATCACATGTAAGAAGCAGCAATAAAGTTACTGGCAAACCTTTGTTTTCCAATGCTGGCCCAGCTTTCCTCCAGCTGTGTTACCTCAGAGACATAATTCAGCCTATCCTGCCTCAGCTTTCTCATGTTTAAAAATAAGAAGTCAGAAGATGTGATCTCTAAAGCCCTTCCAGCTTTAAAATTCAGTCATTCTTTGATAGGCGAGATAATGAGCAATTGTGAATATTAAGACAACGCAATCCTCCTCTCTCACTCTCTCATCCTCAAGTGGGAGGGGGTTAGTTCACATTAATCACAGGCCACCATGAACTTGGTTGCATTTTGAGTCGCATTCAACTAAGAACATTGTCTGGCCCTTTTGGCTGTTTTGGGATATTTGCCTACTGTAGAACTATTTACCACAGCCATGTATCTAGCTGCCTACAGACACACACACACACACACACACAGAGAGAGAGAGAGAGAGAGAGAGAGAGAGAGAGAGAGAGAGAGAGAAAGAGAGAGAGAGAAGAAACACAGAGACAGCAGAGTAACCAGGTTAACAGGAGTAGCCGAGTTAGCAGAGATCGTAGGAGGAGAGAATAGAAGAAATACGACACCCTCACAGCTTTCACAAATTGGCACAATTCATATGCATTGCTGCTAATTACAATAATCATCTCCTTCTACAGTGAGAGCACTACTTGACCCTGTACCCATGTTTTACTTATTTATTTTCTAAAGCATTTCTCTTCTCCTTTATCTTCTCCCTTAGGCTATTAATTAACTGCAGGGAAGGATAAGAGAGGCCCCCATCACAGGGTCCATTCGGCCTGTCCATGATCCCTACTATCTTAAAACACTCCTCACACTTTGAAAACCAACAGTGCATTCCAGCATGACCCAGAAGATAGCCAGTTCTCTTCCGTCCTGTCAACCCTTCGCTTTCAAATTTTGTTGCAGAAGAATTATAAGCACGTATGAAGCTAACCATATTATTTCCTTTATCATCATCCTGAAAAGTTCCCAAAGAAGCATTGGAAAGGCAAAATTCTATTCTAAGCTACACCCTCAGCTAGATGCAAATAGATTTAAGTGAGGCAGAACTATGACTGCCAAGCAAGGAGATGGATTCCGTACACGATGTGGGAAAATTAATCTCACCTTATATAATCAGTGCCTAAAGCAAGGGACTCAAACTTCCTTCCCTCTCCCCAAATCCCTGGGAGATTGTGAAAATGGATTAAGGAGCAGGGATGAGGTGTTTTTATATTTTTAAATTATGTTCCCCTTTCTTTTTCTTTCTTTCATCTTTTTTCTCTCTTTAACACAGACCTCTGTTGATAAAGAATGGACTGTGGTAAAAGAAAATTGACTAAGACTCTAGTCAACTTCAAACGAATTGGCTACTGGCACAGCTGAAAACACAACTTAGCTTAAATGAGGTTTCTTTCCCATTCTACAGAATCCCCCAGCAGCAAACACCATACGCCTAGAAGGTGCATCCTGACTTGTGTTCTATAAATCCATGAGCTAATAAATAATGTTCACAGTGTAAATGAGTGACTCCACGGAGACTACTTTAAAAAGAAACATTTTCACAGGGAAACCAATAATATTTTCTTTTCCAGGGAAAATACATGTCCTCTCCTATATCCTTAATTACGGCCCGGACTCTAACCATGTCTTACAAGTGTACTAAATGAAAAAGTGGCTAAAACTTCATCCAGTGCACTTTATTAGTGAGCCAGTTATGAAGCTATTCTCTCGGTTTCAAACTCAAACTCATGCTTCTGTACTTGGCTTTGTGATTCTGGGGCTGACTTTGCAAATCCCATTTCTGCTTTACCAGCTCCCTCCAAGTGTGCCTTCCTTTCCCCTTTTTTTTTTTTTTTTTTTTTTTGAGACAGAGTCTCACTGCACCCAGGCTGGAGTGCAGTGCAGTGGTGCAATCTCAGCTCACTGCAACCTCTGCCTCCCAGGTCCAAGCGATTCTCCTGTTCTCCCACCTCAGCCTCCTGAGTCGCTGGGATTACAGGCACCCACCACCAAACCTGGATAATTTTTGTATTTTTACTACAGATGGAGTTTCACCATGATGGCCAGGCTGGTCTCAAACTCCTGACCTCAAGTGATCCACCCACCTCAGCCTCCCAAAGTGCTGGGATTACAGACGCGACCCACTGTGCCTGGCCCCAGGTGTGCCTCTTCTAATAGTGGTGGGTGGAGGAAGACCAGAAGGCTGGAGCAGAAGAAGGCATTCACTCTTCTTGTTTGCGTACCATTGCTGTCATTATCACCCAGCCTCACTCCTTCACCTTGTCAGGGACAGTTAGGGAAGTAGCAGAAGATTCCAGTTTGTAGTTTTCCAATATTCATGCCCCCTCAGAAACACTATCAGGTGGCTATCCTTTCCTTGGGGATCTAGAACCCAAATCAGTAGGACCGTTCCTCCAAGCCCAAAGACAACAGCACTAGCTAAAAAAAAAAAAAAATGCTCCTTCATAGAGGTCTGAATTTTACAGCTGTGGGTACCCTACTCCAAGGTTCTATGCTTGAGTAATTGCCACCTCCACTTTTGTTCCCCCAACCCTAGGAGAGGTAACCGTTTCCTGCAGTTGCTACTTCTGGGATTCCATAGTGTTCTCCAGTCAATAATTATTTACATTGAATTATCTCTATTCAAAGGGAATGTATTTTTATACCAGAAATTTATACCACTTATGGTCCTAGGAAGCAGAACATCAACGATGGAATTCAGGGTTTGCTTTGGTTGTGTCCCTCATCTTGAATGCAGTGCTGAACTTCCTGCTAATGGCAAATGGAATTCCAGTAACCAATGGCATGCAGTGACATCACAGTTAACAAAACTATACCTATGGTTGCTTTTCAAGTGCTTACTAAAGCAAGAGCCTTGGGAGAACCAAATGTCCTCTGCATTTGACTATTGCGGCAGCAACGATGACTACACGAATGGACGGTAGTATGGAATGGCTCCCTCTGAATGCCCTAAAGCACTTGCATAAGGAAAAAAGAAAAGAAACAAGGAAAGAAAAAAAAAAGCCTGCTTCTTTAAGTTCTGAGCTTGAGTCACAGTTAGATAATTAAGAAGTTTCCAGGCCAGTCCTAAAAGAATATCATTTCTTTTTCTTATTTGCTGAAAATAAGACATAAAAGTTAATTGTGCAGATTTCAGAGCTGAAAGTTGAATTTATAGATTCTCAAGTTTCTCAAGTGAAGGTTGGGTATCAACTAGAAAAGATAACGCCCCTTAGACTCGAAAGAAGGACATCAGGATGGATTCACAGCACGCTCATAATTCTGAACCCCTGAGTCACCTGACCTCCTTTGCCAGCAGAAGATGCCTATCCTCACATATCTGGAGAGATCAGCCTTCTCTTTCCTGAATAAACTTTAATAATGGGAGAGTTGCCTTGCATGAAATACCTCTTCTCATCAAAACCCATTCTGACCATTCCTTTTGTCACTATGCCCATAATGAGGACCCGATCTCAGCATGTTTTCTAATGGCAAGTACAAAGTCTGACCCAGGAGGAAATAACTTACATGCTAAAATAGTTGTAAGGTTATGCTAATTTTAATGGCAGAATCCTGAAAAAATACATGTGGGAGTGGATTCCTAGAGTATTAGACCAAGGAGAATGAAATATAACAAGTGGACTGGATTTTATCGAACTTATTGATGTGAGTGCACTTACCGGAAACCCCAGATTTAATATTGTATCTCGTGAAGCTAGATGTGGCTCAAACAGTTTGCCTGGTTTATATATTGACTCACCATGGGCTTATGTTTAATGAGATTGACATGTCTGAATTTCCTTGGCAAAATGTGAAGGAACCTGGAGTCTTATAAATACAACAATATTGAAGCACATTTATAGTGTGCTGCCTGAACACCCTGCCTCTACTCTCCACATCCCAAGGTGGCCCAAAGATACTTCCTTCACAATTGAGAAATTTGCTGGTGAAGAGAGCACCAGCATTCTTGAATGTTAGTTATATGGTGGCTGTCATCTGTAGGCCTCAAATGACCTCAATGTGAGGAATCCACATTGATATTTTGGTGGGAATATGAGCTCCCAGAGTGACACAGGTCATTTGGTAGTTTTTACTACCAAAGAAAGATGAAATGCATTTACAGAAAAGTATAGCAGAGACAAAGTGATAATTAGAAAGTTTTTGACTTACAGTGATCATTGCTGACCACCGTGTCCTTGGAAATGAAATAGATGGGCTACCCATGAAAATGTTACTTAATCTATGTCAGGATTTACCAAACTCTCCCTGGAAAGGTACAGATAGTAAATATTTTACACTTTTCACTTCAAGAGGCAAAATTAATGAGGTACTATATTACAGAAGATAATACAAATTTTTACAAAATTTTTGTTGATGAAATTTAAAATATAATACTACTAAATGAGTACAATTTTTTTTTGTAATACAGGTCTACGAATAAGGAAAAGGAATTTTTTGGGGGGATAACATTTCACTTAATTCAGGTTCAAAATTAGTGTTTTCTATCATTAAAGTGTTTGCTAATATCATCTGTCATGTTGATCTTTAATGAACTTTTATATATTTAATCTAATACTTGAAACTACATTTTTATACAGATAGGTATTGCCAAATATTAACATGAAATTCAGGAGCATGGATTTTTATTTGAGTATACTTATTGCTTAGAAGGTGTTTATGGAATTTTACTAGACTCTTCTCTTATATTTGCCTGTTAGCAGGTCATTACATTGCAAGAAGTTCCTCAGTTGTACAACTAAATCAATTTTGAAATACGGAAATTTCCTTTGCACTTCCATTGAGGTCAGAAAAACATTGCTGTAACCATTGTCTGAGCTTGAGAATGTATCTACTGCAAATTTATGTGGGAATGGAGATCTCATTCTTGTTTTAACCATTGACAGATTAGAAAGTGTATAAAGCAGCTTGACATTAATTGCAGTTCAAACATTGGTTGTCAAAGTAATTTTACTATAGTTAAGCTTCACATGTATAAGTGACATTTGCCTTATGATTTTAGGTTGAATTCATTAATAAACATTATTTAGTCTGTAGCAAAGGCTAATTTCCAAAGCTATTCAGTGTTTGATAATAATGGTTTAAACTAGTTCTTCTCTTTCAGAAAAAATTCAATGTCATCCCTCAGCTCAAAATTTTTATTGCAATAAAACTTTATCACTGTTAAACCATAAAATTGCCATGTTTAATGTTTAGCTTCTATCTCTGACAAAAATTCATGGAACCAACAATAAAATCTGCAGTTGTGAATGAAGTTCACCGCTGGTACTACTGGTTTAATAATACATAACAGATTCATGTACTTTTCACAAGATACCTATAACAGATACTACAACAAATAAACATAGACTTAAAAATTTTTACATCTTTATAAGCATTGCAAATTTGTCTGAGTCTTTTTCTGCTCCAGTTATATTTTTACTGCCCTCAATTATAACACATCATAGCAGATTCTACTTCATGTTATGCTAGATTCGTGTTTTCTTAACATCTGTGAACATATGCTTACCTGCATTCGTTCCACACAGACTATTCATACTGGCTTATTCTTTAGTCACTTCAAACTAGTCAAGTACTGATGCCTTGAATTAAACAATTGAACAGTATCGTAAACATCTGTCAATTCATAAAGAGCCAAAGAATACCACTTGAAATCATCTCTTTTGTTTTTTATTTGACCATTGGTGTTACTTTCAATGTTCTGAACTCTTCGAGCAACTGTTCTTGCTGAAATGCTAATAGTCTTGAACAAGTTTATTTTCTCTGGACTCATTTCTTTGGCTGCTATGATCAAACATAATTTAATGAATCCACCATTACTAAACGGCGTTCCTTGCTTGTTTGAACAAATGAACCATTGGAAACTATTGTGTCATTGCATAATAAACATAGTGCTTTGCCATTTAATTTGATAACAAAATAATCCACCCTTCACTGTACCTTAAAAGCACGCATGCAAAGTTCACTATTATTTTTTTGTCATGACATGATTATATGAACTGGTTAAAAATATTTCACCATGGAGGGATACATATGGCACTCAAAATGTCATCACATTATAATCGCATCGCCTTAACTTATAGTGTGCTGAGTGTCACCTTATAAACAATGAAGACACATCTCGTCTCTGATGCATCTGCTCAACTCTGCCATAGTAGTGTAAAATCATTCATAGACCACAAGTAACCAAATGAAGGTGGCTGGGTTCCAATACAATTTTATTTATGGACATTGCTCATAAAACTTTCATTTGTCACCAAGCCTATTTTCCTTTTGATATTTTCCAACCATTTAAATATGTAAAAGCCATTCTTATGTCATGGGTTTTACAACACAGAAGGCAGGCCAGATCTGGCCAGGGACTACCCTTTCCTTTGTCCAACCCCTGAACAATATAATGTAACTCCAGGTCTGAGAGCTAAAAACTTGACTTGAGTCATGTACAATAGATGACCATGACCTCTCACCTGGTTTCTAGATCCAAACCAGTTCACAGATCCAGATCCCTTTGGCTGAAGGGAGGACCATGTCCCCTTAAAGAAGGAACCTGCAGCATAGGACATACTATACACCTTCCTGCAAACCTTTTCTAAAGGGATCTGCGGTCATTGATTGGAGTGAATTTGCCCTGGGGAACAGATAATAGTTAGATCTTTTATGGATTCACTGAAAGCATCATGCAGAGAAGTAAGCCCCCAGTTTGTGAAAATATTAGGCAGCTTTTATATGTTTTTATACTGCATAATTGTAAAGAACCCCACTCTTCTTCCCCAAATGGCAAAGAACCCATCCTGGGGGCTGGCATTTTCACGCTTGCTTCCCTGCTCCCTCTGCCTGCTAACAGTGCTCATGGCAGACTCCCTGCCTGCCTTCCCATCATGTCATCCATAGGCTTGTCTCTGCCCTCTTTCTCTCCCTTTCCCAGCATCTGTGTGATCACGGCACTGTCCATTTATAGGACAATTGCTAAAATAGCAATGAGGTGAGATAGAAAACTAGCAGCCAAGAAATAACTTATTTGTGCTCATGTGCTTAAAAATAACCAATCTGGAATGACATTATAGGAAAAATCCAGATAAAACTGCACCTGCCCTGGTATGAAGTCACAAGTGGCTTTACTGCTGGATGCACTTTTCCCCTTCTGTACCACAAATATTTAAAAGCAAAACTAATCTCTGGCATTTCTTAATCTTTATTACCTCCAAAACATACCAAGGATAAATTCTTTCATTTAGTGTCCAGCCTTACCTTTTCCATTTTAAAGAAGAATAAATGGAGGTGTCGGCAGTTTAAGTGATATCTCATTTTCAGCTCACCTAAGAACTTAAAGAGTCATTTATCTGTGGAAGAGATTATGCAGCTTTTATGGGGGGAAAAGAATGAAAAAGAAAATAAAAGGCAAAGATGCAACAGCTACCACTACTACTGCCCTCCACCCCCACCTCTGCTGCCTGAGTTGTTTATCATGACCTTACTCCGTCCATCCCCCTCCTCTGCTCACTCCCCCTCCCATCCCCACAACCCTCCTCTGTTCTGGGAGCAGATAGGGAGCTGGATGAACAATCTTGAGAATGCAGATAGGTGACCTGGTTGTTGCCTGGACTTGTCTGCAAAATCTATCCTAGGAGTCTTATCAATCTGGGTGATGCCAGTGACTTGAATGATACCATCGATCCTGGGTTGAGCAAGTTTATAATTATAAATGACATGGTGGTGAAAGGCTAGCTAAAACTTTCCATGGGCAAATCAGAATCCATAAAGATCTCAACAAGCAGACCTAGGAGATTAATTAGATCACTTAGGTCCAAACTAATGAGTAAGAGGAGAGAAGGTTGGCATATGTTACAAAGATTTGGCAGTTTTGTTGACTGTAGGTTCAGTTAAGTCATTCATATGATGTAGTTATCTATATCATCACATGCAATTGTATGTTAGGGAAACTTTCTAAATGTTCTCATAGCATCATTTGCTGAATCCTGTTACAAATGTTCATCACACGGTATTGCAGTTGTTTCTCTTACCTCCTACACTGTAAGCTTTTGAAGGCAGAAACTGTCCTTTTTTAAATCCACATGTATAGCATAATATATGACCCGTGTGGGAACTTAATGTCAATTATCAAAGTGATGTGGAATATAGCTTTTAACTATAAAATGCAATACCGTTTACAGAAAATCAAGGTAAAGTTATTTGAAAATGGTAATATTCTTTATGTTGTATTAAGATGAAGTTATATGAGATAGCATAGTGATGAAGGATGAGTGCTCTGAAATTAGTTTCTAGGTTCAAATTTTGTCTCTGCCATTTACCAGGTGAACACTCTCGATCAATTTCCTTTCTCTACCTTAGTCGGTATAAATGGGAATATAAGTGCTTGCTTCATAGAGCTCTTGTGAGAATTAAATAAAGCAACACATGTAAGATACTTAAAACAGGCCCGGCACATTGTAAATATTCAATATATTTTAATAATACTGTTATCATTAGTAGTATTAAAATGATGATAATCATGATGGTGACAACTCCATGACTGAAGTTATATGACAGTGATATACTGTGAGACAGTCTTTACAGCATATAAAACAAAGGATTAGCATATAGAATAGATTAAAAAGTCAAAATTTTAATTTCTAAAAAACACCAAAAAATGAGGAAAAGATATGAGGTAATTAACCGCAGTAGAAACTTAAATAGCTAGCAAACATATAAGCTAAAAACTCATTAATAATTTGGAAAATATAGCCGGGCACGGTGGCTCAAGCCTGTAATCACAGGACTTTGGGAGGCCGAGACGGGCGGATCACGAGGTCAGGAGATCGAGACCATCCTGGCTAACACGGTGAAACCCCGTCTCTACTAAAAAAAATACAAAAAAACTAGCTGGGTGAGGTGGCGGGCGCCTGTAGTCCCAGCTACTCCTGAGGCTGAGGCAGGAGAATGGCGGGAACCTGGGAGGCGGAGCTTGCAGTGAGCTGAGATCCGGCCACTGCACTCCAGCCTGGGCGACAGAGCGAGACTTCGTCTCAATAATAATAATAATAATAATAATAATAATTTGGAACATATAAAGTAAAACCTATGAAATAACATTTCTTACCTACTAAATTGACAGAAATTTCAAAGTCTGATGACATCAAAAGTTGGCAAAGATCTAGCATGATGGGAACCCTCATGGGCGGTGGAAGTGTAAATTTGCACAACCACTTTGGAGAGCTATAGTTAATATTTAATAAAACTGAACACATGCATATCTAAGAGTCTGGTAGCCTCACACCTGCACTATCCAAGGGGTTCCTGAGCATAAAGAATTTTATGGACTGGCCTAAGAGCCTGCCGATGTTCAGAAAAGCCCTCTCTACACCCAGCCATATCTTGCTTTAGGGCATTGCTCCTGAGTTCAAAACCCTTTGGGTAACTGAAAAAGAAGCTGCTTCCTTTAATGATTACTTAGGGCCCAAAAAGCCTGTGGGCTTCTAGTCGTCTTTCCTATATCACACACATTTCTGTTAAGAGTGAAGCTTTGTGATCAAATGAGATACTCAGATACATGGTAGAGAGAGATGGAGGTGATGACAATCTACTGTCAGAAATTGTAATAGTGGTGGCGGCAAGAGAGCCTAGGAAAGCAAATCAGGGGTGAAATGTTTTGAATACTTTATGGCTGTTTTTCCTATCTTTAAGTGTAGGCAATTCTGCTTCACTTTTCTCAACGTTTATGCCTAAAAAGTATTGTCAGCTGGAAAGAAAAGCACCTTGGGCTAGCCAAAGAAGTATGTTGATGACTCTGATTCTTCTAAACACATCTAAAATGTTTTCTGGAATTATCAAATTTCCCAGAGTAAATTAGATAAAATCCACAAATAAAATACTTTCATAATTTATCTCAGATTTGGTGTGTGCGCTTTGATAAAGCGGTTAAAATCCACATTATTAAAGCACATCTTTAAACATGTATTCTAATTGAAGTTTATCATCATCTAATTTTACTTATAAAATTATTAACGCTTTCTATACCTATAAACAAAAAAATAAATAAAATTACATGCTTTCTTCCAGACTGATGAGTTTTAGCATTAGGTAGTTTTCGCCTCTTTTAAATACTAGGGAAAGCATTATCCTGAGGTCTACAAATGAATGGTGTTATGTGTTATATTTAAATTTGATTCTAATTTAATTATTCACCAAAGCAGAACTCCAACAATAAGTATATACACACACATCTACCAAAGAAATACATATACCTCGCTTCAAACATAACTTACAATTTTAGCTTAAAAGTATATTATTATAAATTACATACCCAGAAACAGCATCATGATTTTCTAACTTACTAAAAAGTGAATAAATTAATGGGGCCGGGCGCGGTGGCTCAAGCCTGTAATCCCAGCACTTTGGGAGGCCGAGACGGGCGGATCACAAGGTCAGGAGATCAAGACCATCCTGGCTAACACGGTGAAACCCCGTCTCTACTAAATAATGCAAAAAACTAGCCGGGCGAGGTGGCGGGCGCCTGTAGTCCCAGCTACTCGGGAGTCTGAGGCAGGAGAATGGCGTAAACCCGGGAGGCGGAGCTTGCAGTGAGCTGAGATCCGGCCACTGCACTCCAGCCTGGGCGACAAAGCGAGACTCCGTCTCAAAAAAAAAATAAAAATAAAAATAAATAAATTAATTAATGGTACTATATTTACATTATTTTAATCTCTTTACAGTATGCATTCTGAAATTTATTTATCAGTAGTTTTAGCACTATTTATTTATTTATTTATTTATTTGAGACAGAGTCTCTCTGTTGCCTCCGGGGTGTGATGGTGGTGTGAACATGGCTCACTACAGCCCCCGCTTCCTGAGGCGATCCTCCCACCTCAACCCTCCAAGTAGCTTGGACTACAGGCCCATACCACCACGCTGGGCTAATTTTTGTATTTTTTGTAGAGACGGGGGTTTCACCATGCTGCCTGGGCTGGTCTTGAACTCCTGAGCTCAAGCAATCCTCCTGCCTCGGCCTCCCAAAGTTCTGGGATTACAGGCATGAGCCACCATGCCCGACCAGCAATATTTAACATTTACTCAATATTAAATGCAAATTAAATTCGAGAATTACTTGATAGCATTTTAAAATCTTATATTAACATATTTATTTGAATTAAGAATGAAATTAGACTATTTCTGTCAGAAAAAAAGTCTTATTTTGCTGATAGGTTTAACAAAAGGTATAGGCTTTGCCAACATAGGGAGGATATTTTTGATAAATTAAGTGAGATAAATCTTCTGTTTCAAGGTTTAGATGAAAATATATTTTACAGCATTTGATAAGATAAATATCTTTGCCAGTAATAAAATTAGTGTTTTTCTATATTTCCAGCTGTTAGAGGCACTATTGCTGTTCTGTTGCCTATTCCAGCAGCCACCTGTGAGCTCATTGTACCTTCTAGAGTCTTAAACACCCAAGTCTTTCTGCTTCTTGGCATAAGGAGGACTCGCGCTCTCTCTAGTCTTCCGCCTTGTACAGGGCGACCGGAAGGGCCAGGGAAAGTAATGAAAGATGGAAGTCCATGGATGAATTCTCCGCTTCTCTATTCTTTATTGGGACAGTTCTGAAGTGCATTCTGCAGGATACGCAGAAGGTGGGGCTGGGCTCTGTTGCCTACAGTAGCAACCCACTCACTAACTCACTTTTATCTTGTTTTTTCCCTCTCTGGCTCACTCTCCTCACTGACTCAGCTGTACTTTCTGGAATCACCTATCAGGTAAACTTCTTCAACTCAAGACTTCATCTTAGGGTCTGCTTTTTTGTGGGAGCCCAAACTAAGACACCAATCCATTCTACGCAGGGGGCCTTTAAATAAAAGAGCAACAGGTATATTTAAGAGTTATTTGATTAGGGTTGGTAAACTCTTTTTGTGTACCTCTCAGAATTCAAGAATGTGAATAACTCTTACAATTGGGCAGTAGATTGTCTGCACGTTAGGTGGTTTTTGACACTTTCATGAATTTAAATAATAGAATTTTTAGCAAGAGCACTAAAAATATTTTGTCAGTAAATTACTAGGTGGTGTTGGGTATTTGACTTGAATGGAACATATAGAATTGCAGGAAACTGCTTTAAACGAATGCCATTTGCTCCCATTTATTTATTATCATGAATATATTTTCTCAGCACTTACTTCTACAAAAGTGAGGGAGGGACAAAAATGAGTACAGAAATCTGTATTGTTCCAGCATTAAGCCATTCATCAATGGATACATGAACTAACTGGGGAGAGAAGCACCATTTCTATAATTAAGAGAAGAATTTTCTATGGAACTTTATTTTTTCTGTTTAATAAACTACAAATTAATTATAGTTTTATGGTTTTGGTGTCTTGATCAACTGGGTAACAATTACAATAACTCAAGCCAGAAGAAAGTGTTTAACACTTACTGCCTTATGGCCCCAGGAAATAAGACATTTTAAAAATTCAATTTCTATCCATAATTTTGTCAAAGAGAAGTAAGATAGGGTGGTCAAAAAAGAGACTTTCTGGCACAAAAATATATTACAATAAGATAAAATTCTGTGGGAGAATTGGAATGAAAAGGAGAAAAAGAAAAGTTATAAGATTTCCACAAGAGATTATGCATGCATGTTTATAATGGATTATGAGAATTGAATTAAATTGTTATGGTATCTAGATTCCTTTGAATACATTTTAGAAAGTGATATAACCATTTTATTTTAAAGCATCAATAATTACAAAAAGTCAGAAGTTTTATCCTTTGAAACTCTTTAAATCTATGATCTAAATTGTTCAATGTCAATATTAAAATATGTAAGGAGTAGACAGTTTTTACAAATTCCTTTAAAGGTTATACAAGAAATAAATTTGAAGGCTGGGCTAGAGTGCATCCTCCCAAAATTCATATGTTGAAGTCCTAATATTCACTACCTCAGAATGTGACCTTATTTGGAGATAGGGTCTTTACAGAGGTTATTCAGTCCACTTAAAACAAGGTCACTAGAGTGGGCTTTAATCCAATAGGACTGGCGTCCTTTTAAATAAGGGAATTTGGACACAGAGATACACAGAAAGGGAAAATGATGTAAAGAGACACGTGAAGAAGATGGCCATCTACAGGCCAAGTAGACAGGCTTGGGCCAGATCTTACTACCACAATCCTCAGAAGGAACCAACCCTGCCAACACCTTGATCTTGGACTTCTGGCTTCCAGAACTGTAAAACAATACATTTTTGTTGTTCTAAGCCACCCAGTTTGTGATAATTTGTTGTGGCGCCCTAGCAAACTAATACAAAGAGAATTCTCCTGGAGAAACTCTCATACTTGCAGATAAGAAACATGTAAAGGACATTCATTGAAGAGTTCTTTGCATTAGGGGAATGGATAAACAAAATGTGTATTCCAGAAATTCCTATTTAGTTAGTGCTGAGGATAGGTTCTTGGAAATGGAAATACAATTCTGGGTCTTTCTGACATAGTCCCTTTAGAGACAGGCTGCTGTTGGTCCAAACTGGCAAATGCTCTTCCATTCCCTTCCAGTCCCCTGAGGTCATACGTGCTTGGCCCATAGTTTCCTCTAGCTTTCTTTTGTACAATTGTTTGGCAATTTTCAGAGTGGCAGTGATATTTTAGACATACTTCATAATATCAAATAACTTCTACCAGTTCCTAAATTGCAGACTAATTTTTGCCCTTCACTATTTTCTTAGATGTGCCTCTCTCTGCACATCTATAAAACGTGAACTCTAAAATTCACCATGATTCTCCTTCTTTGTTTCTTTCCAGTAAATCCAGTTCTATTTTTCTCTTCTGCTGCAGAGAAAAATAGATAGAACCCAAAATAAATGACAGAACTCAAGCAATAAGATGGATCAGTGGGATGGATGGCAAAATGAGTAGATGGACAGGGATGTGACAAAGTGAGGGTAGTAAAAGATGGATGGTAGCATCTAAGTGGCAGCATGTATAAAACATTATTATAAAAACCTAAAAGTTCACTTTGTAGTATTTTTTAAAATTCTCACAACAAAATGTTGGGAAAAAATGAAAAAAAAAAAAAGTCATACAGAATGGCAGCAGTGCAGAGCAAACAATATACATTACCGAACAGATCTAACTCGAGTGTCCAAGGTCAATGTCGACAGTAATATGTCATGTTGATAGCTCATGTTGATAGCGTGCACCCTGGAGATGATAGGATGAGTGGCACTATCCTGTGATTTTCATTTCAAAAACCCATAACCCCTGTCTAATCATGAGAAAAACATCAGACAAATTCCAACTGAGGCACTCTCTGCAAAACACCTGACCAGGAAACCTTAAAACTGTCAACAGTCATCGAAATTAAGGAAAATCAGAAACTATCACAGCTAAGAGGAACCTACGGAGATGTGACGATTAAATGTGTTATGGCATCCTATATGGGATTGTGGAAAAGAAAGAGTAATCAGGTAAAAACTAAGGAAATTTCAATAAAGTATGGATATTAGTTGATAATAACATGTCTATACTGGTTTATTAGTTGGACCAATTATACCATTCTAATATAAAATGTTAACAATAGGAGAAACTGGGTGTGGAGGGAATGGGAGCTCTCTGTTCTATCTTCACAATTTTCCTGTAATTCTAAAGTTGTTCTAGAATAAAAAGGCTACATTTAAAAACAGCAAATAATTACCTAAAGTAATGTTGTTTTGTAATATTACAGGTGTTGTTAGATATACAGTCATATGCCACCTAACAGTGTTTCAGTCAATGATGGTCCCCATAAGATTATAATACCATAGTTTTACTCTACCTTTTCTATGTTTAAAGACACAGATATTTACAAATATGTCACAATTGCCTACAGTATTCAGTACAGCAACATGCAGTACAGGTTTGCAGCCTAAGAGCAATAGGCTGTACCACATAGCCTAGGTGTGTCATAGGCTGTACCATCTAGGTTTATGGAAGTACACTGATGTTCACACAATGACAAAATTGCCTACTGACACATTTCTGAGAATGCATCCCCCTTGTTAAGTGACATGTGACTGTATAATCTTCTAAATGCAGTTGTAAGGCCTTTATTTGTGTCTCTATAAAATAAATGCTTTTCTTTTCAATGTTGGTCATTATAGTACAAACTAAAGGTGAGACCAAGAGACAGAAGTTATGTGTGGATTTAAAGTATCTAGTTAGCTTAATTGGAATAATCAAACTTTGTGGTTTTCATTTTGTTTTTTGAGGATGAGAAGATGTGGTAGGATAATGTCAAATAAACAATTAAATTAGAATGAAAGCAACAGCATTTCCCCAGATTTGAATTAGTAATTCATGTTACACAGATGCACACAGATAAACAAAAAATACTTCCTGACAACTGTGAGAGAATTCTTGTTTAACTTATTTGTAATAGACCTGCACAAGATATATAAATGTATTGACTGTAATTCTTTTGCTAAGGTACTAATCATTATATTTTAAAGGTATGGAAATATCTATATAAAGAATGTCCTTAAGGGAGCTACTTAACCATTCTTTCCCTCTTTTTGATCTACAACTGGTTACATCACAACCTGGTATCCAGACCTTTTTCTGTCTCCTGGACTCTCCTCCTGGGCCTTCTCCGTCAGTTGCTTAACTCTTGCTTATCCCATTAAGGCTTTAGTTCAAAAGAGTTCAGCTGCAAAGTTTTATGGGTCTTAAAAATAACATTTTGCATTTATACTTAAAATTGCAAAGTATTTCTACATATATGATCTTATTTGATTCTCATGGAAATCTTATGAAATACTTCTTTCTTAGCTAAGGAAACTGAGGCATTGAGGGTAAGCTTAAGGGCATCACCGACTCCTTATGTTGGTTATTCTTCTTGGCTACCTGACCTCTGTTTACTCTTGAAGCATTTGGAGCATCTTCCATCTTACCCGGCAAGCACGCACCTTCCCGGACTCTAATTCAGATAAGACATAGGCACATAGCCCTGCTATGAAACACCCCCTGCCTCAGCCCCAGAATCAGAAGTTAGAGGAATAGAAAAGCAAGATGCCTTCTGGAGATGAGATAGAGCAGCTGCATCTAGTTTCAGGAGGTAGCAGGAACTACAATTCTAGTCTCTGTGTTGAAAATCAGATGCCCAAATATGTATGGGTCTGGTTTTTCTATTCTCTTTCAATGGCCTATTTGTCGATCTTTATGCCAATTGTTATCATACCAGCTTTAAAGTAAGTAAAGACCTTTCATCTTTACATATAGAGACATGGAGTACTATAAATTTCCTTTTAAGTACTACTCTAGTATTCTACAGATTTTAATATGTTGTTTTCATTTTCATTAATTTCAGTACACTTTCTAATTTCCTGTTTGATTTTTTTTCTGGCTCATGAGTTGCTTAAAAGTATTATTTTTTTCCCCAGATATTTAAGCACTTTTCAGATATCTTTATCTTGTTGATTTCTAAGTTAATTCTATTGTGATCACATCACACAGTTTCCATGATTTGAATTCTTTTAAATCCATTGGCACTTGTTTTATGGCTCAGAATATGTTCTATCATAATAGATAGCCCATATGCATTGAAAGGAATGTCTATTCTTCTGTTATTGTGTAGTGTGCTCTATAAATGCTAATTTTGTCAAGTTGATTGATAGTGATTTTTTAAATTTTTTCCTTGTATCGCATCCTGTTGCATTTTAATGATAGTGATTTTCTAACTTTCTATAGCTTTGCCAATTTTCTATCTTGTTTAATCAATTACTGAGAGATAATATTACAATCTGCAATTAAAAATGAGGACTTGTCTATTTCTCTTTGCTTATTTACTTTGAAACTTTGTTATTAGGTGCATACAAGTTTAAGATTGCTATATTCTCTTGATAAAATGACCATTTTTTCATTATAAAATGACTCTATCTCGTAATTTTTTTCACTTTGAAATATACTTTATCTGATAGCAATATTGTCATCCCAGTTTTCTTTTAATTCGTGTTAGCATTTTATATCTTTTTTCATGCTTTTATTTTTAACCTATTTATATCATTATATTAAATGTAGATTTCTGCAGGCAGTATATAATTTGACAATTTCTAATTTATAATGGAGGTAATTAGACATTTCATGTGATAATTGATAATTGATACAGTTAGGTTTAAAGCTACTGTTTTGCTGTTTGTTTTCTATCTGTTCTTTGTTACATATTTCTTTTTCTGTGGCCCTTTGTATTAATCAAACGTTTTTATTATTCCACTTCATCTCCTAGCTCCTTAGCTAGATCTCTTTGTTTTGTTATTTTACTGGTTACTCTAGCATTTATAGTACACAGTATACATCTCTAACTTATCACAGTCTGCATTCTAGTAATGCTCATACCACTTCATATATAATATGATATTATATGTCCATTTTCTTTCTCTCAGCCTTTGTGCTATGTTTACCATACATTTTACTTCAACATCTTTAAGTATTTTTTTGTAGTATAGATCCAGTGGTGATGAATATTTTCACCTTTTTTACGTCTTCAAAGTCCTTCTTCACTTTTGTTTTTGAATTATATTTTCACCATAGAATGATAGATTGGCAGTTGATTTTTTTCATTTTAGAATTTTAAAGCTGTTTTTCTTCTTTTACTTAGATTGTTTCCAGTAGAAATTTTGCTGTCACTATTACTACCCTCCTAAGTATTCTATTCCATGACCCATTTTCCAGTCTAGCCGGGCACAGACACTATTCCCAGCCTTGTGTGAGCTCTGACTCTGACTACCCTCTCTTCCTTTCAGGTGTTTTTTCTCTGGTCTCAGGTAGTTTTTCTTTACCATGTGTGCTGCTCAGAATGAGTACCTCTCTAGAAGTACAGAGGCTCAGTGCTCAGGACTCAAGAAGGACCCTATGCACATCTTCAGAGTTATCACTCCATGCAGCTCTCTCCTCTCTGATGCTGTAACCTGAAAACTTTAACTATGGTGAACTCTCTGGAGGCACCACCTCCTCAACTCAGGGTGAGCAGCAGACTCCTTTTGGGTGCACCCTTGCTGCACCACAGTCTAGAAATTCTCTCAAGGTGGTAAACTGAAGGAATTGTAAGGCATCCCCATCTCTTAAAAATACCTGCCCTTCATTGCCTAATGTCCAATATCTTGAAATCTGTTTCTTCATATATTTTTGTCCAATTTCTTAGTCATTCCAAGTAGGATGGGAAATATGGTTCCCTATTACTCCATTTTGGTAGGAAGTGCACCTTTTGTCTGCCAATTCCTTTCCTTATCAGTTTCTTTCAACTTATATAACAGAGTTGATATCTATTGTTTGCGAGTCAGAGGTCTGGCAGATACACATCTACCTTTCCCTTTCTTTAGATACTCAACTTATCTCCCAGTCTTGTCAGTTTTATTTTTTAAATAGCTTCTTACTTGCAGTAAGTTTATGCATGTGTGTATGTATATGTAGAAAATGGTATGTGTGATTATTGTGTTCCAGGTACTTTTCTAAGCATTTTACTTCTATTAAATCCTCTCAATAACCCTATGATATAGAAATCATTATTGTATCTCATTTGTACAGCTGAGGAAACAGGCATGGAGAAGTAAAGTAAGTTTTCAAGGTCATAGGGTAAGTGATTGAAAACCAGCAGTGTGAACCACATCCTATGGAAACACTACTGCCTTTTTACAAATACTTCTACTCCCTTACATCTCCACTTAGGTCTCCACACAACCACCCTAGTTCAAGCTAGCATCGTCTCTTGCCTGAGCTACCATGTAATTGGTGTTGCTATTTCCCAAACCATTTTCTTCTTTAGAGTTAGAGTAATCTTTCAAAACCCGAATCTGATTGTGGGGGATCTGCCAGAGTGGTGGGGAAAACTATAGGGAAAGGATGCAAGCCTTCTGAAAGGTCGGAAGGTTCTGCAGAGCCCCAGGGGAGAATACCTGAAGGCAGCTGTCCTGTAACCCTGAGGCAAAGGGCAAGGGGTAGGTACAAGGGAATGTGGGGGAATTTATCTTCAACAGGCTTGTTTACTTATGTTGACCAGGAACTGACCTTTGATCATCCCTGTGCATGACGTTCCCTGAAAGAGGAACAGTATGTGGGCTCCAGGTTTTCTGAATAAAAGCAAGCTGCTCCAGCTTCTCAGGGCTGCTCTCTGGCCACTAGAGCCAGGCAATCACCTAGCTGCTCTTACACTGCATACCTGTGTCTGAGTAATCATTTCATCTGTCAGCCAGGGTCTGCAGCACAGACCCAGCATCTGATTATATGTTCGCAGTGTTTAACACCTATTGGTGGCTTCCCCCATCCTATTAGGAAGAGACAAAAACTCCCTAACATGCCTATGGTGCTCTCCTGGTCTCACCCTTCCACACGCCACAGCTTCACTTTCTATTCTGCTTGCTTCTTCTTTTTTTTTTTTTTTTGCCATCCACTACAATGGTCTTTTTTCAGAACCCTTGCTCCCTTCTACCACATGACTCTTGTTCACGCTATTCCTCCCCCACCCCCACCCCATGTAGAACATCATTCCTTACCTGTTTTGCCGAAAAAATATTATCTATTTTGACTCACCATAAGATGTTCAGCACCTGACATAGAGTGTAGCATATAGAAGACATTCTATAATTTGTTGGAATGAATGAATGAATGAATGAATGAGAGGATAAGCTTCTTGACTAAGGTGACACAGTAATAAGTTGGGACATTAGAATCATGCTCTGATTCTTGGCCCAGTTAGAGTTTTCATGTGGCATTTGAATTAGAAGCTTGAAAGAAAGTTTTGACTGCTGCCAACTTCTTCTCATATCCATTTTGGGGTGATGGTACCCCAGCCTGCACATCTCTTGGAAAGTCAGCCGCTCTCTGATGCCCACGACTGGTTACTGGTGCATTTGGCCTAAGGAGTTGTTAGACTATTAAGTTATTTATGGGTGACTCTAGTCTGTAGGAATTCTGGTTGATACAGTAATTGGTCTAAGCATCAGGTTTGAATGACTCAGCTGTGTTCCTAGTGAATTAACAATAACTGGTGATAGAGATTTAGAACAGACACCTCCGGGTAATCAGCTGTTTTAAATAGCACATTAAACAATGCAGTACTTAACCCTGGAGGTGAACCATAAGTGTTGTATTAGTTGCAGTAAGTACTATGCTATAGCTCTAGATGTGGAGCTAGAAACCCATTCTTTATTTCTAAATGAATGTGCTTTTCACAAAGAACACAGGCTCTTGATGAATGGGGAGTACACGAACTTCAGCTCCCAGACTCCAAAGACCCAGTGCTTACAAGGGAGAAGCATGTATAACCTGAATGTATGCTTAAGGAAACACCAGACAAACTTGAATTGAGAGGCAGTTCTCAAAAGTGTCAAGGTCATCAAAGAGAAAAGTGCCTCCCGGGTTGGAGTCATGACAACTAAATGCAATTTGGGAATACTGGTTTGGATGCTAGATCACAGGAAAAACATTAGTGTGACAACTGGCAAGATTTGAATAAGGTCTGTCAATTGTACTACAGTTACAGTTATGGAAGAGCTGGGAGGTGAGTATATATGAAAGCTCTGTGGACTATTTTTACAACTTGGCTGTAAGTCTATACTAAATGTTGAAAACACCACTAAAATAAATAAATAAGTAAACAAAAACCCAAATACATAAATAAAAAGAAGATAAACAATTTTTATGCAAAGTGCATAGAAAAGGCTTAAAATTTCAGGCAGGTTTCAAAGCATGAAGAAGAGGGTGAGGAGAGGACAGAATTGATCTGTTAGCCTATGGACCCTCAGAAAAATTGAGTTCTTCATTATTTTATAGAAGAACAGAAGCGTCACCCTGGTCCCAGCAGATGCAACAGCATCAAGCACAGAACAGGCACCTGCCTTGCTGAGGAGCCTAATTCTGATGCGGCCAGTTGGGTGATGGCCTAAGTCTTAGCAAAAATTCTGGACATCAGGGCTTGTCTATCCAGGTAAAAATGGGCTATTAATCCTTTTTAAATACACACTTATTTTTAGTAGAGACAGGGTTTCATCGTGTTGGTCAGGATGATCTCGAACTCCTGACCTAGTGATTCACCCTCCTCAGCCTCCGAAAGTGCTGGAATTACAGGTGTGAGCCACCACGCCCTGCCTACTAAAAATACACACACACACACACACACACACACACACACACACAAATTAGCTGGGCATAGTGGCAGGTGCCTGTAATCTCAACTACTCCGGGGGGCTGAGGCAGGAGAATCGCTTGAACCCGGGAGGTGGAGTTGCCGTGAACCGAGATTGCACCACTGCACTCCAGATCAGGTGACAGAGTGAAACTCCGCCTCAAAAAAAAAAAAAAAAAGTACACCTAAAACCCAGTTACATGCTTATACTTCAGTATAGCATGGGTGCCTCAGCTGCTGAACTGTAATAATGTTGCTTGACCAGTTTTACCTCTAAGACCTATAAGCTTCAAACGCAAAGGCTGGTGACTAGAGAAGTAAAATATTTTTTCAAAATAGTATCAACATAAAAGCAGATTGTTCCTTTCCAAAACAATTATGGTCCAATTATTTCACATGAAGAAGTAGGGACTTAAAGAAGCTACTGACCTGCAGAAGACGCTAGTGGATACAAGGGGTTGCAGTGACTTAAGCCCAAGACCAATGTATCATTGGGAGGAGTGACCCCTCCCATCCTCTCCAGGCCCCGGGTTTCCGACTTGTAAAAGTAGTAGTCCAGCTAGGTAATCTCCAATGTGTCTTCTAACTTTACTAAGCTATAATTTAATGAAAGAGTATTTATTCAAATGAAGAATACAGACTAAAGGCAATTGCCACAATTACCATTACAACCAACATCTTGGTACTGCTGAATGAGAGGCACTTCTCTCTCTAGTTGGGAAAAATAACCAGCTATGTCTCTATCCCTGTGATCTGGACCCTGTGGCCGCTTGGCTTCTTGGGCAGTAGATCACATCATTTCACTTCTGTATTTTCAATTCTTTTCCATTGGCATTTACGCATCTTTGAGTCACTCCTAGCTTGAAACAACAAACAAACACAAAACAAATGAAAATCTTCCTTTATAGCTCTCTCTAACCCTTCACAGCCAAACTTTGGGAAAAAACTTAATATATTTTCTATATTCATTTTTTCCTTTTCCACTGGCTCCTTAATCTACTTCACCATTCACTGAAGCCACCCAATAACATCTATGCCACAAAACACAGCAGTCATTTTCAGTTCTGATCTGACTGGACTTCTCAGACCACTGAATACTGTGAGTCACATTCTCCTTGAAATACTTTCTTTCCTCAGCTTCCCTGATACTACCCAATTTCTGGATTTTCTTCTGGTTGTTGCAAAAGTAATTGTGGTTTTTGCCACCGAAAATAGTGGCCAAAGCCACAATAACTTTTGCACCAACCTAATATTTCTCTGACACCTCCTCCTTGTTATTCTTTGTCTACTTCTCCTTCTCTGTCTAGCTATGAAATCTTGTAAATTTATTAAGAATAGATCCTAGGCCCTCAATCCTTCTACTCGTGACTTTTTATTATTAAATATTATTATTTCTGTGTCTGGACTTCCCATTATTTAACTTTAAGTTCCAAACTATCAACTCAACAGATCTATGTGGCTATCTCAAAAAAACCTCAAATTTGATGTGTCTAAAACTAGTGCACCCTTCACACCAAATCCCTACACCTGTCCTGTTCTTTTTCCCATACTCTGTCTCATAGTGGTATCACCACACTTGCCTTTGCCATCCAGGATTCTGGGCGTTATGGATGACAAGTTCCTCTCCTTCATTCCATATTCAACCATCACCAAGGAGATACTTTCCATCTTGTTACCTAAAAATTTCTCACGTCCACTCACTTTCTTTATTCCTGCCACTTCTCCTCTGGTCAAAGCAAATGTGCACTGTCATGAATGGCTGCAGGAAACCTCCTAATTGGTTTCTTGTCACCTTCCTGGCACCAGCATCTTTCCACCATTTCATCCTTTCAGTCTTTTCTCTGTACCGCATCCAAAATGACCTTTTATGAAAACTATTTATTTTGAAATAATCATAAATTTGCGGGAAGTTACAAAGATAGTACAGAGAGGACTCATGTATTCTGCATCCAGTTTTCCCAATACAATAAGATACATCTTATGTAATCATAATACAATATGAAAACCGGGTATTTGACATTGGTAGCATTTGTGTTTATAGTTCTACGTGATTTTGTCATGTGTAGATTTATGTTACCACCACTATAGTAATTACTATACAGAACTATTCCATCAGCACAGAGACCTTCCTTGTGCTACCTCTCTATGTCATACTTACCTCTCCCTTCTGTCCTCCACCATCTCTAACTTCTGCAACCATTCACCTGTTTTCCACCTCTATAATTTTCACTTTTCAAGAATGTCATACGCATAAAAAGTCATAGACCATGTGACATTTTCAGATTTTTTTTTTAACGTAACTTAATGTCCTTGAGATTCATCTGGTTTTTTTCCTCAGTATAATGTTTTTGAGATACATCTACATTGTCACATATATTGGTGGTTTGTACTTTTTTTTATTGCTGATGAGTATCCCATGGTATGGATGTACCATAGTTCTATATTGAATAGCGGTTGTGGCAGAGGTTATCCATGCCTTCTCCCCAATCTTATGCAGAAATATTTCAGCCTTCCACCATTAAGTCTGATGTTAAGTGTCTTTACTAAATTGAGGATATTCCCCTCTATTCCTATTTTTCTGGTAGTTTTTATCGTAAACGAGTGTCAGATATTGTCAAATGCTTTTCACACATGGATTGATATGATCATGTAATTTTCTTCTTTAACCTGTTAATATGGCAGATTACATTGACTGATTTCCAAATATTGAGTCAGGAAGTCATAGTACGAGGAATTAGGCAAGAGAAAGAAATAGAAGGCATCCAGGCCGGGCGCGGTGGCTCAAGCCTGTAATCCCAGCACTTTGGGAGGCCGAGACGGGCGGATCATGAGGTCAGGAGATCGAGACCATCCTGGCTGACACGGTGAAACCCCGTCTCTACTAAAAAATACAAAAAACTAGCCGGGCGAGGTGGCGGGCGCCTGTAGTCCCAGATACTCGGGAGGCTGAGGCAGGAGAATGGCGTGAACCCGGGATGTGGAGCTTGCAGTGAGCTGAGATCTGGCCACTGCACTCCAGCCTGGGCGGCAGAGCGAGACTCCGTCTCAAAAAAAAAAAAAAAAAAAAAAAAAAAAAAAAAAAAAGAAGGCATCCAAATAGGAAATAAGTCAAACTATCTCTCTTTGCTGATGGTATCATTCTATACCTAAAAATCCCTAGAGTCCACAAGAAGGTTCCTGGAACTGATAACTAACTCTAGTAAAGTTTCAGGATATAAAAATCAATGTATGAAAATCAATGGCATTTCTATATACCAATAACATTCAAGCTGAGAGCCAAATGAAGAACGCCATTCCATTTACAATAGACCCCCCCGCCCCCGCAACACACACACACACAATACCTAGGAATACATCTGGCTAATGCATTGAAAGATCTTTACAAGCAGAATTACAACACACTGCTGATGACACAAATAAATAAAAAACATTCTGAGACAGCCAAGTATAAAGGAGTCCCCAGAGAACCTCTGACAGGCCTGAGCACTGAAAGAATGGGGTGGAGCTGTGGGAAGTTCACACGCTTTGCAGTGGGGAGGAGCCTGGCCTCTCCTATTCTGGGATGGTAACCTGCAATTCAATCTGTGAGGCAGGAAGCCAGTTAACAGGACTCTTGCTTTGTGGAGAGTCCATGTTTCCCTTTTTTTTTTTTCCTTTTCACCCAATAAACCCTGCCCTTCTCACCCTTCAAAGTGTCTGTGAGCCTAATCTTTCTGGATCATGTGACAAGATTTTCCTGCACAACAATTCCATGCATGCTCATGGATTAGAAGAATAAATAGTGTTAAAATGGCCACACTGCCCAAAGCAATCTGCAGATTCAACACCATTCCTATCAATCTACCAATGTAATTGTCAACAGAACTAGAAAAACTATTCTAAAATTCTTATGGAACCAAAAAAAGAGCCTGAATAACCAAGGCTCTCCTAACCAAAAAGAACAAAGTCAGAGGGTTTGTTCTTTTCTTCAAACTATACTATAAGTTTACAGTAACTAAAACAGCATGGTACTGGTATGAAAATAGACACATAGACCAGTGGAACAGAGTAGAGAACCCAAAAATAAAGCTGCACATCTACAGCCATTTGATCTTCAACAAAACCAACAAAACTAAGCAATGAGGGAAGGACTATTCAATAAATGGTGCTGTGATAGTTGTCTAGCCATATGCAGAAAAATGAAACTGGACCCCATTTGCCATATACAAAACTTAACTCAAGATGAATTATAGATTTAAATGCAAGACCTCAAAACTATAAGAATCCTAGAAGAAAACCTAGGAAACATCATTCTGGACATTGGCCTTGAGAAAGAATTTATGACTAGGTTCTCAAAAGCAATTGCAACAAAAACAAAAATTGACAAATGCGACTTAATCAAACTAAAATGCTTCTGCACAGCAAAAGAAACTATCAATAGACTAAATAAACAACCTACAGGATGGGAGAAAATATTCACAAACTATGCATCTGACAAAGGTTTAATATCCAGACTCTATAAGGAACTTAATTCAGCAAGCAAAAACCAAAATAACCCCATTAAGAAGTGGGAAAAAGACAAGTACAGATGACACTTCTCAAAACAAGACACACAACTCGCCAACAAATATGAAAAATGCTCATCATTACTAATTATCAGAGAAATGCAAATCAAAATCACAATGAGATAACATCTCACACCAGTCAGGATGGCTATTATTAAAAAGTCAAAAAGCAACAGGTGTTGACAAGGCTGCAGAGAAGAACAAATGTTTACACAATGTTGGTGGGAATGCAAATTATTTCAGCCACTGTAGAAAGCAGTTAGGAGATTTCTCAAAAAAACTTAGAACTGCCATTCAATCCAGCAATCCCATTAACGAGTATATATCCAGAAGAATATAAATCATTCTACAAAAAGACACATGAACTCATGAGTTCATCACAGCACTATGCACTATAGCAAAGACATGGAATCAAACTTGGTGCCTATCAATTGTGGACTGGATAAAGAAGATATGGAACATATACACCTGGAATCCTATGCAGCCATAAAAAAAATGAAATCAGGCCGGGCGCAGTGGCTCGTGCCTGTAATCCCAGCACTTTGGGAAACTGAGAAGGGTAGATCACCTAAGATCAGGAGTTCGAGACCAGCCTGACCAACATGGCAAAACCCCATCTCTACTAAAAATACAAAATTATCTGCGGTGGTGGCATGTGCCTGTAATCCCAGCTACTTGGGAGACCGAGGCAGGAGAATCACTTGAACCTGGGAGGTGGAGGTTTCAGTGAGCTGAGATAGTGCTATTGCACTCCCACCTGGACTACAAGAGCAAAACGCCATCTCGGAAAAAAATAAAAATAAAAAGGAATAAAATCATGTTCTTTGTCGCAACATGGATGAAGCAGGAGGGCATTATCCTAAGAAAATTAATACAAGTAAGGAAAACCAAATAGTGCATTCTCACTTATAAGTGGCAGCTAAACTTTGGGTACTCATGGATATAAAGATGGCAACAAGAGACACTGGAGACTACTACAGGGGAGGAGGGAAGTAGGGTGATAAAGATTGAAAAACTAACCATTGGGTACTATGCTCAGTACCTGGGCAACAGGATTAATTATACCCTAAACTTCAGCATCACTCAATGTACCCCTGAATCGAAAATAAAAGATGAAATTATTTTTTAAAAAAAAGTAAGATTGAGGCCGGGCGGGATGACTCATGCCTGTAATCCCAGCACTTTTGAAGAGTTGGAGGCCTGGCCAACATGGTGAAACCCTGTCTCTACTAAAAATGCAGAAATTACTCGGGCATGGTGGCACGTGCCTGTAATCCCAGCTACTTGGGAGGCTGAGGCAGGAGAATCCCTTGAATCCGGGAGGTAGCAGTTGCAATGAGCTGAGATCTGCCACTGCGCTTCAGTCTAGGTAAGAGAGCAAGACTCTGTCTCAAAAAAAAAAAAAAAAGAAAGAAAAAGAAAAAAACTAAGATTGAGTCAGGCTTGCATCCTTGAAATAAATCTCAATTGCTCATAGGATATAATTCTTCTTATACATTGCTAAATTCAACTTGTTAACATTTGATGAAGAATTTTTGCATCTGTATTCATAAAGGATATTAATCTGTAGTTTATTGTACTGTCTTTGTTTTGGTACAAGGTATTACTGGCCTCACAGAATGAGTTGGGAAAGTGTTCCCTTCCTCCACTCTTCGAAAGATACTGCGTACAATTGGTATTAATTTTCACTTAAATGTTTGGTCTAATTTTTCAGTGAAAAACTCTGAGTCTAGAGATCTTCTTTCTAAGTTTTTACATTATAAGTTCAATTTTTAAATAGTTACAAGGTTTTCAGGTTATCGATTTCATATTGAGTGGATTGTACTATTTTGTACTTTTTGAGGAATTGATCTGTTTCATTTAAGTTGTCAAATATATATGTGTGTGGAGTTGTCAGAATTGCCTTTTAAAAAAATTACAAAGTACAATACTCATAAGGAAAATGCAGACAAATGTGCAGCTCAATGTAAATAATCCCTAAAAAGCAACCACCCACCTAAGCACCATCTAGGTGCAAGGAACATTGCCAGCACCCCCGACAGCTCCCTGGTGGCTTCCTCCTGAATACCATTGACTTCTCCTCTTCCTTAGAAGTAATTACTATACTGACTGTTAGGGAAATTACTTAATTACTTTTCTTTTTAATCTTTGCAACCTAACTACATGGTCCTAAATACTATAGCTTAGTTTTGCCTGTGTTTTCAACTTTATATAAATGAAATGATAAAGTATAATGTGGCTTATTTTACTTAAAACTATTTTGGTGAGAAATATTCAGATTGGTCACTCATTTTCATGGCAGTGCTATATTCCATTGTAGGAATGTATGCTTTAAGGCTATTGGATTAAAGCCTTACATCTTTGGGCATCTGTTTCTCTGCACAGTGTCAAGGCAGAAAGATGTTCTGGTGCCTTACTCTTCTCCCGTGTATGTTTACCAGATTAGCAAACTATCAGTACTCAGTCCTGAGAGCCTGGGTAGTACATGCAGTGTACTCCACAATCCTCTGACGGCACATTTCAGCAACAGCAAGAAAAGCTGGAACTATGGGAGGAACGAGGGTCAACGTAGGCCACTGACAATGGCATGCATGCACAAATGAGGTAGCCTCGGACTTGAGCACATGAAAAATGCCCAGGCGGCCAAGAGAGGGTCCCCAAGGCCAGGGGAAGGAAAAACACCCAAGCATATCGTTGCTGACTCTCATTTCCCCTAAAGCATGGAACAGTGCTGTTTTGTGGAAAGTACATGACTTTCAGAGATAGACAGATATGGGTTTGAGTGATGTTCAGTTGCTGGGTAAACTTGGGCAAGTGACTTAACCTCTCTGAACTTCCACTTCCTCGCCATGCAGTGAAAATAATAATGTCTTTCCTTTGGTATTGTTAGAGGAATTAAAAGGCCATTGTACATGAGAAACCCAAAAGAAATCTTTCATTCTACCCTCCCTTCCTTTCTTTTTTATATTCTTTCTTCCTATATCCCTTGATATATAAAATGGTAGAGGTAGGAAAACCCTAAAATTATTTAATTCCACACTCTTCTCATACAAGTAAGAGACCAGCAGAACTTGCTTGAGATCCCACCACTGGCCAGTGGCAATGCTGACATCTTCCTACTGTGATCTTTCCACCATGCCATGGGGAGCACCTAGCTGGAGAATCAGAAAGTCTAAGTCCCAATTCCAAAAATATATATGTGCCTGCGCTAAAATTCTGAATTCAAAGGGACATCAAAAAGGACAGCTCTCTTATCTCACAGTTTTCACTTAAGAACATCCAATTACACTGAGCATCTTCTACTTTAAAAACTGCTCTGATTCATCATTTGTACAATGTCTGGTGAACTTTCACAACTCAAGACCATATTTGATGCCTCCCTACAAGCACTTCTGAGTAAATTTTACTTTTTGGAAGAGGTAGTACCAGTTTTCCCCAAGCTAGAGCGCTCAAATCCCTCGAGGTCCACGATTGTCCAAAGATGACCAGTTATAATTTGGGATTTGCCTTCCACTTTGACATTCTTCAAAGTTCGAGAGAAAATTCCCTTATTTTGTGAGTCTTGCAGGGAAGCTGGACTCTACCAGCTATGGAACATGAAGAGACCGGATGTTCTTTCTCCACCCTTACAGATACTGCTGGATCATGTGACATGTGCTCTGCCAATCAGAGGTTCCCATCAGACTACAGCCCTGAGTAGTCCTCATTAGAATTCAAGGCAGCATTATCAAGGGTCAGCAATGTAGCATTCATGGAAGTGGTGTCGACAGCTGTATTTTTCAACCTTTTAAAAATTATTTCATCACATAAAGTTGTATATAGTATGACTTACTATTCTGTTTTTAAAAAACAAATCACCTTTACATAAAAAGTAAGCTAGAAGGATATGTAATACTCAAAGCAATTGTACCTAAATAATGGGATTAGATGTGGTTTTTTGGTCTTTCTATATTTTCCAAATTATCTTAATGATAATGCACTGTGTTTATAAGGTTGATTTTGAAAAATTTAGATTGTGGAATGTAATTTTTTAAAGTGTCTTCTAGATCCAAGAGTCAACGATCCTAAAAACTCAAAGCTGTTCATTGAAAAATGATTTAATGATATATGATGGTCGTGCAACAATTTTACTTATTTTTATTATAGCCAGCGTTTAATAAATATGAGTAGTTCACCTGCAAAAATAAAATAAAATAATTGCCCTCCTAAGGAGACATTTTCCCCTAACTACCACCCATGAAATTTCAAGACCACAGTTATACAGTGTATATCGTTTTACATATTGTATATATATCCATGCTTTATGCATAATGAGCAGGACTTTTTCACCTCCTCTCAAGAACCAATTTTGCCCCCTTGGGGTGATATCTTTCCTGATGCGCATGCATGGTCTGGAGGGTGTGTCCAGCAGGGGCATCCCGACCAGATGTGCTGGTGGATTAATAATGTCCGTATGTCTTGTTGCCTAGCATCTCTTCTCTCACCCATGTTCACAGTCTGGATCTTCAGCCCATTGTTAGCTACCTGAAATTCTTCCAATAAGATTCTTTCTTGGTTTGAATTTGCCTGGAAGCAGAACCTGAGACAAGGATTCAAGCGCCAGTAGTCTATTTGGGAGGTGGTCCCAGGAAACATCCGCAGGGAGGAGGTGGGAAACGAAACATAAAAGAGAAGGCAGACAATAAAGAATGTATTACCAGACAAGTTACCACCGTGGGCTACCGGAGCTCAGCTGCATGCATGCACTCTAGGGAAAAGAGTAAAACATGCATCTCAGAACTCCCCCACCTAAGGCCCGATGCAGTGGCTCATGCCTGTAATCCCAGTACTTTGGGAGGCTGAGGCAGGTGGATCACTTGAAGTCAGAAGTTCGATACCAGCCTGGCCAACATGGTGAAACCCTGTCTCTACTAAAAATTAGCCAGGCCTGGTGGTGCGTGCCTGTAATCCCAGTTACTTGGAGGCTGAGGCAGGAGAATTGTTTGAACCCAGGAGACGGAGATAACCGTGAGCCAAGATCACACCACCGCACTCCAGCCTGGGCAACAGAGCAAGACACCATCTCAGGGAAAAAAAAAAAAAAAAAGAACTACCCCACCCAAAGGACAAGGCAGCTGGGGTGTTTCTGCACCAGTTCCCACCAGTCGTCAGCTGAGCACTGTTCCCAAAAGGGGCTGTTCCCTGCCCTTCTGGTGTGCCACATACGTTGGAGTAACCTCTGGAAGCCAGAGAGTCTTCAGGTAGAGATGTGAACACAGGCAGTTGGGAGTCTGGGTGCGTGCACCAAAATGAAAAGGGTCCAAGAGATGTGGTCATGTGGGGCACTGGCTTTGAAAGACACATGAAAAACACAAGGCATGGACTTTCTTTAACCAGAGATTTCTCTGACAATGCCAAAAGAATGGGGCTGAAGTAGTTGGAAACCAAAGGCAAAGTTTGTTCTGTGGTTGCAAAATTACATTATCAGTTGAACTCAAATCTTCATTATGTTTCTTTTGTATATGTAAGGACATTGATTAGAAAAGAGAGAAATGGAATGAGAATATAGAGCAGTTTCTGGAGACCTTCAATATCCCCAACCCACAACCCACCCTGAGCTCCCTCCTCCTCTGCGTTCCCTGGTTAGGCTCTTCATGTCTGGCCTGAGGACACTGTTACCTTCTCTCAGTGGCCATTGGTTACCTTGGCAGAGGGACAGACTCACTTCATGCTCTATCCCTACCCCAACCCCTCACCTATACACACTCATCTTCCACATCCCCAGACCTGTAACTAAAGTCAGACCCCAGCACTTACTAGGGGAGAAGGGAATTCACCCACCAAAAGACATACAGGACTTAATTGTATTGGCAAAGATGTGAGAATGTGTGAGGAAAGGCATCCTGAAGGCTGTTGATTAAGAGGAAGGAATATCACTTGATCAGGGTAAATGTGGGTGCACTGGGCACTCACCCACGATTCTGGATCTAGTGGTGCTAGCTGGAGCAGCTGAGAGTGGTTCTGATAGTTAACTTGCTGGCCCAAGAAGACCAGTGCTCCATTGGAAGTACAATCTAGGGAAAGTTGAGAAGCTAGAAACTGTAAGGTTCAATATAACAAAAGAACTCATAGGTATCAATAGAGGAATGTGGCTGCAGCCTTATAGGCCAATCCCATCGTCAAAGCCTGGGATAGACACTGGTAAGGGAAACACCAGCATCTTTGAAAAGAGCGTAGAGGCTATTCTTTGTGAGTTGGGAATAGTGGTGGAAGATGCTACCATCAAAAAGGACTCCTTGATACCAAGCATGTGGGAAGGGCCCAGGTGGCAAAGGACAAATAGGTACATTAGACTAGTAGGAGAGAAATGGGTATAGTCATCTTACGAGACATTAGGGCTTATCGGAATGAACTGACCTGCAGGGATCTTAGGGTGTGGCCAGTTGATTGCAGGATTTCTGGCCCAACTTGGTGTATAACTGAAAACACTGCAGGTCTGGTGAATGGGGGCTGCTATTACATCAGAAATTTGGGGTCGTGTCTAAGACCCAGTCAGTTCCCAGACCCACATCCCTTTACTAAAGGGAAAATAAGGATGCTTAAGGTAGCACTTCCTGCTAAAATTGTCAAGTATGTTCTGTGACTTTTCCTCCTAGCCTTCCCCAGTGGTACTTGTGTCCATTTATACAGGTCACTGTACTGGGGGAAAAAGATGTCCAAACTTTTCTCAATATTTTGACACTGGCTCCAAACCAACCATACCACAGACTACCCATCAAAGCGGGCAACTGGTAGAGATCTGGTAATTAACAGCGTTGGAGTGTGTGTGTGTGTGTGTGTGTGTGTGTGTGTGTGTGCATACCTTTCTTCTCCCATTTGGCAGAGGAAAAGTATACTAAACGCAGAGAAAAGTGCAGAACTCATGGTGAGTTTTTACTCCTGTGACTTCATCCCTTCCTGCTTCCCTTACTGAGTTCCCTCCACGCTTGCATCTCAAACTCTCAACTCAAACTTGCCATTCTCCCTCTCCTTCCACAGCCTTTGAATCTGCAATTCCCTGGCCTAAATCTTCCTCTCACCTCTTCCCATCCCTTTGCCTAATTACTTCCTCCTCATCTTTCAAATCTCAGCTCCAGAGTCCCTCTTTAGGGAACCCTGCCTGTTCCCACCACTCCACGAATCTAGGTCAACTTCATTGGCTCCACAACATCCAGGGACAGCGATCTTTGCCTTTAAAGCACCTCCCGCAGCTTGTTACTGCACATTCACGCGGGTGGCTTGACGAGTATCTGCTTCTTCCTTTAGACTAGAAGCCACCCTAAAGCTGGAACGTAGTTTTAGCCACCACTCTTCCCCTGGCTTCTAAATACGATGCCTGACACAAGTGAACACTCAATAAATATTCATCAAATGAATGGATGAATTAATAAATAAATGAAGGCACACCTCTTTTATTTAAAAAAAAAACGCTTCTGAAGAACTGAAAGTTGGTAATAAATTGGCCAATGTTTTTCTGGATCTTTAGCGTGGCAGCACTTTCTTCTGGAGACCATGAGTGGGGAGCAGAAAGACATCATCCCCAGCAGCGTCCACATCTGAAAGCAGGCGGGGCCCCGCTGCAACAATTCCTTCTCAGTTAGGTTGCTTTAGGATACCCTCTTTTCTAAACAGAACAAAATTTTAACCAGACCATAAAAGCTGGTTTGGGATCTGAAAGAATAAGACTGTGCGGCAAATGATTAAAAGGAAAAATCCAACCATGCCGCCCCGCTCTGCCTTTTGTTTGGGCATCCTGTGTCCTACAAGGCCTAGAAGGGGGCTGACGGAACCGTTTGTGGGCTGAGAGACTGGATTTTAATTGTCCTGCAAAACTCCAATAAAGCTTTGTGTCAAGACTTGAATTTCAGCCACGTTTCCCTTTTAACAAACTTCAAGGAAATAACTCACCCTGAACTGCCACAGTGTACTGCCAAAGCGCTGGCAAATAAGCAAGGCACATGCTTCCTGAATTTGGGTGAATGAGTCTTTTTCTTTTTCTTTTTCTTTTTCTTTTTCTTTTTTTTTTTTTGCTTTTAACTAGGAGAATGCTGACCAGGCTTTCCTTTAGCAATTTTTCTAATGAAAACATTTGGTGCCACCTGCTGGCCAAATTTACACTGACTCTTCAGCCTTCACAGAGTATAAATGTCTCCCAGTTGAACTGGATATTAAAAACCCGGGTGCTATTCGGGAGGCTGAGGCAGGAGAATGGCGTGAACCCGGGAGGCGGAGCTTGCAGTGAGCCGAGATGGCGCCACTGCACTCCAGCCCGGGCAACAGAGCGAGACTCCCTCTCCAAAAAAAAAAAAAAAAAAAAAAAAAAAAAAAATACCCTGGTGCAACCAATTTGGTAAATTTTTTAGAATATAGAGAATTTAAATTTCTCCTTATTGAAGAAAAAAATCCCCATCTGTGTTCCACCACTTCTCTTGGGGACAATTTGTTTTCCTGAACAGGTGGCTTCCTTTAAGTGAACATTTTCTCTAAGGTAATATGCTTCATGTGGAGTTCACTTTTGAGCTAAACGAAGGGCAAGAACTGTAAATAATTACTGTGGCATGAGAGAAGGAGAAAGAATTGCCCAGAAATCCTTTAGGCCCCTTCAGTGTCTAATGTCCTAGGATTCCAAAAAGGTTTGAGAATGTTTCTCATACTCATATTTGGCCCAAGCACACGGATCCAGTCGGCCAACTTTCACTTTGAGAAAAGCTTCAAATTCCACATTCTTGGATAAAACATAAATAGAGCCAGTTACTCCCTCTCAGGCTTTTATGAACTGGAATCATATTTCTCAACCTACCATTCCTGAGTGTGAGAAAAACCAGAGGAATGATATGTAATTTCTTAACAAGTTGTGCTAGGATACCAATTTTAACTGGCCAATAGAACCAACGCAGATTATGTTTTAGAGAAATATAATACCTTATAAATCAGCTGTGTGTAAACACCTTCACAAAAACAAGCGATGTGTTATGAGTACAAAGGAGAAAAAAAATAATTCTCCTGGAAATGTTTGGGTCTATTAGCAGAGACAAGCACTGCTTGCCTCGCGCTTCATCCTCCAAAGGGCAGTTCGTATTAAAGGTAGTAGTGGGCTGGCTCCCTTTATGCTGAACATAGGAAATACAGAAAAACATCTACGAGACTGAGCAAAGTGGTAGCATTTCATGCACTGGCTGGCTCGGCACCAAAATTCAAATCAATGCTCCAGAGAGAAGAGCCCCCTGAAACAGCCCAGCAAGAGCTTGAACGGTTCAATGATCATTTAATTTAAGCCCCTCTTTTCACAGACAAATGAACACAGGCCCCCAAGAGTTTAGGTGATGTTCCCATGGGCCCTCATCAGATTAGAGCAGAGCCCAGGGGGAGAGAGAGATGAGGTCCTCTGTTCTCTACTTCTGCCTCCACACTGTGCTTGTTCTGACCAATGTCCTCCCACCGGCGATGCAGAACTTCAAAGGGATGGAAGAGATGGCAAAACCACCAGTGAATCTGTGTAATACACATAACTGATGACTTCCTCCTTTAAAAACTTTTTTGACGTAGGGTCTTGCTCTGTTACACAGGCTGGAGTGCAGTGGCACAATCATAACTCGAAATCCTGGGCTCAAGTAAGCCTTTTGCCTCAGCCTCCTGAGTAGCTGGGACTACAAAGAGCACACCTCCATGCCTGGCTAATTTTTTAGAACTTTTCTTTAGAGACAGTAGTCTCGCTATGTTCCCCAGGCTGGTCTTGAACCCCTGGCCTCAGGAGATCCTCCCACCTTGGCCTCCCAAAGTGGTGACTTCAGGTGTGAGCCACTGTGCCCAGCAGTTTCCTCCTTTACAGAAATCAATTAATGCAAAATAAAGGAGGAAGGGAGAAAATGATAGCTAAGCAGAGAACATGCAACAAAATCAATGCTAATATCCCTGTGGTTGAGCGTCTACTACGTGGCAGGTGCGTCACATGCATTATCTGGAAAGAATGAACATTCTCCAATACAGCAGGTTTCCATCCATTCCACAGGCGAGGCGCCTCATGCTCATATGGGTAAATTGCCCACCACCGTGTGGTAATGAAAGGGCAGAGCAGAACACACACATGAAATCAGGACACCCTGACTCCAAATCCTATCATTGTTTCATGCCTCCAGCTGCAGACAATTCTTAATGTGAGCCCTGGATAGGAAAAGGAACAAGTCATGGAAGGTCCACTTAAGTAAGTTCTGCTTCAAGCAGCTAAGGAGGCGCTGTCTTTAACAAGCCAAATTAAGACGGGCAAAGTCACCCCAGTAGCTGTTGAGTTCAGCATTTGCTTTTAAAATGAGAATGATTGTCTCAGGGTGAAGACTCCGGTTCAAGCGTGAGTCATGCATCCCAGCAGGCCTGGTTTGTTTTTAGTGAAGTGTGGCGGGGGAAGGAGGGATTGTCTTCACCATCAAAGCTTGTCATGGAGGATGTACACACACACACACACACACACACACACACACACACACACGTCTGCCCGTTACAGCTGCTCCAGGCATCTCTCGCCTGACAGAATAGGGTCTGTTTCCGACCCCGACACATCCTTAAAGAATGTGATCTTTGCAGCGATCACCAGCAGGAAATGACCTTGAGGAAAGCCACTTGATGTCATTCCTTGAATGTTCTGCTGTCAGCTCCCAAAACTGTTAGGAATGAGGTCGTAAGTGTCTCCTTCAGCTGCATAAACAGAGGCCACCAAAGGTCTCCAGGAAAGAAAAAAGCTGGTAATCACAGCAATTCACGTGTGGACCAAATATGGCAGCACCGGTGGGAGGCAGAGTCATGTTGTGACTCACACAAACCCAAGATGGAATCCCTCAGCTGCCGTTTTCCAGGGGTATGACATCAAACTGCATAAATGCCTCAGTTTCCCCATCTGCTTGATGGGCATCAGAGCATCACCATGAGGGCTGAGTCGAGTACTTATGGAAGCAGTGGGTGATATAGGTAGCCAGTGCCTGATCAATGCTGCTTCTCATCCATTCTCCTCCTGCATGATGATGTGGTTAGAAATCTCCAATGGCCGGGCACAGTGGCTCATGCCTGTAATCCCAGCACTTTGGGAGGCCGAGGCGGGAGGATCACCTGAGGTCGGGAGTTCGAGACCAGCCTGACCAGCATGGAGAAACTCTGTCTCTACTAAAAATAGAAAATTAGCCGGGTGTGGTGGCACATGCCTGTAGTCCCCGCTAGTAGAAAGGCTGAGGCAGGAAAATTGCTTGAACCTGGGAGGTGGAGGTTGTGGTGAGCTGAGATCGCACCATTGCACTCCCGCCTGGCAACAAGAGCAAAACTCTGTTGAAAAGAAAGAAAGAAAGAAAGAAAGAAAGAAAGAAAGAGAGAGAGAGAGAGAGAGAGAGAGAGAGAGAGAGAGAAAGAAAGAAAGAGAGAAAGGAAGGAAGGAAGGAATCTCTGGTGCAACTGGGCACGGTAGCTCACACCTGTAATCCCAGCACTTTGGGAGGCCAAGGTGGGTATATTACCTGAGGTCAGGAGTTTGAGACCAGCCTGGCCAACGTGGTGAAACCCTGTCTCTACTAAAAATACAAAAAATTAGCCAGTTGTGGTGGTGCACACCTGTAATCTCAGCACTTTGGGAGACCGAGGCAGGCGGCTCACTTGAGGTTAGGAGTTGGAGACCAGCCTGGCCAGCATGGCAAAACCCCATCTCTACTAAAAACACAAAAATTAGCCAGGCGTGGTGGCACCCACCTGTAATCCCAGCTAGTCAGGAGGCTGAGGCAGGAGAAAAACTTGAGGCAGGAGGTAGAGGTTGCAGTGAGTCAAAAACACACCACTGCACTCCAGCTTGAGTGACAGAGCGAGACACTGTCCCCAGCTCCCCCCACCAAAAAAAAAAAAAAAATCTCTGGTGCCTATCAAAACCAAGAGTGGCCCAACAAAGGGCTGACCAGCCCAGCTTCCCGGTCATCAGGGTCACACTGATGCTAATGGAGCAAGCTGGCAAGCTTGACATCTAATATAAAACTGCCAGCATCAGATTCTTTGGGGCCAATGTTTCCCCAGGGTTTAAGAATCACTGTTATAAATTCTTCTTCCTTGCAACTCTCAGAGCTAAACCCTCCTCTCTTGGGCACATATCTCTGCCTCAGCTCCGGCTCTCAGCCCCCTCCCTGAATCCTGCAGCACCTCCCAACTGTGTCCCTGCCTTCGATCTGCCCCCATCATCCCCAGTCCCTACATTGCTGCCACAGTGAGCTCTCTGACATGTCTGTCCAAGGCGGTGGATATTATTGGGTGTCTCTCAGCATCATTCTGTCTTCTCCTTTAAACAGAGACTGGATTTTGTTCAGATACCTAAATCTCCCACCTTTGCCATACGCTTCTAGGAAAGCTGTCTCGTCTCCCTTTTCCTTGGGCAGGCCTGAATAATCGAAGAGTTAGCCTGTCCACTTACCAGTGACTGTTTTAATATTGGTCCATGTTTCAGTTCTGGACAATGTTATGGAAGGAAAGGTTTGTGGCTACTTCTGGGAATGCTCTTCTTCACTCCTTATCTGCAGGCCATGAAACATGCAAATTTCTGCCATGACACTGTCACAGTGCCTTACTCATTTATGTGTTTAGATCCCTACAGAGACTATAAGCTCATAGCGTGGTCTTCTCTTACGCTACTGTTCATCCCACTCCTAATACTGGAGTAGACCTTCGAATAACAGTTGCTGAATGAATGAAGGAAGGAAGGATGGTTTAAGTTATCAAGGGTGGTGGATCTTCCCAAAGCACTTCCTACCAAAGGGACAGAGATCCTACTCCACAATCAAAGGACATCCACTTATAGGTGATGTTTGCTATAAACTCACATCTGTTGCAGCTGCCTTTTCCAGAACACAATGCCAGGCCAGATGTCAACCTTCTTTCCTAAGTAGGAAGTGTTTCCTAAGTCACATACACAAGAAAACCTCTCCACAGGATGTTATGATTGCCCCTTAAAGGCAGCAACAAAGCAGGGTTTTAGGACATCAGAGTCAGAGGCACTTTGAACACCCTGTCTTCTCAGCAGAGGCAACATCATGTACTGGCTTGAGTCATCCAAATCAACAAGACAGGTAGTACAGAAGGGTATGACCTTCACGCAGAAGAGACCCTGGCCTCACCTGCAGGGCATTACAATTTGAAGTGGACATAAAGTGTAATCACCAAAAACATTAAATTAAAAATCCTGCCTGCCCCCATAAAGCCCAGAGGACAAATCAGTAGAGTTGTATACAGGCTGCAATGGAATCGTTTGCAATTAAGAGCAGTAATTTAGCTTCTGTTCCTGTAATTATAACTGCTCCTGTGTGGACAGACAGATCCCTCATTGTGTCTGGAACAATCGCAGCATTCCAAACATAAAGCAAGCCAAAGTAGCATACCCCAGGGCCGCCTCTTTCAACAAGCTATCGCTCAACAGCTCCCTGGTGCAGCCGGCTTGAGGGCCCAGTTTCCTGCCATTGTTAGCCTGTTGAGCCTGGAATTCCATCCAAATGGATTTGACCCCTTTGCTAAACAGCAGTGCATATTTCCCTGATTAGTATATTCCTGTGTTTAGATGGGAAGTGGCAAGGTTGGGGGAGGTGAAGGGAGAAAGACAAGGAAAATAATAAGGAAAAACAACTCCATTCTATTCATACAATGATGATAGCAACCTGGAACTCTGGCTTCATCTGCAAGTGTGATATACGTGCTACTCATGCATAAATAAACATTCATCCATCAAAAATCCTGTGTTATGTGCATGCAATAGACTAACCAGGCTAGGAATGAGCATGCACACCTGACTTCATTAATAAGCAGTGATTGCTATGGGGGCTTTGTTTATTCTAAGGACACGCAGAAAATTATAAACTAGAATCTCCTTGTAGTTGTCCTTAACTACGTGAGTTCTGTTCCTCAAGGACATTTCCTTCTGACAATGACAGTGAAGAGGAGCCTTTAGGTATCCGGCAGCTGGGGTGCTTCCTGGATATACAGGACTGCCCTTCTCCACATGACATCTTCTCCCACCGTACCCTACTTCCTGCTGTTTCCTCTAATGCTACAGTTTCTATCCATTCACTTCGCCCTTTATATTAATCCGGAATTCCGTCTTACAGATCACTTCACCATATATTCCATAGCAAACATTTTTATCAACACATGTTTATTAATGTCTATTTGTTAATGACCCAAAGGCAGAGAAAAAATAATTCACCATTTAAAGTCCTACGAGATTATCAAAATTAAAAACTGACATGCTTTAAAGACACCATCGAGAAAGCGAAAAAGCCCACGGAGTAGAAGAAAAGTTTCACAAATCATATATTTAATAAGGGACTTGTATCTAGAATATATAGGGAACTCTGACAACTCAAGACAAATAACCCAGTTGAAAGCAGGCAAGACGCTGAATAGATATTTTACCAAAGAAGACATGCAAGTAGCCAGCAAGCACATGAAAAGATGTTCAGTGTCATTAGCCCCCAAGAATGTGCAAATCAAAACCTCAGTAGGATACCACTGTTACATGCGGGTCTTTGTTCTTACAGCTCCCAAGATGTGGCGAGCCACTCTCAAGATGGCGGCAAGCCTTTTGTTCCCTGACCTGGGGTTCTTGGCCTCACAGATTCCAAGGAATGGAACCTTGGGCCATGCGGTGAGTGTTACAGCTCTATTAGAAGCCGTGGGTCACAGAAGAGAACCATGGAACCCAGCAACTAGTGTTCAGCTCAATTAGGACGAACCCTGGGGCCTTAGCCATGCAGGAACAATAGCGAGCCTCTAGCCCGATAGGGAGTGGCAATGGGCGCCGCGCTGGATCAGAAGCACAGCGGTCACCCCACTGGATCCGAAGGGGTGGAAGTCAGCAGTGGGTCTGTGACGGCAGCAAACGGCAATGGTGGACGGCGAGCGAAAGCTCAGCTCCAACTGTAACAAACACCGACCAGAGGAGTGTGTAGTTGCAAGATTTAATAGAGTGAAAACAGAGCTCCCATACAATGGGAGGGGACCCAAAGGGGGTTCCTGCTCCCTGCTCAAATGCCTGGGTTTATATCCCGATAATTGTCCCTCCCCCTGTGCTCTCAGGAGATATCTTATTTGACTATTTATTTACCTCCTGCTTTAGCCTAATTTGTGTTTTAGTGAGCCCTCTTTACTACCTGATTGGTTGGGTGTGAGTTGAGTTACAAGCCCCATGTTTAAGGGTAGGTGCAGTCACCTTTCCCAGCTAGGCTTAGGAATTCTTAGTTGGCCTAGGAAATCCAGCTAGTCCTGTCTCTCACCACTTCACACCCACTAAAATAACTCTAACAGAGAAGATAGATAATAACCAGTGTTGGCAAGAATATGGAGAAATCAGAACTCTAATATGCTGCTGATGGCAATGCAGAATGCTGAGGCTGCTTTGGAAATCATTCTGCAGTCAACCAGTCTGGCAGTTCCTTGAATGATTAAACACAGAATAACCATAGGTGCCAGTAATTCACCTCCAAGGTATATACCCAAAAGACACGATAACACATGTCTACACAAAAACTTGTACTCAAATGTGCATAGCAGCATTATTCATCACAGCAAAAAAGGACAAAGAACCCAAATGTCCTTCAGCTGATGAAAGGTAGATAAAATGTGGTATGTCCATACAATGGAATATTATTCAGCAACAAAAAGAAATAAAGTACAAATACATGCTACAACATGAATGAACCTTAAAAACATGCCAAGTGATGTAGTCCCAGCTACTCGGAAGGCTGAGACAGGAGAATTGCTTGAACCTCGGAGGTGGAGGTTGCAGTGAGCTGAGATGGCACCACTACACTCCAGCCTGGGCAACAGAGCAAGACTCCATCTAAAAAAAAAAAAAAACATGTCAAGTGAAGGAAGCCAGTCACAAAGGATTGCATATTATAGGACTTCATATTATGAAACATCCAGAACCGGCAAACTGCAGAGACAGAAAGCAGATCAGTGGTTGCCTTAGGTTGCCTAAGTGGTTGCCTAGGAGGCATTCTGAATGGTTATTTCTCCCAAGAAGATGCAGAAATAGCCAAATGGGCGTATCAGGGGCTGACAGCTAAGGGGTGTGAAATTTCTTTTTAGGATAATGAGAATGCTCTAAAATTGCTTCTGCTGATGGGTGCACAACTGTGTGGATATCGTAAAGGTCATTGATCTGTATGCGTCACAGGGGTGAATTATCTGTTATGTGGATTGTATTTCATCAAAGCTTTTAAAAAACTGTGAGGTTAATTAAATACTTATAATTAGCTGGCAAATTTAATTGAAAGAGCATGGGACTTCACTCAGACTCTTTGCAATCTCGTCCTAACCTTGACCCTGCTCTAAATGACTAAGTAACTGAGGCAAGTGTGCTCGGCCTCCGGCCTCTGCGCCCTCATCTGTAAAACGAGGAGCGTGGACAGATGCTCCCCGAGGACTTTCCACTTTTAATTCTTTCAAAAAACAGTGACCTCCGAAACAATTGTACTGATGAAATGGCCTGACTGTTCTTTGAACTCTCTGAAAGTTATCATATTCTTTTCCTTGGTTTTTAAAATTCCACCATGGACTCCGCTGGGTCGTTAAAATAATAAGTTAATTGTGTTTGATTTCAATGAAAGCAAAGTGTTTCAGATTAGTGTGTTGTGTTTATGTGCTGATTATGACCTTTTCTGCTTGCTGAGGTGGGCAGCAGGAGTGAAATCTTCCCAACTGAAGCCAGCCTCACTGGGGTCTGCTAGGGCCTGGGAAGCCCCTTCCTACTCGGTCTAAGCTGAGTACATCCACTTCCTCTGAGTCCTCCTCTGTCCTCCCATGCGAATTCTTATTTCCTGGTGTCCTTCATGTGTGAGTATGAGCCGGTTAGGTCCCCAGGCCAGCACCACATAGACTTGCAGATTAATTCTGGTTTGCAAGTGAATCACAGCACAGCCGGACATTTTTTTAGGTGTGAGTTTTCTTGTCCTCACCATTTTTTACTTGATGGTGGTGGAGGAAGGGGTACTCCTTCTGCCAAGCTGCCATATAAAGTATTGGTCAGAGGTCTGCTTGACTGGGTAGAATTCAGCCAAGGCTGGCTTTGGAGAGCAGTGAACAGAGCGGGTTGCCTCCTAAGCCCTCACGTTGACAGTGACATAGCTGCGCTGATGTAGAGGCTGCTTTCCCTCTTCCCCATTTCCACCCAGCCTCCTGGCTCTGTTTCAAAGATTCCCTTTTCCCCATCAAAATAAATATCTAAGCTTATAAAATACAGCTTCAGCCTAAATCCTGTCTTGTGCTCAAAGCCTTCACATTTGCCTGCACTAATATCCTCTTCCTCCGAATTCCATCACAATAATGCTTATGAACCATAAAATGCTGGAAATGGGTGACTAGTTGTCTAATGTCTTTCAAATCAGCATCTTCTACTGGTTCTTGAGGTCAGAACTAAGTCTAATGCTTCTCTGCTGTCTTCCTCCATGCCTAGCACAGTTAGATAGACATTAAATAAATGTCTATTAATTGGCGTTACAAAAAATGGTCCTAGGGGAGCACCTACAAAGATGTGGTTCATGCCGGCATCCTGAGACAAGCTAAAATGCTGACAGTTTCCAACAGATTTCTGAAAATGGTCAAAGAAAACTTTCATAAATATTGTGGTCATGCCCTACTAATCAGCCAGCTAGAACTTTTCTTGGGATGCATTTAAGTATTTCTTAAATAAAGAAATAATGAAGCTATGACTTTTTTTTTTTTTTTTTTGACATGGAATTTTGCTCCTGTTACCCAGGCTGGAGTGCAATGGCACAGTCTCAGCTCATTGAAACCTCCACCTGTTTCAACCTTCAAGTGATTCTCTTGCCTCAGCCTCCCAAGTAGCTGGGATTATAGGCGCCTGCCACCACGCCCAGCTAATGTTTATAGTTTTAGTAGAGATGGGGTTTCACCATGTTGACCAGGCTGGTCTCGAACTCCTGACCTCAAGTGAGCCACCCACCTCGGCCTCTCAAAGTGCTGGGATTACAGGCATGGGCCACTACACCTGACTGAAGCTATCACTTTCTTTCTCGAGCTCTTCTATAGGGGACGAGTGTGTGTCTTTCCAATGTTTTCATTCTTTCCCTCCAGAGACAAGGAACCCATCCCTCTGGACTCCTCGCCAGTGTTTTCGGTCAGATCTTCATCTACACTCTGAAAGCCTCACCAGGACCTTCACCCCGAGTTGTCTTCTTGTACTTGCCTTTCGTTTCCTCTTCCTAAACTTCTTTGGAAGAAGAAATCCTCTTCCTCAATCCTCTTCCATGGTAGCCTTTTCCCTCATGCTATCTCTGGGGTAAAAAAATGTTGAGAATCCACGTAGGCAAATTCTCCATTACATGTGTATGATTAATGACCCTCTGAAAAATAACATTACTGCAAACTATTTTATTTTAATTTGGTCATGGCCAACTTTGGGAGTTTTGTTTGGTTTGCTTTGGTTTGGTAGATCACAGTAGGCTTCAGGAAAATTGGAGTGGGCAAATAATTAGTTTTCCTCTACCACCTTTTTAGCAGGTATTAAAAAAAGCAAGTCCCTGACCAAATTCTCACACATGAAAACAAGCTCAGAACAGTTCATCAAGCAGTCCTGTAAACCTGGAGTCCCAGCTCTCAGCTCTCTGTTTAGGTGCTGCAAGTATGTCCTGTAAAAGATCTGCTTACCACAGACACAGCAACAACTCCCGGCAAGATTCAAAACATTGCCATCTGCATTATCTCATCTCTTAACCAATGGCTGTAAGACTAACTGAGGCTCAAGCTAAGAAAATATCCCCCAAAGGAACAGATCCATGGTTGAGTGGATTCTGAGGTGCTCTTCATTCAAGAAGGAAGGAGGACCCCTAAGCTCTAATCTATACATCTTGAATTCCTTTAATTTTGCCAAAGAAAACTAACTACCAAGATGCAGATTTCATCCATAAAAACCCATTGTTTACACCTTACATAAGAATTAGCAAAGTAATGGTCGTTGAACAAGGAGGGCTTGTAAAAGACATGTCTGGCCTTTCTGATGTAATCCTGCCTGGCCACCCCATGAGAGGCGTTCTTGATTGGCACATGAAGTTCACCTAAGCTAAAGTAACACACAGAGTATCACACTAGATACTATCAAGTATTTCTTTCTTTCTAGACAGAGTCTCGCTCTGTTGCTAGACTGGAGTGCAGTGGCACAATCTTGACTTACTGCAGTCTCTGCCTCCCCAGTTCAGGCAATTCCCCTGCCTCAGCCCCCTAAGTAGCTGGGACTACAGGCACACACCAGCTAATTTTGTATTTTAGTAGAGATCGGGTTTCACCATGTTGACCAGGATGGTCTCCATCTCCTGACCTCATGATCTGCCCGCCTCAGCCTCCCAACGTGCTGGGATTACAAATCAGCATGCTGGGATTACAGGCGTGAGCCACCGTGCCTGGCCACTGTCAAGTATTTCTAAGTAAGCTACAGGCATGACAAGCCTATAAACTAACACTTTATACCTAAAACTGCTTCAGAAAAATATGTTGCATCATTTTGTAAAGTAGGAAATTACCCCACTACCATATTTATCCTTTACATGATTTTTTAAATTTATCATTTTTATTTATTTATTTTAGAGATGGGGTCTTGCTATGCTGCCCAGGCTGGAATGCAGTGATTATTCACGGGTGCAGTCCCACTACTCATCTGCACAGTAGTTTTTTCTTTTTTGTTTGTTTGTTTGAGACAGAGTCCCCCTCTGTCGCCCAGGCTGAAGTGCAGTGGCGCGATCTCGGCTCATTGCAAGCTCCGCCTCCCAGGTTCACGCCACTCTCCTGCCTCAGCCTCCCATGTAGCTGGGACGACAGGCACCCACCACCACACCTGGCTAATTTTTTGTATTTTTAGTAGAGACGGGGTTTCACCATGTTAGCCAGGATGGTCTCGATCTCCTGACGTTGTGATCCACCCGTCTCGGCCTCCCGAAGTGCTGGGATTACAGGCGTGAGCCACCGCATCTGGCCCTGCACAGTAGTTTTAACTGCTTGTGTCTGACCTAAGCTGGCTCACCCCTCTTTAGGCAACCTGGTGGTCCCTGCTTCTGGGAGGTCATCATAGTGATGTTGAACTTAGTGCAGAGGCTTAACCAGCACAGCGTCCTGCAGCCCAGAACTCCTGGGCTCAAGTGATCCTCCCGCCTCAGCCTCCCAAGTAGCTGGGACTAGAGGCTAAATGATTTTTTATAAGCTGGTTTTCTTAAAGTTAGGCTTACATGTGATGGAATGCTGGAACTGCACCAGGCAGGTGTGTGAGCACTCGGAGAGTTCCCACATGGGGTCCTCTGAACAAGTGATGAAGAGGGACGTTTGATGGCTGTGTAGTGACAATAGTGATATTGCTGTTGCTGGTGAAAGGCCCTTTTAAGCTATGTTGGGCAGAGAGGGACTGTGACTCCCAGCCTGAATCTCCACTTCACATGTGGGCCCCATTCTTTCCCCACAAGGGTTGTGGTCGGCCAGTTTTTTCCATACCTCTCCAGTTACACACTGAAAAGCCTGGAGGTCTTAAGCTTTTGATGTTCAATGACTACTTTGAGAATGTAGTGAAACTGTCTTCAATAAAATTGCATGTACATACCAGCAAAAAGCAAATGTTAAGTATCATTTCAGTGAGTTATGGACCCCACCACCACCAGTTTCATTGTTAAATCTCCTAGGAATCCATCAAGGTGGTCAGGGAACCTCTGACATTATGACGTCAAGAAAGTCAGTTAGCCTCCCTGAGCCGCTGAGTTTCATCTTCCATAAAATGTGCTGCTCTCATAGTGCTACCTCCTACTCCATCACAGTACTCTGAGGAGGGAGTAAAATATCAATTATGGAAGTACATTGGAAAGTGTAGATTACTGTGTGAATGCACGGTGACTCTGTTTAATGAAAGTGCAACCCACCGGGAGGACCAGCTTCTGTCCTCTGGACCTTTCCCTGGACACACAAGATGTTACCTGGCATCTGAGTCTACTCCTGTCCTTCTGTGTTTTATCAAAGCCAGAGAAGTGACACTGATTCCCAGGACTGTCCTCTACCATGATGGGAAAATCAATATACCTGTGGTGTCTTCTCCCCTCTCAAACATTGCCCCTTACTTTCAGTTTTCCTTCCTCTCCAGTCCTCACCAAGAGCTGTCGTTCATCCCTGAGCCCCTGAACTAGTGAATTAATTTACACTGAAAAGATAATGATTTTATGTATTGTTTATTCCCAGCAGTATTTTGCATTTTAAAAGAGAACTGCACTGTTTAGGCTACAGTGGATGCTAAAGAATGTACTCCTAATGATGGAATTCCAATAACTGTTGTACCAGGAGAAGCTATTTTTTTAGGAAGTTATTCAAGTCAACCACATAGGCTGTTTTGTATTCCCCATATAAGCCTGAAGGCTGAGTTTGCCACTCACTTTAACTTTTTAGTGAAGAGATGATTCTCCCATATCTAGGCAAGAATATTTTGAAAGGGGTGTAAAGAATTCTGCTCCTCCAGCTACAAAGAGCATAGCTTTTTCATGCAAAGAAGAGGAGAATCAGGTTTATTTCAATGCCTGTTGTGTCAAAACTCCATTCACACCCTAGAGGGGAAAACAGGTTCGGAGGACATTGCTCCCAAAAGGCTCCCATTTTCACCAGCTCTAGAGGCAGTCTTCCTGGCCACCTTGTGGTCATGGCACACCTTTTGGGAAGGTGTATGAGGATGACAAAGGACTGCTCTGGGATGGAAGACCTTCCCCTTAACACACCTCTCACCTGAAAAGCACTTGAAGTCTTAAAGTCAGAAGCCTGATTTATTTGTTCCTACCTCACCTTTTTCCACTGTATTAGTCCATTTTCACACTGCTGATAAAGATATATGTGAGACTGAGTAATTTATAAAGAAAAATAGGTTTAATGGACTCACAGTTCCATGTGGCTGGGAAGGCCTCACAATCCTGTGGATGGTGAAAGGCACATCTTACATGGTGGCAGGCAAGAGAAAATGAGAGAACTTGTGCAGGGAAACTCCCCCTTATAAAACCATTGAATCTCATAAGACTTACTCACTATCATGAGAATGGCATGGGAAAGACCCACCTCCATGATTCAGCTACCGCCCACCGGGTCCCTTCCATGACACATGAAAATTGTGGAAGATACAATTTAAGATGAGATTTGGGTGGGGACACAGTCAAACCATATCACACACTAACCCCCAATGAATGGAACAGACCTAATCCCATGCTCTGTATTGCAGCCCTCACCTCACCCTTGTCTTACTTCAGGCTAATGGCTTAGCCTTGCCATTCTTGCTCGCATCTAAGCATTTTTCCCCTCTATGGCCTCTCCCTGATGAGGTCCCCCCTTCCCAGTTAAGTCCTGGCTGAAAGCTATTTTAGAACCTGCAGGTCCAGCTCATGCCCCTGACAATTCTGAGCCCACCCCTGCCCTTCAGGGGAAAAGCAGCACTCTTCCTGGCTCAGGTTGCCCAATCCTCTTAAGTATAGGCCAGCTCTGCCAATTCCTCACCATGAACCTATGTTCCAAAGGAGAGACTTAGGAATTAATATTCTTTCCTTGAAACCAACAATTATGGGATCATGGTGCAGGACTTCATGTGTTTTTGAATGACTCAAACTTCATTTTTCATGTAATTCATACGAGAATCCTGGAGCCCTGGATTTCCTATCCACCCTCTATTTCCATTTTCCCTTGCTTCTCTTGTCCAATTTTTTAATGGCTCAGCTGGAGTTGAGACCATATTTGCTACTCGTGTTTGTTTGAACACTTAGGTTCTGTGAAAATATTTGCCTCCCAAATTCCCAATGATAGACAGATGTCCTAGCTCATTGTTGTTGCTTTTTAAGTATCTTGGCAGGGAGAGAATTGGCTTCACATTTCAAAGAATTCCTTTTCTGCTAAAAAGTTCTGGTGTCACCACACAAAAGTACTTGCAATGCATACCCACAAAATGGAGCCATCAGGCCCTCCTTGGAAAGAAAATGCAACTCTTCATTCTCTCTCAAGGTCCACTAATTAGCTCAGTGTCCTTGGGCTTAACCTCTCTGGACCTTAGTTTCCTCATTTGTAAATGAGGGATGTGTTTGATTTCTAAGGTTTCATCCAACCGTGACCTTCTATGATTCTATCAAAACAGGTCACAGGGAAGGAAACCATAATTTTACTTTGAGCACAGGGATTTTTGGAAGACTGTTACAAATCTGCAAATAGAGTTTAAGATCTCATCAATCTTCCTTTACTAACAAAATACATTACCATTCCTTATTCACTGAGTAATGGAAAATAGCCTTGAAGGGTAATATTTGAGGGGCCTTGGTGACAGCAGGGTTCATTTTCTTGTTTTTAGATTCCAAAGTTAAAAAAAAAAAAAACTATTAAGCCAATTCCTCTCACCAGGCCAGATCCGGAAGTTGCCATTTCAACTGGGTCTATTTTGAGGTAAAAGGAGATGAATATGAACACATTTCCGTAGATGGAACTCGTGCAAGAAGAGGGCAAGGTAAAGTTCCCCCTTCTGAAATCAAAACAAACCAAGAAAATCCATGATTTGTTACAGCTACACTTGACACGCTTCTGCCCATGTTATCTGGGGCTCCCTTAAGTTCCAGATTTCATGGAGTGGGGGAGACAGTTGTCACTCATCTGAGGATTTCTCATGCACTGCGCTGCTAGTTGGTGAACAAAGCTACGACTGTCACTTTGCTCCTACAGCCTCTGACTTTCCAGCGCAGCTCTGAATGTCTCTGCATGGGAAAGGACTACTTCATGAAAATGTCCCTGATCATTTCAACTGCACCATGAGCCACACGAAGGCCAAAGGGGGAACTATAAAGTAGTTAGCTGCAGAAATTGGCCACCTGCCTGAAGGTTATTTGGTCTCTTCTCTCCCCCTTTTCCCTGGATGCTGAGTCTCTGTCTCTTTACTGTTCCTTTGAGTTCTTTCTCAAACCCATGTGCTGTGCTTCTATGAACTAGAGCTAAGTGGAGCCCAAGGATGTCTGTTTCAGGCAGCACTCAGAAGAAATTGCCGATTTTAGCTCTGTCCTCTTACAGAGTTACAGTCACACAGGAATATTAAAAAGCTTTTTGGCCCACAATTCAGTTCTTAACCATCACTCCTTCGCATATCCATTTTCTAATGAAAAACAATCTGGAAAAAAAATAGCTGGCTGTATCTTCATTTTGTTTTTTGTCTCCTGTGGAAAAAAATATATAGTTTTTCATTTATTCTCATTAAGAAGGGTTGGAAGAGGCTATAGATTTCATATATGTATATTTAAACTTGTTGGAATTTTTAATTCTCTCTACCCAATTATTAGTTTGAAAGGGTTAGAAGAGGTTCACTGACAACAATCCAGTTTATGAAGGTCTAGAGAAACATTCCATATGGGAAAAATAAGGCCAAGCAAAAAGGGAAAATGGAAACTTCCTGTACCAAAAATAGGGAAAGGGCCTTAGAAGAAACCAAATGCCAAGAATATCTTGAAAGAGAAGCATTCCCAGGCAGCAAAAGGTATGCATACACAAACATGCACACACACACCCACCACCCATATACACACAAGCATGCATGGATGTAAGGATACAAAGACACACATACACACATATATCTGAACCCAGTGGGCTGGTCCAACCATTGGAAGGTGTGTGTCACGAGCTCCTTTTGTTCTTGTCCTTGATAAACTGGTAATCTTTAAATTCTGCTGCAAAAGCAAAGATATGGAAGGTAAAACATGATTCTGTCATTTTTTATTTCTGGAAAAAAAACATAGAAATCCCTGAATGTATCTCTGTTGGCTTTATACCAGAGATGACTATTCATTTATTCAACAAATGTATTTTTTGGTAAGCATCTGCCATATTCTAGGCACTGTGGATACAGGATCGTAGAACACTGGCCATGACGGATGGCGCTCCTGTCTGGGGAGTAAGGTGGGCATAGAAAGAGATAATTAGAGTAAAAATGGTTGGTATGGAGGAGGATTGTGTACACCCTAAGTGGAAACACAGAAGAGAGAACAATCGTCTCTGCTAAGGGCTCGCAGTAGAAGAAACATTTGTGCTAAGTATGGAAGCAGGACAGAGACTCACTAAGGAAGCTGGAAGGGCATTACTGGCAGAAGGAAGGGCATGAACACCATCACAGAGATGGGGAACAGCATGGTATGTTCTGCACACAGCAGGGGATCCCACAAAGCTGGAGTTTAGATGAGTCAGGTTTTGAAGGACACGATCGACCCTCATGCTGAGGAATCTCAGCTTTATGGCATAGGCAATGTGGCAGCATCAGAGGACTCTCTCTCTCTCCCCCCGCCACAAGCATAACTGTTCATTATTGGCTTATGGATTTGCTTTGAGATTTATGTTGCTGCCGAGTTTCTTTGGTGACAATAAGAAGAAGGAACCGGAGGTGTGTGAGGCAAGGAGGCGAGTTAGCGGCTGCAGCCGTGCTCCTCGTAAGAGCGGAGGGAGAAAGTCCTGGCTTGGGGAGTGAAAATAGAAAGGAAGACTCACAGACACAGGCCAGGAATGACCCAGACCACACTCGTGTCCTTGGTCTCCTAGATTATTCCTATCAGGCGTCACCTGTGTCCCTCCCCACCCAGGACTATGGCATGCCTGTGAACTCTTCTGGGAACAGCTGCCAAGTCCCTGTTGCAGGGGGCCAAAGAAGACTCAACTCGTCACTTGACCACGGCCTCCTGCCTGAGGGTCTGAACAGATTTAACCGCCAGAGCTCACGCCAGATTTATGGAAACATGGTTAAAGGGGACATCAGTAAGAATGGCTGACTTCACATATTAATTTTTTCTTTTAAGCTCCAACAGACATGGCATACTATTGGTGCTCAACAAATGCTTTTATGCTGGGCGTGGTGGTGCGTGCCTGTAATCCCAGCTACCAGGGAGGCTGAGGCAGGAAAATTGCTTGAACCAGGGAGTCGGAGGTTGCAGTGAGCCGAGATCATGCCATTGCACTCCAGTCTGGTGACAGAGCAAGACTCCGTCTCAAAACAAAAATGCTTTTGAATGAAATGAGAGGGGTGGGCTACACAAGTAAGTTTGGAACTGAGCTTAACCGAAGTCTACAAATTTCCCAGACAAGCCTTGGACCCTGCTGTGGGGGCCTATGTGCTGAGCCTCACCAGAGATATTCTACCTGCGTTTTTGTGTCTGTCCACATCTTATTTCATTTTAAGAAAAATTTCTACAACTAAGACCAGATCATCGCTAAAGTCTTCCCTTTCTTAAAACATCTCTACAGCAATAAGACATCAATGAACTGATGATCAGTGATTAATATGCTCTAGCAATTTGTGTTTTTAATCCACTTGTGACTGAAATAAAAACCTTTCTCTTCCCTTATACTCGAGAAAAGGGAATTCTAGAAGTGGCCTTGGTTTCAGAGGAATGAGGCTGCCAACATGGGGTTTACCCAACTGGTTTTATAAATATTATTCTACCCTGTTCCCTGGTCCTTCAAACAATCAGTGATACCACTGTGGCTTAAAATAAAAACCTCTTGGCTGCTCTCTGACCCTCCCTAGTCACCCCCAAACCTCTCTAGGGGACTTGGACTTCCAAACCAGAATGACTTCCTCACCCAACAAGCAATGGGGGCTGGATATTTCTCCTCTTAGGGTATCTTTCTAACTTGTTATTTCCATAATTAACTTTAATTACTTTCCTCCTCCTCCTGTCTTTCCACACAACACCCTATTTTCATTCTTCGTGGGGGTGGTAGACCTCCAAGCTTCTGGCAACTCTCCCTTTGACCAAGGTCCCCAGGAAGAATTTCCAAGGTCAACTGAGGGGGCCTAGGAGGGCTGTGTGGAAAATGAGGCTTAGGAGATGAAGAGGGGCTGGGAGAAGGGGAGGAACGAACTTTCCAATGGAAAAAAGACTCAAAGAACATTTATTCCAAGTTTTATTTCATAGATGAGAATGCTGAGGCCTAATGAGGTGAGGCAACTCACCCCAGGTTGCCATTGTTGGGGGGTCTTGGGGACATGACCCTATCAAAACTGGAGGCAGAGTTGAAACTGAGTGTCCGTCATTGGCAACCTGAACTTCTTCTTGTCTATTTCAAGTGAAACATGGCAGCAGCCGAGCCCTACTTTTCTGGAACCTCTAGCTCACGTCTTCACATTCAAAGCCTTTGCCTAGCCTGGCCTGTTTTGTAGATCCGGCCACATGTTCCGGCGGGACCGTCACTCAGCACTCTCTGCCACAGTGCTCAGGACTTTCCAGGGCCCAAAGGCAATAGGAGATTGAGAAGCTCACCCAGGAGAGAAGGGCCTTGACCACCTCAGCAGACAGCTCCACATTCTTCTCCTGTGTTCTCCTCTCTCCCGCGTGCATGAGCCTTCTTGTTTCACACATGTGTTTTTGAACACAGCAGCATCTCTCACTCATTTATTCATGAATTTTACTTCACCCTGTGCACTTCCCAAGTACCCTGATCCCTCACACCTTCCCCAGCCCTAAACTCAACACAGGATGCCAGAGAAATATGCACTCAGAAGACACACAGGCAAAGTCACACGTGCACATATACATCCCAGAGAAACCTAGAAAACAGTAGGAAAGGACTACTTTACAAGGGCAATTATTTTCTTTTTCTTTCTTTTTTTTTTTTTTTTTTTGCTTATCTTAAATGTTTCTGGAGTTCATTTGAATTACTAATTCCATTTGAATACCTAATAACACAAATAAATGCCTTTTTTCTTTTTGAGACAGGGTCTCGCTCTGTCACCCAGGCTGCAGTGCAATGGCACAATTATAGCTCACCGCAATCTCAAACTCCTGGGCTCAAGCCATCCTCTTACACCTCAGCCTCTGAGTAGCAGAAACTACAGGTATGCACCACCATGTCCAGCTATGTTTTAAAATTTTTTTGTAGAGATGGGGTCTTGCTATGTTGCCCAGGCTGGTCTCAAACTCCTGGCCTCATGCAATCCTCCTGCCCCAGTAAATTTTATTTTTAAAACCTCTATGCAAAATGTGTTTAATGGGCACAGTCCCTCCCTCATATATGTTTCAGCCACTCATTCAATAAGCTTTGGTTTTTACCTCATTGCCGGGGTAGTGCTCAGGGTAAGAAGAAGACGAGTAGCTTGTTTGTGTTCTCAATCTATCACTTACCAAGGAAAGAATACATTGAAGATATCACTTAAATTAAGTCTAGACCCAATCCAGATATAAAAATATGATTACAATTTAAAAGTATGTGACAAAGATTTCTCAGTGCCAGCTAATGATCAACGTGTGACAGGTGGAAATATACTACGAAAGAAGCCTCCAGCTCCACCATCGAGTCCTTCAGGGCACACAGAGTGAGGGGCTCTGACCTGGACAAGGCATGACTAATGAGGCAATGAGGCTCCGCTGTCATTCTGCTTATTGGCAAACACGACAGAACTCCTGTCTCTAAATAAACAGGTCTTTCCTGGGAGTCAGCACAGACGGCTACAGGCTCGTTCAAGCCAGACCATCACTGCTCGGATTATTTTGGAGCTATTCTTTGGGAACTTTCCTTATAACCAGTTTATCAGCCACATGGGAACATTAGCCACTTGCCTCATAGTCTGCTTCAGAATTAATATTTAAAAGAAAGGCAGGAAGCTAAGTGTTGGGAGTCTCACCGAGGGGTAAGGGCACAACAGATGCCCAGTGCTAAGGAAGCCACTGGGCCCAGACAGTGTGAGCTCTCTCCGGGCTGTCACGTGGCCAGGCATCCTCTGGTGCCCAGAGCGGTGCCTGACACACAGTTGGTCATTAATAAATACTAGTAGAAAAAAAATTGAGAAAAAAATGCAGCAACATTATGGTCAAATCCATAACCCACATATGACACACTCACTTGTCCAGACCAGCCAGGTGCTGGGCTGTTCCTGCTGAAATGAAAAGAAAATGGGATCTCAAAGCTTCTTTCTTCTCTTTTCATCTTCTTTTCTAATGAACATACAGGGTCTGGCTCAAACTGTTAAAACTCTTCCCAGACTCCACGTTTATAATCACATATTTGACATGAAGGCAAAGGTATGTCAGACTCATCATCATAGACAAAGGCAGTCAGGTTCAAAGCCAAATGTTGAATGCTCAGGCCAAAGCCTTCAAGTCCAGGCAGGCGCTCAGGGTGGCTGGAGACCTCACAGGGCCCTGACTTTCACACCTGCCCGGCTGCTCAGGGTGAGGGGTTTGAGAGGGTGTCAGCAGGAGACAGACCAGGTCACCATGCGCTGGCCCTGCCTTCCAGGGGAAGCAGACACCTGTCTGCGGAGCAGCCCTGCCTTGCTCCTGCCTGAGGTTGAGGGGCCCACATTCCTTTAATTCAGCTCAGGCCCACGGAAACCCTCCTTGGTCCGCTGTCTGTGCCAGGGACCTCTAGAATCCACTGCTCTCCAAGCCAGGGTTAGCAGGGCTTTCTCCAACCCTCCATCCTTTCTTCTAAAAGAGAAGGGGTTTCAGAAGATATTCCTCCCTGGGGTGGGGTCAGGAGTGTGGGGAATGGATAAGGGAGTGGGTTTTGTCCAGACAATCAAGATCTGCTGCTCTATTTCAGTTTTTCCGGAACATGAACAGGAACGCTTTTTCTCCCCCAATTCAAACTGCACACACCTTATAAGAAAACGATGGCCTGCAGGTGTGTCATTTCAGCAGCCGGCTGGCTTCGTACCCCTGGAAATCCCTGAAGTGGGCAAGCTGGTCATATCCCTTGGGCATAAAGCAATTTTTATTGGTAACTCTATCAAATAGAATGATTAATTATCTTATTGACTACATTCTATCAAGGGCTAACCATACTCCAAGCCCTGAGCTGAAAGTCAATTATCTCATTTAATCCTCATGAAAATCCCGTGGAGCAGGGTTGATTCCAGTTTTACAGAAATAAAAATAAGGTGTGTAGGCAGCCCCTAAAATAGACTGACAAATTCACAGTCTGATGGAGTTCCGGGTGTAACCAATGTATATTGTTACAGGTGGGTTTTCAGAGTTCGCTGGGACTCGGGTTTTTTCTGTTTTTTGTTTTTTTGTTTGTTTGTTTGTTTTTTAATTGTTGGGAGACATTATTATTATGTGAGCAGAAAATAAGATCTCAGTGGGCAGCGTGTAGAGCTGTGATCCAAAAAAATTCAGAAGCCAGGTTATTAATCTGACACCTGTGGAAGCTGGACGTGGCCGATGCTTGACTGCAAGGTCACTGAGCCTGAGCCACCTGGGAGGAGCGCAGGTCAGGTGTCCACTTCCTCTGCTCAAACTCCAGCCCTCTGACCTCAGCTTCTCATGCTCCAGCCCAGCCTCCCAGGGATGCCTTGTGATGCTGGCCTGCCTGGGGCTGACTGTGTGGCATCCTGTGTGCTAGGAAGATTCTAGGACCCACAGAGAGTGAGGATATTTGTGGCCTTATTCACAAGGACTCACCCACACCCGGCACATAATAGATGCTCAACAAATACTTGCTGACTTACTGATTCCTCCCCAGGGCCTCTCCTTGGGTAAGTGAGAGCAGCCCCCCTTCATCCTGCATTCCTGAGCTGGGCTTACTCAGAGACGCGGTGCTGTATTTGGTCACCAAGCGTCACCTCCAGCTGAGTCCAGCAGAGAAGACAACAAAGTGCACATGGAGCCTCGTGTTGGCCTCCAGCGACTTCTCCCAGCCCAGGCCTGCTCTCAGCCAGGCTGTACTGACAGCTGCATCTGCCAGGGCTCGGAGCTTTGCGGGTGTGAGCCTGGGCCCCCACAAAACTGAGGCACAACACAGGACTTGTCCTGGGCACTCTTAGAGCAGGCATATTGGCGGCTGCCTCCCCTCTTTCTCTGTCTCCAATCCTCTGGGTCTCCAAGATCTCATCCCTGTAAATATCTCGCTAAGGCATGAATGGGCAACTAAGGTAGAATATTTACATTTTGAAAGCAGGACTCAAATCTGAAAAACTCACACATGAGAAATGCAGCTCTGATGTGGGGAGAACGTGAGTGAGGATGGCTTAGCGGAGGGCAGGGATCCTTGCCTCACTTCCCTCAAAGTCAGGCACTGTCAGGAATCCCCAGGAGTAGCGACTCAAAGGCTGATGCTGTGCCCCCCCCACCCCACAGAGGAATGTGTACAAGGAGGTCCCAGTTATCGCAGCCTCACCAGAGTGATGCTGGGCTGTCAGTAGCCTTTTGCCTAAACCACCTGTTTGAGAAGAAGGGAGTGCGTGTGCGTGCGTATGTGCGCGTGCGTGTGTATGCGTGTGTGTGTGTGTGTGAGTGCGTGTGTGTGCGTGTGCGTGTGTATGCGTGTGTGTGTATGTGTGAGTGCGTGTGTGTGCGCGTGCGTGTGTATGCGTGTGTGTGTGTGAGTGCGTGTGTGTGCGCGTGCGTGTGTATGCGTGTGTGTGTATGTGTGAGTGCGTGTGTGTGCGCGTGCGTGTGTATGCGTGTGTGTGTGTGAGTGCGTGTGTGTGCGCGTGCGTGTGTATGCGTGTGTGTGTGTGAGTGCGTGTGTGTGCGCGTGCGTGTGTATGCGTGTGTGTGTATGTGTGAGTGCGTGTGTGTGCGCGTGCGTGTGTATGCGTGTGTGTGTATGTGTGAGTGCGTGTGTGTGCGCGTGCGTGTGTATGCGTGTGTGTGTATGTGTGAGTGCGTGTGTGTGCGCGTGCGTGTGTATGCGTGTGTGTGTATGTGTGAGTGCGTGTGTGTGCGCGTGCGTGTGTATGCGTGTGTGTGTATGTGTGAGTGCGTGTGTGTGCGCGTGCGTGTGTATGCGTGTGTGTGTATGTGTGAGTGCGTGTGTGTGCGTGCACACGTGCGCTGTGCTGCTTCTGCTGAAATAAAAGAAAAGGGGGTCTCAATGCCCCTTTCTTCTCTTTTCATCCTCTTGTCTGATGAACACAGAAGTTAGGCTTAAACTATTAAAATTCTTCCCAGCCTCCGTGTTTACAAGCACATATTTGAATTGTATGTGGGGGGGTAGGGGGTGGTGGGAAGAGAGAGAGAAGAGAAGGAAAGAGAGAGAGGAAGGAGTAGAGGGGAGAGAAAGAGAGATGGAGAAGGTTAAGCAAATAGTTTTAGGGCTAGGGCCTCCTGTTCAGCAGCCACCCTGGGGAGCCCCCGTCTTGGGCACAGAGAAGATAAAAGTTAAGTACCTCCAAGGAGCTCACGGGCCAGCACAGGGAATGAAACATCAAAGCAGAGACTGTCGTTCTAATGAGCCAGGTCTGACGAGACCAGTAGGGTCAGGATGTCTGGGATCACAGGGACAGGATAATCCACCCTCAGCTTGAGGTTTCAAAGCAGTTTTCCCGGAGAGACTTCGCTCATGTTAAAAGATATATTTTTGGCCTTTTTTCCTGATCGTTTAGTGGCAAAGATTTCCCCGACCTGGCTTTCTTCTATCAACGCTCGTAGAGCAGCTGTCTGTTCATGCCTCTGTAGTATGAACACACCCCAAAACCGGCAATGGAGGGCTGAATGCCTCTCCGGCCTGGCCCAGGGAGCTTTCTTGTCCAGAGGTGTAGATGCCATGGGGAGAAAAAGGCTGTGTCGCGGACCAAAGGTACAGGGAGGAGAAAAGGGAAATGCTTGCCGCATCTTGGGAAATGTTTGCCAACCATGTTGTCCCAGATGCGGAGATGACAATGTCATCCCAGGTGGAACCTGGACTTTTAGACACTCTGGGGGACCCTCTTTAGGAAAAAGAAATAAAAAGAATTCCTCTTACACACTGTCAGAAACACAGGACTGACGGCGACATGGGCGGGTTCTTTGTAGAAAGCAGGCCACTGCAAATGAGGGGCCCTCAGGCTTAAGCTTCCTGTGGTCTTCATGGCAAACCCACCTCTGCTCAGAGGCCAAGAAATGGTCTTTCTCTGGAGGAAAGAATTGGGAGCCAGCCCACCCTGTGTAACTTAATCATCTGTGAACTGCGCAGGCAGAATGGCAGCTGTCGAGCGTCCCCTGCTTGTTCCCACGGGTCACTAGAAAGATGTAATCTTATTTTCAGAGCACAAACTTTCTTCAGCATTTCAGTTTGGCATCTAAAATTTTCACAGGAAAGCAAATGACAGCACTCGGCAGAAAACAAAATAGCCCTCCTATTACATTTTTATTGCTGTTCTAATGAGCCAAGGGCACAGGATACTAGTTTTTAAACAACGTAACAAAAATATTTGCCCTTAATGAAGCTTGCGTTCTCTTTCTTTAGAGGTTAAAAATGTCAGAGATTTGAACATCTCACATTAAAATCAGCAATGTATTTATTGGTTTGTTCCCACCTAACATACAGTGTTGCTAAAGATTAGGAAAAAAGAGTCTGACGAGCAAGTGGAAATTGATCACGTTTTTCATCATCACCGTTACTACAGCGACTGGCTGTTCTAACACTACTAACAATAATGATAACCCGTTCTCGGTAAGACTTCGTAAGTGAGATGAAAATTGTATCAAGTACCAACCTAAGCAGAGTTTGGAAAACAAAATGTACTTGAAATGGTAACCCTGAAGAGTTTTTCCATCCAATATTCATCCTTTTCTCCACACCTGTGTTCCTTAGGGAAGCAACCCTCCACGAGACACAAGTCTGCTTGGTCACATGTAGGCAGACGTTATTGGGGAAGAGGCCTAAAGCCAAAGGGCAGAGCTTTGTTAGGAGACAGCTCTTCACTCTGTAGTCCTCTTCCTTCTTCCCATTCTCCCTACTGGATAGCCTGGGGGTGTAGCCGTCACACTAGAAAACAAAGATAGGCAAGTATGAAGGAGAGCCCTCTGTGCTGGGCAATGGGAAGACGACTTTGAGCAATGGGAGGGTGCCATGTTTGGGTCACACACCAGCCCTGTCCAGGCCTCCTCTGATGATGATTTTCCGAGATAAGCATACCTTTATTTCTTTAAGCCACCATCAGAAATATCAATAGTTCTGATACTTGTTGCCAAATACATTTCTAACTAATGTAAGGGAAAGAAAGAGCCCAGTCCCCTCTAATTCCATCATAAATATATTAGCAAATTATGGGACAAGCAAAAGCGTTCTATGTTCTCTAAGCTTCCATTTTCTCCTGGGTAAAATACATAACTGTTCTTGACCTGCCTCGTTATGGCGTTGCTCTGAGGATGAAATGATATATGTGGGGACACTCTGAGAACTGTCAACTGCATATGATTGTCAGTAGCAGGTGCCATGCTAGGAGCCTAGTCTGAGTGCCCATCTCTGCTTGGGTGTTAGGATCAGCCACTAAAAGATCTAGTTTCTAAAGTCTTCTTACAAAAGACTTCTCTGGCATAGAGGTGCCCCAGAGATAAAGGGTCAGCTAACACAGAAACCAAGTACAGAAACTCAGAACAAATATGAGAGTGAGGGTCAGAGTGCCCCCCACTAACAGTGTCAGAGGAATCACAGAACTGGTGGATGATGAGGAATTTTCTGGTACAACCCTGCATTCATTGCCTGGGGCTACCATGACAAATGATCTCAAGTTGGGTGGTTTATTTTATTTTTATTACGTATTTATTTGTTGAGATGGAGTCTTGCTCTGTCACCAGGCTGGAGTGCAGTGGCGCCATCTCAGTTCACGGCAACCTCCATCTCCCGGGTTCAAGCGATTCTCCTACCTCAGCCTCCTGAGTAGCTGGGACTACAGGCACACGCCACCATGCCTGGCTAATTTTTGTATTTTTAGTAGAGACAGGGTTTCACCATGTTGGCCAGGATGGTCTCAATCTCTTAACCTCGTGATCCACCTGCCTTGGCCTCCCAAAGTGCTGAGATTACAGCCACCGCGCCTGACTTATTTTATTTTTTTCTTAAAGGCCAGTGCAACAGTGTTGGGTACTTCAAAGCAAAGGGAACTCATTTCTTTCACAGTCCTGGAGGTCAGATGTCTGAAATCAGGGTGTCAGCAGGGTTCACTGCTTCCAGGGGCTCAGAGGGAGAATCTGTTCCTCTCCTCTCTCCTACCCGCTAGTGGCTCCCACGGTCCTTGGCATTCCTTAGAAGCAGATCCATCACTCCAAGCTCTGCCTCCATCCTCCCAAGGCTTTCGCCTCCCAGTGTCTCTGCGTCTGTTCCTTTTTCTTTGTCTCTTACAACACCCCTCTCTGGATTTGGGGTCCACCCTAAATCAGGATGATCTCAATTTGAGATTTTCATCTAAATGACATCTACAAAGATGCTTAATGCAAATAAGGTCATATTCTGAGATTCTGAGTGGACCTGTATCATTTGGGAGCCACAGTACAAATCCCAAGATTATCCCTCGGATATTCTTGGGTCCAAGTCCTGGGTAACAGGCTCACATCCTTGCAAAAGGGGAAGTGTGGGTTTTCCTTTGGGGGCCTCAAGGGTCTGTGGTCACTGAGAGGTTCTCACAGCCTCCAGAGGCAGAGCTGCAGAAGGGGAGTTGCAGCAGCAGTACATGAGGCTGGGAGAGAGGCAAAGCCAGCAGCAGCAGCTCCGGGAAGGGATGCACCGCCTCCCCGTATGGCCCTTTCCCTACTCACCTGACCAGCCACCTGTCTGTCTTGTCCCAAGTTCCAGAACAGTCTTAACAGGGTATACCAAGTGCACTCAGTCTTCCTCATCCGTCACCACGCCCCTCTACCTGCCTCCCAACACAGGGCTTCAAATCATGTCACCATCTGCTTTTGCTCCAACCTGGGACACAGAGTCCAAGGGCTGCCGCTGAACTCCAGGAATCACCTGAGTCATAGCCCCTCCCCAGGGCTGTCCCCACGACAGAGGTTCAGGTTCCACAGCCTCTTCACACAACTCCCTAATCCTGAGTCCACTGAGCACCTCAGGAAAGTGAACTTCTGTCCTGGCTTCTATTTCTGAGCCTGCCGTGTCATCTGAGGAAGCTCTCCAACATGCTCTGTGAGGACTCCCGCCTCGCTCTAGCCAGGCTTCTTGGATCTCACCCCTTCCCGCTATCTTCTGCCATCGAGGCACACACACACCTTGCAGAATGCTGAGTGAAACAGAAGCATAAGGAGAAGGCTCATAGGACTCAAGCAACCTCAGAGCTCACATGATTTGGGGAGAAAAGGAATCTATAATTGTACTAGGAAGACCACGGCAAGTGTCAAGTGGCGGAATAGACATGAAAGGCCCAGAGAAAGTTACGAGAAAGGAATTACCACCTCAGGCATGGCAAAGGTGGAATTTGATTTAATGAAGAAAATCTTCTCTGATCATTCTTGGCCATCTTGTTATACTTCCAACAATGTCATATGACTGATGATTCTCAGTCTGTATCTCTAGCCCAAGGTTTTCTCCACAGTCTCACAACTGTTATCTGTAGGCCTACTGGGCATCTCCACCTGGATGTCTCCCAGGACCTCAACCTCAACACGGCCAGACTTGAGCTCTCTTTTTATTTTTATTTTTTTTTGAGATGGAGTTTCACTCTTGTCACTTAGGCTGGAGTGTAGTGGCCCGATCTTGGCTCACTACAACCTCCACTTCCCAGGTCCAGGCGATTCTCCTACCTCAGCCTCCTGAGAAGCTGGGATTACAGGCGTCCGCCACCACACCCAGCTAATTTTTGTATTTTTAGTAGAAACAGGGTTTCGTCATGTTAGCCAGGCTGGTCTCGAACTCCCGGCTTCAGGTGATCCACCTACCACAGCCTCCCAAAGTGCTGGGATTACAGGCATGAGACACGCACCCGGTCGAACTCTCTTTCTTCCTCCTTGGGTACAGAGCTTTGCTGGCTTCCCAAGCAGATGTCTAGGAAGCACCTTCAACAACTTCCTTTGCTTTACCCTCCTATGTGATCACATAGGCACAGAATAGACACATTTAAGGGAAGGAAGAGAGGGAAAAGGAGTTCATGTTGTTAAGCCTCAATCACTAAATTCTTAATTAATTCAGAGGCTCAATCTGCCCTAGGGGACAGAGAGCCAACACTGATGTCGCCTGTCTCACATGCTTCCCTTCTTCCTGGCTAACAGAATCATAATTGTGCGAGGGGAGCAAAGTACCCGGCTGAAACTACTGGTAGATTTCGCAACTTCCTTCACCACTAACAGCAGCCATGTGACATGATGCTGGCCAGCGAGCTGCAGGTAAAAGTCCCCAAGAAAGAGTCCCCTTCTCAAAATAAAAAAAGGCAAAACCTCACTAAAAGAAAGCCCTTTTGTTGCCCTTTGCACCTTTGCCCTGCCCTCATTCCTGCTTACAAGGAGGCAGCCATCCTGCAGCCACAGGGGAACAAGCATGACAATTGATTGGCAAGAGAATGGTGCATGGAAAGATGGGCCGAGCCTACATTTGTGATGTTGCAGATGCCTGGATGACCCATTCCTGTGGGCCTACCTGCAGACCTCCTTTTGTAAAACACAAAATAAGCCACTCTGTGTTTAATCCACTGTAGTCAGTTTTCCCGTTATTTATGTTCCTGATTTCTGCCATTATTTTATCATTAGTATTCATATATATGCACATCTATGTATATCCTACAAATTCCTCAATAATCCTTCACAAAACACAGGGAATGTCACGGATACTGTGCTACTGCCTAAATTTCCCCATTCGAAAAGGGAGAATTTACTGCCCAATACTGTCACTCCTTGCTATGGTTTGGCTCAGTGTCCTTGCCCAAATTTCAGGTCGTCTTGTAATCCCCAGTATTGGAGGTGGGGCCTCGTGGGAGGTGATTGAACCATGGGGCCTGGTGGGTGGTGATCGAATCACGGGGGTGGATTTCCCCCTTGGTGCTGTTCTGGCAAAAATGAGTGAGATCTCATGAGATGTGGTTGTTTAAAAGAGGGTGGCACCTTCCCCCTCTCCCTCTTGTTTCTGCTCCCGCCATATGAGATGCCTGCTTCTGCTTTGCCTTCCATAATGACTGGAAGCTTCCTGAGGACTCTCCAGAGGCAGAAGCCTCTATGCTTTCTGTATAGCCTGCAGAACTGTGAGACAATTAAACTTCTTTTCTTATAAATTACCCAGTCTCAGGTATTTTTTATAGCAGTGCAAGAATGGATTAATATAGTCCTCTTTGAGAGTTAACTTTACTCAAGAGAGATGCTCACTCAAGGTCACCCTCCTGTCTTGGAAAGCCCATCGCCAACAGTCAATGCAGGATATCTATGTCTGGTCCCCTTCCCCCAACTCAGATCTCTCTGATGGACCATGCCCCTGGGATTAGCTGAGAACTCTGGTGACCGCGTCACACCAACTTTTCCCTCTGCCCTCGTGGATGTTGATCCTGACAGCATTCCAGAGTTACGCGAATCTCCATCTCAGCATCTTCTTCAGGGACACCAACCTGAAAGAACTGCCCCAATAACAAAACGTGAGAAAGAGAAGCCTCGGCCCGCGTGTCAGGGAGTCTAGTATGCTCACGTGAAGACATTTTCAATTTTACAAGGACAGAGCTTTTTTCTCCCTCTTAAACAATCAAGTATAAAATAACTTTGTCAGAATAGCATTAACACCAAGCCAGAGCTCATGAATGTCCCATACTGGCTTAACAAGCGGGGCCCCAGAACGACTTCTTTGCTTACCATGGGGTCTTTCAACTTTTTACTACTTGGCTTAAATGTTAACAACCTATTGTCTGATTTTTTTAATGGACTTTTAAGTACTGTTGCCAACCGTCCTGGAAAAGATCTGTTTGTGTTAGCTATTCAGGCATGAATATTGGAATTTGAAAACAAAGAACATGATCTAGTAAGGTCATGAGACTTATCCTTCCAGAGGAAAATGTTCCCCATGTCCACACACTGTCCCACAACAGATGCGCCCACCCTTCTACAACTAGAGTTGTGTTCACGCCAGATGTGTCCTGCTTAGGGCTGGGGTCAGCATGTACGTTTGTGTCTTAGATAAAATGACTTAGTGCCACGTGTGTCTGAGTCATGGAGCCATGAATTTGGATTCCGTACCACCCAGGCAGGCTGAAACTCTGGGTAGGTGTGGAAAGGGTTGTAAAGATATTTCAGAATGTCACAAGGAACTGTGAGCTCTGAGAAAACTCTATCATGAGTTTAGTGCAAAGTACTTGAGCACAGGAAATCCAATCAGAGGAGAGCGCAATTTGGTCCAGGGAAATTCCGTGAACAGAATCCTGAGATGCCTCTGGGCTTCGGTTCGGGTAACTTCAACCCAGAGAAGAGGTTGCAAAAGAAGGTTCTTCATCTCAAAATTGAGTCTGGAAGAAATCTCAGGGAAAGATGTTGTTGTCACATTAAATAGAACTGGAAACAGCTGTAAAAGTTGGATTTTGCGGTCAATCTGGGGACTTTTTTCAGCTCTATCAAATAACAGAGAATCTCAGCTGGAAGAGCACAAAATGAGCGAGCGGTACATCATGGAAGGGTGACATGGAACCTAGGGACCCAGTCAGAGACACAGAAACCCTCCAGGCCCTAAGTGGAAGCAGGAAGGGCCCCCGCCCGCCGTGTCCTGTGTACTAGAGAGGGGGCTGAGGGGCAGGAGTCTCGCTTACTTGGAGCCAGTGACTCCTCCCTTTCACACACACCGACACCACACCAGTCATTTCATTTGTGTGAGTAAAAAGCCCAGATCACCATTTATTCTGTCCACAAATCGCACAAGACAAAGAGCACAGATCCATGGGTAGAGGGACAGGCCCACCCATGCCGAGAATGGGTTTTCTTCTTGCTCAGAGCGTCTTTAATGCTAATTCAGACACACTGGCTTCCCCAGGCCCACGCGATGGCCTTCCTCAGGACTGGGAGGCAGGACAGGGCTGCTGCTTACACAGAATCCCACAGAATAGTCCCTGGAGAGGTGGGCAGCCAGGGACAAGCCTGCTATGGGTTGAATTGTGTTCCACTCCCACAAATTGATGTCCTAACCCCCTAGGACCTCAAAATGTGACATTTGGAGATAGGCCTGTTAAGAAGGTAATTAAGGTAACATGAGGATATTCAGGTGGGCCCTAATTTACTATGACTGCTGTCCTTCTAAGAAGGGGAGATGAGGACACAAACACACTGGGAGGAGACGCCATCTACAAGCCAAGGAGAGAAGCCTTGGGAGAAACCAATTCTGCCCAGAGCTTGATCTTAGATTTCCAGCCTTGAGTCCATGGTACTTTGTGATGGTGGCCAGGGCAGACCAACAGCCTTTCCAGACAAAAGTCTTAAGAGACTGCTGATTGTGCCTGGGATCAGGGGGGCCTGTGTTGGTATTGTTTACCTTATTCCCCCAGGGCCTAGCCGGGAGGCTGGCCTACACGATACTCAATTCATTGTGTTTGAGAAATCAGTGAAAGACTCGGGATGAACCTTCCTGGGACAGAGAATTTCCATGTGGCCTCACTCTGCTACACGGCCTTCCCTGAATGGTTGCCAAGAATCTTGCTCTGTTCCAAAAAGCTATAAATGCATAGCAGTAGTAACCTGTCAATGATTATAAGCCCAGGAGAAGAGGGGAGGGGGTAACAAATACTTTTTATTTTGTTTTCTTTCAGCCCTCAGCACAACTGCCTTAGGTCAGTCAAGGCTCGTGATTTCTTTTTAGGAAGGTAACTATGGTATGGTTCCACCATGGCTGGTAGGACAAATCCATGTTTAGTAAAATTAGTGACATTCAAGAATTTTTCTCTCAGGCACTCATGGCTCTAGCACTGGTCCCATTTTATCCCTCCCAACTTCTGTCAATAGTTCCTCCATTCTTCCATGGCTCAGGCTCAGACCCTCAGAGTCATACTGGTTTCTTTTTTATTCTTGAATCTCTAAATCCAATCAGTAACAAAATCCTCTTCCTCTTTCCTTCCACGTGCCTCTAGCTTCTTCTTCAGGTCCCTCAACATTACAGCCCAGCTCATGCCTCACAACATGGGAATCCTCAATGATTCCCCCTGCCTCTAAACTTGTCACTTCACTGTGTGATGTTTTTGCTGCAAACCCCACGTGTGTCAAGCCTCAGACACTCTTTCCTGGGGCCCTGGGTCAAGAATAACGAAGGTGTATCTTAGTCATTTTATACACGGAAGCCATGGTTAAGAAGTTTTTAGAAGGAGGGAGAATGAAAGGCTAGGAAAAATTGCTAGAAATATCGGCTACATTCATCTACAACCACTGGGGCTCTTCTAGAATCAGAAAGCCCATTTCCAGCTGCTACTCTACAAAATACACACAACCAGCTTCACCTTAGGTTGTTGGACACAAGAATTCAGCTTTTAGAACATGCCAGAGTTCATAGGTAAACAGTTAATAATCTTTTCTGCTCATTTATTTTTGCAGGGATTGTTGTAAGATGGGGCAGGGTTGGGAACAGAGGTGGCATGTGCAGGCCAGAGGGACATGGGGAGAGAAGGAGGCTGCTCCCAGGAACACGGAGTCATCGCCAAGAACTTTAAGTCTAACCTTCACCCTGCACGGTTCAGTGGCTTGCAGGCTGAGAGAAGGAAAGCGACATCTGGGATTTAGTCCATATGAGACACTTGACCTCTCAGCTTCATGCCTCAACAGGTCTGGTGTGGGGCTGAGGCCAGAGAAGCAGAGCAGCACATACAGGGCAGGCGAATGTTGACAGAAAAAATATTCATACGTTCTTCTCTGGATGCAAACTACAAATAGCCTACCCTCCGACAGGAGGTTTTGTGGTAGATTTCCTGCTTATATTAATGTTTGAAACAAATGAGTCTGTTCGGTTTGGTTAGCCGTGGGAGGATGAGTTCCTGGACAGCACTGGTACAATATAACCATCCTTCTCTGCCTTGGGTTGTTTTTTTTTTTTTTTTTTTTTTTTTTTGAGATGGAGTCTCACTCTGTTGCCCAGACTGGAGTGCAGTGGCGCGATCTCTGCTCACTGCAAACTCCGCCTCCCAGGTTCATGCCATTCTCCTGCCTCAGCCTCCTGAGTAGCTGGGACTACAGGTGCCCGCCACCACACCGGGCTAAATTTTTTTGTATTTTTAGTAGAGACGGGGTTTCACGGTGTCAGCCAGGATGGTCTCGATCTCTGGATATCATGATCCGCCTGCCTCAGCCTCCCAACGTGTTGGGATTACAAGTGTGAGCCACCGCACCCAGCCTGGGTTTTTAATGAGAAACCATGGCCACGTGTGTGCCATGGGAGTTTCTGAAGCTGAAAGTCCTATAATGGCCAGCGATTGACCCTAACTCTGGGCCTAGGATCTCCAAGTTTGGCATGCAGAGGTGTTTTGGAATGAATAAAGGACTTACGGAAAACAGAAATTGTTTTCTTTATTAATCGTTACAAGTGTAGGTAGAGACAAACCCGCCCAGGCATGTCCACCCAAACTCCTGCATCCTGGATTTACTTCCTTACTCTGCCCTCGCTTCAATCCCTAACACAATAAAGCTTTGAATACTCTGTCCCTGGGATGCTTATCACCTTTGAGTTACAAAAGCTGATGCTGTGGGGAGAAGCGCAGAAAGACATCCCCAAAGGGATCTGGATCGGTTCATCCAAAGAGAAGGATACAGAGCTCTTCTGATTCAGGGTCAATTCCGTTTCCTTGTCTGTCAAATGGAAAAATGCTCTGTTTACCCTCTAGCATCCCTTCTAGCGTACAGATCTATGATATTAAAATATTGCTCTTTTCAGCCCTAGGCACAGGGTTAGAGGAAACTGACCCACAGCAGAAGGTTATGGGAAGGCTGAAGATATTCTTTTCAAGGAAGGTAGCTCTAGTTATTAAAAAACCATATTCAGAAACATAGTAAACTACCAATGCTAACAAACATTAACACTGCTTTATTTAGTCAGTTAATTACTTATTTTTATTGAGTATGATGATCACTTATACAAAATGTGTGTGCTGGGGACAGTAGCATGCTGATAAACTGGCTCTTTAGAGAAACAAACAGCCCTGAACTGTAGTGTTTGCAGATTTTCATGGTGTAACTAGTCCTACTGTAGCTAGTTTCAAGGTATGAACCTGATGTCACTGGACCCCTCGACAGAGAACTGGGAAACGTGTGTACAATTGACTCTCGAGGGCCAGCTCAGGATCCAACACACCACTAGTTGGGGATAGTCTGAGCAACATCCAGATTTGTTGAAATCAGCTTGAATTCCTATATTATGATTTTATTTTCTCCTTTCACTATTTGTGTCAGGAAGACCTAGTCTGACAATAAACAGACACATATTTTGAAACTGAACTCCCATGAGTGGAGAGTAAGCAGTAAAATCGCTAAAAACCAAAATGGGGTCCAGCCATCTGACCCTTCTCCTGCAGGGCGGAAAATCATGGTGATAAGCAGACCTTCAGGCTCTCCTCACGACAAGCCACTTGACTGCCTAACTGCTGGGGTGGCCTGTGCTGGCAGCAGCCCCATTTCCAGCACACACTTACTGAGCTGTATGCCAGTTACACAGCTCAACCCACAGCTCATGACACATATTCAATAAATGTTAATCAAATATGAATTCATTCTCTAACAAGGTCTTGAATGCCAACCATTAAAACACTGTGATTTCTGTTCTAATAAAAGTCAAGTAGATCCAACAGACCGCCGGTCAGTTGAGTGGACAAAGAAAGTAATGGGTGATGTCCAGAAGGGTAAACACCGTCCTCTCTAACAATGGCCAGATTCATTCTGCTGACATAGGGGAAGATGAAATTAACCCACAGCAGAAGGTTCTGGGAAGGCTAAAGGTACTCTCTTCAGGGAAGGTAACTCTAGTGATTAAAAAACACATTCAGAGACTTCATTATCTCTACTGACAAGCAATGGTCCTTGGGCACCTACCTAGACTAGAAGCTGTAGGGCCCATTGTCCTGGTACAAATTCGTTTCCTTTTTTTTTTTTTTAAATTGAGACAGAATTTCACTCTTGTCGCCCAGGCTGGAGTGCAATGGTGAAATCTCAGCTCATTGCAACCTCCACCTCCCAGGTTCAAGCGATTCTCCTGCCTCAGCCTCCTAAGTAGCTGGGATTACAGGTGCATGCCACTATGCCCAGCAAGTTTTTGCATTTTTAATAGAGATGGGGTTTCACCATGTTGACCAGGCTGGTCTCAAACTCCTGACCTCAGGTGATTCACCAGCCTCAGCCCCACAAAGTGCTGAGATTACAGGCGTGAGCCACCACACCTGGCCAGTTTCCTTGTCTTTAAAACAAGGACATCAATACCTATTTTGCTGGCCTATTGTGCAGATTAAGTGAAATAGCATATACCGTGCCTAGCCCTAGGTCGAGGACATGACGGTTTAGTAAATGGCAGATGTTATGAAGACTATTACATTCATGTAAGTCTCCACAACCCTTTTCTCTGTCTTCTCACACCTTCATATTGACTCCATGCTGGTAAAAGCTCTGCTCTAAGCCCTGTCAAAAATACTGATCTGCTGCCCCCTCTCTGAGGTGTCTGGGAATTGTTTTGTGTTACGATTCCAAGCCGCTTAAACTGTAGGCAATAAGTTAAATCTTCCTTGGCTGGTGGGACAACCTGTAGGGTCACAATTTCAGCATTTTGCCCCGCGGACTGTGCTAGATAGGACAATGGCCCCCTAAAGATGTCTACATCCCAATCCCCAGAACCTATGACTATGTTACCTTTCATGGCAAAAGAGACTTTGCTGATGTAATTAACTTAAGGATTTTAGATGGAGAGATTATTCTGCATTAACTGGGTGAGCCTAGTTTAATCTGCAGGGTCCTCTGAGAAGGGATCATGAGGGTTAGGATCAGAGAAGAAGATTGAATGATGGAAGCAGAGGTTGGGGTGATAAGGCCAGGAGTCAGGGAGTGCTGGCAGCCTCTAGAAACTGAAAGAGGCAAGGAATGGAATGTCCCCTAGAGCCTCCAGAAGCATCCAGCCTTACTAGCTTGCTGACACCTTGACTTTGGTCCAGTGAGACAGATTTTTTACTTTTGTCTTCCAGAACTGTAAGATAACAAAATGTTGTAAGCCACTAAGTTCGTAATAATTTATAATAGAAGGAATAGGAAATTAATACAAAGGCAAATAATAAAACACAGGTCATGAGTCCCAGAAGGGGAGCAATCCTTCCTCTCCAAACCCCATGTGTGAGAGTAAAGGACACAGTCTCCTTAGTCTATGACTGTGTCACTTCCTCAGGCGAGACATTTTTACAGCAGAAAAGTATGGGTCACCAACCAGTCCTCAAACCTTCCAATATTATAGCTTAGGTCGGGGATAGGAAAGGAAGAAGGTTTAGTGTGCAAAAAGCTGTAAGCCATCAGTATTGTGGAAGTCAGGTGATTACATGTATATATACATAAATACATTATATACACTTGGATATACATAAAATATATAAAGGTTATATACTTATATATACTTTAGAGTGGCATATATACTTCTATATATACATAGTATATATACTTCTATATATACATAGTATACATAGTATGCATAGTATATATAGAAGTATATATAAGTATATAGTAGTATATACTTATATACTTTATATGTATACTTTAAGTACATACTTTGTGTATACTTTATAATATAATATATACTTTACATATATACTAATATATACATTATACATAAAGTATGTATAATACATACTTTATTATATTATATCTCTTATAATGTATATAATATATGCATATAATATGTTTATTGAATTATATATAATAAAGTAATAATATATTATAATGTATATAATATATGAGATATTTTATAATGTATATAATATATAATAAAATATAATGCATATAATATAATAATACAATATATACAATATATGCTATATTATCACAATGTATATAGTATGCAATCTGTATTATTCTAATGTATATAGAATATATAATACATTATATAATATATGTTATAATGTATATTGTATATTTATATTATATATGATATATTTATTATTATGTATATAATATGTATATTATATATTATATACATACTTTATAATATCTAAAGTATAGTATAATATGTATACCTTATAATATATACTATATATACTTTATATAAAGTATATATACTTCATAATATATAATATGTACTATTTATACATTATACTTCATATAAAGTATATATACTTTATCATATATAATATGTAAATTACATACATTATACTTTACATATATACTTTATATATACATAGACTTTATATACTTATATACATATATACAGTATATATTTAAAGTATGTATACTTAGGTGTATATGTACTTTATAATATATATTATACTTTACAGATATACTTTATATATACATATTTTTATATACATATATACTTTATATACATATATACATACTTTATATACATATATGTATGTATAGGTATATATACATATATGTATATAAAGTATGTACTTTAAATATATATAAATATATAAAAAGTGTGTGTACATATACATACGCATATAAAGTATATATATATAAACTGTATGTGTACCCACACACACATACACACACTTATGTTAAAAGTTCAGAGTAATAACACTGTGAGTGGACCAAGAAAGCTAAGTAAGTGATTTTCCAAATAGATCCTGAAGAGGAATTAGAAAACAAATGACCTGACTGAATTATGGCCTCATTTTTGAGGAATGGACTGTAGGCCCTGAACTGTAGTGTTCAGGAATGAAAGCTCCAGCTTAGCGTGCATGAGGAATTCTGTGAAACCACTGGAAACCATTTGGTAAGAAATAACGGCCTCCTGGCAGCAGGACTGAGTTCTTTCACGACCTCACCGGGGGGGTAGCGTGAGTTCCTGTGATCCCAGCTGGCCCCACCCACCGTGTCTGAGCCACATTCGTAAACTCCAGAAGGGCATGGGGCATTTGAGGGTGCCCTCTAGCTTTCATGGGGCTTGAGCTGTGGAGAGAAATGTTGAGAGCAGAAATGAGAGCTGGCGGAGCTGGCCGTCTGGCTAACACCCTGCACTCCATGGGGTTCATGTTGACTCACTTTGCAAAAGGCCCTCTGCGCCCATCTCTTTAAGAAAAATGCTTCTCAGACAGAGCTGCTAATAGACTCAAAATGGAAGGCCTTTCAAAGGGCTCCTTCTGATACTTTTTTTCATTGTCATAGCTTAGAAAGCATATAGAAAAACAATCATTAAGGATGATTTCCTGGTGTATGTGTGTGTGTGTGTGTGTGTGTGTATAAAATATATGCAAATATATAGGGTAGCATTTTTGGTGGGATACCCGTGAAATTGGTTAACAGTGGATAATTTTGAAGGTAGGATTAGAAAAGTGGCAAGGGGACCTAAACTTATTGATTCATGTGTTTTTAAGTGGAGATATTGAGGATGCTTTTTTCTTTCATGTTAATTGTTTCAGCTATTTTTTCCCTAAATACTTTCTTTTTCTAAATAAAAGAACTTTTTCCTTTTGGCTGAAAAGAGGTAATATCGCAGAGCAGAAAAGAGAAAAGCTCTGATTGTACCCATTGAATTTCCAAAGTAAGTTCTTTCTTCTTACAACCAAACTGTCCTGGGCCAGCGAATGGCTAATCTACCTCCCAGACGTGCGGGGTGGTATGGCTTCATTTCAGGGCTTCTCTAACTAAAACGTGCAAATGAATCACCCGAGGATCTTGTTACAAGGATCTTGTTCAGGTTCCCATTCCCCGTATCTAGGGTGGGGCATTTCTAACAAGCTCCCGAGGGATGCTGATGCTGCCGGTCTATGGACCACGTGGTGACACCTGTTGGATGAGGTATCCGGAATGAATACCATGCTTTCCAGTTTAGCCATCAGAACATAGAGGCCCTGGAGTTATGCGAACCTCTGACCGGTAAGTCAGAAGTTTCCAAGGTCAGCCCAAGATCACACAGTGAACTCCAAAACCAGAGTGGATAACTGATGGGCATGGTCCCAGGCCCACTGAGGCTGGAGGCAGTTCCACTTTGAAGCCCACTAATCCCACACTAGAATACCGAGGAAGTGCTACCACAGGAACAAACTATCTATGTTTCCACCTCAGGACCCTGCTTCTTTACTGTTTTTTGCTATAAGTGGAAAGGCTTTCTTTGGGAGATCCCCAGGGACCTGACACTGGCTCTTGTTGCGGTTACTGCTGTTATCGCTGATATTACAGTAAGGGCTATGATGCCAGTGAGCTAGAAGGCTTGTTCCAAATACCAGGACATTCAATTCTTTGTGATTACCCTTCAAGGAGAGTCTCTGCTATTTTGAAACTGGTACACTTATTAAAAAATTAAATACCAGGTGGTCAGCCAGAACCCAAGGGCATTTCCCACCCTGAACTGTGCATGCCAAAACTAACCAAACGGCCTGGTTGTGTTTTCCTTTTCTATTACCGGCATGCGAACAATGCAATCGCCGTCGTTTATGCTGGAGATATGGTGTCACTGTTAACCAAGACAAAGGATCAAAACAGGCTTTGTTCTAGGACTCTCTGTTCTATGGCCAGAGAGTTCTTGTAGGATTTGTACTTGCTGATCCTTGGAGTGCAAATTAGATTTCTTTAAGTCCCCAGTACACTTATTCCTGTAACCAAGATTTTAATAAGGACTTCTCCCCCACCCACCAATGTTGCCTGTGCCACTGCTTCTCTGCAATTCCAGCTATAAAAGGTGTTGTCCAGGTTTTTTTTTTTTTTTTTTTTTTTTTTTTTTTGTGGGGGAAGCGATTTCCTTCTTGCTGAGACTAAAGGAGGGCAATCTCTACCTCCACATGTCTCTGGGCTTCTTACTAGTTTCTTAGGCCCAACCAGAGATTCCATTTCATAGAATCAGATTTTTAACAGATTTTGGAAATTATTCAGCACAATCTCTCCAATTTGCAGATGAGAAACTTGTGGCCAAGAAGAATGAAGTGTTCAGAGTCACTCAGCCGATTTGTGGCAGAACCAGAGCCAAAATTCTGTCTTCTGACCCCCAGACCCATGCTGGGCCCACAGCACTCCAGCTGCCTGGGATCATGGCTGACATCAACGGGTTTCCCATCCTATACAGGAAAAGTGGCATTCCAAAACTTCCTTCAAACTGAAATCTACCCACAGTGTGCAGACATAATCTTGTGAGTCACTCACTGAGAATCTGAATATCTAAACAGCATCTAAGTAGCTAAATATCACCAGATTCAGAGCCAAAAAAAACTTCACTGGAGTTGAGTTGGTTTTACATTTAACATTGGGTACGTACTTGGATGGTTCAGGATTTCCTGGGTCATATTTTCCTAATACATAAAATGGTGCTAGCAATAGGTCCTCACCTGCCTTGCAGGGTAATTGGGAAGATAATTTGAAAGGACGTTTTAATAGTCATGGCATAAATGAATTTGATGCCCACACACCTAGGTTTGATTCCTGCTCGGTAAATTACTGGCAGCAGGCTCTGGAAAAATCCTTTAACCACTCTAGCCAATAGTTTTCACATCTTTGAAAATGAGGCAAAGACTTTTATCTCATAACTTTGTAGAGGATTAAAATGAGATGGGTATGAAATCAGGCGTATGACACAGTTTCTGGTAAGCGGTAAGCATCCACTGATAAACCGCACATTCTAGCTTCATCACTTCCTCTGTGTATCTGGTTTTCCCCACCTAGACTTCAACTTCCACACAGATTGGTTTCTTTGAAGTGAAAGGCTAACACTCAAGACATGCTTCCAGTTTACTTCCAGAGCAGAAGAAAACATGATGCTAGCCCTTAAGGAGTTCTTACCGCCTGCAGAAAAACAAAATGAGCTAACATATTGAGCACTTTGCAAATGTTATCTCATTTAGTTCTGATGGCAACTCTATAACGCATACGGGGTTTGAAGCTCATTTTACAGTCAACAATATGTAGGCACCAAGAGATTAAGGAACTTACCCAAGAGCACAAATCCACTACATGGCAGAGCTGGCCCTCAGAACTCTCCCAGTTTTGCCCCAGGTTTGTGGACTCGTTTTCTGTTCCCGCCCTAGTGTTCTGATCTCTCGTCATGTCTTCCAAGGTGCATTTTAGCAAGGAACTCCGTTTCACGGTTCCTGACGGATTTTTTTTTCTAACCATGTGTGTTTGTTTGCTAGGGCTGCCATAGCAAAGTACCACAGACTGCAGGGCTTAAACAATAGAAATGTGGAGGCCGGGCGCGGTGGCTCAAGCCTGTAATCCCAGCACTTTGGGAGGCCGAGGCGGGCGGATCACAAGGTCAGGAGATCGAGACCACAGTGAAACCCCGTCTCTACTAAAAATACAAAAAATTAGCCGGGCGCGGTGGCGGGCGCCTGTAGTCCCAGCTACTCGGGAGGCTGAGGCAGGAGAATGGCGGGAACCCGGGAGGCGGAGCTTGCAGTGAGCCGAGATCGCGCCACTGCACTCCAGCCTGGGCAACAGCTTGAGACTCCGTCTCAAAAAAAAAAAAAAAAAAAAAAAAAAAAAAAACAATAGAAATGTGTTCTTTCACAGCCCTGGAGCGCAGAAGTTCGAGATCCAGGTGTGAGCAGGGTTGGTTTCTCCTGAGGCCTCTCTCCTTGGTTTGCAGATGGCGTCTTCCCCTGTGTGCTCCTATGATCTTCCCTCTGTGCACGCCTGTGTCCTCATCTTCACAAAAGGACACCAGTTATATTGATTGAATAATTTCCCCTCCCTCATGACTTTACTTTTTAACTTCATTACTTCTGTAAAGTGCCTGTCTCCAAATACAATGACACTCTTGAGGGTTTGGACTTCAACAGATGAATTTTGAGGGACATAATTCAGCCATAACACTGTGATTTCCATCACAAATGTGTGTCTCCTCCTAAACAAATTCTGAAGTCCTAGCCTCCAGAAACGATGGAGAAAGGGAGGGGAAGGGCAGGTGGCATAGACTCTGCTGAGGAAGGTGCACACGTTTCTCGTGGAACACTTTTCAGTGGCCCCTTCAGCTCCCTTGAATAACCTGACTACTTCATCATTCCCACGCCCTCCGTAGTCTCCAATAAGCCCTTTACACCGGTTTCTCTTGTCAGGGCTACCACGTCCCCACTTGAATCCTCATCTTGGTGTGCCTCTGGGGGAATCCAAATAAAGACAATCGCTAAAATGAAATCCTAAGTAGAGCTGATGTGAACACTAGTAGACATATGCTACACAAATCTACCTCCAAGATTGAGCCCAATGGCCTTGTGATGTGTTTCTGCAAAAATTTCTATTTATCACCAGCACAGCAAGCTCCATATCAGTGGGACTCAGTGCAATGAAAACTGTTTAAAAGTGGAGGAAGAAAGTATTGTTAAAGGTACTATAAAATAAAGCTTTTTCCTTCCTTCTGCAGTGTCTCAACTTCTCATGACGTTAAAAAAAATCTGCCGTTTAGTGTTATTCTAAGTCAAGAAAAAATAAAAATTTAAATTATTAGCATGAATTTTACGATTCATCTTTACATTGTACTATGTCAGTTTTAAATGCAAATATGGGCCAGGCATGATGGCCAACACCTGCAAAACTAGCACTTTGGAAGGCCAAGGCAGGTGGATCACCTGAGGTCAGGAGTTTGAAACCAGTCTGGGCAACATGGTGAAATCCCATCTCTACTAAAAATACAAAAATTAGCCAGGTGTGGTGCTGCATGCCTGTAATCCCAAGTTACTTACTCTGAAGACTGAAGCATGAGAATCACTGGAACCCCAGAGGCGGAGGTTGCAGTGAGCTAAGATCGTGCCACTGCACTGCAGCCTGGGTGACAGAGCAGGACTTCATCTCAAAAAATGAGAAAAAATTAAAAATAAATAAATAAATAAATAAATGCAAATATGAGAGTATTAAACTCATCTACTGAATCACTGGAATTATGTAATTCATACTTTGCAGCTTATACATGAATATATATATTTTTTTCTTGCCGGAACAGTGGAAATACTGCACAAAACTAACTTAACTCTGTTTATTTTCCTTTTTTTTTTTTGAGATAGAGTCTCAGTCTGTCACCAAGGCGTTAGTGCAGTGGCACAATCTTGGCTCACTGCACCCTCAGCCTCCCAGGTTCAAAGCAATTCTCCTCCCTCAGCCTCCTGAGTAGCTGGGATTACAGGTGTGCACCACCACCCCCGGCTAACTTTTTCTCCCAAAGTGCTGGAATTACAGGCGTGAGCCACCACACACAGCCTTTTATTTTACTTCTTGATATGCACATACTCTATCAAATCTTAACTCTCAGCTGCCTTTTTTCCTTTTGGTCTATGTTTTCATTTTCAGAGAAAGTGTATGGTTAATTCAGGGAAGTGCATGAGTAAGAAAGAACAGAATAGGGTCCCTTGGCTGTTAGTATTTGTTATTAATAGAATATCATTGCCTTCTTTCTTGTGTCAAAGCAAGTTCTGCTTCAAATGGAAAGTGTGCCCTCTTGGGGCTGTGAGTGTCCCTCCTCCTTCCTCACCTCACCTTCTTTGGTTGTCCACACTTACCTTGTATTGGCTTTGAGTCTTCCCTGAATCCGCACACGTGGTGGTTCCACTGGAATTCTGTGTCCAGGGGTCATCGCGAACACTGTATGTGAATGAGCAGCAAGGATCAATGGACATACATGTTCCATGTCACTACTCAGCTCACGTGCATGCTCCATTTTCATGTTGGAGTACATCTACGAGACATGAGTTCAAAGGTATTAAGGATTCATTAAGGATTAATAATTTATTAATCCTTATTAAGGATTTTACCATGGCAACAGCAGAATGTTAAGCCAGATGTGAGACGCTTGTGCGTTCAGGGCCCTGGGTAGGTCACTCAACTGTGATGCTAACTTTGATCACAGAGAAAAGGAAGCCACGGCATGTTGTACACCCCTAAGTGGGAATCACGATTCTGCATTACAACCAGAGGCAAGGCACTGAACTCTCTAGTCATCAGAGTCCTTATAAGATGAATGTCTTGTGCATGATAATCACGAAGGTATTATTTCTAAACACTTTATCATTCAGCCAAGGGGAGGGGGCTTCTTGAAGTTCTTTACTATGTTCAAGCAGGTCTCATTTAAGACCAAGAATGAATTTAAAGAACACACCTGTCCCTTTCTTTGGGATTCCCCTGCTCTCATTAATATCACTTAGATAAGTTAAAAAAAAAATCCTGGTAGCTTTTGAATGTCTTTGGCAAGAACAAAATTTCTTCTAGATGGCCAGAAAATTTCCACGATTATTTTTTCCTCTTAAATGCAGGGGGCTTTGCAGGCTTCTAATTTTTAATCCTGAGTGCATCCGCAGACACACATAGACACACGCACGCCCTTGGTTTCCCCTCTGGCCCACACCAGCCCGGCGTGGCCCGGACAGCTGCGGTTTGTTGTGTTCGCTGGTTTCCAGCTGTGGTCCTTGCACCTGCCCTCACCCGTGTTTGTACATTCTGGAATGTCTGCTGGTTTTCCTTATCAGACGCGTGGAAGAACATAAACATGTCACCTCTTCCGAACAAGACTTGCAGTGTGTGTGTGTGTGAGAGTGTGTGTGTGCATTTGTGGGACTTCCTAGAAACTAGGGCTGTTTTCTCTTGCCAGGCACCACAGCAGGCCTTCCTGTGCAGGAGGTCATTTCAATAAGGACTCTCAGAGTTTAGTAAGCGGAGAAAAGAAGGTCATTCCCAGACAGGATGTTGGGAAGACGCCCGGCATGAGCCTTGCTGGGCAAGAGACGCCAACCGGACCAAGAATGTGGGCCAGTCCCCCAGGAAGTTATTCATGAGCCTGCACTGTATGATAAACAGGCAACCAAAACCTTTTCTAAACAACTAAAATAACAATGCTCCAAATTCCAGAAAATCCTCAAACAATGACTGGACATTCCTTATCCCCTACTTGCTTATTTGTTCACCAAGTACTTTCAAAGAAACCAGAAACTGAAGTTCTGTCTTGCGTTTCAGAGCAGGAATAAAGTGCGAGAAGATGTGCCGGCCACGCCGCACTCCCCGGGGCCGTTCTTCCTTGCGCCAGCCGGGCCTTCCAGAATCCTTGTCACTCCCAGTGGCAGCTGAAGGCTGAAGGCCAGCATGGACTAGCTTTAAGACAGGTCAGCAGGATGGGGCTGAAAACAGGGAGAAGCTTCTACGGCTTATATAAGGGATCAAAAGATGTAAACTGATCAGGTTAGAAAATTATTCCTGAATGAGCAAAAAAACTCTTCGGGGAGCTGGAAATTTACTATATATCTACATGACTTGAAAGAGATATCAAAATTCCTTGCGGGCACGTATCGTTTAAATTATAATATACACTCACTTGCTACACAATGACATTTCCATCAAAGGCAGACTGTGTACACGATGGTGGTCCTGTAAGATGATAGTACAGTATTTTTACTGTACTTTTGTATGTTTAGCCACACAGATACTTACCATTGCATCCCAGTGGCTTGTAGTACTCAGTACAGTACCATGGAGTCCAGGTTTGTAGCCTAGGAGTGACAGGGTCTACCGTATAGCGTAAGTGTGTAGGGGGCTATGCCACCTTGGTTTGTGTAACTCTGATGGTCACACAACGATGGAATAACCTAATGAAGCATTTCTCAGAAGAGATCCTCATTGTTAAGCAACACATAACTGTGTGTATATATAATATGTATGATTATATGTGTGTACACATATATAATGTATACATAATTATGAAATAATATTCTGAGTATCATTTTATAGATATAAATATCCACAGAATCTAAGTCTGCAAATAGTAAGATGACAGGTGGATATATGCACATGTATCTTCTATCTTCTAACACTTGTTTATAGGTAAGACCTATTCTTCATAGGAAGGAATAGAAACTCTTGTCATTTTTCTCACTGGTTCAGTAAAATTGCACTTGGAAACTTCAATGGAATCTTCTCTCTACCGTCCCGGTTGCAGGCCAGAACACCCAGTTTCTTCTTTTTTCCTGTGGGGCTTAACACTTTAAGGTATGCGGTTTATCTATTCTTTACTGTTTGTAATCTGTCTCCCACACTCCCCTCTCCCTTATAATGAGAGCTTTCAAGGCAACAATTTTTTGTTGTTTCCTTGTTTCCTAAGTACACAAAGCAGTGACTGGTACATACTAGACACTCAAAATTAATTTTGAATGAATAAATGCATCTAGCCTCATTTCCAAAATTCAAAAGCACCAGATATTTACCAGACACCAGTGAATACTTCTGATTAGTGTGGACCTAAATGGAAGATTGGATTGGTATTGAGATGGTAGTTTCTGGAGAATGGAAAACTCAAACTCACAAACATACTATTAAGATTTGACCAAAGGACCATCACGGGTGTCAAGAAGGATACATTTTAATGGGACAGACAGAAGAACCTGGACCATCTGGAACAACACACAGAAATGAGCCGAGGCCCAAAAGCCCAAGGAATCTCTACCCTTAGACATCCTTGAAGCTAGTGCTCTGAAATGGCCCGTTTCCATCTGGTCTGTTGGTAGGAGACAGGCTGCACAGAGAGATTTTAGGATTTTTCCAAGCTCTCTTTTCCCAAGATTCTGTGAATTTCTCCGTCCATCTCCCAGGGGCAGGAATTCACACCACATCAAACCTCCCGACAATGCTGGCAGCATGGCTGGTGTGAAAGAGACTCTGGACTTGGATCAAGAAGGGATGGAGGAGAGTGAGGCTGAGATCAAAAAGCAGGAAGAACAGCCTGGGGAAAGAGCCAGGGAGGAGCCGGCTCTGCTCTTTGCACTTCTACCGGTTTCTACTGGACCAGCTTTAGTTCTGCAGCATTTTTCAGCAAGCCCTTTCCTGGCAATGTTCAGATTATTTCTAAAATAAACACAAATCACTTTGCATCTCTCTCCATAGGCTGTGATGAACAGAAAGAGGCTTTGGAAAGCTGTGGGGACTCAGGAGCTGGAGCCAGGCTTGAGACGGAGTCTAGAAGGAGCAAGATGGGATACCTTTGGACTGATACCTTAAATTCCACCCAGTTTATTACAGCCCTGCTCACTCCTCTACCTGTCCTGCCCCAGTCAGGTGCAAACTGCCCTCTCCAGTCTTTCTTCCTCTCTCATTCATAGGTTGTCTCTGTTTTAAGAAGGCAAGTGGCCAGTGAGAGCCTTAAACTAGCTTTGGGTTCTCTAAATAAGATATGCCTCCATCGAGTTGTGAAAGTGGATCTTTGCATGTCACAAAATCACCTACGCATACCTGGGCCTTTTTTGCCGTGGCGGGGAGTGGGGGAATGTGGTGAGACACGCTACGTATTTCTTGTCTTTAAGACAACAATCTTGTCAAGAACGAAGACCAATTCTAATTGAATCCTAAATCCCTTTCCTTACCGACTGCAACAAGAGAAGCCAATGCAAATCTATTTCTAGCCTGAGATAACTTGAAATTAAATTTGGAATAAAATTTCAGAAGGGTCATTTCTGGCTTTCAAAGGCAAACCTAGAATCAGGCAGCCCCACTTCCTGTTAGGGACACGTTCCCCTCTGAAAACGATGATACATGGAGGCAGGGAGATGACAGGTGTTTAAAATTTAAACCATGTTTCCGGGGGTGGGTGCCGATCCTGGCACGCAGCCCTGGCACCCACATGATAATGAGGGGCTCGGCTGGAATCTCTGGCTGTGGGCTTTTGTTGGAAAAGGTAGCAGGCAAGCCCAAAGAGCTCCCCAACAGATATAATGGCTTAATTATTACTTTCATCAGTAAGGCTGAGGTTCCTTAAAGGGCAGCTTCCTTCCCTTAGTTTTTTTCATCCCACTGGCTGCACTCACAGCTGACTGTTCTGAGCACGGTCCTGTAACAGAGGGCACATGGCCAACTGGATCTTAAACCAGCTTTGTGCACTGTAAACAAGATGTACTCTAATTATAAAAGAGGGTAAATGGAAGAGCCCAACAGGCGGAGGAAATTGAACATGGGTACAGAGTCAGTTGACTCAGAGGTTAACTACCCATTGAAATGGAGTCTAAAATGAGAAGTGACCTTTCTTCAGCACGGTTTTCATTCCATGCTTGATCCACAAAGGAACAGATACTGCACAAGATAAAGCCACCCGTGGCTAGCAGACAGCCTTGACTTGGTTCGTTGGATTTTAGCAAGCTTGCCAAAAAAAAAAAACAAGGGGGTGGGCGAAGAGCATCTGCTTTTTACAAAGAGACTGAAATGTAAAATTAATGTTCCAGGTCTTGTTTTAGAAACATGCACCTCACAGCAGCTAGGCCACACTGTTTCTGTCTGAAAGGTTAGGATGGCTCATTTCAGTGTCCCATCCCACCCTCCCACCCTGCCCCAGCTTCCTGCATTCAACTCAGGGCAGCTTCTAAATAAGCCTCTTTGTGCAAAGCCAGCGTGCCCTGCTTGCTCCGGGCACAAACTTGATAGTCGTGGCTTCCCTCGTCTCTGCCCAATCGCATTTCTGGAAAATTGATTTTCAGGTTTCAGTTTCACCCAACTCTACCCAGAGCTTGTTTTCCTGGAAGGTTCAAGTTTTCTTTGCAGATTTTTCCTGGGAGGTCTCAACTCTTTCCCCAGTACTGATAGCTTTAAATTCTATTTTCAGCCTCTGTACACGATAACCCTTTTTGTTCTCTTGGAGCCCTCATGCTGACACGATGCCCTTCCTCCTTTATAATCTGTCTATCTTTCTATATATTTATCTCTGCAGGAATGTAGCACCAAAGAAAGAAAAGTTAGTAACACGGTTTACTCCCTGCAGCCTAGTTGGCTGTTTGTGTCTCTCTATGCAAAGCATTCACCCCAGAAAGGAACGTGCACAGCTCTGGGCATCCCAGAAAACAAACCATCCCAATGCCAGGTAACTCAGTCAAGCACAGAGGGAACTCAGATCTATTTTTCTTCCTTTGTTTTAGAACAAATGATGCCCGTAAGTGCTCAAATCTGAGTGGGGAAAAAGGAGGGTGTTAGAAGAAACAAAATAAGTGGTGTTGCAATCGTGTTTTCTTCCTTTCCCAGGGCTCTGTGTGCACCCCACCCTCATGGCAGCCCGGCCAAGAACAGGAGATGATTCTTGACTAAAGCCTCCAAAATGAGACCCCCGTTTTTGTTCCTCCCTGGGGTTCCCTGGGGACAGGGGTTCCCTGGGTCCAGTGATGAAGAAGTCCTGTCTGTGATGTTCTGATGAGTTCTTTGTCCTCTGTTATCCATTCAAGTTCCTATAACAAAGGTGATGCATGTTTTACTGAGTATTCAAAAAAAAGAAGCTCTGGAAGCTGATAAAAATCGACTACTGTCAGTTTAGAGGCAGAATCCTTAGTTTGTTGTTTCTTCTTCTTTCTTCTTCTCCCCCTCCTCCCCCTCCTCCTCCTCCCCCTTCCCCTCCTCCTCTCTCTCCCCTCCACCTCCTCTGCCCCTACTCCTCCTCCTTCTTCTTCTTATTCTTTTTTTTGCTATTATATTCTTCCACAGAGTCTTTCACATATCTGTGACGAAATTTGGAAAGTCAAGAATGTGTCTAGGGACCCGTGTAATAGTGAAAACCTGCTGATCAGGGCCCTCCTGCCTCTAACCATGACAAAATCCACAAAATCGTATGTATGTATGACTTGCCCAAAACGCAAATTCTGATCCGTCTGTCCTCACCCCTCCCATCTCCCTTCCCTCCTTCCCACTTTACCAGCTAGCTTAAGTCATCCTGGTATTACTGCTTTTACCAGGGGATTAAATTTCTTACTGCAATAAAACCTTCTCTCCCATGCTACCCTGTGAGGAAGCACCCATCCTAACTGTATGGTCAGTCCCGTACCACCCAGCTGACCTCCTGGAGATGAGCATCAACTCTCTGGTGCTGACAACTTCCCCATCCTTCTGTATCCAGTCCATCAGCCCCAGACAGGGTGCCCTGTGCAGTCAGTCCTGCTATCACAATACTTTAGGTCATTTGGTACCTTGCTCCGGTTTAGGAGGGCGACTTCTTGGTTACTCTGTTACTTTTCTCTCTGACCTCATGCCCTGCAATCTTGATCAACTGATAGGTGCTCTGGTCCAGGTTTCCAGGGCATGGCCCTTGTCATGTGTCTCTCCAACTACTCCCTGGTTGGGTCAATCCAAGACTTTGGGAATTCAAGGTCTGGCCGTTACCAAGCCTACTAACTTTGTGAATGAGCCAGTGCTCAAGGGAACCTGTTTTGGATTCTGATGAGATTCTTGGACCTCAGCCTTGGTGAAGCCTTTAGGATGGGACTTGAAAGGAATGATCTCAGAACGAAAACCAGATTCTCCATCATCCTTTTCTCGTCTGATCTAAGAGCCTCTGCTCCTAAGATTCCTCTGCAGAAAGGCCCAATCTTAAGAAGTTGGTTGGCTGAGAGACCCCAAGAAGTAATCCTCTGTGTTATTTCTAAATGGTAGAACCAAACTCAGGGTCCCAGTCAACCTTGCCTGGCACTGGAAAAAGGATGATTAGCTGCCGCTTCTGGAACTCACACAGGTGTACTCTGGGTTAGCTCAACATTGCACATGAGCTCAAATAAGTGCAGGGATGAAATGGGGCCAATGCCTTCTGCAACACTCATCCCAGTGCAGGCGGATTCAGTCAACATGTATCCCATGATGGGTATGTATTTTGAATCACTATAGGAAATGAAAAACCAATAGTCATTGCAGAGATAAAAGCAGACATACACAAATAATAAAGGGCAGAGTGTACATTATTAATAATAATGTGTAATTACAGACCCAAATAAAGTGCTGTAGGAGCACAAAGAAGGAAGAAGTGACTTCCACTGGGAGAGAGGAGTAGAAGAGGGTGAGGAGGTGGGTTTTTATCACCCAGGCCTTGTGAGCAGGATCTCGAAGAAGCAATTCTTACTAAATGAACCAAATGAAAAGTCTTTTGAGTGGCTATTTTTCTTGGCTCATAGCTGCTGCTTCAGAACCTCTCCTGTCTGATACAATTACAGATTTTGAGGTATCCTGGAGGAAGGACTTCTAGGCAGGACAAATATTCTAAATATCAAATAACCAGTAAGGCACAGGCAATAGCCATGGAAATGGGCATACTGTGAACAACTGGCAGAACTGGGCTGGTGCACACCCACTGATTTCATCCCCACTTCCAGCAGCAGCAGGTGGGGAAGATGAAAACAAGAGGTCAAAGAGGTTTGGGGGCAAGGAGAGGTTTGGGGGTGATGGGTCACGGCAACGTTATAACCAATGTAGTGATGGTGTCTTTACTTTTTGATTTTAAGGGAAACTTTGGATTCATTCTAATGAGTATGTCTTGTTTTTATTACAAACAAAAATCAACTAATTTTAAAAGAATATAAAGATTTCAAATTCTTTATATTCTGTGGAACCATACCCACAAGTGTGGGTGGCTACTATCTAAAAAACAATAAAAGTAAAAACAATCTAGAAAATAGCAAGGATATGGAGATATTGAAAGCTTTGTGTGAACTGTTGGTGGGGAGTGAAATGGTACAGCTGCCTTGGAAAACAGTACGGCAGCTCCTCAGAAAATTAAAAACAGAATTACTGCATGATCCAAGAATCCCTCCTCTGGGTATGTACCTGAAATAATTGAAAGCAGAGACTTGAAGAGATATTTGTACACCCGTGTTCGTAGCACCATCAGTCACAATAGCTACAAGGTAGAAACAGCCCAAGTGTCCAACAACAATGACTGGATAAACAAAATATGGTACATGTATATGATGGAATACTATGCAGCCTTTAAAAGGAAGGAAATTCTGACACATATGACAACATGGATAAACCTTAGGGATATCATGCTAGGTAAAATAAGACAGTCATAAAGGAATAAATACTGCCTGAATCCACATATATGAGGTGTCTAATGTAGTCAAATTCAGAGAGACAGAGAGTGGAATGGGGGATGCCTGGGGCTGGGGTAGAGGGGAAGAGGGAGTGTTTAATGGTTACAGAGTTTCAGTTTGAGAAGATGGAAAAGCTCTGGTGATGGATGGTGGTGATGGTGGCACAGCAATATTAATAAACTTAATGCCACTGGACTGCACACTTAAAAATGGTTTCAATGGTCAGTTTTATGTGTATTTTATCACAATTTCTTTAAACTTTAAGAGAAAGAGAGCCCATGGAAGAGAAGGGTGTCCCAGGAGAGGGAATGGCTTGTGCAGAGTCTGCGGGTAGAAAAGCAAGTGTGTGCCTGCCCCTGTCATGGCAGGTGCAGGACATTGCTCCGACTACACATTAGAAATAGATTGTGAGGCCAGACACAGCTTACACCCATAATCCCAGCACTTTGGGAGGCCAAGGTGGGTGAATCACTTGAGCCAGGAGTTCTACACCATCCTGGGCAACACAGTGAGAATCCGTCACTTAAAAAACAGAGCCAGGTGTGATGGCATGCACCTGTGGTCCCAGCTACTCAGGAGGCTGGGGCAGGAGGATGGATCACTTGAACCTGAAAGGTTGAAGCTGCAGTGAGCTGTGCAACTGCACTCCAGCCCAGGCAACAGAGCAAAAGTCTGTATCCCGCCCCCGCCTCCAAAAAAAATAAATAGACTGTAAGAGGGAAATGTTGAAATTTTGGCTGGGTCTGGTGGTGGGGGTGCAGGGCGTCGGAGTTGGGCGCATTGTTCTCTGGTTGGCTGATGGCTTTTGAGGAAGGCGGGGTTATGATTCAAGATGGATCTCAGGCAGCCATCACTAAGCAGAGCCATGTGGGTTCATCCAGTGAGGAACAGACTGGAGGTCTCAGCCGACCGTGAAGGATTAGAAGAAAAAGAGGCTTTTTAGCGGAAATGGCAGGAGGGGAAGGGTAGAAAAGATGTTGCTCATATAGAACCAATGTGAGGGGTGAGTCCGATATGACATTATAGAGACTTGGGGAAAGAATACATCCTAATGGTTTTTCCTGAGAGGGCAGCACGGAAAGGGTGGGAAGAGTCATCGGCTCAACCTGAAACCTCTCTAGTTTAAGTGTCTGTCACTAGGGGCACCTGGTAAGTTAGAGCTCTGATGAAACGAATGAGTGACAGGTCAGGAGATGGCAAAATGCACCAAGCTCTCTCGCCTAACTCCTCCAGATTCTGTCCAGAGCTTTCACCCGACCCTTCAGTTCTCCTCCTATCTATCTCCTTCTAAAGGCCAGTTTCTTAGGGAAAGGCTTCCTCACGTCCCCACCCCATTCATACAGAGGCATCCCTGCTAGGTGCTCCCACAACATCCTGTACCCACCACACCACAGCACTTACCAGGCTATATTGGAATAGCTCCTTCCATTTTTTGGTACAGTGGCTGGCCCACAGAAGATGCTCAATAAATACCCATCGAGAAGTTGGGAGGAAGGAAAGGGCCGGTGAAAGAGGGAAGGAGATGGGAGGAAAGAAGGGAGGGAGGTTAGGAGCGAAGAAAAACCTGGAGTTTGGAAAAGAAGTGAGGTCTGTGAGTGCCAATTTAGAGGCCATTCACAGAGGTAACAGATAAAATCCGAAGAAGAAAGAAAAATAAGGCTAGAATGTACATACAGAGAAAATGAACAAAGCCTGTACATTTGGAAAGAAGTGGGAGTGGGAAGGGCAGGAAGATTAGGAAACAAGACGTAGGAATGATTTCAAGGGTATGAGAAAAATCAAGGCAGAGAAGTGCCGCTGCAGCTGGGGAAGCACAGTTTGAAAAAGCAGAGGCTAAGGTGGCACGGGGAGGGGGAGGATCATGCTTGAAGAAATGTCCTTTGGTCCAGGCATCCGGGAAGGCTGAGGTGGAAGAAGTCAGTGAGAGAGAGTGGGGGTGAGGCTTCCGCAGGTGTGGGCTGGAAGTGGACACTCCACCTCTAAGAAGCGTGGCCCTGGCAGGGAGGAGGAAGATGTGCTAGCAGCTCAAAGGAAGAATGGGGCTTGGGTTTTCTTTTTCCAGTGTAGGAGTCTAGGGAGATATGAGACTCTTCATAACCTGTAGTGAGAGAGTCACAGTGCAATGGAAGACAAAGGTCATGGGACATGATCAACGGAGACTGTAGGAGGACTAATGGTCAGGGTCAGGGACAAAGGGGGCATTCTCCTGTAAGAGGAAGAGGAAGACATCGTTCCTTAAAAGATAAAGGAGAAAGGGACAGGTAAGAACAGCAGACATTCACGTGGTGAGACAGGTTGCAGGCTCCCTCTTGGATGAGTCAGAGGCATTTTCCAAGGAAGGAGGTCAGGTGAGGGGCAGCGGTAGATGTGGCGCTGGGTCTGGTAAGAGTGAAAAAGGTTTGGAAATCCCTCTCTGGTTAAACAGGAGAGAATGTGAATATACATGAGAGGTCTGGACCCCACAGAGCCTTTAAAATAAAAGCACACATGCCCCGAAGGCTCACTAGTTTCTAACAGCTTAACTTTGAGCATCCAGGGAAGAGTGAGCACAAGACTTTCTGAGAAAAGGAAAAGACTTTGTATCCATTCCAAGAGTTAGTCCAACAGCAAAGTGGGACCTCCAGGTTGCTCCCTGCAGGGACAGCCTGCCCACTCCCAACCTGACCTCTGTAACCTGACACCTGTTCCCTCATCTAGCTTTCAACCCTGAGGCCCACGCCCCAGACCCAGCTGTGAGTCTCTTGGAAGTCAGGACCCCAGGCGTGGCTGGAGCCAGCCTAACAGAAAGAACAGCAGGGAATTCTCTACATGATGGATAGAATGAGGTGCATGCCGAAAATGTGTTACCACTTTAGAACTTCCTATTTCGCTATTAGAAACGTGCCTTTAAGGCCGGGCACGGTGGCTCACGCCTGTAATCCCAGCACTTTGGCAGGCCGAGGCAGGTGGATTGCCTGAGCTCAGGAGTTCGTGACCCACCTGCGCAACACGGTGAAACCCCGTCTCTACTAAAATACAAAAAATTAGCCAGGCATGGTGGCAGACGCCTGTAGTCCCAGCTACTCGGGAGGTTGAGGCAGGAGAATCGCTTGAAATGGGGAAGTGGAGGTAGCAGTGAGCCAAGATTGTGCCACTGCACTCCAGCCTGGGTGACAGTGTGAGACTCCGTCTCAAAAAAGAAAGAAAGAAACAGAAAGAAAAGAAAAGAAAGAAGGAAGGAAGGAAGGAAGGAGGGAAAGAAAGAAAGAAAGGTGCCTTTAAAATCAAAATGGGAAGAAATAGTAACTAGGTGAGTGATGGATGGGTTAACTTGGTGGCAGTAATCATTTCACCGTATGTACCGATATCAAAACATCATGTCATACATCTAAAATACATGTAATTATTTGTCAATCATACCTCAGTAATGCTGGGGGGAGATATCAAAATGGGAAAAGCAGAACATACAGAGGGAGGTCAGTTGTGGGCATTTGTGGATTGCCTTGACCCTCTGCCTATTTCTAAAAATTAGCCAATATTAGCTATCCCAGAGAATGAGAGTTGTGGAAGGTGACTGGGATAGGCCATTTTGGAAAACAGAATGGAACTAGACAGACTGCTACAGTGAGGACTTCCAGCCACAGGAACACTGAGTACTTGAGATTTTAGGATGGGAGGGAAAAGAAATGGAGATGAAAAGCCTATGAAAAGGAGAGGTAGACAGGAACCAAAACAAAACAAAGCCTTGCGTGCTCCATAATTTTACTTGGAGTTGACTTCGACTGAGGGACAGTGGAGTATTTTGAGAAAGAACCAGTTAGCAGAGAATTTTGCAGAGCCCAGAGTGGGATTAGGTCAGAGTTTATTTCAGCAAAGCAATCCACCCAGGTTCAGCGGAATCAAGTTAGGGAAGTCTGGAAGGAGGACGGGAAAGAGGGAAGAAGAAAGGGAAGAAGGGAAGGAGGCGGCAAAGGGCGGGAGGGAGCCATACAGGAATATTTTGAGAATCCAGAGCTGGTTCCACAAACACATTTCAACTGGCAGGGAGCATGGGAATGCCAGATGCTAGCAATGATTGGATACCGCCCAGTTCAGAAGGATAAGCTGCTGGGCACCTAGTCCCCCAAAAAGTCCACCACAAGCTTGGATATTCTGACTTCTGGCTTAGCCCCCTCCCTTCCTCCCTTCTGAGTATTAGTAACATAACATTCTTTTGATAATTTTTCTTTTAAAGGAGATACTGCTCTTACTAAAAGGTCAACCAGCTAAAAATATTTTGCTCAGATTTTCCATGCACTTCTGTTCATGATTTCTTTGCTTCTAGCCTTGCCTGGGAGAAATGATCGAAGCATTTTCCACCCGCAGGGAATCATTTTCTAGGCATTGATGCCAATGTTTGTCTTCTCACTTTTCCTTCCCTGCTTTACCCTCTTTGGTTTTATCAGTAACTTTCAGAAGAACCAAATGAAATATTTTATTTTTAAGGAAGAGTCCAACCTCTCTTTGACATTTTAAGCCAAAGCGTCCTTTTTAGTAAATCCCTTTACGAGAGCAGAGGCAGGGTGCTGTGGCATGCGGGATGGAAATGGGGGCTTTACTTGGGGCAGGACCCCAGGTATGGGGGGGCACCTGATGGCCCGTGGGTAGGAACAGCAGCTGTGCCCCTGGTAGAGCAATTTGAGGGGTGCCCCAAATGGTACCTGGAATTCCTACTGGCAGAATCATTTGTTTGAGCCAAAACATGGAAGATCCCTATCCAACCTTCTCTTCCTGGAATGGTCTTTCCTCCATTTCTCTACCAGGTGAAATTCTACTCATTCTTAAGACGGAGTCTCACTCTGTGGCCCAGGCTGGAGTGCAGCGGCGCCATCTCAGCTCACTGCAAACTCCGCCTCCTGGGTTCAAGTGATTCTTCTGCCTCAGCCTCCTGAGTAGCTGGGATTATAGGCACCTGGCAACACACCCTACTAATTTTTGTACTTTTAGTAGAGATGGGAGTTGACCATGTTGGCCAGGCTGGTCTCAAACACCTGAACTCGTGATCTACCCTCCTTGGCCTCCCAAAGCACTGGGATTACAGGCGTGAGCCACCACACCTGGCCCTATTCATTCTTTAGTACACAGCTCAAAGTGTACCTGCTTGGGGTTAGTTGTTTTGTTTTCTGGGTTCTCATAGCAGCTGACTCCTACCGCCATCATGGTACTCAACTTGTCTTTTATCTGCTTGCATGCCTGTCTTTCCATAGCATACCCTCTCCCCGTGAGACCCTTCCATGCTTCCAGGTCAGCCTCAGTCTGATTATCTCTGTAAAAGTAAGACCTGGAACCTAATGGGTACTGTTCAAGAAAAAATTATGCTGACACTTGTCATTATGGCAAGGAAGACTATATTCAAAACTATTGCAATAGGAGAGAGAGATTTAGTTCAACCCCAAATGCAGCAACGATATGCAGGGATTTATAGCAAGGAGCAGAGTAACGGGGGAAATGACTAGGAATTACTAAGAGGAGACCTCGGTGGGAGGGAGATTCTGGCTAAACTGACTTAGCAGGATACTTTGCTAAAATTTGTTTGGGCAGACCAAGGATGGGGTGGGGACCACGGTCAAGGCCTAATGGAAAAGAGGGCTTAGAGGAGCCTCACTAAATTTTGGTCAAGGAGCAACTCTTTGTCAGTATCAAAGAGTTTATAAAATGAAAGGATCTATCTCTAAGAAGTAGCTCATTCTTGTCATTTAGCCCTATTCACTTTCTTCTCTCTGTAAACAATTAGTAGCCATGTGACCAAGATTCTCTCTTTGACTATACTATAGGAGGATCCTCTGAACTCTCTTCTCACCTATGCCTTGATCTTTGGGCTTCTGTGTTAGTCTTTGCATTGCCCAATTTAGCAAGAATCTTGCTAAATCTGTTTAGCCAGAATCTCCCATCCTTGATATCTCACCAGGTTCCTCGTCCCCACCATCTCCTAGGTGATATGTGATTACACTGGTCTGTCTTCAGTCAGAATCCCGCAGGGATACTTTAGCCAGAATCTCCTGTTACCTTTGATGTTTTCTCTAGGAATTTTTCATCTGCTGACCTTGTGTACTAAGAGCTGAGCCCAATCTCTCAACCCTACTGCAAAATCCCCCCGCAGTAGTCTTGATGTCTCCCTCAATAGTCCCACTGAATAAAGTCTGCCTTGCCATTCTTTAACCAATGTCAGGAATAATTATTTCTTGGACATGTTTTGTCACTAACCCTGGCTAGAGAGCAAGCTGCATCCTTGGGCATTGCAAGGGGACTGGGGGCTGTGCTCTGGACAGGGAACCTGGGGCCATGGGTCCCTGAAGGCCAGGGTGCCAGAGGTAGGGGCTGCTGAAGACCAATCTCACCGCCATCACAATTGTGCCTGAAGCCAACCCTTGCCATCGGGATGCCAAATTCTTCTCATATCCAATGAAACTTTCAAACTGTTTCTATTTCCTAGTCAAGGACAGTCATTTTTCTTTTTCCTTTTTTTTGCCATTACAAACATTTTTATTTAAATATTTAAAAGTAGCACGCCTTTTTTTTTGTTTCAAGGTCTTTTGTGTTTTGAGAACATCCTTCAGCCCAAAAGCGGTCCCCATGGGAATTTCTTTTAAGACTACAAAACCCGAGAATGCAGGGGTGAATGATAGTTAGCAGATGTGCCCAGGGGAGGGTGAAAGTAAAAGCTGAGTTCTGCTTATTTTTAACCTATTTTCCTCAGGATCATCTCCTCCCATAAGGAGCTTTGTGTCAACATGATAGGACTCTCCACAGAGATTTTAGAACTGGGCAGAGATCATCTGATCTGTCCCTGACATGTCAAAGCTTGGAAAGGAAAAGAAAAAGGAAGGGAAGAAAAGAAAAAGACTGAGATAAAGAGGTAAAGGCATTTACTGAAGTCCCCAACTGTCTCAGGGGACAGTTGTCACCAACCCTGGCTAGAGAGCAAGCTGCATACCTGGGCATTGCCAGGGGACTGGGGGCTGTGCTCTGGACATGTCTCACAAGGGAATCTCCATGTCTCACAAGGGAAACTTACACGCTGTTGGTGGGCATGTAAACTATTAAAACCACTATGGAGAACAATATGGAGATTCCTCAAAAAATTAAAAATAGAACTACCATATGATCCAGTACTCCTACTTCTGGATATATATTCAAAGAATATGAAACTACTATGTTAAAGGCATATCTTCACTCCCCTGTTTATTGCAGCACTGTTCACAATGGCCAAGATATGCAATCAACTCAAGAGTCCATCAATGGATGAATGAATAAAGAAAATGAGGTATATTCACACACAGTGGAATTCTATTCAGCCATATAAAAGAATGAAATCCTATCATTTGTGACAACATGGATGAGACTGGAGGACGTTGTGCTGAGTGAAACACAGGAAGACAAAACACAAGATCTCATTTCTATGTGAAATCCAGAAAGGTCTAACTCATAAAAGCAGAGTGAATGGAGGTTACCAGGGGCTGGGACAGGGAAGAGGCGATTAGGGAGATGTTGGTCAAAGGATATAAAACTTCAATTAGAGGAATGAGTTTCAAGAGATCTATTTTATAATATGGTGATTATAGTTAATAACAATACATTATACACTTGAAAATTGCTAAGAAAATACATTTTAAGTGTTCTCACCACAAATAAGCAAGTACATTTATGTGCTAAAAAACAATGTTTTGTTCGATGATGGACCCCCCATGACAGTGGTTCCATAAGATTATCAAAGAGCTGAAAATTTTCTATGGTTTAGTGACATGGTGTAAGGCATTACCTGTGTTTGTGGCAATGCTGGTGTAAGCAAATCTGCTGCTCTGCCAGTCATATAAAAGTCTAGCACATACAATGATGTATACTACATAATACTTGATAGTGATAATAAGAAACTATACTACTGGCTCATTATGTATGATGCTGTACTTTTTTATTATGATTATCGCGTGTACTCCTACTTATCAAAAAAAGTACACTCTATGATATTTGCACGAGGACAAAATCTAACAACCCGTTTCTCAGAAAGTACCTGTGGTTAAGCCACACCTGACTGTAGATGAGGCAATGCATATGTTAATTGGCTTGGTTTAGCTATTGCACAAAGTATACATCTATCAAACTGTGATATTGCACACCATAAATATATATTTTTATTTGTCAGTTTGAAAAAGGCTTCTTCTTCTTTTTTTTTTTTTTGAGACAGAGTCTCGCTCTGTCATCCAGGCTGGAGTGCACTGGCGTGATCTCGGCTCACTGCAAGCTCCGCCTCCCAGATTCACGCCATTCTCCTGCTTCAGCCTCCCGAGTAGCTGGGACTATAGGTGCCCGCCACCACGCCCGGCTAATTTTTTTGTATTTTTATTAGAGACGGGGTTTCACCGTGTTAGCCAGGATGGTCTCCATCTCCTGACTTCGTGATCCGCCCACCTCAGCCTCCCAAAGTGCTGGGATTACAGGTGTGAGCCACTGCGCCCAGCCTCCGGGAGAGGCTGTTAAGAGAAAGAATTCCCTGGCCAAGGAATTCAAATACGTTTGATAAAACTTGCCTTCTATATTCGTGTCTTAGAGATTCACAGTTCCAACGCGTATATTGAAGATCGTGGAAAGCTCTGAGTTACAAACCTGTTTGGCTTTGTTTAATTTCCATAAATACTCTTTTAGTAAGTCAACATCAATAGAAAGAATGTCCCTAGTTGATTCTGTGGTCTTCTAGGAAGCACTTGCAAGCATATTTTTAAAGTTCATCCTGGTCCCCATCCCAAAGGTCTCTGGCCCATCACACTACACCTGAACTGGGTTTTGACATCTACGTTTTTTTATTTTCATTTTGATCCCAGGCTGGTGTGCAGTGGCTTGGTCTCAGCACACTGCAACCTCTGCCTCCTGGGTTCAAGCGATTTTCCTGCCTCAGCCTCCCGAGTAGCTGGGACTACGGGCGCGTGCCGTCACACCCAGCAAATTTTTGTATTTTTAGTAGAGACAGAGTTTTAACATGTTGACCAGGCCAGTCTCAAACTCCTGACCTCAGGTGATCCACCCGCCTCAGCTTCTCAAAGTGCTGGGATTACAGGCATGAGCCACTGCACCCGGCTGACATCTAAGTTTTTATCTAAGTTTGTAATCCCACGGCTCAGTGTTGTTTCTCTTTAGCCTGCCAATATTTACTGACCTGATTTCTCATCCTCTGCCAGGCCCCTGGGCTCCAAAACCTTCCCAGTCCTATGATGTCATGTTTGGCAGATTTCCGTCTGGAATTTCCTGACTTGGGTGTCCTTCTGGGGGTTCCCAGACCCAAAACCCAAGGCTGGCACTCACTACCCATGGCCCACGTAGTCTATGAATGTGGGACCCTCATATAAAACCCAAGACTGCAACTGGCAAATGTCAAACGAGAGGTCTGGACCAAATGTCACAGGTTCCGTGGGAAGGGAGCAGCTGCAGGGGTCTGGGAAGGTCAAGGACAGCTTCACAGATGACTTGGGCAGTGGGGCAGGCTTTAAGCCATGAGTTTCTGAAGGCAGAAGTGGTGGCTTATCATGAAGAGGGAACATCCAGATGTGGATACGTAGTTGAAAGAGCACCAGAAACCCACACATTAGGGGTCAGAGTATGTGGAGGGAGTTACGGACAAGTGAGGCCACAGTGGGAAGAAGTGGGAGGCAGGCAGGTAAGCAGGTGCCAGCCTGGAGCCCTGAACTCCAGGAGAAAGGGCTGGAATTGTATCTTACAGGCAGTGGAAACTTTTTGAAAAAGAAAAGTGTACCCCCATCTGAAAATAGAGGGCAGGCAAGGGATGGGGTACAGTTGTTGGCTCTAACATTGTTTTAGTGTCTGCTTTTTAGATCCAGTGGGAAAGAATGAGGGCTTCCCAGTCAGAATCTTCTATCGAATTCCACCTTTGCCACTTAGGAGCTGAATCATCTTAGGAACGACTTCATCTCATTGAGTCTCGGTTTCCTCACTGAAGTGATTTCAAAGCTTGTAAAGTAACTGTGGTGCTGGAACAGAGCCTGTCTACAGACATACTTAAGGAAGTGGTGCGTTAGAGGAACATTCTAACAGGCATCATCCCCCTCCACACTGGCAGGCACGCTGTCTGGTCTGATGCTAATTTTTAATTTTTTTTTGTAGAGACGGGGTCTCATTCTGTTGCTCAAGCTGGTCTCAAACTCCTGCGTTCAAGCGATCCTTCTGCCTTGGCCTCCCAAAGTGCTAGGATTACAGGTGTGAGCCACCACGCCAGGCCCATTTCTCCTTCTTAATCTGAACTGCTGGTGGCTGTTGTTTTGAGACCCTCACAAGCAAATTATTCTTAATGAGCATTAAGGTTAGCTGCTGTCAACAGGCAGAAGCAGCCACCTTGGCTGGCTCTTGAGTAGGACTTCTTGAAACACAATCTGCCTAATTACCTCCTGTGCAAAAAGGCGGGTCAGAAGGAGGTGAAACCGGGTCAGAAGGAGGTGAAACCAATTGACCTCAACATGGCAGGTTTTGCTTAGAGCCTGAAACAAGAATTCCCTTTGTAGCTTCTCTTTTTCTTCTTTTTAAAGTTCATTAACTGTGGGAGAGAATGCCTGATGGGAATTCTCCTTAATGTTTCTTATTTGAGCACAAGTTGAGGCCTAAGGCATTACAGATAAGTAAAAGTAAACTCTTAGGTATTGAGAGTTTGAAACTACAAGACACTTAGCAAGTAGTTAATACAAGTCAAACATTTATTTATGTCCCTTGGTCTATTATTTCTATCCTTACCCTATCTCTTGTATAAAGTTAATATTCACCACTTGGCCCCCTGGCCCCTGCCATGCCCATCCCAGCCTCTCTCTGGACTGAAGGCACTGTTTTGCTTTCTTTTCATTGGTGGCTTCTCCATCACATGTCCATGGAGGTTCTGGCCTCTGAACCTACTCCTGGACTTTTCACTTTCCCCAGGTACCACACCCAGCATGGTGGCCTTCTGCAGGCGAGGCTGCACCTGGACTGGGTTCCTGGGAAAGATTTGAGTAGGTTCCGAGTCATGAGGGAAGAAGCCAATGGAGAAAGAAGAAAGGTGAGAGTGAGAAGAGTGGGAGAGATTGATTGTTGGGGTGAAGTCTCAAAGCAGAGACGAGGGGAGGAGATAGGGGAGGAAAGCCTGGCCCTGATGGGACATCTATTCAATGGCATGTTCCAGTGATGTGAAGCAAAGGGGATGAGATTGAGTGTGGCTAAGGACAGGTAAGTGGTATTGATACAATACCAGTGTTCCATTATTACAAAATGACTACATGCAGTCACACCCCCCAACATACTCACAGTGGAGAGCGGCCCTGGCCCCTGCCCCTGCCCCTGTCCGAGTGAGAGCGCTGGGGACCAGACACCCTCCTGCCCTTGGTTTACAGACTTGCTGTCAGTTTCCTGGTGTGGCTGTTAGTTACGCTTTTTTTTTTTTTTTTTTTCCATGAGGACTGCGGTAATTTTCATAAAAAGCATTTCTAGTCCTACATTTTAATTCTCATTTTTCCCAGAATCCCAAATCTGGCTAAGATATTTAAAGACTGTATTTTACCCCTGGAACTTCCTCTGATCACCTGCACTTATAATAAAATCTCAGCTCCTTCACACCACCTTGATACCTGCAGGACAGGAATTGCCTTCTTGGATTTATAGAGATGTGTCTAGAGGCTTCAGGTCAAGAAGCAAACTAAAAATATCTAGATCAATTAATAATATATGGAGCACACAATTTGTTCTTATAAATTGGTGGGAAGGTTCTTATGAATTATCTCAGCTATGAGTAAAACATTTTTGTTTGTTGCATTAAAAACATTAAATAGCTTATCCTGCAGCAAGACTTTTGGGATACACTTGGCTAACACGGTGAAACCCCCCCTCTACTAAAAATACAAAAAATTAGCCGGACGAGGTGGTGGGCGCCTGTAGTCCCAGCTACTCGGGAGGCTGAAGCAGGAGAATGGCGTGAACCCAGGAGCTGGAGCTGGCAGTGAGTCGAGATCGCGCCACTGCACTCCAGCCTGGGCGACAGAGCAAGACTCTGTCTCAAAAAAAAAGAGCCTTTCCCAGTTAGTGTTCTTTAGAATAGGGGTCCTCAACCCCCAGGCTGCAGACAGGTACCAGTCTGTTGCCTGTTAAGAACCAGGCCACACAGGCCTGGCGAGGTGGCTCACGCCTGTAATCCCGGCACTTTGGGAGGCCAAGGTGGGTGGATCACGAGGTCAGGAGATGGAGATCATCCTGGCTAACACGGTGAAACCCCGTCTCTACTAAAAATACAAAAAATTAGCCGGGCGAGGTGGCGGCGCGTGTAGTCCCAGCTACTCGGGAGGCTGAGGCAGGAGAATGGTGTGAACCCGGGAGGCGGAGCTTGCAGTGAGCTGAGATCCGGCCACTGCACTCCAGCCTGGGCGACAGAGCGAGACTCCGTCTCAAAAAAATAAAATAAAATAAAATAATAAAAAATAAAATAAAATAAAATAAAGAACCAGGCAGCACAGCAGGAGGTGAGCGGCGGGCCAGTGAGCATTACCTCCTGAGCTGCGCTTCACGTCAGATCAGTGGCGGCGTTAGAGTCTGGCGGGAGAACAAGCCCTGTTGTGAACTGGGTATGTGAGGGATCTAGGTTGTGTGCCCCTTGTAAGAATCTAATGCCTGATGATCTGAGATGGAAGAGTTTCATCTTGAAACCACCCCCACTCTGTCTGTGGAAAACTTGTCTTCCACAAAACCAGTCCCTCCTGCCAAAAACGTTGGGAACCGCTGCTTTAGAACACACGTAATAAATGCTATTTACATTTAGTCTGACCCATTTGTCATTGTGGCTACCAAAGTGAGAAGACTGGAAAATTTGAGAGAGAGAGAGAGAGGAGAGAGAGAGAGAGAGAGCGAGAGAGAGAGAGATCAGGCTTTATTTTACCAAATTTATAACTGTATTAAAAGCTAGAGTTTTTGATAGTTTTGAACAAAAGCTGTTAATAATACCAGACTGGATTAGTAACAGCCAAGATAACCATAGGATTCTTTGAGATGTGCATCATAAAACTGGAATCCTACCAAATGATTTGAGACATTTTTCAAGTTGATGTCTGATACTTTCCAGAGTTAAAAATGTTGAATGGATATGTAAGAGTATGTAATGAATATGTAAGAATAAACCAATTCTTAGTTATTCGGCCTGATTGTCCTCATTTTCTCTTATGAAAAAGCCCTGCTTTCATGACAGTACCTATTTCAAGGGCTTATTTTGTTAACTTTTAGGACAGTTCTTTAAACACACACACACACACACACACACACACACACAATCTACATCATTCCTGTCTTAATTCTCCACCTACACTGCATGTGAAGAAATCCTTTGACACTTGACCACCTCTGCCCCCTTCCAGAGAAGCTAAAGACAAAGTTGCATACATTTGAGATAGAAATGCTTTAAAATAGAAAGTGACACTTGTAAAGTGATACAAGTTTCAACATCAAACAAAAATTATTTTAGGGATATTTGCCAATTTATCTTTACCTCTTGTCTCTTGCATTGTGTAGGTGACATAAGGTTGAGTTGGTCTTTATGGACATGATTGTAATATAAATTTTGGTTCAAACTTTTTATATAGTTCCCCCAATACAGTCTCTAACACCACACAGATTCCTGATGTCATGAGTCGGGGTGTTTTTACTTAATCCTGATTCTGAGGTTAATCAGCAAACTGTTCATTTTTCCCATCACAACCAACAAAACTGCTCTTGATATACTTCAGACTCCAGTCTACAGGGGTCTCGAAAACACAGCTTCCCATATCAACAATCCCAAAAGTACTGTTTTCTTTCGTCCTTTTTGGACTCAAAATGTCCAGCAGGCCTTCATATTTTGCTTTGATTTGGCAACTTTTCCTGTCCAGATAATTGGTGGTGTGCATTGAACTAGTTAAGGTGAAACAAGAGTCTGAGAAGCATGCCGCTTTATTTGTGAAAGAAACAGTCTGCTTAGTTAAACTAATGTTGAAAAATCTTAATGAAGCATTGTGGCAGTTCTATTCTATGAGCATTCTATTGACCTGGGTGTGTAACTCTTATGACTGAAGAGCTCCATCACAAGTAAGATATTCCTGATAGAAGAAAATGGGACTTAACCCTTCAATAAGATCTCATGTGAATATCCGGGCCTTTGTACATCCTTTCTCTCAAAATTCATAAGCCAAAGCATTGTGACAGGAAAATGAGCTAGTCATGGGTTACCCAGGAAGTGACTAGTTTCCAAGGGGATCCCTTTGGCCCTCTAGGGATTACTGGAGTCCAGGCATTTAGGCTGTTATGGCCACCTCCACTCTGCTCTTAACATGCACATCTGTTCAAACAGCTGTCCAGGTCTCACAAGAGACCTTTGTTTAACCAAGTAAATGGCTTTCTTCATTTATTAAAAGCATTTTACCTTTCCCTCAAATAAGAACAGATTGTGAGGACAAAATGACATTACAGATGTGAAAATGGTTTGAGAGTAAAAGTTGAATTCCAACATTATTACAATGATTACCCTATCAGTAATACAGGCTTTACATATATCCTCTAGGCACTTGTGAAAAATGAAAAACAGGCCAGACACAGTGGCCCACGCCTATAATCCCAGCACTTTGGGAGGCTGAGGTGGGTAGATCACCTGAGGTCAGGTGTTTGAGACCAGCCTGGCCAACATGGTGAAACCCCACCTCTACTAAAAACACAAAAATTGGCCAAGCATGGTGGTGGGCACCTGTAATCCCAGCTACTTGGGAGGCTGAGACAAAAGAATCACTTGAACATGGGAGGCAGAGGTTGCAGTAAGCCAAGATCGCGCCATTGCATTCCAGCCTGGGCAACAAGAGCGAAATCCTGTCTAAAACAAAAACAAAAACAAAAACAGAACAGAAGTTATTTGAAAAGCTGAATTTAGATCAAGACACTGTGTGTGTATATATTCTTGCATGTGCATATATGAACACACATGTTTGTGTATGATGTTGGCCAAGACATGTAACCTGTATGCCTCCGTTTCTGGATCAGCAAAATTGGAATAATACCTCTGCCTTGTTGAATTGCAAAAAAGAGGAAAAAAACAGAAGTTAGAGTTTAGATTTGAACTTTTCATCCCTTCTCGTTCACCTTGGAAAAAAATCCCCCAAGTTAAACAAGTTTCAAATAAATCTGGACATAGACTAAGGCTCAGAACTACACGGACATGTTAAGTGTCAAATGCTTGGAGCCAAACTGGTCCTGGCCTAGGAAAGTCTGAGAATAACAGGCCTATACTGATGCTGTCCTGTTACAAGTTTCAACTTGCATTTATGAGAAAGCAAAAAGAGTTGATGTGTTTTCAGGTTTATTGAAGAAGAAATTGGCATAGAGAGATTAAGTCTAATATGAGGTCTCATGAGCACAAAGGGTCAGAACCTGGGAGAAGACCCAGGTCTCATGTCATCTCCTCTCGGGTAACATGCACAGGGCTTTCAAAAGTCACAAGTCTCAATAAATAGGAATGCTTTTACACTGTTGATGGGAATGCAAATTAGTTCCACCATTGTGGAAGACAGTGTGGTGATTTCTCAAGGATCTAGAACCAGAAATACCATTTGACCCAGCAATCCCATTACCAGATATATATCCAAAAAAATATAAATCATTCTACTATAAAGACACATGCACATATGCTTACTGCAGCACTATTTATAATAGCAAAGACATGGAACCAACCCAAATGCCCATCAATGATAGACAGGATAAAGAAAATGTGGTAGACATACACCATGGAATACTATGCAGCCATAAAAAGGAATGAGATCTTGTCCTTTGCAGGGACATGATGAAGCTGGAAGCCATCATTCTCAGCATACTAACACAGGAACAGAAATCCAAACACCACATGTTCTCACTCTTAAGTGGGAGTTGAATAATGAGAACACATGGACACAGGGAGGGGAACGACACACACCAGGGCCTGCTGGTGGGAAGGGAATCTAAAGGATGGATCAATAGGTGCAGCAAACCACCATGGCACACGTATACCTATGTAACAAACATGCACGTTCTGCACATGGATCCCAGAACTTAAAGAAAAAAAAAGGAAAGTCACGAGTCTCTCAAAATTGTAGTTTCCTCAACCCTACATCTCCCACTCATCCCCATACCTTCTCCTATTTTCCACATCAAAGATAACACAAGCGTCTTCTTTTAACACATTTTGGAGTCGCCCACCAACACCAATTCCCACAAAAAGTAAGCCAAGTGTAGTTTTATGAAAATCTGTTTGGTCCTCCTTTTCTTTTCTTCTCTTTTCTATTTATTTATTTATTTATTTATTTATTTATTTATTTATTTTTGCGACAGAGTCTTACTCTGTCGCCCAGGCTGGAGTGCAGTGGTGCCATCTCGGCTCACTGCAACCTCTGCCTCCCGAGTTCAAGCAATTCTCCTTCCTCAGCCTCCTGCGTAGCTGGGATTACAGGCGCCCGCCAACATGCCCTGCTAATTTTTTATATTTTTAATAGAGAGGGTGTCTCACCATGTTGGCCAGGCTGGTCTCGAACTCCTGACCTCAAGTGATACGCCCGCCTTGGCCTCCCAAAGTGCTGAGGTTACAGGCGTGCGCCATCTGGTGTCTGAAGTTCAGTCCTGATTGAAGACCCTGAGTGCAGGACCATTTGTGTCTCCATGGCTGCTGCAGGCCACACTATGGAAAACAAAACTCAACGCTTTTACAACCAGAACCCTGGAGCTGAAAAGACCAACCCTCCCTCTCTGAGTTTGAACTAAATAGTCTGTCTCTGTAGCATAGTAAACAAAGCAGAGAAGCTCATTAGCAACAGGATCTGTGGTGGTTGATGACTATGTGCACAGCTGATGGGCAAGTCCCGGCCATCTTTCAGGATTAATTTATGCTGGCCGCCTTGGCTTCCTCATCTTGTACATATTTGGTTTAGAGAATGCGAGGAATTTGCTAGCTGAGCAAGTTTATTCATCCTGCTTTCTAACTAGGCTCTTTCCCACTGAGATATGTTTCTAAAATTTCCCTCAGCAGGCTTCGTTGCAAAAGCAGTGCAGGCTTCAACGGGACAGTTTAAATCTAAAACAAATCCTCCCTAAAAATGCACTGTTCTCTGTCAGGACAGAATCTGACTTAGTCTTTGAAACAGAAGTGCCTGAACTTATTACCGAAACTTCTAGTAAAGGCTGGAAGGACATCATCCCTCTATGTGCAGACAATACATTGAAAGAGGCCAGTGGGACAAAGGTTATTTGCTAAGCACTCACTACGTGCAACATGAGATGTCATTCCATTTTACTAATGTAAGAACAGACTGTTGCAGAAGTTAAATGACTCGGACAAGTTCAATTACTAAGTGGGTGGAGGAGGAATTTAAAACCAAGTCTCATGATACAAGGCCGATTGCACTATGTGTGTGTAACCCCAAGTTGACCAACTGTATAACTAAGTGTCACTAAGAAAGCGTAGACTATTAAATTAGATACTAAGATGTCAAGGCTTGCATCTGTAATCCCAGCTATTCGAGAGGATGAGGCAGGAGGATTGCTTGAGGCTAGGAGACCGCGACTTGCCTGGGTAACACAGTGTGACTCTCTAAATAATAAACAAGATACACTAGATAAAATAAATCAGATAAATCCATTATGCATTGAGTTGGAATTTAAGAAAAATACATAAATCAAAGTCTAGATTAATGACTTACAAAAATCATAAACTAAAGTGATTTTCTAATTTGCAAACAACCTTGAAACCTATCTTAATAATTCTTTGGAAAGTTAAATTGGCTAGTGATGACATGAAGCAACCTTAATTTTTCTCATATTTAATTTTCTGGTGTGCATTTCTTTGGAAAAAAATTAACATTAAATATGTCACATGGAAATGAATCCAAAAGTAACAGTTAATTTCAGTTCATAGGTAATGTCCAAAGCAAAAGCAAGGAGAAAAATAAAATAGAACCACTGCACCATCTAGTGACGGAACTCTTGCTTTACAAGAAAACCACCTGATGCAATTACATTTTGCAAATCAGTCCCCAGCACTTTCTGAGCCTGAAGAATATTCATAAAATTGTCCAAAAGAAGAATGCATAGTGACAATCAATCATGGAAAATGAAGAGCAGACAGGATAGATTCTTCTCCTAAGTTTCCATTTGGAAGCTAGAGGCAAACCCAAGTTTTACTCCTCAAGGAGTAAGTAGGTGCCATGGGTCCTGTTTACTTTCCCCTCTGCACCCAGAAGTTTTATGCACTATTTTATGAGCTAATAAGGGTTCGAAGCCAGGCATGGTGGCACACACCTGTAATCCCAGCTACTCAGCAGGCTAAGGGGAAGGACTGCTTAAGTCCAGGAGTTTGAGACCAACCTTGGCAAAATAGTGAGCAATCCACTCTCAAAAACAAAATAATAAGGGTTCAACTGCAAAACATAGATGGTGTAAGGACCTATTCAGTAAATCTGAAATGTTTCTCCACAAGCCTGACTAGGACTCATTCATAATGGTAAACACAAGGCTCAGTTTAAGACTCAGGCATCTTCCTTCTAATTACCTTTCCCTGTAGTTTTGTCCAATGTAGGTGGTGATAAATCTGAAATGTACTAGCCAAGCTTAGCGGTGCACACCTGTAGTCCCAGCTACTGGAGAAGCTGAGGAGGAAGGATCACTTGAGCTCAGGAGGTCAAGGCTGTAGTGAGCTACATCACTGCACTCCAGGCTGGGCAACAGAGTCAGACCTCATCAATCACTCATTAAATCTGAAATAAGTAAATGTGAAATTTAATGTCTTATTTGAATGCTCAGCAAATAACAAAATGCCCAAAGAAAACTGACTTATGTTTTAAAATTACAAAAATATTACTTCAAGAGCCAAAGATACTAGAACCAAAATAGAAAACTTTTTTTGGATGTCAAGATTCATATTTTGTCCAAGATGTTAATATTCATGGCCAGGGAGAAAATATATTGAATAATTTCATGATTATTATGAATTTTAAAAATTACCAAGGAAGAAGAAAATACATTTCCAGAGTAATTATGTGGAACGAGTATGTCAGTGTATGTGAAAAAATGTTTACTTCCATTATGCTCGCTCAATGTTTAAAGTGAAGCTAGTTTTCATTCCAGCAAGATTTGAAACATGTATAGTGACTGGCTCTGTCAGCTCCAATCTCTTCACAGGCAAGAAAGTAGTTGAAAGTAGTTGGGTACTTAGCACTTCCCTGAGAAATCCCAAACATTCAAAATATGCATAAATTTGACAATTCAAATCCTGAGTTCATAATTTTTCAAAACCACATCATTTCATCTGGTTTTTGACAGTAATGAGATATTACCTCATTACAGGTAAGAGCTCCCAAAATACTCTGTAGACACCAAAACAACATAGTTGCGGGGAAGCAAGGTAATAGCAAGAAAACTAGCCCGGCAATTATTAGCTCTGTGACCTTGAGAAGATTCCTACCTTCTCTTAACTTCAAATGCTTCATCTATAAAACGGTGATAAAACACATCACTTGAAGGATTACCTTAAGTGTTAAAGAATATATATGAAGTGTCTAACAGATAAGAAGCACTCAACAAATGGTCAGAAGTAGATGTTATGTAGCCCAGGATTGGTCCTACGCAAGTGTATTAACTAGACTTTATGCCTCTGACCTTTATTTATTTGTTTATTTTCTGAGACAGTCTCACTCTGTTGCCCACGCTGGAGTGCAGTGGCGCGTTTTTGTCTCACTGAAACCTCCGCCTCTTGTGATTTCCCAGCCTCAGCCTCCCAAGTAGCTGGGACTACAGGCACACACCACGGCGTCCGGCTAATTTTTTTTGTATTTTTAGTAGAGACGGGGTTTCACCATGTTGGCCAGGCTGGTCGCCTCTCACCTTTTAAGGACTACCTCCTAAATCTGTAGGTAAAACTGGGCCAGAAAAATTGACAAAAAGGCAAGAGAAGACATTGGAGTCCATAGTGAATGAATTGAAAAGATGTATCACCAAGAGTCGAACACCCCATAAAGCTTTCAAAGACAGGTTTATTTATATATAAGCGCATGAAACTGAATACAGAAACTTTATTAAAATACTGTATATTACAAATTTTTAATCCAATAAATTCTGTGTAATGACATTTAAGTGCTGGATTCACTTTTAACAGTTGTTTTGTGTGTATCAGTAAAGAGTTCACCCTGTATATTACAAAGAGGAGAGCCACATGAGGACCTCAGAAATGGTCCTGTGATTAGACACTGAATGATAGTAACTGTGCATCTTTTCCTTAAAGAAATGAATTGAAACCTAGATCTTATCTTTGTAGACCTACTTTCTATAGTTAAAAATAACTTGCGTATGTTTATTGCTGCCCTTTGAAGAAAATGAGAATGGTGAAAAATAATTTAAAATAAAGATCAACATCTCTAGGCTAAACTGATGCTTACTGCAATTAAAATACTTAAAATTCACTGCAAAATTTGTGTTCTCCAGGAAATTATGCTATATACATAATGAGATTTGTACATGAATTGGGAAATAAAAAATTGCTTATATAAAATTAAAAATCAATAATATACAATATTTACAGCTTGTTAGGTATTATATATAAACATAGTTTTTAAAATAATCCTTCAAAATTAAACTGTTTTATGTAAACATGCAGTACACATACTCATACAGTGTAGTTTATAGTCTTAACTGAAGGGGAAATTGTGTTCACATAACACAGGGTACTTCATCAAATATGCCTTTGTTTTTGTATGTTACCCCTCCAACATTTATTCTCCTGTCTTTAAGCTTCACAGTACATTTAGTATTTCTATAGTAAAAATAAATCCCTGATGGTAAACATATTTCTAAAGGTTAAAGTGTGTGCCCTGTACTACAGTATAAAACTAACACTGTTCACTAGAATCTCTAGTTTACAACAAAACTAAATTTTAAAGTCTCACACTTAATTTCTTAACTACATTTTTTTTTCCATTTCATACTTGGAAAAAGAAAAAATAGAGAAAAATACCACATCATGAAAATATAGTGAAAGTAGCTGTCATCTGTCACAGTCAATGACTAAGTAACTGATTTACATTGAACCATATGAAGTTAGTAGCTACTATTTGTTAGGCTTTCTAAACTTTGAATTCCCAGTCACGGGTGATGTGTACCTAGCCAGCTCACTGGTGCCAATCCTGAATCTTGCTAAATCCACTTTGCACAAGTATCTTAACTTTCAAGGCACTAAGGCTTCATTTAGCTTTTAAAATCTGCCTGTGATTTACTAAATGACTCATCAGTGGTCTGAGAGTTAACACAATTTGAAAGTGAGACTTTTAATACCTGTCAGGTAAACTACATTTTTGCTATTTAAATAGACATTTTAGCTAGTTAACTTTCAAGATCAAGTTGATTCCCTCATCTCAGAATAACTAGAGTCAGGGGCTAATATTTACGGTAGAATCCTACGAATTTTGGAGGGCTAAAACAAAAAATATTGTTAATTTCCTATTTGTTCATCTAAATGCGTGGAGCTTAAGTCTGAATATGTGTATTGGTGAGAGGGCCAAATCTTTTTAAAAAAATTCTTCCATTGTAAATGCATCCAATATCACAAACATTAAGAAGGTGTTAACAGTTAGACTATCAACTCATCTGCTATTAAATCATTTTTATGATGATTTACTCAACAAGTGCCACTATGTTGCTTTCTGTGGAGAAAACTTTAAAATGTTCCATTCCAAAACTACTTAACAATGATGTGTCAATACTTTAAAAACAAGAGAAGCTTCATCATCAGTAGTCCTCTCGAGTTAACACTCATTTAAACAGGGCTCTAAAAAAAGTGATTTCTGCTTAATTCAGCAAGACAGAATAAAATTTTTAAAGTGATTTTTAGTAACTACCGATTTATATTTAAGAGAAAAAGTGTTACAGTTACGGGACTCAGATGATTGATGATGCACCGCAATGCTGCTTTCTGTGTATTTGTGTCAAACTGCTTTTCGGTTTCAGTTATCCACCTAAATCCATTCCCAAAAAGGGTAGAGTCACGTTACTACCAAGAGTAGATATATGTGGGTGCAGTACATAATCTTAAAAACATATGTATGAGGTTCATGCTCTGCTGACTTGCCTAAGTATTTACTTTTCAGTAAGATTAGAGCTGCACAACCGTAGGTGTTAATATTCTTTCCTAAATCAGCTCCTTGGATTCTATCAAAAAACTGTACATATGTTTAAACTATAACATATGACATCTGTATGGAAAGAGGAGGAAGATTTTTAGGAAACTGCTAAATTTGTTCTCAAAATCAGGGAAGAGTTATTATGTAAGTTCAATATATGTGCCATAAATGTAAAGAATGTGAAAACAACTTCTCTAAACTCAGGGGAAGAGATGATTATAGTTCATAGCTCACTCAGAAATGCGAGTGTTTCCACTAATTTAAAAGTATTATCTGATATATCTCCACGTTTACTGAAAATACTTCAGATATTAAGCATTATTTACCCCAAATTCACGGATACATTTTTAGATAACTAATTCAGCAACCTCCTTAACACTGTACTGCCTACACAGAACAGAGCTCCTTAAGCAAGAAGAACAAACCTATCACCACACACACACAAAATGTAATACAATTTCAAAATGCACGGTGGTCAGTGAAGCCTCACATATAAACACAGCATGTGTAAACATGCAGTATACATACTCATCCAGTATAGTTTCTAGTCCTAACAAAAGCGTGGAAATTGTGTTTCACAGGATGTAGGGTGCTTCGTCAAATATGTTTTTGTTTCTGTGCGTTATGTCTCTAAATGCTATAATTTTTAATCAAATAATATCCATTTTATCCTGAAGAGTCTTCTTCCAAGATGTTATAACAAGGACGGGAAGTTAAGAAAGATTATAAAACCATTTGATTATTGGTCCATTTTAACAATTAAGAGTTTCACCCCTGATTATTAAAAGAAATAGTAATTTACCCAGTTACCCAAAAAGTGTTACCAAATCTCTCTGCAATGGAAATCTGCTAGAATTTCTTCAGTAATTTTCCTCGTCCTTCACATCTTAAAAACAAATAATGACTGCAGAGATTCTGATTGAGACTGAGAGAAAAATCTGTAGTGTCAAGAGTGAAGTGGTTTGAGAATATTTCAGAAATTGCTCCAGGCATTTTGTTACTCCTTGAATTATATAATGAACATAAATTTAATATAATTGTACTTAAAGTTAAAAAAAAAAAAAGGGGCTGGGTGCGGTGGCTCACGCCTGTAATCCCAGCACTTTGGGAAGCCGAGGTGGGCGGATTCCTTGAGGTCGGGAGTTTGAGACCAGCCTGACTAACATAGAGAAACCCTGTCTCTATTAAAAATACAAAATTAGTCAGGCATGGTGGTGCGTGCCTGTAGTCCCAGCTACTTGGGAGGCTGAGGCAGGAGAATGGCGTGAACCCTAGAGGCGGAGCTTGCAATGAGCCGAGATCGCGCCACCGCACTCCAGCCTGGGCGACAGCGCGAGACTCCATCTCAAAAAAAAAAAAAAAAAGAAACAAAAAAACAGCTAGGGCTTAAGCACCCTTGGCCAGTGGAAGAAAGGACTTGGTAGACACTGAATATCATTCTATTTTTCTACAGAATTAGAACTACACTGTAGAGCCAAAGGCCCAGGGCCAGCAGAAGAAAAAGACATATAGAAGACAGAAGGGTTATATATCGCTCTTACTTTTCAAGAAGAATAATTAGCTAATAGCAGAAAGTCAATGAATCAACATGGCTGAATGAATCCAAGGGAAGTGAGTGGGATTAGGTAAAGGAGTCAAGGCTGGCTACCTCTCTACCTTTGTCCTATTTTAAGCAGTGGTCAACAGAACTCCTAATTTAATCCTCCTTGCACTGGCCATTTCTGCCACCACCAATTCACAAAAGGTTCTTAAAGATCTGCTGATTTTAAAAAGAAAAGGTGAAAAGGAGATGAAGCAAGATTATAAGAGAACGTTTTTAGTTTCTTTCCTAAAGTATATGTAGGGAAAATAGAGAAATGAAAGAAAATTGATGAATTTTACAAAACAACATATTCAATTGGTAATGCAATTGCAAAATATAATTTTAAAAAAATTCTAGAGACTATCAATTGATCATTTACTGTCAAATACATACTGCTTTGCCATTCATAAACAATCTCACATAACCCTCACAATAACTACATGAGGTATTAGTCACATTTTACAGAGTATGAACTGAGGCTCAGAGAGGTTAAGTGATTCACTCAAGGTCAAAAAGTTGACAAGTGACGGAGTCTTAATTCAATCTGTGTTGCTGGCTTGGAGTCTAGTATTCTCTTCACTATGTCACAGCCGTGATATCTCAGTTATGGAAATTCTATTTAGTGGATGAACCAGGAAAATGAGAATTTGGAGAGACAAAACCGGCTAACTCTCAACTAAAATCAGGAAGCAAAATGTTGTCCCACACTTTTTAGGATTTAAAATCATCTTGCTAGCTCTTGGTGGACTCAAGGTAAAGAATTCCACCTTGGTAATTCTTGTACTCCTTACTAGAGAAAACACTTGGTAGAGCACTTTACATAGTGGATCCACAAAAAGTGTTTACAAAAGAGAATTATTTGGTGTATGAGTGGCAGCCTAGGTACATCAATGTGGCAGCTGCACTTTCTTCATTAGAGGTTTTTTAAAGACCTTTTCCACAACATTCTGTGATTTCAAATTATCCCGTTCCTTATATCACAAATACAAGATATAGAGGCCAACTCATTTCTTTATTTCTCTCATTTAAAGTACAAACAAAACCCAACCCTTATACTTTTTCGAGCAGTGAAATGTATGCTGCAAATACTAAGAAAGTATATTGGGTAACAAACTGTAACACTGTTTGGTAAACATTAAGATCTAAAGAATAATTCAGCTACAGGCCCTGAAGAGAGCCATCATTTAGGACTCTGTTTATCCTAAGCAAGGTAGGGTATTACCTTGGAACTGTCTCATGGGGAAGACTACTAGTTCTCCTTCTTTTAAAGTTTTAAGCATTATTTGTAGTTTATTTGGGGCCTCCTGACTAGCTGTCAACTATGGGCATTTTTAATCAGTATGTTAAACAATAATTAGTTTGGACATGTAGGAGTTCTTTCTTTGGGGAGAAACAATTATTTTCTGTAAACAATATTTTATTAAACACTTTTTAAATAAAGGAGTGTCCACTATAGAGGATCCTCCCTCCCTTCCTGCATTTGTCACGAAGAAAATGTACTGCTAAATCATATATAAATTTTAACAAAGTATATAACCCAAATACATCAATAAGGGCTTTTGTCATGTCCCAAACAAGGGTCTCCAGCTCTATTAAATGAAGAAAATTTTCCCAAAATTCAAAATTCTCAAACATCCTCAAAGCTATTTAAAAGATCATTACACTGAACAAATTTTCCACTAGAACATGAAAGTGTTCATTGAAAAAAAGCTTTCCAAGTAGACTGTATTCATATATAGCAGCTCTCTATATATGTATATAATGATATATATGTGTGTGTATATATATCATTAAACATTTCTTGTGTCTGTAGGAAAGCTACTAACTTTTAAAAAATCTCAGCATATAAATAGCTATTAAGACAATTCATAAACTCACACTATTCAACTGCATCTCAAAACATCAAAAGAGTGACAGTTGCACAAAATCTCCATGGAAATAACTGAAAACAGCAAAGGAAACAAAAATAACCCCTAAAATTGAAAGTATATACATACACACACAATTCATAATGTAAAGCAACTTGATAATGAGATAACTGCAGGACACTCTACAAACCATTAACCATTCAATTATACTTTCATTCTAGAGTAAAAACAAGAGTTTAAATCTCTTTGGTCCACACATTAGTACATTTAATGTACCCAAGTTATTTTCTCGTTAATTTTGGATTATGAATCGTGCTCCATATTACTTTACCATGATAACTTTCTTAAATCATAAAATAACCATATGTTAAAGTAAGTATTCCTTCTGTAGATCTGAAACAATTTCCACATGCTATTGGTAATTCCTCTAGAAGAATATGAATGCTTTAAATTATTCACAGAATAGCCAAAGTAAAGGAAGAACACAATTCAAGTCTGGCAGAAAAGAAAAAATCAGATCGACTTGGAAAAGTTATGCCTATATTTAATTTGTAAAAACAACAGGAATATAAAGAACACATGAAAACAATTTCAGGCTTGTACATAATAAAAATAATCCATTTTAAGATTTACTTCAAAGATCCATGCATAGTTGCTTATTATTTTTTTTAAACAAATTTCCAAGCCAGTGTTAGTAAATCCCCTAAATTGGCTTCCATACTGGGAAAAGTACTGCCTCTCCAACTTCTCATTGATAAGTTGTGGATATATTCTGCGTCTGGCTAGAGAAAAAGTGGTACGGGTAACAAAGTTCTTAAATTTGAATGGAATATAACCAAGGCCTACCTTTACAGCAAATTGGATTAAACAGCAAGGCTACCAGGTTATTTTTTGATTATCCTTAACTTTAACATTCTCTGCAATGTCTCCTTTGAGTTAGCACATTATAACTGTATCTGTTGCCAAAAAAAATCTCATTAGGAGACCAGTTCAACCCTACTTCCTATACTGTTACAATTACGTATTGCCAGAACCTCTTAAAATGTTTTATATAAAGGGCATTTCCACTTTTAACATACACCCTCACAGATTCTTCTAGTAAACTTAAATCATAACTTCCTATCATAAATCAAGAACTGAATAACTGAAATGAATTACTCAAATACACGTTCAGTACTGTATTGATATGCTGAGACTAACTGCCAAATTTTAAAATTACCTACTATATTTCCCAGTTTTCACTTAGCAAAATTATGATGTTGCCACATGTCCAAAGTAAAAGTTTATTACTCTTCCTGTATAACTTACTTGTTACTTATATCTACAAATGAGGTCTTTATTTCCAGAGCCTAATTTAGGCCACTCTCTAAAAACAGTTAATACTCCAGAATGAAAGACTGTTTATGTTTTGTCAAAAATCAAGATATATGCAACACGTAATATAATCCCACTGAGATACTAGTTATAAAGATGTTTTGTCCGTGAGATACAAGGCAAAAACTTTCTTTAGAAGGGTCAAAGAATGCAACATGCATTTCAGACTTTTTTCTTACAAAATTTTTAAGAAAATTTTCAAATTACATTTTTATGACACACAAACTACAATCAATGTGTATGACCCTTCAAGTTTCTGAATTTGTATAAACAGAATATGTATGCGTGAGGGAAGCTATTAAAAGGGTGTTAAGTTAGTGAAAGTATGCACCCTATAGAGCTACTCTGAGTTCTTAAAACGGTTGAGCTAGTCTTCAGTTAAGAAGACTTATCATCCACATCAATTAAATAACAATAATACCTAAACATATTGAAGCCCTAAATCCCAGAAACGCGCAACATTAAAAACCAAATAATTTCTCTCATATTAAAGAATTCAGTATTTAGCACTCATACGGGATTTAGTGTTACGGAACAAAAATCTTAGTACATTACCTGAATTCATGTCAAATATGTTCACAGCACTCAGCTACATCTACGCTTGCAAATTGTCACATGATCAATGTTAACAAAAAGAAAAGAGTTTGGCACATATATCAATACCTCGAAACGTCCCTGTAACTTAACACAACACTGTTAGGAACGATGATTTCAACACCAATGTTAACCTGATAGGCAGCTAAACAAGGTGCTTTTTCTTGTAACTTTACATAGTGTCTTAATGCACCTTGCCTGAGACAGAGGCACATAAGGTGCAGTGCGGTAGTGCAATCACTTGAACACCAGAGGGCAATCTTTCCACACAGCTCAAGGTCTTCCTTATGCTTTGACCTGCTCAGTCCACATTCTTGCACAATTTCACTTCCACTTGTTAACGCCGTTTTCAGGGAATCTATACATCTGTTTCCTTATGTGAAGTAAGACATTCCCACAGAAACCTCAAAGTGTAGCGAGGATCCTTGAAAAGGAGATGATTAATGTCAGTACAGTCTGTCCAACGCCCCATACCAGCGCTTCCAAAGGGGCCATGTTCTTCCCAGCTACTCTGTAAATGCCCGCTACTGCTGCACCTAAAGAGAAACGGGAGAAAAATGAAGGGACAGTCACTCGTTTTATAACACACTGCATGCTGCACCTTAAGAGCTCTTTTCATTTCATCAAAACTTAAGTCATCGTATTTTTTCATTTTATCCACTTTCTATGAGAAACTTTCCCTGTGACTGGTGAAAGTTACACCTTACCATAATACACTTAGCCACTTATTTGAAAAACAGACTTTTCTATTGAACCAAAAGATATGTATTTATGGTATATGCTCCATACTTGATAATAAATACATTCATAAAAATAATTCATTATTGCAACCTCTCACCTGGGCATTCAATTAGCTATACCTCTGTAGCATTTTTGTAAACATACAACATAACATACTGATACTTACAAATGATAATGCAGAAAAATAACATAATTTAATGTAATTTCTAAATTAATATTTTAATATTAAAGGTATCTTTTTTGAATAATATGAATTCTTAAATGTCATGTAAAATATAATACCTGACTAATCCATCTCACAATTCTCACAATCTACCATATAAAATAGTTCATTGCTTTTTAAATAAACCATCCAACTCTAAGTTATCTGGAGACTAGTATCTTGATGTCTAATAAGAATAGAAAATGAACTTGACATCTATTCTAGTGAGGTTCCTTAGGTAACGTACACTTCCAAGAACGGGAGAATCTCAGCATATGAGGAACCTCAGTGCCCATCTGATTCAACATCTGATCTTCACAGACCATCCACAATGATGTGGTATCTAAGTGGCTAACTTTAAAAGCACATTTAGGAACCAAAAAGGAGGAACCATTTAAATTATAATACGCCATCTCACAGATGCAGATGGCCTGAAAACTATTTTTCTAGCAAAACTGTCTATATATCCTAAAATGGTTAGATAAAAGAACATAAGAAAAAGAAAAGAAGTTATCTGAAGATACTGAATTGACAATTACAATTAAGACTGAAACCTAGTCATGAAAATTCGAATATAATTTTTACTTGTCAACTTAGAAAAAAATTAGCTAAAGATTAATTCTTTGTACTTCACCCAAAATCTTCCAAATAAAAGTTATTGTATTGCTTTGTAAGAGATGCAAACAGGAAAAAAAAATTATTAACCTAAGTCAAGGACTTTCATATACATGTTTTAAAATAAAAGGAAATTAAAATAGTGTACTTACCATATACTATGTATTTTGCTAGGAACTTTAAAAATATTTTCATATTTAAATATCATACCACCCCCTCAGTATTATAATCTAATTTAAAGATGAAAGAAACAGAGGTTCAGAGAGGTTCAGTTACTAGCCCCAGGAAATACAGCAAGTACAAGAGCTGGGATTTTTCAATCCAGGTTAGTATGGCTATAAATCCCAAAATCATTCTATCACTTCATATTTATACTAAGTGAAAATGAGAACAAAGAATTCAGAAAATGATAAAGTAGCTAATAAGCATCTCAAAACTCCTAGTAGCACCAACATTTACTTAATCAAACAATAAAATCACTTGTATAATTGGTCACATATCCAAATTGTAGAACTGGATGACATTCTTTAAAAATATTAAGTATCCTACAACTTTGTTATCAGAAATTATGTTAAAATAAATTAGAGTAATACTCTTTCTCTTTGGATGCATCCTAGATTTATGTGACTATCTTCCATTTTAAAAACCACCATTTGGCCTCCATCCCTCTGATACTGTTTTCAATCAGGATACACAAGAAGGGGAAAATCAAAGCAATTACTAGCTCAGGCTGCCACGAAATGGAAAACAAATGTATCAATTCAAACGTTACATGCTTACATAAGGTGAGGAGCATGGGTTCTGGAGCTAGACTCCTGGATTAAAATCCAAGCTCCACTACTTAGCAACTGTGTTACACTGGGCAATCACTTAGCCTCCCATGCCTTGCTTCCTCAACTGTAAAATGGGTGGGCATGAAGATTAAGAGATGACACTTGTCAAGTGCTTAAAATAGTGGATGATCCTAGTATGTACTCAACAAATTTTGGCTAGCAGTTGTCATAGTAGTAAAGGATAAAGATAATTCCAATCAGTGATTCAGCATTCAATAAATGGTGTTGGAACGACTGGTAGCCATTTCAGAAAAATAAATTTAGGTCCCTGCTTCACACCATTCCCGAAATAAATTTCAGATGGATTAAATAACTAAATGTTAAAAACAAAAGTACATATCTAAACTTTAAAATGTAAGATAATTATATTTATGATCCTAGGAAAAGAGATCTTCTTAAGACCACAAAAAAATAGTAAAACCCATACAGGTTTCACATCAAGGAACAGACTGGAAAGTATTTGCTATATGCAAAACAAACTGATGATTAGTATTTAGAAGATAAACACACACATACGCATGCATAAACACATAATCAATACAGCACTTTTGTAACCAAACAAAAACAAATGTCCACCATCAGTTGGAGATAAACTATATGAAGTCCACACCATGAACCCATCCAATTTCAAAAGGAAAATATAGATCTGTATGAACTGAAATAAAAATAACTTAGACATATCATCTATGTAACAAAGAAAATAAAACATAAAACAATACGTATTCTCTACTAGTACATACATACATATGTATGTGTGTATGTATGCATGTATGTATGTAAATATGTATGAGTGAATGTAATGCATCAACAAATATCTGGTGGATATATACCAAACTGAAAATAGGGCTTGCTTGTGAGAAAAGCACTAGTTTGAGAGTGTTGGTCAAAAGGGACTTTGCTTTATCTACAATGTTTTCAGTTTTATATAATGAATATAATCATATATTACTCACGTAATAAAATTTTTTAAATCTAACTTAACTTCTATACCTAACTTGCCTGAAATGTCCCTAAAATTCCAAGAAACTTTCATCTTAAATGTCAGGATATGAAAGATATTTCATTTTAAATGCCAGGATATCTTTCAATCCTATTTTTCAAACAAAAATATTGGTATATAATGAAAAAGTTAAATAAATTCTTGATTTAAAAAAGCAGGGCACAAATATATCATGGAATATAATAAGAAATAACTATATTCCTTGTATGCAGCTATAACTTATTCATTTTCACTGCCATACAGAATTCCAAGTATGAATATACCACAATTTATTTATCCATTCTGTGGCCAACAACATTACTTTGTTTTCAGTCCCTTACAATCACAAACGCTGCTCCTGTTCTTGTCCACGACCCCTAGCACACACATGCAATTAAGAGTTTCTCCATGATCCACGGGTAAAACCGGAATTGCTCAGCCCTGTGGTATGGGCCTTTTCCACTTGACTAGATAGTGCCAAATTATTTTTCCAAATTAGTTGTACCAATGTATATTTCAGTTACTCCATATCCTCAGAGGCAGGTGATATCCATTTTTTTTTTTATTTTTTTGCCAATCTAGTGAGTAAGACATATTATCTATCTGATTAATTTATAAATCCTTGGCAATTAATGTGATTAAGTTTCTCTTCACATATAATTAACCATTAGGATTTCTACTTCTAGGAAATGCTTAAGTCCTTTATTCATTTTTCTACTGGGTTGTCTTTTTACTTAAGTCACAGGGTTTTTTAAAAATATATAGTCTAGATATTAATCTTTTGACAATTATATGAAGTTATATATTGTTTTAACAAGTATCCAGTTTGTTCTTTAGTTTTCACTCTCCTTAGGGTGTCTTGCTGAACAACAGCTAGCTGAAAGAATACATTAAGATCTTTATTTTCATGGTGATATGAGGCTATAATATATGCAGGCATTTAAAGAAGTGGGATAGGGTGCTTGAAATAAATAATACATGTGGATCTGCCACTATGAACAGTGGCCAACACAATCAATTAGACATAAGGGAAGATCCCAAATGAAGTGGAGAAAGCAATACTGCCAAGATGACTTGAAGGTGAGTAAAAGATACAAAACTACAAGGATGAAGAGGAATAGAAGAGTCAACAGTAGACAGAAAACACTGATACACAATATAAAAGTGCCTGCAAATGGGCATTCCAATAAAAAGTGATGTGATCTGCCCTGCGTATTTCCTGACAGAAAGCAAATGATAGCCTGTAGTCCTAGCGACTCAGGAGGCTGAGTTGGGAGGATCACTGGAGCTCCGAAGTTCAAGGGTACAGTGAGGTATGAGTGTGCCACCGCACTCCAGCCTGGGCAGCAGAGCCAGACCCTATCTCTAAAATGGAAAAAGAAAAAAAAAAGCAAGCATATCATAAAGGTTAAGTGTGAAGAGACATAAAGAGCTATGGGTAGAAAAACAGAAAAAAAATAGAACAAGGATAAGGGAATAATTAGTTTTAATAATATGTTCATTCTATCCGTTTGCACAGTTAGATCGAGGTTGGCAAACTACAATCCACAAATCTGGCCCACCCACCTATTTTGTACAGCATGTAGGCTAAGAATAGTTTTCACATTTTTAAAGTGATTTTCTAAAATCCAGAGAATAACATTATATGATACATGAAAATTATATGAAATTCTGATTGTAGTATTCATCAATAATGTTTTCTTGAAATACAGCTGCACTCATTTCTGACATTGAATTATCTTTTGCATCCCAAGAACAGCAGTTCCTAAGGTTCTGGTGTAGTCCTCATCTTGTTCAGCAACAAGATTCCACTGACCTCTGCAAATAAGCTGTGCACAGCTTTTATTCTATTTTCTGCAGTAACTTGGATCAAATATGAACTAGTTGTTCTTGAAAGTTTGGTAGAATTCTCCTGTAAACCCCTTTGGGCCTGGAGTTTTTTTGGAAGAAGGGTCTGTAATATTGCAATTGGCAAAAATAATTATTTTCCTATTCACATTTTCTCTATTTCCACTTATGTCAATTTTGACATTTTATATTTAGGTACAGCTGTTCATAAAACTATTTTATTATTATAATTCTCTATCTTCATTACTGAGATTTAGTTATTTCTTCTATTATGCTCTGTATTTTACTCTTCTGCCTTAATCCTTTTTTCTTAGTTTGCCAGCAGTCTATTCATCTTATCTCTCCAAAGAACCAGTTTTTTGTTAATCTTTCATAAACCTGACTTACAAAGCTTAATAGTATTTCTCCACACCAATAAAACTAAACAATGTAATCAAAAGATATCCATGCACAATAGCCGTAACAGGTGTTTAGGAATTAACTTAATAAAAAACATACAAACTTCCTATTGAGAAAAGCATTTTTAAACTCTAATAAGAGACATAAAAGATGATCTCAATAAATGGAGATACACTACATGTTCCTGGGTGATATAATATGCCAATTCTTCCCAAATTATCCTCTATATTCAGTTAAATCCTAATAAAAATCATTATCATACTTTTTGAGTGACCCATAGACACAGTCTAAAATTTATATGAAAGAATAAAGCTCCATCAATAGCTATAAACTTTGAGAAAGGAAAGCAACAAGAGGGACCTATTCCTGACAGATATTAAGATATACCACAAAACTACTGGGATAAAAAAAAGTGACCCTTCTATAAGAATAGACAAAAAAAAAAAACCAATGAATCAGAATAGAGTTCAGAGACAGATCCCTGTACTTTGAGAATGTAATATACAATAAAGGTAGCACTACAAATCAGTAAGGAAATGATGATTTTTTTAAGTGTATGGTATGATAAAAACTGATTTACTATATGGCAGTGGGGGAAAAAACCACATAGAATCCTATCTAATACCTAAAACAAAGGTAGACTCTATATGGAGGATAAATTATGGCCTGAATGCCCGATGCCTTTTTTGTAAATGGAAATAAAGTTTTACTGAAACAGGCCATGTGCATTACTGAAACAGGCCATGTGCATTCATCTACGTATGTCTATGGCTGCTTTTGCACTACCTTGGCAGAACTCAATAATGTGACAGAGACCAGTAGCCTGAGAAATCTAAAATATTTATTACTTGGCCCTTTACAAAAATGTTTGCCAATTCCTGCTACAGGCGAATTAAAGACCTTAATACAAAAGGAAAAACTGTAAAATTAATGGAAGAAAATATATCAGAATATCTTTTGGCACTGGTATGGAGGATAACTTCTTTAATAAAATCTTTATGAACCGTAAGGCAAAAACTCTTTAAGCTGATCACATCGAAATCAAGGATTTCTGCTCTGTAAATGATATCATGGATGAAGGTAACTGATAAAAGACTGAGATAAATTATTTGCAAAGTCCAAAACCAGAGGTCAATATCTCTAATATATAAAAATATCTGTAATTTAAAAAGGAAACAAGAATACCAAAAGAAAACCACAGAATATAAAGAAGTCATCTGTAGAAAAGAAAACCTAAATATATAATAAACATAGGAAGAGATGCTCAAACTCATTAATAATCACAGAAATGCAAATTAAACCAACAATGAGAACTTACTTTACACCTTTAGACTGGCTAAAATTAAACAGCTAAAATTAGACATTATATAGAAACAAGTTTCTCCCAATTCTGGTATTAACTAAAAATACTATATGAAAAATCACTCTGGTTTCAAAATAAAATTTAAGAAGTAGCAAAATATAATGAACATGTAACTATATTCAGTCAGCAGCATCTTATTGAATATAGATATTTGGCAATCAATAACTAAACTGAAGATACAGCTATGAGTGCACTAGTATTCATAACTTGTATTAAGAAAATAAATATCACTACTCACATTGGCTAGTTTTCCTAACTCACCTGTTTGCAGGTCAGATAATTAGCCAGAAAAAAATTAAATGTTTTATTGCTAATACACACACAAATTTTTACTTGAAATTGTGTCAGACTTATATTTTTAAGGATTTAAAAATATAACACTGCAGTTTCTAAAATCACTGGCTTACTTTATTCTTGACTGAATTGCAAATGGGTTACATATACACACATATCATCAGAGATAAATGGAAGAATTCAATTTCTCATGCTCTCTTTAAAGTTTTACAGTAATATATGCAAATAAATACATATATATACACACACATACCACTTAAACTTCCAAACAAGCTGCTCCTTCTTCCTTCTCCTCTGTTAATGGTTCCACAATTACAACAGTGGCCATGTCAAAAACTCCTGGCAGCCCCTTTCATATCTCTTTGTTATGCCACCACAATTAATAACTAATTCAGATTTTTTGTCCTTTGTATAGTTCTCACATTAACTCCTTCCTTCCCAACCTATGGCCATTATTGTAGTTCAGAACCTGGCCTCAAGTATAGATTACAGTTAATGCCTCTTAATTCCTCTTCCTTCCTCTTTATTCTCTCTCCCTATCCCCTCTTCTTTATTTCCTTTCCTCCCTCTCTTCCTCTCTCACTCCTCCTATCCATCCAACCTATATGTTTTGAGTATAAATTATGCTCTAGGTACCGTTTTATTTTTCGGGATCGAGCAGTGATGAAGACAGACCAGGTCCCTGCTCTTTCAGGGTTTTCTCTTGCTTCTATACATTAATTCTGTATTCAATTATAAAACAAAATTTACCACTGAACTGCTTTGTCCCTTGCCAACTGCATTCAAAAATATCCATTTGTTTTCCATGACCTGCAGGATAAAAGCCCAAACTTCCCAGACAGCTTTCCAAGGCCCTCTGGAATCTGGCTCTGTTCTACCTTTCCTATGTGCTTTAGCTAAACCTGAGTACCTGTTTAAAACCCTGTCTATGACAAAGCATATGAGGTACCATTCATATCATCAAATTATAGGTTGAATGCAGAAACAACAAAAGCAATTATAAAAACTTAACACAAGATAACACAGAAAAAAACAGCAACTGAAGAATAAGAAAACAGACTCCTCCCCATTTCCCACAAGTATTTTATGGTTGCCTTATTAGTGCCTAGGACATACCCAGGGGCATGGGAGCAGGGCTCTCCTCTCAAGACAAAGGATGTCAATCACTCTGGAAAGGATAAAGAAGGGAATCCCTTGCATCATAAAGATAAGGTTGCCTTCTTATCTCTGAGGCAAGAATCAACTAGAAAGGAAGAAGAAACTGTCAGAGAGTCCCAAAACAGATTCAGTGGTAGCAGTGAGCTGACCCTAACATATGGGAATAGGCCAGATGTGAAGGGCAACAGACACTTGTACTCTGCACTGGCAGTCACAGAACCGATAGCAGCACAGAGTGGCACCCGGTTTCTGGCACAACCACACTAAGCAAGCAGATGTGGCACACTCCAGTCTCAACAGGGTGTACACCTAAGCTCTGCTCAACCAGCAGCTGTAGAAATTGTTACACTAGGTAAGTTGTCAGCAGTGGAGCAGGAGAGGAATGTCAGGTGACCATCAGGTGATGGTCCAGCAGTTGTCACACTAAAATAATTGGTCACAGGCACCAGGGAAAGGCAATTTTCCAAAGGATAAAAACACTTGAAACTGGTAACCAGTAGCTTCCAATGAAACCTCAGGAAATGGGTAAATGGGCTCGAGCATGTGCATTAAGACAAAATGGTAGAGTATGAGCTTCGGGGGCATTCCACTGGAAAAGGGAAGAAAGCCTCAGATGAGCATGAATACAACTTCTTAAACACACTGCGCATGCTCGCCTCCCAAGTGTAAGGAGGGCACCGCACATGCGGGTGGCTCACCCTAAAGGAAGAACGAAGGAAAAGGGGTGCAAGACACTGGAAATGGGCCAGCAAGTCATAGGACCAAGGTTAAATGGGTCACTTGACCTCCAAAGTGCCCGCCTGGGTCTCTTCCAAGTGTACTTTCCTTTCTTTCCTGCTCTAAAGCTTTGAAATTCCACTCCTGCTCTGAAACTTGCCTCGGTCTCTTTTTCTGTCTTACACCCCTCAGTCAAATTATTTCTTCTGAGGAGGCAAGAACTGAGGCTGCTGCAGACCTGTCTGGATTTGCTACTGGTAACTTGGATACCTTCTGCTGATAACAAAACCATAACTAATTCTTTGAAGTCAGGCTGGAGTTTGGGCCTAAGTACAGTGTTAAGCAGAGAAGGCCAGAGGGGATGAACCTGAAAACTTGTCTGAAAAAGCTCATGAGGCAGCACAGCAGGGAACCTGCAAAGCACTAGAGGACACTCTAGCACAGCTTATTTCTAGTAGGCCATAATAATGTGTGCATAAGAAGAAAGTGCAATTTTGTTGTGTAGTCACAGGCAGATGACAGTAAGGACCTCAGGGCTATACTTCTGCTTACGATAATTATCACTGACATATTTTCATGCCTTTCCTTTTTCCTAGAAAGTGAGCAACTTTAAAGCAGAAACTATAATGACTGTGAATTTTCCCACTGAACTGCCTTGCCTCTTGCCAACTGTTATGAATTTTTCTATTTCCCACAAAACCTTGTAAAAGGACTCTTCACATTGCAGAATTACAACTATCTGTTCAGTGAATAAATCAGCTCATCTTTATCTTCTAGGTGGAGTGTGTTAAGTGTTGACAAATAATCTACATAAAATATCTCACTAATGTTACATGTATAATAAGAATACAGCTACCAAAATGGTAAGTGCATACAAACTTACATCCTCAGACAAAACAAAATCAACTTACTGGTAATCATCGCTCCAGTTACAGAAGCCAGAAATCCAATGCTGACTGCAATGACAGAGATGACTCTTCCCTGCCTATGCCTCTGCAGCATCACAAACATCAACACTCCTGCAGCACCATGGACAAACAGAGAAGAGAAGAGAGCCCAGAGGAAGATCCAGTACCACATCTCTGAAAGGAAAAGCAAAGTGTTAATCATCTGTTGAAACACAACTTAGAAAATTCAGTTTAACAAATAGTGAGCACCTATGGTTTGGGAGGTTACATGACATAATACATAGAAAAATGCCTCACACCATGCCTGACACAAGCAGCACGGAATACATTATAAGGTTTACCATCATTGCTGACGCCTGATGGGGAAATATTCCTCCTATGGCTTCAAAAGGTTAATACTATATTCTAATTTTTTCTAAATGTCCCTATTATATAGCTATCATCCATCAATTTCATATTAAACCTCTGATATATGTGTAAACTTCTTAGGATAAATTATAAAAGTTAATTCCTATTTGAAATAGAACCTTTTATTTTCTACCCTAAATAACAGTGTTAAGAATGTTTTTAACTACCTTCTAATTCTAATTCAAATCATTCCAGAAATCAGTCAATTATTTTTACCTTTTATTTTTAAGAATTTCAGGCATTTTCTCCTTGTGGCCCTGACCTTGGTATACTAAAAAATCAGTCAGATTTAAAAAAAAAATCATTTGCCTCTAGTCATCTTAGTGTTCCTTACCAAGAACTTTTCAAGCTCCAATATTATCTCCCCAGTGTGACCTCAATCGACTGTTCACTGACATCTCAGCTTAGAGACAGTGGACAAGCGCACTTTTCATTCGCTCTCCCACACTCATTCCCTTTCCTTCTGGCCACCTGACTGCCTCCCAGTCACTCCATATAGTTTCCACAGATGTCCCTGCACTGACTCCTTCTCCCTGACCATACTGTAGTGAGGTATGAAAGAAAGGCAAGTGATCCAAGCTGGGCCAATCGTCCCCTTCCCCTGGGACTTCTGGATTGGGGTCAACTGAGCGTCCTTGCTCTTTGGGTAGCTAAAGCTGAAAGGCTCACAATTTGTGACGTTACTTCATCATCGCAGGATGAAAGCCACAGTACAAAAAGAAAAAGATTCATCAAAGACAAGAGAGAATCAAGTCCCGTAATGAGTTATTTCTAAGGCCCTGACACATTACCATCCTTAGATTCAATGTCACATCCCAGTTCCCTTGTAATAAAATCCCTCTTTTTACTTAAACTATTCAGGTAAGGATTCTTTCACTGATACCTGAAAGAGCTGACTCTAAAATATTTAGATGTTACCTTGAGGGTCATCCTTGATATGCAAACATTCCATAATACAAAGTATCTCATCTGTGATTTGGGCTAGGTAGTCACTATCAATTGTAAAAGAAAAGTCAATAAAATAGTCATTAATAGAATTAAAATGGATGAATCAAAACCTATGTATCTAAATATCGTTAAATATGGATATACACTGTTGGTAGGAATGTAAAATGATACAGCTGCTGTGGAAAATAGTATGGAGGCTCCTCAAGAAGTTAAAAACAAAACTACCATATGATCCAACAATTCCACTTTCTGGGTATATACCCAAAAGAACTAAAAGCAGAATCTCAAAGAGATATTGGCACACCCATGTTTATCAGTATTATTCACAATAGCCAAGAGGTGACAGCAACTCAAGAGTCCCTGAATGGATAAACAAAACACAGTACACATACAATGGAAAAATTACTGAGTTTTAAAAGGGAAGGAAGGAAATCCTGTCACATGCTACAACATGAATGAACCTTGAGGACATTATGCTAAGTGAAATAAACCATCACAAATGAATACCATATGATTTTTTTTTTTTTTTTTTTTTGAGGCAGAGTCTTGCTCCATCACCCAGGCTGGAGTGTGGTGGCGTGACCATAGCTCACTGCAGCTTCCATCTCCTGGGATCAAGTGATCCTCCTGCCTCAGTCTTCCCAGTAGCTACAACTACACATGTGGGCCATAAAAATATTTTTTGTACAGACAGGATGTGCCCGTGTTGCCCAGACTGATCTAGAACTCCTGGCCTCAAGTAATTCTCCTGCCTCAGCCTCGCAAAGTGCTGGAATTACAGGCGAGAACCACCACACCTGGCCTCAAGTTGTAACCTTTAAAATCAACCAGTAACCATAACCAGTGAAGTGGCTTTCTACTGGTGTCTAAATGGGAGTCGTTTCTGGGACTATGCCTTTAACTTGTGGGACTGGATGCTAACACCACCAGGTAGATGTCAGAACTAAATTGAACTGTAGGACACCCAGTTGGTATCCTAAATTGCTTGGTGTGGGAAAAAAAAACCACACATCACTTGTCACAGAAGTGATCTGTGTGAGGGTGGAGAAAACACTGAGTGCCTTTTTTTGGGGTGGAGGGGGCCTGCAATAGAGTGATCTCAGCTCACTGCAACCTCCACTTCCTGGGTTCAAGCGATTCTCCTGCCTCAGCCTCCCAAGTAGCTGGGATTACAGGTGCCCGTCACCATGCCTGGCTAATTTTTGTATTTTTAGTAGAGAGAGGGTTTCACCATGTTAGCCAGGCTGGTCTCGAACTCCTGACCTCAGGTGATTCGCGCGCCTCAGCCTCCCAAAGTGCCAGGATTACAGGTGTGAGCCACCACGACCAGCCAACAGTGAGTGTGTTTCCTCAGATATGTTTTTACCAATTTTTTTAAAAAGGTAAAAAATTTAAAAGCATGGATATAAATTTGAAAAATAATTAGGTCAAGACCACAAATGACTAAGAATTTTAAAACAAAACAAAAACTCCTTAAAAAGGAAGGAGGGTATGGTTATTAAAAAGCAACTGAGCGATCTCTGTGGTAATGGATTTCTTCTTTGACTACAGTGGTGGATATACATGTAAGTGATACAATTGTATAGAACTAAATACATATAGAGAAGAGTACAAGTGTACATGAAATACTAGCAAAACCTGGATAAGGTTGGTGGATTGCATCCATGTCAATATCCTGGTTGATATATTATACTGTGGATTTCTGAGATGTTCCTATTGGGCAAACTGGATAAAGAGTACATAAGCTCTCTACGTGTTGGTTCTTACAACTGCGATTCTTACAATCTCAAAATAAAAAGTTTAATTTTAAAAAACGAAAGAGGGAATAGAAAGATTTTTTTAAAAATCAGCTTTACCCTGCCAAATTCTTAAGAATTGGCACATAGAATGGACTCAGGCAATTTGAAATTATTTCAAAGAAGAGACATCTGATATATTTTATAGTGTGTGTTAAGCTACCATGCATGCTTCTCAATGGCATAAGAGATAGAAGCTAGTGATTACAGAAAAATAGACAGTGTTTGCCTTTTAGAGGCTTTTCTCTTCCAGCATTCAGGCAAACAGTATTTCAGACCATCACTCTCAAACACATGGCTTCAATTTATAATAAATACATTAAAATTTAAAAACCCCAACTTGCTCAGAAGATAATTGCATATTGAAAGATACAGTTTTCCTAAGTGAACCTAATAAAGTAAAAATATAAGGGAGTATAATATGGGGGTGTATATTTTCATCAAGGGAGCTCTTTTCTCAATTTACCCTGAGACAAGGAAAGGCTCTGCAACAACCACAGACTCTTCAGTACAAAAGTCAACAATCCACCTTGTACCTCGAGCCCATTTAAAAAGTTCTTATAATACAATTAGAGGAAATAATTTATTGACTATATTTAACACTATGAACAGGAGATTATCTGACATTATAAAAAAAGTAGTGTTGTTTGACTACTGAATATGTAGCTATGATCTCAACAATAAATCTACCTAATAGAAGGCAAAGTAAAATTTCAGTTTAATGTTTTATAAAAACCAAAGGCATAAAAATAATCATAAAATTAAAACAGAATCTTAAATGGTCCTCCAATGACCAGTCCAGGATTATTCCTTCATCAGACTCAACATCAACAAAGTACCCTAATGTCAGATTTACTTTTACATTTCTTTCTCTTTTAAAAAATCATACTCTTTATGATGGAAAAAATGGACTACCTTGAGAATATTTACAGTTATGTTAGGTTTTGTGTTATTACTATTATTTTGAATTACCTGACAGATCAACATAACCTCCTGAGTGAACAGGGCCTCTAAAGATTTTGATCAACTCTGGATAAGCAAGACTGTCGAAAGCCCAATCACTATTGGCAAATACATGAAACCTACTGGATTAGTTCAGGTGAAGAGAACTGCAGGATCCTAAGGACTAGAGCAAAAGCAGATGCCTAAGATCCTGGGAAGAAGAACACCTAGTAAAAAGACAGGAGTGGACTATCACAGCCTTTCCTTAAACTGTCTATGCTAAAGTGAACACCCAGAGGCTCACAGTTTTCTCTCTCCACCCGTACCCCACCTCATCCAAGCTTCTAGCAAATGGGTGACAATGAGGGGAGGAAGCCAGAGAGACTCTGCTAGTGCTGAAAAAAACACAAAACAAACATTTAAAAAATGTAATACACAAAACAACAGAAACGTTGAAACATCCCATGCCTACAATCACCATGATTCTCTGGAAGGGAATATCCCTTCTTTCTGAACATATCTCAGAAATTCCTTTTGTAACAATTCCCCACTCAAGACTATCTACAATCCTCACCTTAGACTAATTTTGTCTGGATTGTTGCAGTGCGTTACCTTTTGGTGGGGTGAAAGGCAGCAGAGTTATGATCTGTTCCAGCCTCCAAACAATACTAGAAATAGCTCTGCTCCCAATCTGTAACTTTCATCAGCTCTGGTTGCCAAGCCACTAAAAAATTATCTTCTGTGCTTTTGTTTTTAATCCTTCAACAACATTATTTATGAGAAATGAATTTCTCTAGATGTCTAAAATATACTGAGTAAAAACAAGTTAAAGAATGGTACGTATTGTATAATCCTATTTGTTTAAAAAAGTACATTTTCATATCTGTACAGAAAACGTATAATCAAATGGAAGAATACCTAACAATGGCTATCTTTTAGAGATAAGATATGAGATGAACGATACTATTTTATACATTATTTACTATTTTAAACAACCAGTCTGAAATATTTTACACACATTTTTACTGCAAATATAATATTTTTAGAAATTAGCTTTTCATTTTTTTTTTTTTTTTTTTAAAGAGATAGCAGTCTTGCTGTGTTGCCCAGGCTGAACTCAAACTCCTGGGCTCGAATGATTCTCCTGTCTCAGTCTCCTGAGTAGCTGGTACTACAGGCATGTACAACCATGCCTGGCTCTCATTCTATTCTTATCAAAGGAGAAGATGCTCTACTACACTAATAACCATTAGTTATCTACTACACTAATAACCATTAGTGTAGTAGAGCATCTAATACACTTGGGCTGCTCATGAGAACGACTGCATACTGGGTATGCAGTAGAGACAGAAATCACTACTCTAGGATAAAGTTACATAAGAGGTATTTTTTTAAAACTCCAAAAGTCATTAAAACAACAAAACCTATCTCATGAGACTAATTATTTTTTTAATCCTCAAAAATACAGAGAATCCAACTTCTCTACTAAAAGTCATTAGCAAGTCAATACTGAACACTTACTGTATACTAAACATTCTAGAAATCAAGCTGAAAATACCATTTATATATCTCATATATATTATTTCTTTATACCACAACTTTCTTTATAGAAATGCTCCATATTATATATTTAAATAATCTGTGTCCAAATTGGGTTATTTCAAGCTTTTTGTTATACCAGCAAATCCAGTGTAGAACTTGCTCCCATTTTCTAACAGCAATGACTTCTGAATCTGGGGACACGTCCCACATAGGGGATTAGACTCTCAGAGAGATGATACATTTACAATTTGAAAAAGTGTAATATAGATGAAGGGGTGGCAACATATAGCCCATGAGCCACATCTAGCCTACCACCTGACTCTGCACAGTCTTTGAGAACGGTTTTTAGATTTGAAATGATTTTTTAAAATCAAGAAGCTGGGCACAGTAGCTCACTCCTGTAATCCCAGCAGTTTGAGAGACTGAGGCAGGAGGGCTGCTTGAGCCCAGGAGTTCAAGACCAGCATGAGGCCCTATCTCTACAAAAAAATAAAAAAATTAGCCAGGCATGATGGTGCGCTCCTGTGGTCCTCACTACTCAGGAGGCTGAGACGGGAGAATCACTTGAGCCCAGGAGGTCAAGGCTGCAGCAGTGACCCATGAGCATACTACCACACCACAGCTGGGTGACAGAGTGAAACCCCATCTCAAAAAAAAAAAAAAAAGAAAAGAAAAGAAAAGAAAAGAAAAGAAAAGAAAAAATATATATAGAGAACAATAATTTGTGACATGTAAAAATCAGAGGAAACTCAAATTTCAGTGTTCATAAAGTTTTATTGGAACAGACACACTCATTCATAGTAGTCTATGACTACTTTCAAGCTACAATGGCAGAGCTGAGTAATTGTGACAGAGACTATATGGCCCATGAAGCCAAAAATATTAATATTTACTACATTTTCTATTTAAGTAAAATAAAATACTACTGCTAAAAGCAGAATACTGCATTTACAGAAAAAGTTTGCTGACTCCTGGGCTGGGCTTGGCTGTCCCATCCCCCATTGAAAATTACAGTCAAGGTGGTTTCATATATTAGGAAGAGTTGGCACTTTGAGTGTTCAATTAATGATATTTCAATTACATATGTTCTAATTCTTCAGTTTCTACAGAGTACAGTATGCAGGTTATGCTATGGGGTACATAGCCCTGTGCAAGGATGTGGGTTGTCAAGAAAGGTCCCAAGAAGAGTCATCACCACACATGAATTTTTAAAAAATTAACAAGATTTAAACAAATTAGATAATCACGTTGAAGGTGCAGTAAGAGTGGGGAGTGGGAGGTGGGACTTGGCTGTGTGCTGGAGTTCCCTGGGAGAGCCTAAAATAAATGATGCCTTGATACCACTTGCAGACATTCTGATTTAATTGGTTTAGGATGTAGCTTGGGCACTGGAATTTTTGAAAGTTTCCCAATTTTAAACGTTTCTTATGCTCCTGTATAGCCAAGAATGAGAAACCACTCCTCTAAAACACAATGTTCAAATCATGAAATTGTATATAATAGAGAATATGAAATTGCAAGAACTCTGGGTTTGACTAAAATCAAAAAATATGGAAAGATGAGGCTGTAAATTACAGTGGTATGAATTTCTCTAGATGTCTAAAAAACACTGAGTAAAAACAAGTCAAAATTACTCTGGCTAGAGCCAGTAATTTTGGCGAAGAAAGAGGAGAGGCTTATAGACCATACAGAATGAAGAATTTTGGTGAAAACTGAAGACCATGAGGACCCAATAAAGGCTTAAATAAAGAAGTTATAGAATCATATCTCCTTTTAAAAAGATGACTCTGGTAGATATGGAAAAGTGGGACTGGATGGAGATGAGAGACTATAAGAATATTTCAAGAGTACAAAGAGATTAGCCAGGTGTGGTGGCAGAAGCCCATAGTCCCAGCTACTCAGGAGGCTGAGGCAGGAGGATTGCTTGAGCCCAGCAGTTTGAGGCTGCAGTGAGCTATGATCGTGCCACTGCACTCCAGCCTGGGCAATGGAGAGAGACCCTGTCACTATTTAAAAAAAAAGTAATGATAATAAATGAGTAAATAATAACAATTTTAAAGAGTACAAAGATAAATTAAGGCCTGGATTTCTGTACTGGACTTGGGATTGAAAATAATTTCAGAAATATTTAGAACTTGCAGATGGCCTGGATGATAGAGATGAGGGAGGTGTGATGTCTGGCCTCCCAGATTTCTTGTGTGAACACCTGGATAAATGATAATTCCATTAGGTTTGGGAGTATAAAAACGTACGTTTAGTCCATCTACCAAACAGTTCAAACGTTGGTGAGAAGCAAGCAGTAAAGAAACTAAAAGTAGGAAAATAACAAGTACAAAAATGTGAAGATTACCTGCACAATTACATTACTGACCATGTTCTAAAAATATCTAAATTTCTTTTTAAAATTATTTTATTTTTTTAATTTCTGGGGTACATATGCAGGATGTGCATGTTTGTTACATAGGTAAACGTGTGCCATGGTGGTCTGCTATACCTAACAACCCATCACCTAGGTATTAAGCCCAGCATGCATTAATTTCAGGTTTGTAGTGTCCCTGATTTTTTCTTAAATCCATGATTTTGTTGAATTTAAAATCTATGATTACTAAAACAGTTCAGTTATTCTATTTAAATTTTAATATAAAAAGTTGCAAAAAAGTCACTCCCATCCAATGAGAAAAAGATAAAATTATAAAATCATAACTTTTCCTTAGCTCATTAGTGAGGTGAGGATGCAAAAGAGTGGGGGACACGTGTTACCTGGTAAAGCTCAAGAGCAGGCAGTGGGCAACATACAAGTGTGTAAGAAGAAATCCGCTACAATTTTTACAGATTGTTAAAGACCAAGCATGGGTTAACATACCAGCCTTGAGTTAATGACACAAGTAACACACACAAATGCACACTCGCTTGCAAGTGCTTTTCCACAGGTCTCTACTGGGTGCTCCCTGGAAAGACTGGATCATAGGCCGGGACTGGAGAGAGCCACCACTGGCAGTGTAGGCCTGCGGGAAGTGACACTGGCTGCTGCGGAAACAGAAATCTTGCTTCTTGCGACCCTTCTCTTATTCAAGGCAAAAGTCTTAGCCATTAGGGGAGGGCAGCAAATCCTGTCACCCTAAAGGGACAGGCAAAGCTATAACAGAACTCCAGTTCAGGGAAGGGGAGAAGAATAAACCCTCTATTCCTGGGGGAAAAGCAGAAAACCATCCAGGATCCAGGACCCAATTCCAAGCAGAGGTCTGTTACTGCTGATGGAAGAACGGGAAACTCCTGCCTAAGAACAATCACGAATGTAAGAAGAGTTTGGCCACCATGGTTCAGAAAGGCAGGAATGCTGACAAAGCTCCCCACTTCCTGAGATCCCCATACACAGAGCATGCCTAACACAAAAACAGGACAGCTCCCCTCAGGAGCCCAGCAGCAAGTAACAAGCATCAGCATTCCACCACTGGGGGAGGCCCCTTCTGAGGCACAGTTGTGAACAAATGGCTAAAAGCTACAATGGAGCATGGCCACCGAGAATAACCCTGCAGTACAGAGCTCCCACCCTAAACACAAGGCAACAACAGCAACCTTCAGAGAATGTGAAGCGTGCGGTGCGCTGAAGGTAACCACAACCACTAAATTCAAATTCGGCTCAACTCTGAAGTAGATTAAATCAACTGTCACACTACTGGTCTAACAGAAGCAACAGACCATCTCCAGACATAAACACTATGTACCTCAGTCTTTAGTGAGATTTTTCAATTAAAAAATTATAAGAAGCACTCAAAAACAGGAAAAACAACTCACTGTTGAGAGATAAAGCAATCTATAGAACCAGAGTCAGAGATGGCCCAGTTTGTAGAATAACCAGACATGGACTTTATAATAATTATTGTTAATACGTTAACGTCTCTAGGGGAAGAAGCACACAACACACAGGAACAGATGGGGAATCTCAGTAGAGATGGAAATTCTAAGAGCCAAATGAAAATGCCAGAAGTTTAGAGAAAAAGATATGGAACAATTTCAAATGGTTTAACATATATGTAATTGGGGTCCAGAATAAGAAAGAGACAATGGAGAAGAAAAGACACCTGAAGGGAAAGTGGCTAAAAATTTTCCAAAAATAATAAAAGTCATCAAACCACAAATCCAAGACTCTCACAGAATCCTAAGCAAGATAAATACCTCCCACTTCCAAGAACCAAAAAACAACAAAACAAAAATAAACCACACATACACCTAGACACATCATAGTGAAATGAGTGAAAACCAAAGATAAAGGGAAAATACTGAGGGTAGTCAGAGGTTAAAAGACATGTTACAAACGGTGGAACAAATATAAAAAGTAAAGGAAACTTCTCGTCAGAAACTTCTGAGCCAGAAGACAATAGAGTGACATCTTTAAAATATTGAAAGGGGAAAAAAAACTATAAAGCCAGAAATGTATATCCAACAGAAATGTCTTTCAAAACTAAAGGTGAAATGAACATTTATTTGTCAGAAAGAAAAAAGCTCGGAGAATCAACTGTCAGAAGATCTATGCTACAAAATATATTGAAGGAAGCTCCTTAGACAGGATTATGATACCAGATGCAAACTTTACACCAAGAAATAATCAACAAAGAAGGCTAAAATGAAGGTAAACATAAAAGACATTTTCTTCTTATTTTTAATCTAACGTTTCAACCAGATTTAAAAATAAATTGTATTTATCAACTGCAACCACATTTAATACATAAGGTAAAGCTACTGTAGATATTTAATAGTTTTCTACTTTTGCCTCTTGAGAGCAGAAATACTAGCTTTTAAACTTAATTATGACACCTTCACAAGAGCTGCTTTAACATAGTGCCCATCTTAAAATTCATGGCGATACTGTTTATTACCCACTTAAACTATAATACCCTTTTGCTTGCTAATTATATAATTTCAAACTGTAAATAACAATAGCCATAATTAAATAGAAGACGATCCTTAGAAAAACAGGTTTTTAACTAAAACCAATCAAAATATCATTTGCTTTAAAGAAATAAGGTTAAAGCTATTTAAAATAGTTCAAAAATTGCTCTATATTTAAGCCACAGCACTATCTTCCTAAAAGATGCCATTCAATTTGTTCTTCCCCATAACTGATTAACTGAATAATTAATCAATTATAATTCCAGTGATTTTTACTCAGATAAAAAGTGTCAAAATCTGAAGCTAGTATGAAATTATAACAGTAACTATACAAATGGTTTTAATTGTTATTGTGTGCCCTCAAGCATCTTAAATTATATGTATCATACAAAAAAATATTTTTTTTGATTCATGGTTTTTTGAATCACTGACCTAAAAAATCTTCTCAATGAAGAATAAAATGTTTTACAATCTCATGATATAATATTTCCATGGGATATTTATACTAAGTACTGAACATTAAACTTTTTACACCGATGAGCATAACTTGTAATGAAATTCTCAATATAATACATTCCTGAAACTAAATATAAATAGGTGACCAAATGAATGACAGATCAGGAAATACAAGCATAACCAGGAAAACTGCAAATAATGCAAAGTAAAGTCACAGTAATCACACCTTAAATATCATTCTGACTAATTGTAAGGAAGTAATTATGCTGTACTGGGATTAAAAGAGAGAGAGAGAGAATTTCATAACTGGAAGGAATCTTTAAATATTGAATCAAGTTTCCTAAACCATATTTCAAGAAGGCCTAAGTCTAAGAGGTCAGAGGTGTTCAGAGAGCAAAGATTTTCTTGGTTCTAAACCTTACCCTACAAATAAGTATATTAAAAGTCTGAAGAAGTCCCACTTGAAAAAGAAAGTTGCTTAACTTGAAAGATTAAAGAAACAAGTTTATGTACAAATGCATACATTTTTCTTAACTCCTAGTAAAACTTCTAAACTTTTTTTCTTAACTCATAACATTTCTAGATCAGCTCTCCTTTAATCAATATGAAAACTGTTTACATTAGATAGTATTATAAGTGAGGAAACAGGCCTGGGAAATACATGACTTTCAAGGATTCTATTACTTCTTTAAAATCTTTATTTTTAGGAAAAAAAAAAAAATAGCGGAACTCCAATTACCCAAGAAGGGAGGTGGAAATTCCAATAGCTGCTCACCTAACATTTTTACATAAACATTTTTAACGTTTGATTCTCCCATATACTTCAGATTTAATATAACTAAAATGTTTAGAATTTTTAAGATACAGTAGACCCTTGAACAACACAGGTTTGCACTGCACGAGTCTGCATACATGTGGAATTTTTTTTTTCAATTAAACATGGAGCAAAAATACTCTCAGGATGCAAAACCCGCCTACAGGCAGGGTCGACTTTTCACATCCAGGGGTCCTGCAGGGCCACTGCAGGAGTTTGGTATACGCAGTGGTCCTAGAATCAATCCTCCATATATACGCTGAGACCAAAATAGACACCTCTTTATCAACTAAGACTGACCCTAAGATTAAGGAAGCAAAGTTACCTACAGGTCAAGGGTTCAGGGCCCAGGTGGCATGGCAAATTTCTAAAGTCCTATGGCTCTAAACTCCCTGACAATAGGAGCTATCAGACCACCCCTAACTGGTTTACAACCCAGACCACAACTCTGATTAGACACAGGACCAGCCTTACAAACATTCTTTTCTGATAAGCAATTGTAGACCTTAAGCCAGTCTCTAACAGTTACAGCATGCCATAGAGACTGCGCACAGACTGCCTTTGCGTCCCATAGTTCACCTTTTGACGTAGTCAAATTCTACCTTATTTTAATGCTAAAACCTTGCCCCAAAGTTAACACAGAATGTATGTTACACGTTTACCCACTGAGCATGCACTCAGCTCCTCTCATAAATATGTATAGCTTTTCCCCCAAACCTGCTGAATATGTATGACTATATTGTGTAACACAAACTGAGAGGCAACAAAACCCAACTCAACTTCCCTTCTATGAAGAGACAGTGTCTTCTGCACATGCACATGCACATGGCAGAGACTGTCTCCTCCTGGTTTGCAAATTGATACTGCTGATAAAACTATCCTTTCTACTACTCAGCCAGCCCAGGGGTCTTTTGGATGACAATACTGAGGGATAACTGTATTATAATTTAATAAGGATAATTTTCTATGGCTAATACCACATACAAATGAAGAAAACATTCTCAAAAGATAAATTTAATATAATCTGTTAAATGACAGTCACTTTTTTAAACAACTGGGTTATTATATGCTCTTAGAAATAAGTGAGTCATTTATACTGAATTTTAGTAAGTCTCAATCGCCCATATTGACTATTATACACCATAAGATAGCTATAAGTCTGTTATAAAAAAAACTTTTTTTAAAATCGGGTGTTCAAAACCCCTAAGCTCTCAATAACAAAATCTCCTCAAGAGTTGGTTTACAATGCAGCATCCTAGGCCTTGTTCTAAGATCCTAATTCCACATATATCGACTGGAGCCACGGATCTGTATGAAAAGTTCCAGGTGATTCTGATACGTAGGCCTGGAAACCACGACAGATTCAAGTAATTCATGGGTAGGGAGTGATAGAAGGAAAAAACTGTATAATGAAAATCCAGTTTCATGTTACTGATGAAAACATCTTTGCTATCCAAGGCACCCAAGAGCAGCAACATAATCATGTCCTGGTAGTACCAACCCACAGGCAGTTCACATCTCCTGCCTCTCTACCCTCCCAGAAACAGGTTCCTCCTCCACCCCCTACCTCTTCTTGTGCTGTCTTCACAATTCCATTGCCTGGTTCTTCTGAACTCAACAAGCCACAAAAGAACTACTCAATCTAAAGGTTAGCTTCTCCAGATCACTGAGCTCCTTACTGATGACTGACATTTTCACTTCTGTTCATCAGTGTTTACCACAGAGACTGGCATATAACTCATAATCAAGAAATATCAGGATTAATCCTTGAAAATGCTAGACTGTGCTATTTAAACATGATTCTACCTATCAAGACAGCTTTTTGCTTTTCTAACCACCTTGTTTTTACAGACACTTCATCCCCTCACCTGCTATGATGTCCCTAGTCTTCCCTTAGCCTCATTCCTTTCTCCCCATACCCACCTTTAACACTGTCTTAGCCAGTGTTGAGCAGGCCCCCAGGAGTCCCCACCACACCCTTGTGCAGTCTGCTCGCACAATGTTCCAGAGCTGGTCTGCGTATGACCAACAGAATACAGCAGACAGGATGGTGTATCACTTCCAAGATTAGGCTATCAAAGACTGTGGCTTCCATTTTGGTTTCTCTTCCTGTGTGTTTGTATTCATGTGTGTGTGATCTCTCACTCTGAAAAAACCATGTTGTGAGTAGCCCTGTGGAGAAGGCCTCCCACCGCCTGCCAAGAGCCACAGGAATGCACCTGGGAGCTGACCCCCCAGCCCCAGGTAAGTCTGCAGAGAATGCAGTAGTCCTGGCTGACAGCCTGACTGGACACAGTAAGACCCTGAGCCAGAACCAGCATTCCTGACCATCGGAGACTGTATGAGAAAATAAATGTGTCTTGTGTTAAGCTGCTGAATTTGGGGGTAATGTCATTCAGCAATAGATAACTAATACGAAGATGTGTAAGTTAATACTCAAGAATATAAGCTTCTTGCAAATAGTTACCATGTATTTATCTTTGTATCTCTGACATCACCATGTCCACTGTAAAGTTACTCAAATGTTTGCTCAACTGGACTGACAGTGGGAATTTTTCAAGTCACGGCTTACATACTCTGTAAGCAAGGGCAAAATATTCTCTGCCTGTTTCCTCACTTTTAAAAACCGAATTAATAATAGTGTCTACCTTGTGGGATTATTGTGAGGCTCAAATGAAATAATACATGTAACATTCTTAGAACAATGCCCAACATATTAAAAGGTGTTAAAGAAATGTTAACTACTAAAAGTAAAATTTCTAAGAAGGAAATCACTTTCGTTCCTTAGTACTGAAACCCTGGGTATATATTTTTTTATATAAGAATCATAAAATCTGTCAGGGTAAAGTGTTGGTTTAAAAAAAAAAAAAAAAAGATGTGGCTGGGCACAGTGGCTCACGCCTGTAATCCCAGTACTTTGGGAGGCTGAAGCGGGTGGATCACCTAAGGTCAGGAGTTTGAGACCTGCCTGACCAACATGGTGAAATCACATCTCTATTAAAAATACAAAAAATTAGCCGGCCATGGTGGTGTGCACCTGTAATCTCAGCTACTCAGGAGGCTGAAGCAGGAGAATCACTTGAACCCAGGAGGCACAGGTTGCAGTGAGCCAAGATTGCGCCACGGTACTCCAGCCTGGGTGACAAAGCGAGACTCCGCTTCAAAAAAAAAGAAGAAATTATATAAGCCATGGCAGGATTATGAAAAAAAATTAGAGGCAGGGTACAGTGGATCGTGCCTGTAATCCTAGCATTTTGGGAGGCCAAGGCGGGCAGACTGCTTGAGTCTGGGAGTTTGAGACCAGCCTGGGAAACACAGTGAGACCCCGTCTTTATTTCTAAAAAGTTAGAAAACCTGATGTACATGTAAGTATATGGGATAACATATCAAATGAAGGGGAGTAATGGAGTATGTTAATAAGCTAATGTTAATTGATCTAGTAACCTACATTCCTCAAAACTATTTTCATTTTTTTCAAGTCCTACTACAACAAGTAGACAAATGCTCTTAGATTATATTCCATGATTATCATAACACAAGCAGCTGGACTCCAGTTAGAAATTGTGTTCTTCCTATTTGCATAAAGTTTGATGAAAAAAGTCTTTTTCTTTCAAGGCTTAATCTACTTAGCTAAAGTCAGGAAATGGAATGTGACAGTCTAATGAGGCGTCCTTTAAATGTGTTGCTACTGCCACTGTTTATTCTATGATTATTTTATTGTGCATGTAGTCATTAAAAACATAAAATTAACTTATCACACTTGATATAATCACATATATTAAATAATAAATTATATGCTCACTTTATAGAAAATTAGATGCATGCAAAATGCTTTATAAAGTGTCTGATACATAGTGAGGGTTCAATAAATATAGCCACCAGTAGAATTATTCATCTGATACTATAGTAAGTTCAACATGCTACACTCTCTGGGCTCTCCTCTTACCTCTGACCACTCTTAATTCCAATTTCCTTCCTTAGTTTCAATTCCTTGTCCCCATCCCTACCTCCTCCCTCTTCTGTTTAGGTTTCTTTTCCATAGAAAATATATCCCTAGAAATTGTGACTCCTCTTCATGAACTATCTTACTTTCTTAGACCTTCCTTTCAATCACTAAGCAAAGATAAATATATTTTATTATCATAGTTAATATTAAAGAATCAAAATTATAACTCAAGCAGTCCCAATACTTATCCAGAAAATGGTTCAGATCTAAGAAATGTCATGTGGACCTTGCACTTGGTATTGCTAGAGGATATGAATTTATGATTCAAAAATAATGAGACAGAAATTAAGAAAATAAAAACTTAATGACAAATGGTAAAAACAAAAAACAATCTCTAATGACAATTTTGGTTTTTAAAAATTATAGCATCTTCATTCTCAATAAGATATACAGGTAAGCCTCCTAAGAAGTTAAATCCTATGAAGGACATATCATACTGGTACTTATTAATTGACTCTGTACCATCAAGGGTAAGGACTTTTCACATTTTTTTTTAAAAGTAAAATGGAGGTCTGACACAAATACTGAAAAGTAGCACATATCTTTAGGGCTACCTTTACAAAACATAAATAAACTCTAAGTAGACATTTGAGGTAACTTTACCTACTTAAACTCACCTCCTATAATAGGGCATCGAGGAAGAGGAACTTAACCTAATGGTAAGCTAGAATACAGAGTAACCCCGAGAGAAGCATGCCTGCTTGGGAATACTACTGAAGGAAGGTGCTGACTATACCAGTATGAATGTGAACAATTCCAAATACATATACCAAATATTCACTTTCTTTTATTTTTTTCTTTTGACTGACACTAAATATTAAAACAAAAACGGCTTAGCAACTATAATGCCTCAAAGGGAACTCTAATGTAGTATGTATATGTGCATGTGTATACACATCCTAAATATACATATATACAATACAATACTCCCCGTTTATCTGCAGTTTCACTTTCTGCAATTACAGTTACCCACTATTGACTGTTGTCTGAAAATAGATGAGTATAGTACAACACAGTATTTTGAGAGCGAGACCATATTCATATAACTTTTATTACAGTATATTGCTATATTGCTCTATTTTATTATTGTTGTTGTTAATCTCTGACTCTGCCTAAGTTCTAAGTTAAACTTTATCATAGGTATACACGTGTAGGAAAAAACAGTACAGGCATGTGTTGCTTAAGGACGGGGATACATTCTGAGAAATGTGTCATTTGGCCATGTCATTATTGTACAAACATTATACAGTGTACTTACACAAACCTGGATGGTAGAGCCCAACATATATTCCTTTGAGGCTATACGGTCTAGCCTATTGCTCCTAGGCAACAAACCTGTATAGCATGTTACTTTACTGAATACTGCAGGCAATTGTAAGCCAATGGGAAGCATTTGTGTCTCTAAACATAAAAAAGGTTCAGTACAAATATGGCATAAAAGATTAACAAATGGGATATCTGTATGGGGAAGTTACCATGAATGGAGCTTGCAGGCCTGGAAGCTGCTCCAGGTGAAACTGTGAGTGAATGTGAAGGCCTCGGATGGACATTATCGTACACTGCTGTAGACTTTATAAACACTATGCACAGGCTACACTGAATTTACTTTTAAAATATTTTTTGTACTTCAATAATTAACCTTAGCTTACTGTAACTTTTTTACTTTATAAACTTTTAAGTTTTAACTTTTTAACTCTTTTCTAATCACATTTAGCTTAAAACACAAATATATTGTACAGCTGTATGAAAAATACTTTATATTCTTATTTTATAAGCTTTTTTCTACTTCTAAAACAAAAAAAATTTTTGTTAAAAACTAAGACCCAAACAGACATATTAGCCGAGGCCTACCACAGGGTCAGGATCATCAACATCACTGTCTTCCACCTCCACACCTTGTCTCGTGGAAAGTCTTCTGGGGCAATGACAGGCAGGGAGCTGTCATCTCCTAAGGTAACAATGTCTTCTTGTGGAATTGCTCCTGAAGGATCCGCCTGAGGCTGTTTTACAGTTTTGGGTTTTTTTTGGTAAGTAGGGGTACATTCTAAAATAACAATTAAAAATCTAGTAAATATATAAACCAGTAACACAATTGTTTGTTACCAAGTATTATGTACTGTACATAACTACATATGCTCTACTTTTATACAACAGGCAGTACAGTAGGTCTGTTGACACCAGCATCACTATAAACATGTGAGTAATGTGTTGCACTATGACATTAGGACGGCCATGATCTCAGTAGGTGATAGAATTTTTTTAGCTCCATTCTGAAATTATGGGACCATCATCATATGAGGTCCTTCTTTGACTGGAAAGTTACATGGCACATGACTGTATATATGCAGTTCAGAAATATCCATGGTTTCAGGCATCCACTGGGGGTTTTAGAACATATTGCCCTTGAATAAAGGGGACTACTACTAGTACTACTACTACTACCACACACACACACACACACACACACACAGAGAGAGAGAGAGAGAGAGAGAGAAAGCCTTTTAACCTTCATTCCAGGTTGAATTCCCAGCCTCCCAATGCTTATTACCAATAAAAAGAAGGGAACACCTGCCCCCACATTGGCTGCTGACACTGGGAGAGACCAGCCTGAAGCAGCCCTCATCTTTTTCCCACGGAGCAATTATCCCTTTCCTAACACCAGCCAAGTTTTGTATTTATACTGGGGTTTACAGACCCTGCCCTTTTCTAAATAAAAATTCTTCTCTAAACTCTTAGCAACCAAATTTGGGTCAGAACACTAAGATGGAAGCCAAAATAGTTAAAGAAAATAAAAGTAAAGCAAAAAAAAAAAAAAAAAATTAATTGTAGATTTTTTAAAAGTCTAGTTACCTAAAAAACTGTATATACAATATTGACTCTCGTTTTAGATTGGGGTTGGGAATTTAGAACATATTCAAAGAAAATCTATTTGAGAAAGAAAGGAAGCTATTTATCTCTCTACTTTAGAAGCATATAACTGATACAGTTAAACAATTTAGGAATCTTGTGAAAAACGCACTTAAAGAAGTGATATATACAGAAAGATAATTTTGGCAATAGTTATTAAGTGATAGATATGGGGTTTCGAGGGATTAATATGCTCGATATGGAATCCCCATACAAGTGTCTCCAAGGTAGAGGAAATAAATAGCAGGCTGAACTTGGTGGGAGTTCTAAAACTGGCTAGATGATAAATATGGATCACTAGCTTTTACAAAGGCAATGGCAACTTAAAATTTAGAAAGCCTAATGTATTACATTTTCCAGTATATTTCATTTTCTGGACAAATTAGTTCCATTCATACATATTCAGGCTCGCTGATGCAAATACTTACCAGGGTACCCTTAAGTACAGGATGAATATCCCTTATCTGAAATGCTTGAGACCAGAAGGATTTCAGACTTCAGATTTCGGAATATTTTCATGCGATTTACTGATTCAGCATTCCTAACTTGAAAATCTGAAATCTGAAATGTTCTAGTATTTCCTTTGAGTGTCATGTTGGTGCTCAAAAAGTTTAGGGTTTTGGAGCATTTTGAATTTCGAAATTTCAGATTAGGAATGTTCAACCTGTACTGTAATATTTATTCTCTCTTGACCTGCCTGAGTTAACAAGCTATGTAGGAGAACAAGGAAAGGCAGAGAACAAATGGCCAGGAAACTCTGGTTCCAGTCCTGCCTCTGTCATTAAATAACTGATCTCAGCCATGTCACTTCACTGATGGAGTGATTATTTCAATATTTCTGAAATTAAGTCAGAGTTCTGGCTGTAAAATGTTAAGATGTTTGTAGTTCTCATGATTACTTTTTAAGAATTTATTTTTGTTAATGTGGTACATAAACAAGACTACTTTCTAGCGGTCAGTCTCCAAGATAAAAAGGTCAGTATATTTTCCCACTTCACCCATTGGGATAATACAAAAAGTGAAGAATCACATCACATCTCTTTGTTTGTACATGGGAAAAAAACACTAGTGACAGCATATTTTCCTTTCATTTGGTATTTAATTAACCAGAATGCCTATTAAGCAAATTTGTGCAAATCCTTCACACAGTTATTTCTTAAATCCAAGTAGCCCTGGTTCTACACTACGCTCCTTTCTCTTAGTTTCATTTCCAAGTTTATAATGATGATAAAAATGCCTTCTGACTTAACAGTATGTGTTATCATATTATGAAAAAAGATAATGACTTTTTCATTTATTAGCTATCAGATCTAAGCAAGTTACTCTTTGCTTCAGTATCTGAATCTGTAAAATAAGAATAATCTCTCTCAGGAATAATACACTCTCTCAGGAATAATAGTACAGAAAACTACACTCAATAAGCATTTGCATGTTTTAAAGGTATGTATAAAAACGATTTACGGCCGGGCGCGGTGGCTCACACCTGTAATCCCAGCACTTTGGGAGGCTGAGGCGGGCGGATCATGAGGTCAGGAGATCGAGACCATCCTGGCAAAAACGGTGAAACCCCGTCTCTACTATAAATACAAAAAAATTAGCCAGGCATGGTGGCGGGCACCTGTAGTCCCAGCTTCTAGGGAGGCTGAGGCAGGAGAATGGTGTGAACCTGGGAGGCGGCAGAGCTTGCAGTGAGCGGAGATCGCGCCACTGCACTCCAGCCTGGGCCACAGAGCCAGACATCGTCTCAAAAAAAAAACAAAAAAACAAAAACAAAACAAAACAAAAAAAACGATTTATACGAGTTGCTTAACACTTCATTCCTCTTAAACAGCATATTCACTCCAAGAGATGCAGCTGAGCAACAATGCAATGTAGAATGTTTAAATCATACAACTGTTAAAATTTTTAAAATTCACCTCAATAAACACGTATTTATCATTTATTATGTACCAGGTACTATAATGCTAGGGTATAAGAATTCAAAGGTGAGGCAATGGATGGACCCTCAAAAAGCTCACAGTCTAGAATCGATAAATACAAATTATAACGTAATTGAAAAACATAAAAAAGGTATGTACAAAGAGCAGAAGCAGCAAGATAAAGCAAGAAACTCATTTTGCTTGAAGAAAGTAAGGAGGAAGTAGCTGAAGTAGCATGGTAAAGAAGAAAGAGGAGTCTAGAGGCAAAGACTTGGGTCTAAAGCCCAGCTCAGTCATATACTGGCTATAAGATTTGGGACAATTTAATTTACCTCTCTGAGTTTCCTTTTAAATGTACTTTGAAGAGTTACTCTGAAAATTAGAAATAATATATGTAAAGTGCCTAACACATAGTGGTCATTCAACAAATGACAGATGTTTCAGAAGTTGTGTTTACTTGCCTCTTTTTAGTAGACTAAATTGTAAATGGCACTGTAGGCAGCATCTGTTAACTAATGATTAAGATACACATGGGATCACTAAGGTCACTAGCATGGAGAAAGCCACAATGAATCCTATCAGAATATTACCACTTACAGACTGCCACTGTTGAGATGTGGTTCCTAACATGTTGTACACTCAACCACTAGTGAAACATATTTCTAATCTGGTTTTTTCTGCATTTTTACTCTGACGCCTAGAATTTTACATATTCAGACAATAGTTATTTCCTAGTAGAGGTTCCCATGTTCCTCGGTCCCACCGCAGTCCAAGTTTGGGATGTTCGGCATATCCTTTATGAAATGGCAAGGTCCAATGAGCAACTGGCAAGTATTAAGATCATATTGAAAGACAACTGGAGCTAACCTTGGATGAATAACTACAATTATCAGCTTCATGGCTGACTTGTGGAACTGGCGGCAATTATAATCATTAGAATCTTACTTATTTAAAAATATTGTTGAAGCTGGCCAGGAGTTAAGTTACATTTACATTTACTCTATGGCTCCCAAAGCTAACTTTCTCTAAAAGCCCTTTGATGAGCTAAGCCAGTGACTAACATCTACAGGCATACCTTGTTTTATTGTACTTCACTTTATTTTGGCTTTTACAAATGGTAACTTTGAGGCTACCCTGTGTCAAGCAAGTCTATCAGTACCATTTTTCCAACAGCAGGTGCTCACTTGGTGTCACATTTTGATAATTCTCACAATATTTCAAATTTTATTATTGTATCTGTTATAGGGATCTGTGATAAGTGATCTTTGATGTTACTATTGTAATTGTCTGGGGGTGCGACAAACTGCGCCCATATAAGACAGGGAACTTACTCGATAAATCTTGTGTGTCTTCTCACTGCTCCACCAGCCAGCCATTCCCCAGTCTCTCTCCCTCTTCTCAGGCTTCCCTATTCCCTGAGATACAGTATTGAAATCAGGCCAGCTAATAACCCTACATTGGCCTCTAAGTGTTCAAGTGAAAAACAGAGTCAGATATCTCACTTTAAATCAAATGCTAGAGATGATAAAGCTTAGTGAGGAAGGCTCGTTCAAACATAAGTTAGGCTAAAAGCTAGGCCTCTTGTACCAAACAGCCAAGTTGCAAATGCAAAGAAAAGTTCTTAAAGGAAATTAAAAGTGTTACACTAGTGAACACACAAATGATAAGAAAGCAAAACAGACTGCTCTCAGATATGAAGAAAGTTTGAGTGGTCTAAATAGAAGACGAAACCAGCTACAACACTCCCTTAAGCCAAAGCCTCATCCACAAAAAGGCCCCAACTCTCTTCAATTCCGTGAGGAAGCTGCAAAAGAAAGTTTGATACTAGCAGATGTCGGATCTTGAGATTTAACAAAAGACACCTCTATATCATAAAAGTGCCAGATGAAGCAGCAAATGCTGACGTAGAAGCACAAATTATCCAGATGATCTAGCTAACTGATGAAGGTGGCTACCCCAAACAACAGATATTCCATGTAGATGAAACAGTCTTATATCAGAAGAAGATGCCATTTAGGACTTGCATAGTTAGAGAGAAGTCAATGCCTGACTTCAAAGCTTCAAAGGACAGGCTGACTCTTTTTAGGAGCTAATGCAGCTGGTGACTTTATATTAAAGCCAACGCTCATTTACCATTCTCGCGCCCTTGAGAATTAAGCTAAATCTACTCTGGCTGCACCCTATAAATGAAACAAAAAAGCCTGGATGACAGTACATCAGTTTATAGCATGGCCCACTGAATATGTGAAGCCCGCTGTTGAAAACTGCTCAGAAAAAAAGATTCCTTTCATTCTAATGAGTATTTTCTTCACTGACAATGTACCTGGTCAACCAAGAGCTGTGATGGAGATGTCCAACTAGATCAATGTTGTTTTCATGCCTGCTAATACAACATTCATTCTGCAGACCATGGATCAAAGTGATTCTGACTTTCTAGTCTTATTATTTAAGAAACACACTGTGTAAGAAAGCTAAAACTGCCAGAGATAGTGATTCCTCTGATGGATCTGAGCAAAGGAAATTGAAAACCTTTTGGAAAGGAGTCACCATTCTACGTGCCATTAAGAACAATCGTGACTCATGAGAAGAGGTCCAAATATCAACTTTCATAGGAGTTGGAAAGCAATTAACTCCATTCCTCATGGATGACTTTGAGGGGATCAATACTTCAGTGGAGGAAGTAACCACAGGTGTAGTTGAAATAGCAAGATAACTACAATTAGAAGTGGAGTCTGAAGATGTGACTGAATTGCTGCAATCTCATGATAAAGTTTGAATGGATGAGGAGTTGCTTCTTAGGGATGAGCAAAGAAAGTGGTTTCTTGAGATGGAATCTACTATTGGTGAAGATTATGTGAACACCAGTGAAATGACAACAAAGGATTTAGACTATTACATAAACTCGGTGGATAAAGCCGCAGCAGGGTTTGAAAGGATTGACTCCAATTCTGAAAGTTCTACTGTGGGTAAAATGCTATCAAACAGCATCCCATGCTACAGAGAAATCTTTCATGAAAGGAAGAGTCTATTGCTCTTCCTTAGTGGCAAACTTCATTGTTTTAAGACACTGCTGTCATCCCAATCTCCAGCAATCATCACCTTGATCAGTCAGCAGTCATTAACACAAAGGCAAGATCCTCCACCAGGAAAAAGGTAACATCCTTGCTGAAGACTCAGATGATCATTAGCATTTTTCAGCAATAAAGTATTTTTAAATTAACGTCTGTACTTTTTTTTCAAACAATGCTATTGCACATTTAAAGACTACAGGTAAAATGTAACTTTTACATGCACTAGGAAAACAAAAAATTCATTTGACTCACTTTATTGCAATATTTGCTTTCTTGCAGTGTTCTGGAACTAAACCTGCAATATTTCCAAGGTATGCCTGCACGAATATATGTTAAGTCCCTACTTTTCATTTGACTTCAACAAAAATTGGTACAGTTCAAATACCAAACAGTGGATAAATGCAAGAAAAATCAGAAGTAAGATAAAGCAGTCTACTTCGAAATTCAATTGAATCATGAGATGATCTTTATGTCCATTTAGTTTTCCAGAATTATAACAATATGCTCCTTACCGGCAATCAACACGTACAGTCAGTCTGTTTCAAGTTAAATAACCACAGCTTAAAAGTGAGGATAGCATCAAGCAATCCAGAATCTACTTTAACTGTATAGTTTCTATTCAAAGAAACCAGTGTCCTTCAAGTTGTCTTTTGTGGTATATAATTCCATAAAATTTTCTTCTATGAATGTATTCTATACCATGCCAGACTTTATATCTGTTATATATGTGAACACATGTTATATTTGTAAAATACTCATAACACTCTTAACCAGTTTGACAAAATGCATTTTGAAATACTAACGTTCTATTGAAATTAACTGCCTTACACATTTTCAAGAATTAAATCCTGAGTATGTTTTTAAGAATTTTTTTTCTCTGAAAAGCAGGCACTGAGGAGTCACCAAATCGCAACTGAATCTCTTTCTCGTAAATTCTACTTTAGAGAATAATTTTTAAATTCGGAACTCAACGTATAACGTAAGCATTTCCACACAACAAAACCAGAAGTTTCTTCATAAAGCAAATCTACAGACTGAATAAAAATATTGTGTGTATTATCACCCACTTTTACAAACAGAAATTGATGTTGTAAGGCCAATTCCTGACAGCCTTAATAAATGAACGGAAATACACAAAATTATCAAAAGTCTCAGAAGCAGCAGCTGGAGGCCTGAGGGAAAGAGACAGACAGACAAAAGGAAATGGGAGGAGAAGGAGATATATGAAGCTAACATGCTTAGACTGCACTAGACCTTAGCTCAGCCCCGATCCACTGTAATTTGCTCAGTTATCTACATCGCCCAAAAAAATTAGCGGTTGAAAAGCAAATCGACCATTGTGGGCAGTGATTTTAGGTCCTACATTTGGCTTGAGACTTGCCAGAAAGAAAAAGAGCTAAATCAGAAAAAGATGTAAATAGCAAGAAGCGATGTGTGTGGAAGGGGGAGGGGAAGAGGGTAATGGAATAAAAGCGAACCGCGCTCAAGTCTCAGCACTAAAGCTACTCCGCGCTTACTACAGAGGCCGGGCCGCCGCCGGGAGCTCTCCCAGTGCAGGGCAGGAGCGGGGGTCGCGGATGCTCACCCCGCGACTCAGGGAAGGGGGTGGCGGGCGCCGGCGCCCCCAGGACACGCGCGGAGTGGCTCCAATTAACACCTTCCTCGCCGTGACCTGGAGCTCCGAGCGGGGCGCGCACGGGGGTGGGGCGGCGAGGAGTGTGTCCCCTCCCCGGGAAGGAGAAGACAGGAGCGGGGAGGACCGCATCCCCGTCACCAGCCCAGGCGCGTCAATTACCCGTGAGGTTCCTCAGCACCGTCCCGTGGGCCCAGAGGCTCAGGACCTGCTGCACCGACAGGTTGATCATGGAGTGGTCGCCCCCCTCCGCCTTCATCTTCCCCGAGGGGCGCCCGCCGCACTCTCCTCGGGTGCCGGGCGGCGGCGGCGGCGGCTGCGAGGCTTGGGGGGCGGCGGCGGGTGCGCGGCTCCTCCAGGCCGCCGCCGCCGGTGGAGGCTGCGGGACGCCGGGCCGGGCGCTGCTGCTGCTGCAGCCGGAGGTCCTCCGTGGGGCGGCCGCTCAGCGAGTCTCCCAGGCAGCCCCCTCCCCGCCGGGGAGACATTGAGGACGGCGGACGGAGGAGGGAGGGGAGGGGGCCGGGCGCCGTCCCCGCGCGGCCGGACTCGGGGCGGAGGAGGCCGCCGCCGCGCCCTCTCAGGGGCAGCGCCGCGCCGCGGGGGCCGGACACGCGAGGAGGCCGAGGTCACGCCGGGAGGCCGGTGCTGACGGGCAGCCGGCAGGTGCAGCCCCCGACAGGGCCCAGCTCATCGCCGCCGGAGGACGAAGAGACGCGGGACCGGCCGGAGGCTGCGGCAGCACCTGCCGCCCGCCTGCCCGCCCTCGGGTCGCCGACACTCGAGGAACCGCCCCCTCCACCCGCAGCCGGCGGCGGGCCGCTCGTGCGCGCGCGCGCGCGCCTCTCAGCGCCGGTCCCTCCTCCCCTACCCGCCCCGGAGCCGCTGCGCATGCTCACTCCCCCGCTCCCCGCGACCCGCCGCCCTCCGACAGCCAGTCGGCCCCAAAGCCCTCCTTCTCGTTCTCCCCTCGCGCTCCAGCTCGCGTGGCTGACAGCGCCGAGCGTCGGCCCGCAGTGGGGCGGAGGGAAGTGCGGTCTACGTCACTGGCGCCACCGCCGGGCCTTACTGCTGATTGGGCGCTCCAAGGGAACCGCCTCCACACCCCCCACCCCCGGACCCCGGGCGCGCGCCCTGGGAGACCTGGAGACCTGGAGCCCTCGCCCTGGCCCTGCTGGGTGCGCGCTGTGCGGGCGGCGTGGGCGGTGCGGGCGGTGCAGGAGCCCGCGCTGCAGGGGCAGCCCTGACCCAAGGTGGGGTTGCTGAACTCGGTGAGGTGGATGCTGTGACAGTTCACATTTTTGCCTTAAAATGTAATGCTTTTGGTAAAGATGCTTACGTGTAACTTTTTAAAAGGTATAAATATCTCAGCATTTAGATGTATTAATTTGCGGGGTTTTTTTTCTGAGCCTGAATCGAATGACCTGGATAGGTCACTTACTTGCAGAATGCGTGTTAAAACCCCTAAAACACAAATAGACCCGCGTTATCATTCTGCTAATCCCTCTTCCCGCAGCAAGAACTTGGGCCTCCCAGGGTTCCAGGACCTGACATTACCTGTTTACTCCAGGCTCAGCAGGTGTCCTAATCCTCACGGCCATCGCCGGCTCTAGTCCCCCGCTTTTTTGGTGGTAGTATTCTTTTATCTAAATTGTGCCTGTTATTTTTTTCCCTCGAATTTAAACTCGACCTCTCTCCCCATCATTTGCTGTCTTTCTTCATGTCCAGCGTTAGCCAGAGAAGCATCTAAAATCCTACTACAAGTTAAACTCCTCGAAATGTGAAACTTTAAAAAATAAAGATTTAAGTTTTAGCAATAACACAAATATGCAGTAGCCAGCCCCTCCCCCCACCTTTTTTCAACCCTTCTGCCATCTGGATAAAGAAAAATTTACAAAGAGAAGTGAAGAAATACCTGCTATAGCTAAATCATCAAATATATTTGACAAAGCACTGAAGGGTTGAATTACCTGTCAAATGGTGCTCTTGGTGGTCACTTTAAAATAATATTTACCTACACACATTTATTTATTTATTTGTATTTTCTTTTTGATGTCACAACATAAGAGAAATTTTTGCACCATTAATAGGAATTGAGCCAAAACTCATAATGTAGAATTTATCTTCCTCCTAGAATTTAGACTTAATTAGATCTATTAAGATTACAGAATATCAAACCTAAAAGAGGCTTTAACATTTTTTATAGTTTTATTTTACAGATAGGGAAACGGATTCTGTGAATTAAGTGACTTGACAGAGATGACAGCACTTCAGAGCCCAGTTTCTGAATTCCTGGTCTATTATTCTTTCTAGCAACCCCATTATCTTTCTTAACCCACTATTAACTCCCTCACCTTAAGATTCTCGATGGGGAAGTGCAGGTTACCTAATAATATTCTTAAGGGACTTGGCATTACATAATTACTGATGTTAGGGAATGTGACCACATTCAGTGAAGGGTTCACAGCAAACTCCCTGAGCAGGGACTCATTAAACTCTCATATCAGAAACCTTTAGTTAGTTTAAGTTCTTCAGATTGCACACTGTTATTTAAAACACAGTAGCATGCAGTGAAAATATTCAGAACTTGGGACAGTGCCTGGCACGTGTACCACAAATATTTGTTGAATGAATCACTGAGTGATCTTCATAGAAAATTAAGCATTGTTCCTGTTCTGAATAAATATTTTTTACAGAATCCAAGTGTTCATGTCAGGAAATGAGAAAAACACAGCAATGAAGCCTCAAGTCAGTAATGTTCTTTGCTACCCAACAACTTCTCCCCTGCTGTTCAGTTCAATTTAATTGGCGTCTATATTTTTTTGGCATCTACTATCTGTAATGTTCTGTGCAAGGTGTTATCTGTAAGATTTGAAGATAAGGTCTCTACTCTCTAGGCTATTTAACTCAGGTTTGCGTTGATAAAGGTAATGATCTTGGATAAAGGTAAAGAATCTTAAAGTTGGAAGCTTATATCCTTAAGAGAATTAGACATTTTCCCAACAGCCAGAGTTATGAAACCCAAAACTGAGTTAATACAAATGAAAGTTATGGAATTTATTTCCTACAGATTTTTGATACTGAATAATACGCCAATTCAGGAATGGTTTAGTCACCATCCTGTTGGAAATCAGGGAACACCCCAAGTGAATCCAAAAATTTCCTTTCAACTCTGTGCCCTTCAGCATGAAACAATTCACAAATGTAGTTCATAAACCAAAATTCCTGGTTTATTTCTCACACATAGGTGAGGGAACACACATTAGCCTTAGTCATTTTAAAAACTGTCCAGAGACAACCTAGAGGAAAGCTCTTAAAATCAATTAAAATATAAAATGATATTGATCCTTTGAGAAAAACATTTTCAGGTATCTTTTCAGCAGCACCCCACTCTACTGGTATCAACTTACCGTATTAGTCCATTTTCACGCTGCAGATAAAGACATACCTAAGACTGGGCAATTTATAAAGATAGAGATTTAATTGGACTTACGGTTCCATGTGACTGATGAAGCCTCACAATCATGGTGGAAGGCAAGGAGGAGCAAGTCTCGTCTTACATGGATGGCAGCAGGCAAAGAGAGAATGAGGAAGATGCAAAAGTGGAAACCCCTGATAAAACCATAAAGAGTCAATATCATTCCTCCCCTGGCCCCTGCCAAACCTGATGTCCTCACATTTCAAAATCAATCATGCCTTCACTACAGTCCCCCAAGGTCTTAAGTCATTTCAGCATTAACTCAAAAGTCCACAGTCCAAATTCTCATCTGAACCGAGGCAAGTCCCTTCCGCCTATGAGCATGTAAAATCGAAAGCAAGTTAGTTACTTCCTACATACAATGGTGATACAGGCATTGGATAAATACAGCCATTCAGAATGGGATACATTGGCCAAAACAAAGGGGCTACAGGCCCCGTGCAAGTCCAAAATCTAGATTGATTCAGCCTGATTCAGCTCAGTCCAGCTCCACGGGTCTTCTTATTTCATACCTGAGGCTGAGGAAGATGTCACGCTCTGAGTATGTGCCATTCTCATGGTATAGGGCTGGAACCAGGACTATAATGGGACACTGGCCTTGCTTGCAAGTCTTGATAACAGACTCTGAAACACTCTGTTATCAAGATAAATAATACACTAATGTAATATTTTTAAAAATAAAAATTCATGCAAAAATCCATGATTAATGAAATACCAAAATTGTAAATAAACACAGAATCTGACCCTGCACTTGCAAGACCTTGTCTCACCCATCTCATCCTTATCACAGCTCTGGCATGAAAAAGAGGGGCAGGGCTAAACTACACAGGTGCACTTAAAGTTCATGCTTAGATATGGGGTCCATGTCACATACATGTCACATGTCCACATTCCCTTGTTTGAAGCAAATTGCATAGTTAAGCCCCTAAGTGAATGGGATAAAAAAGTATATTCTGCCTACAGAGAAGGATGGAAAGAATGAATGGGAAGGGGCAACAAATGATAGTGAACAAATAATGCAGTCTAACACAGGCTGAGTGAGGTAAAGTCTTCTACAAATAATATATTTCAGCGTATATTTCTGTGTACTTTTTGTAGTTTGCGCTTTATGAATTTTGATTCTATGTGTTTTAGTGAACACATATGTATGTAAGATTTATGATTTTGTTTTTTTAAATTAAAAATATATTAATTTCCATTATAAAACGCTTTTAAACTTTAGGTGAATCTTGTCTGATGTTAACGTCCTGAGTCCTGCTTTCTGTTTGTATTTGCCTGGCATGTATTTTTCCATTCTTTTTCAACTTTTGAATAATTTTGTTATAGGAGTTTGACATCGTAATCCAATATGAAATTTCTAATTTAATAGAACTTCTAGATAATTTCGAGTCATTGATATGATAAATATGTGGTATTACTTGTATCATAGTTATATTATTCTTTCTATTTTTGTTGCTTCTTTTAAAAAGGTATTTCATGGGTATGGTTTGTGTTTCCTTTGTTTATGTGTTCCTTATAATTTGAAAGGATTGATTTGGTTTTTATATTTTATAGTAATCTCTGTTACCATAACCAATACACACTTTGTCCTCTGTTTAGAATGTATCTAGTGACCATTCACTCTCAGCAATCCTAAAATCATATGACTCCACTTCCTTATAACCTGCTCTTCCTCCCCTTCTCCATCAGATTATAATACAGTATATATTTTTTTCTATTTCTTACTTCTACAGCTAACCTACCTAAGTTTTAATCCTGATTTTATTGCTTTACCAGGAGTGAATATTCAACATTCAGGAGTTACTTAACCTCTGTAACTTTCGGTTTTCTCCTCTGTAAAATGTGAACTATAATGTTCCATTATATGTATAATACACATGTTATGCATTATAGATAGTGTATATTTAATTATAATATTTCCTTGAGATATTTTGAGGATCAAAGTACTTAGTATTTAAGTGCTTAGAGTGGAGTCTGGAGCAGTAAATACTCAATGAATACTAGTTTTTATTACTGTAACATTTAAATGTTAATAGATTTTTTAGAACTGTATGGGAATGGCAATCTTCTAAATAATTATTTGTTTTAAAGAACAAGCAGAAAGAACTTGTGAAGGATTCTCTTGATGGGCAAGAATCTACCTCTTTCCCACCTTTTTTTTTTTTTTTTTTTTTTAAGAGTGATGAATTCATATGACTGTAAACTCTCATGATATGACATGTGATCAGTGAAAAGTCTCCACCGACCCCTGACCCCCAGCCACTTAGGTCCATGCTGCCTGGGAGTTACTTGCCCTTCCTGGGCCATAACACTGTTTCCTTTAGTAAAAGTGTAGAAAGTGATGTTTGGGCATGAAGAAATAATTTAATGTAGGATGGAAACTGTAGTATTAATAGAAGGTAAGTGATAAAATAAAGAATACAGGAGAAATGCAAGTTTAGTGACAAATGTCCATTAAAAATAGCCCTATTCTGCTCCCAAACCTAGACCGTTTACACAATATTGGTAAGAAAATGGGTTTTAGGGGCTCCCAACTGTATGCAGCATTTTAGTTAGGGAAAGAGTATTAGTCAGGATTCTCCCAGAGAAACAGAACCAATAGGTTGCATATGTATAGAAAGACATTTATTATGAGGAATTGGCTCACATGATTACGAGACTGACAGGACCCAGTATCTGCAGGGTGAGTTGGCAAGCTGGCAACCAAGGAGAGCCAATGGTATAGTTCCAGTCTGAGACTGCATGCCTGAGAACCAGGAGAGCCAATGTTTCCATTCAAAGACAGGGAAGAATTCTCCCTTACTTGGGGGAGCCTTTTTACTCTATTCAGGTCTTCAGCTGACTGGATGAGCCCCACCCACATGAGGGAAGGCAGTCTGCTTTATTTCATCCACCAATGTAAAATTACTCTCACCTAAAAACACCCTCACAGAAACACCCCAAATAATGTTTGACGAAATAACTGGATATTCCACGGCCCAGTCATGTCGACACATAAAATTAACCATAATTCTATTTAACACACAAAATTAACCATCTGAGAAATTCAGGAGATTTGAAGACACCTGGGTTATACAGTATGTTCAACAAGGCATGACCCTCCTATTATTGAAAGAAGCCTTGAAACGAGAAGTGGAGTTGTCATGAACAGCTTGAAAACCATCGTTTATTTAACACTTTCTATCTTTCATATACCAATCTATAAACTGTTAACCGTCACAACACACTTTTAAGGTTGTGCTGCTATTAGCTTCACTTTTCAAATAAGGAAATTGTGACTCTGAGCAGCCAGTAACCTGCCAAGGTCACATAGCCCAATACTGTCTGAATCCAAATCCCCAAAATTTAACCATTACTTCCTCAATTTGCCCCTTGTTTTAATAAGACTTCTGAGGCTCAAAACTTACAGGAACTTTAGATCTGCTTGTTGAATGACTTTTGAGGCAGAGATATTCACTGTTCACTAAAATCTCTTCTTCCTGGGCATACAACCTGATACATTTCCCAGCCACCCTTGCAGGGAAGTATGGCCTTGGAACGTGCCCAGATGTGATGTGTGCCACTTCCATGCCTGGCATATCAAAACCTCTTTTAACTGTTGCTCCATACTCTTATTACTTTTCTGACTCATTGGGATGGTGACACTCCAGTATTTTTGAAAGTCACATATCAAAGATGTCAAAGCCAAAGATATCAGCCTGGGTTCTTGAAAGAGTGCATAGAACAGGACACGGAACCCCCAGCTGATCTGGAATCCCCTTTGAACTTCCTTAGTATAGAGCTTATAAAAGAAAATAAAATTTTAAGACCCTGTGAATTTATTATGCCAACAGGGAAGGTAAGCCCTGGAGACTGAGTCATGTCACCTGTTTGGAATTCTGCTTCTTAGGTTGTAGCTTAACTCTCTTCCTCATTGTTCTTGTTCTGTAAATGACTAAGAGAGCCCAGAGCCCAGATCTTCCCTTCCAATCACTGATCTTTGTTATAGATTAGCTGCCTCCTTTATTGTCCTGTGTCTAACTTAGACCAGATGGTGCTCAAGACCCCATAACAGTTACATCTTCCATGTGGAATGTTAAATGTACCTTTCCCAAGGGAAAAAGACCACCTTTTGCTAATCAGATCATTGTAACTATGCATTAAAGCTTAGATAACTTCTACACTTTGGAACACTGGGTTCCGTTCTTTGGAATCTGTACTTCCCAGGTGGGCCATCCCCACATTGTACTTGAACACACTCTCCTTAAACTAGATTTTGACCATTTTGATTATTTTAGATTAGCAAGCTATTGTATTTTGGGACTTTTCCTTCAGTGGTTTAGCTTCCCTAATCAGTATTCCAATACTGCTCTGATAAGAATGCATTATTTTGTATTCCAGGTTTCCAGTGATTCTATTTTTGAAGTCAGTTGGTGAATTCAGCTTACTAATCAAAGCTAGATGATCCAAATTTTCTATAGACACAAACAATTTGAGCATATCTTGTCTATCCACAAAATCCTGCCACCTTGCAACTGGCAAAGGCTGTTTCCTAGAGAATTCATCCACACTACCTTTCTTCACTTATATGACTTTCTAAGTTTTTATATAATGTACATAATAAATGTTACTCCAACACCCTTCTCCATATTAAAGTTCTGTCCAATTGGGTACCTAACCCAATCCATCATAAATTGAATTCAACTAGAAATATTAGTTGCATTAAAAAAATTGAAACTCTGAAAGTAAATTTTCCCAATGGTCTTTTTTTCTTTCTTTTTTAAAATTATTTTTTAATTTTTTAATTATTATGAATACATATTACAATTATTTTTAAATTAAATTTTAATTTTTAAATTATGGGTACATAATAATTGTATTGATGGTGTACATGTGAGTTTCGATACAGGCATACCATTGATCATGACCAAATCAGAGTAATTGGGATATCCTTAGTCTCAAGAATTCATTATTTCTTCGTGTTAGGAACATTTCGATATCACTCTTTCAGTTATTTTAAAACATACAATACATTTTTGTTAACTATGGTCACCCTATTTTGCTACAGAATACTAGCTCTTACTCATTTGATCAAACTATAATTTTTGTGCCTGTTAACCATTCATTCTTTATCTTTTTTTTTTTTTTGAGATGGAGTTTCACTCTTGTCACCCAGGCTGCAGTGCAGTGGTATGAACTTGGCTCATTGCAACCTCCGCCTCCCAGGTTCAAGTGATTCTCCTGCCTCAACCTCCCAAGTAGCTGGGATTACAGGCATGTACCACCATGCCCAGCTAATTTTTGTATTTTTGGTAGAGACGGGGTTTCACCATGTTGGCCAGCCTGGTCTCAAACTCCTGACCTCAAGTGATCTGCCTGCCTTGGCCTCCCAAAGTGCTGGAATTACAGGCTTAAGCCACCAGACCCGGCCTGGTAACCATCATTCTAATCTTTATCTGCACGCATTTAATTATTTAATTTTTAGCTCCCACATATGAGTGAGAACATGTGACATTTGTCTTCTGTGCCTGGCTTATTTCACTTCACATGTCTTCCAGTTCTATCCTAGTTGTTACAAGTGACAAGATTTGATTCTTTTTTATGGCTGAATAATATTCCATCGTGTATATGCATCATATTTTCTTTATCCATTCATCCATTGATAGACCCTTAGGGTGATTCCATATCTTGGCCATTATGAATAGTGCTGCAACAAACATGGGAGTGCAGATATCTTGTCAATGCTTCATGAAAAGCATTCCTTTGGAAATATACCAAGCAGTGGGATTGCTGGATCATATGGTAATTCTATTGTTAGTTTTTTGAGGAAACTTAATGCTATTCTCCACAGTGGCTGTACTAATATACTTTCCCACCGATAGTGTACAAGTGTTCCCCTTTATCTGCATCCTCCCCCAGCATTCATTATTGCTTGTCTTTTGGGTAAAAGCCATTTTAACTGGTGTGAGATGATATCTCGTTGTAGTTTTGGTTTGCATGTAACTGATGATTAGTGATGTTGAGCATTTTTTCACATACCTGTTGCCCATTTATATGTCTTCTTTTGAGGAATGTCTATTCAGATCTCTTGCCCATTTTAAAATCAGATTATTAGACTTTTTTCTTATTGAGTTGTTTGAGCTCCTTATAAATTGTGCTTATTAATTCCTTGCCAGATGAGTAGTTTGCACATATTTCTCCCATTTTGTGGGTTGTCTCTTAACTTTATTGATTGTTTCCTTTGCTGTGCAGAAGCTTTTTAGCATGATGGGATCCCAGTTGTCCATTTTTGCTTTAGTTGCCAGTGTTTTTGAGGTATAGCTCAAGAAATCTTTGCCCAGATCAATGTCTTAGAACATTTCCCTGATGTTTTCTTTTAGTAATTTCATAGTTTGAGGTCCTAATTAAATTTAAGTCTTTAATCTGTTTTGATTTGATCTTTGTATGTGGTGAGAGATAAGGGTCTAGTTTCATTCTTTTGCATATGGATATCCAGTTTTTCCAGCGCCATTTATTGAAGAGACTTTCCTTCCCCCAATGTATGTTTTTGGCACCTTTGTCAAAAATGAGTTCACTCTAAATGCAGGGATTAATTTCTGGGTTCTGTATTCTCTTCCATTGGTCTGTGTGTCGGTTTTTATGCCAGTACCAGACTGTTCGGGTTCCTATAGCTTTGTAGTATTAATATAATTTGAAATCAGGTAATATGATTTCTCCAGTTGTGTTCTTTTTGCTCAGGAGAGCTTTGTCTATTTAGGGCTTTTTGTGGTTCTATATAAATCTTAGGATTTTTTTCCTATTTCTGTGATGAATATTGAATAGTCATTTTTTTATGCCTTCTTAGATAACTTTTTCAAGCTCATATTGTAAATATCTGGGTTAATTGGGAAACTAATGACAATATCTGGCCTATTGTAAAAGTATGAGATTGAATACAAATTTGTAATTTTTATCACTTTCATTTCATTATACTAATTATGTGTGTTAAAAAATAGAATACTTTTTTCCTACCCTCGAAGACCTTAGTATCTATTTAAGGGAGAATAAAAGATACATTAGAAACAATAAAGAAATAGGTAACAAACAGTTACTGAGAACAGATGTATATATGTATATGTATCATATCAAATATATTTATATAATACTAATAAATATATTTGCATTCTATAATCCATATCACATTATAATTGAACATATTGTATGCAATATATATAATATGTATGTATTATGTTTTATTTGTATAATGTATATAGTCATGCATCACTTAATGAGGATTCTTTCTGGGAAATGCATCATTAGTCAATTTTGTCATTGTGTGAACATGGTGGAGTGTATTTACACAAATCTAGATAGTATAGCCTACTTCACACCTAGGCTAGATGGTACAGCCTATAGCTCCTACGCTACAAACCTGTACAGCAGGTTACTGTACTGAATACCGCAGGCAATTGTAACATAATGGGAAGTATTTGTGCATCTAAACACATCTAAATTTAGAAAAGGTACAGTCGCAATACGGCATAAAAGATAAAAATTGGTAGAACTCTATAGGGCACTTACCATGAATGAAGCTTGTAGGATTGGAAGTTGCTATGGCTGAGTCAGTGGGTGAGTGGTGAGTGAGTGTGAAGGCCCAGGACCTTACTGTACACTAGTATAGACTCTATACACACTGCACTCTTAGGCTACCTTAAATTTATTTTAAAAATGTTTCTACAATGATAAATTAGTCTTAGATTACAGTAACAATTTTACTATATAAACTTTTAAATTTTAAAAATGTTCTGACTTTTTGTAATAACACTTAGTTTAAAACACAAACATATTTACAGCTATACAAAAATATTTTCATTATTTCTGTCCCTTTTCCATAAGCTTTTTTCTGTTTGCAAAACTTTTTTTTTTTTTTTTTTTTTACCTTTTAGATTCTTTTGTTAAAAACTAAAACACAAACATACGCATTAGCCTAGGCCTAAACAGGGTCAGGCTCATCAATATCACTGTCTTCTGCATCCACATCTTGTGGCATGGACAGTCTTCGGGGGCAGTAACATGCATGGAGCTGTCATGTCCTATGGTAACAATGCCTTCTTCTGGAATCCCCCTGAAGGACTTACCTGAGGCTGTTTTATATTAACTTTTTTCTTTTTTTGAGACAGAGTTTCACTCTGTGGCCCAGGCTAGAGTGCAATGGTGCAATCTCGGTTCACCGCAACCTCCATCTCCCGAGTTCAAGCAGTTCTCCTGCCTCAGCCTCCCAAGTAGCTGGGATTATAGGCGCCCACCACCACACCTGCCTAATTTTTTGTATTTAGTAGAGACGGGGTTTCACCATGTTGGCCACGCTGGTCTCGAACTCCTGACCTCAGGTGATCCACCGGCCTCGGCCTCCCAAAGTGCTGGGATTACAAGCATGAGGCACCGCACATGGCCCATAGTTCTTTATTATCATTCTTTAAATACAATTGTGTATTATATGTAATTGTATGTGTTCTACTTTGATATGACTGGCTCTAGGGGAGGTTTGTTTACATCAGCATCACCATAAACACATAAATAATGCATTGTGCTATGACATTAGGATGTCTACAATGTCATTAAGCGATAGGAATTTTTCAGCTCCATTATAATCTTATGGAACCACTGCCATATAAATGGTCCATTGTTGACCAAAATGTCATTATACAATGCATGACTATGTATTATATGTAATATATATGTATTATTATTTGTATTATAATATATATGTGTGTGTATATATATAGCACATATAATGTGTTTACTCAGCAAATGTATTACATTTATTACATAATATATATAACATATATGTGTGTACTCATAATATATATATAAATGTGTACCCAGTCACTGATATATATATTGCACAAATGCTTAGGGAATTATACAAATAGAATAAGATGAATGGCCTTCCTCATAGCCATGGTCATGTCACCTAATTTCCAGTTTGAAAAAATGCTTGTGTCAGCTAGAGCAGACTGTCAACCATCTTGGTTTCTTCATCTTTCCAGATGACCAGAGGAGTTTAAGACAGTTGTAAAAGTCAAATTAACAAATATCTCTTGAGTAAGACACTGAGTTAGGCAATGGCTGAATAGATGTCATCTTTCAAAATTAGGCCAAGGGTTGCATGTAAGCCAACAAGTTGCACAACAAAATGTGACTTCCTGCCTGCAACCAAGGAGGGTTGCTTGCTTCTGAGTCTGGCTGCCAAGGGAGCTTCCCCTTTAATTTCAACTTCCTTATATTCGTCCTGGATTTTCAACATCCAAAGTGCAGTTTAGTATTTTATTGTAAAACACAATACATAAAATACAGTAGAAGGATGAATAAAGATTTTAATTGACTCCAAGGTGAAGATTAGGCCCTGACAAATTCCTGGTCCATGTGTAAAGAGAGGCCCATTTAAAGGATCTCATTGCTAAGAGAGCAGATCTTATGTTAGGTTCTTATCAAAGTTAAAAAAAAAAATCTCATTGTGATTTAGTTAATGACCTTCTTTTCTCTTTCTCTGGAACCTTTGGAAAAGTTACTTAAAGAGAAGACAAAAAGGCCCTTTTGCCTTTTGCCCATCTTCCTTTCCTTCTGAAAGTTCGAACATGGTGTGAATAGATAATTAAACATTTTTGAATTATTGTTTATTCCTTTCTATTCTTTGTAAACCTTTGAAAAGCAAGACCATTTCCTTCTCATATATACTGAGGTCTAAAATATAAGGAAAATAATAAATCCGTGAGTTTAAATTGATCACTTACTTTGAAATTACTGAGTAGACGTCCACCCCTTAAAATAGAAATACACTCCTTGAAAGTCTTATTATTGCTCCAGTCAGAGTAGCCTGTTAGGGCTGTTAATGACTGCAGAAAGATTTATGTATAATACATAACTTCAAAAAACTTATATTGAAAAGCTTGCCTAGTTTGAAGTCATTGGGAATTTAAGCCAACAAGGTTGATTTTCCATTTAAAATCAGAATTTCGTTTTTCATATTTGGGTATTTTAAAACAGCTTTGATAAATATTTGGTCCATTTTTTAAAAAGCCCTCAATGGTGTGAATGTGTATAAAGTGAGGGTAGATTCGGTGTTTGGATATAGTCAGAAGTTGTTTGGTGTTGTGTCAGTTTAGTGACCAGCCTGGGAAATAGTTATTTTGATCAAAACTGAGGTGTGTCTTAAGAGGTAAAACCTTTGAGTAATTCACAACCTGGTTTTGAAGAAAATTTCAAAAATGTTTGAGCTAGGCCGGGCGCAGTGCCTCAAGCCTGTAATCCCAGCACGTTGGGAAGCCGAAGCGGGTGGATCACAAGGTCAGGAGTTTGAGACCAGCCTGGCCAATATGGGGAAACCCCGTCTCTACTAAAAATATAAAAAAATTAGCCAGGAGTGGTGGCAGACGCCTGTACTCCCAGCTACTCGGGAGACTGAGGCAGGAGAATCGCTTGAACCCAGGAGGCAGAGGTTGTAGTGAGCCGAGATCGGCCATTGCACTCCAGCCTGGGAGACAGAGCGAGACTCCATCTCAAAAAAAAAACTATTTGAGCTAATGGTAACAACATTAGAATAAGAGTCATACCTTCCAGAGTGTCTTCTCTGAAGGGTAATATCAACTGGGAATTATAAATGATACAAATGTGACTATAAAGTAAAATACTAACTAACTAAAAATATTTTACTTCACAGTCACATCTCTTGAAATCTTTCATTTGCACCAGATTTGGTCTTTGATAAAGATATCATATCATCTCCAAATTTTTTAGCTATTTTCCTCTCCTTGGAGATCTTATTTATTTTCTGTGTTTAAATATACACGAATAACTCCTATTAAAAGAGAAACAAAATCAAAAACAACATTTACTTTATTGTTTACCTGACTCATCTAAGATCACTTTTTCCTTTCCCCTACAATAAAAATTCTTCAAAGAATAACACAGTATATTGCCAACATTTAACTGAGTTCCCTTTTTTCCCTGGTGATGGGGGTCCTGCTCTGTTGCCCGGGCTGGTCTCGAACTCCTGGCCTCAAGCAGTCCTCCTGCCTCTGCCTTCCTAGTGGTTGGGATTACAGGTGTGAGCCACCGCACCTGGCTTTAACTGAGTTCTTTCTATGGGGCAGACACTGTGCTAAGCATTTTTCATGTTATATTCAGCCTGCCTATGAGCAAAGTGTTATTCTCCTTACTTTAAGGATGAGTATATTAGTTTCCTGATGCTGCCATAATAAAATACTATAAACTGGTGGCTTACAATAGCAGAAATTTATTTTCTCATAGTCCTAGAGGCTAGTAGTCCAAAATCAAGGTGTTGGCAGGCCCCCTCTGAAGCCTCAAGGGGAGACTGTGTTCCATGCTTTTTTCTTAGTTTCTGGTGTTGCCAGCAGTCCTTAGCGTTCCTTGTCTTGCAACTGCATAACCTCAGTCTCTACCTCTGTCATCACATTGAGTGTCTTCCCTGTGCATGTCTCTCTCCGTGTCTCTCTCTTCTTCTTATAAGGACACCAGTCATATGGATTATGGAGCCACCCTTCTCCATTATAACCTCATTTTAACTAGCTATGTCTGTAATGACCCTACTGCGAAATAAGGTCACATTCTGATCTGGGAAGACATGAATTTGGGGGACCACATTCAACCCAGTGCACTGGGACTTAGATAAACTTCTACCTGTTAAGTTGTGCAGTTTGGGTGGAATCAGGATTCAGGTACTGTGGCCATCAGAGCCTGTCATCATAACTGCTTCACTATGTGACCTGACCACTGGCCCATCGCCTTTCCTCCTTCATCCATGTGATGCCGTTTCCAGTCCCAGATTGCCATTGAAACTCTTCTCCCAAAGGACCTCACCTTCTGGATCATCTGATTTCTTCCTGCCCTGGTGGTGACATCCTCCTCCTTAGCAGTCTGCTCCCTTGGTTCTCTGGCCACACTCTGAGCCTTATACTCCAGACCGAGTGTTCCCTCTTGCGCTTGCTCATCTTACTTAGCCTATGTCCTAAATGTGGGTGCTTCCCAACTCACATTTCTCTGTCCTTCCCTTCACATTCTTTCTTTCTGAAATCTCTTCCATTCTCAGTTTCAGTTGTAACTGCTATGCCATTGGCTCCCTCATCTATGTCAGTCTGTTTCTGCCTGCTGCCCTCTCCCCTAATCTCTAGCCCCATACCTTTAAACTCCTGTTGGACAAGAAGTCCTACCATCATCTGTAGCCCAGCATGCTCAAGCCAGGTATTTTTCTTCCTTGAAAAGCTTTCATCCTGTCTCACCATGTGCACTGACACACATGTCCTGGCCCAAATCTTTGCCGTCTCATGGAAGGAACACTACAGCAATGCCCTAGTTAACTGACTTAATGCCAGTCTCCACCCTTCCGGTGTGTCTTGCATAACCTTGACCAACTAATCTCTCTAAACCCAATTATTGTTATTCCCTGTGCTCAGCCATTCCCTGTGTTCTGCTGCTTCATGTTTACACTCCTCTGACATCTCTTTATCCACCATCTTCACCTAGTATAATTTCCCATGGCTTCAACATGCACTTGTAGTCTAGTTAGGCATTGCTTCTCTGCAAAACTGAGCATATTCTCATTTCTATGCTTTGACTTATGTTATCCACTTGACCTTTTATCCTCTCCAATCTTACCTCTTCCATCAGGCCCTGGATCAAATCTCACCTCCTCTAGGCAGTTCTCTCTGACCATTTCAGGTTTTATTCATTTCAGTGGAGCCTCAAGGAAAGAATAACAGAAAAGTAGTCAGAAATGCAGGATGGACTTGCTCTCTCTGTGTCCTCTGTTCTTGGCTTCTATGTTTATATTTGCTCCATCTTTCTCTCTCTCATCTCAGAACTTCTAAAAATCAGCATACACATTACTCTGAGCTGTCCTGTTTTATTAATTGTTGCTTTATGTCTCTTCTCAACTATTTTATCAGACAAATGAGGGCAAAGGCCACAACTCATCTTTTTTTCCTTAATACCTATACCACCTAACACGATATTGAATATGTATTAAACAGTTTTCACTTAATTTACTTAATAAAATTTCACTTCTTACAGAAGTGCCAAAAAGCTGTTTCCGAAACCTAATGTGTTCTAGACACTAGTTTTCTAAGCCAAAAATATTTCACCGAAGGTAGACAGAGTCTGTAATGTGAAATGTGAAGATAATTTCCTCAATTGTATAAGCAAAAATTAGTTTTCAGGATATTTTAGAGTTGTGTTAATTCTCTGCTATCTTCAGTTTTCTAGAAAAATCCTTAAAGCTATAATAAACAATATAAATTATATTGGTAATACTGGAAAATTTTTATTCAGCAATGTTAGTGAATGTTATTCTTTTTGTCTTAATCACTAAATATATGTCACATACATTTATGCTGAACCCATGCCAAATTTCTGAAAATGGAACTCATTGACATTCAAAAGACAAAAAATACTCAAGTGCTTCATTCCAACAGTGTTGAAACTATTGTCTATATTGTAAATAATAGGCAAACAAAACCTGATTTCTTTTCCATGAATAACATGAAGGGATTAGAACTTTTTGAAAATGAATCTGAAAGACTGGGCACAGTGGCTCTCACCTATAATCCCAGCACTTTGGGAGGCCGAGGCGGGTGGATCACCTGAGGTCGGGAGTTTGAGACCAGCCTGACCAACATGGTGAAATCCTGTCTCTACTAAAAATACAAAAATTAGCCAGGCATAGTGGTGGGCGCCTGTAGTCCCAGCTACTCGGGAGGCTGAGGCAGGAGAATCACTTGAACCTGGGAGGCGGAGGTTGCAGTGAGCTGAGCTTGCGCCATTGGACTCCAGCCTGGGTGACAGAATGAGACTCCATCTCAACATCTCAAAAAAAAAAAAAAAAAGAAAAGAAAAGAAAAAAAAAGAATCTAAAGAAGTCACTGAATGTCAAATCATAATCATTTTCTGGTAATCTACTCTCTGTACTCAGGAAAATATACGTAAACGTTTGACACTGAACTTTTATGAGAGCAGAGATGGTCTAAATAGTTCTACATTCAGCACTTTGGTGAGTGTGCAGGAAGCACCATAAGTTTACAGCTAAAATGGACCCTAAATTTACTATCCAGAATCGGTAAGGAACTTGAAACAACTCAGCAAGAAATAAAACAAGTAACCTCATTAAAAAATGGGCAAAGGACATAAACAGACACTTCTCAGAAGAAGACATATACATGGCCAACAAACATGAAAAAAATGCTCATCATCACTAATTATCAGAGAAATGCAAATCAAAACCACAGTGAGATACCATCTTACTGTACTGTACCACCTGAATACTGTACTGTACTTTACTGTACCATCTGAATAGTAGCCATTCAGAATGTCTACTATTAAAAAGTCAAAAAATAACAGATTCTGGTGAGGCTGCGGAGGAAAGGTAATTGCTTACACACTGTTTATGGAAATGTAAATTAGTCCAGCTGCTGTGGAAGACAGTTTGGAGATTTCTCAAAGAACTTAAAACAGAACTACCATTTGACCCAACAATTCCATTAACTGAATATATACCCAAAGGAAAAGAAATCATTCTACAAAACAGACACATGCACTCTTATGTTCATCACAGCAGTATTCACAAGCACAAAGACAGAATCAACCCAGATGCACATCAATGGTGAACTGGATAAATAAAATGTGGCACATATATACTAGGAAATACTATGTAGCTGTAAAAAATGATAAAATCATGTCCTTTGCAGCAGCATGGCTGCAGCTGGAGCCCATTATCTTAAGAAAGTGAATGCGGGAACAGAAAACCAAATACTACATGTTCTTGCTTATAAGAGCTAAACATTGAGTACACAGGATATAAAGATGGGAATAGTACATACTGGAGACCTCTGGAGAGAAGAGGGAATGGAGCATGTGTTGAAAAATTACCCATCGGATACTATGCTCACTGCCTTGGTGATGGAATCATCCATACCCCAAACCTCAGTACCATGCAATATACCCATGTAACAAGCCTGCATTTATACCACCTGAATCTAAAAGTTGAAATTATTAAAAATAAATAAAATGGGCCCTCAGATTGAGGGAATAGATAAAAGAGGGGCTATCACCATGGGTGAAGCCAAAAATATATGGACTATGATTAAGGCTGGTTGGTTGTTTATAGGAGAAAACCTCCCACAAGCCACATTAATTTTTGTATTATTTGAGCCTTTTTAACGGAAACTCAACTTGACCAAAAAAAAAAAAAAAAGAAGAAAGGTTGGGATTTGGGTATTATTATTATTATTTTTGAGATGGAGTCTCTCTCTGTCACCCAGGCCAGAGTGCAGTGGCACAATCTCGGCTCACTGCAACCTCCGCCTCCCAGGTTCAAGTGATTCTCCTGCCTCAGCTTCCCAAGCAGCTGGGACTACAGGCGTGCACCACCATGCCCGGCTAATTTTTTGTATTTTTAATAGAGATGGGGTTTCACCACATTGGCCAGGCTGGTCTCAAACTCCTGACCTCGTGATCTATCCTCCTCCATCTCCCAAAGTGCTGGGATTACAGGTATGAGCCACTGTGCCTGACCTGGAGTTGGGTATTATTAATCATTACAATGATTGAGGGGTTTCACAGAATCAAAAGGCGGGAATGAAACTGGAGTTCTGGAAGGAAGTGAAACCAGCAACTGACAGCTGACAGAATCCAGGAAGTACTGTGTGTACATCTTTGCTTCTCCTTTTTGCATCTTCTCCTATCTTCCTTCTCCTTAAAGACTTCCTTTCTCTGGTCTTCAGGCTTCACAGTGGGCTATGGCTACAGGACACATGAAGAGATAAACTTTACTCTTGGACTTAATTTAGAAATTCTTGGGTGACAGCCTAATTGCCCCAGTTAAATCAGATTGCCTGAACTTGAACAATCAACTGTGGCCATGGAACTGATTATCTACTATAAATTTGGTTGCCCAGAGACTGCTTCTGTGGTTTTAAGCATAATGTTGAAATGTTCAGTTTTGTGACTTGCCCTAAATTTCATCAGGGTCAAGGGAAGAAATGAGCATACAAAATAAACTTAATGTAACAGTAGATGACAAAAACAAATTTGTTTCATAATTAATTCCTTGAATCATGCTTGTTTAACATTAAAGTTACATTTTGGATAGGGGATAGGGAATAGAGTTATTTTCATTAAAAAACAGTCATTATAAGTTTGGCAGATACTTCAGAAATAGATGTCTATTGGAAGTACAATTTGGATATAACTTAAAATTAGAATTTATGTCTTCAGTAAATAGAAATGCAGAAATCATGAAATGAAAGCTAATATTGCTGTAGTACATGAATACAAAAGTAATTGAATCTCAAGGAGTCTTGAAAAAAAATTACATGCAAGTTAACATTAGGTTGAAAAATGCATTATCCAAATGTTTTCTTCCCCCATCTCCTATGATCTTGTATGATATTATACAAATTTTATGACATCATATTCAGAAGATTAGGAAGACCACCGGAGTAATATACTGTGGGCAAAATAAAATATTGTGGGAAGACTACCTCAAAATGTCACTTTTGGTGATTTCTGGGTTGTGTGATGATGAGTAATTTTTTTTTTAACTTTATATATTATTTTTGGAGCTGTTAGTGAAAATCTGTTGCTTTTATAATTTAAAAAGATTATTTTTATAAAAAGAAAAAGAGTACCCTGCAGTAGAAATATCACTATATTCGTGGAAACAGTGCTTTGATTAGCTGATATTACATTACCAATATAGAAATAGGAAAGATAACACATCAGATTACCATACCAGACAAAAGCACTGCTGAACATTCAGATTCCTTTTGCATAAACTTTTCCATTTAAATATGCAATTGTTTCAGCACCTTTTGTTGAAAAAATTTTCCTTTGTCCCCAGTATAATTACTTTGGTGCATCTGTTGAAAATTAATTGACTGTGTAAGTGTGAGTCTGTTTCCAGGCTCTCTATTCTGTTCCATTGACATTTGTTAGATCTTATGCCAATACCATATACTATCTTGATTAACTTTAGCACATTTTGAATTCAGATAGGGTAAATCTTTCAATTTTCTTCTTCTTTTTCATGTTTGTTTGGGTCTTTTGGGTCTTCTAATCTATGAACACAGTATATATCTTCATTTATTTGGGTTTTCCTTAATTTATCTCAACAATGTTTTGTAATTTTTAGTGTAGAAATTTTGTATGGTTTTATTTAATTTATTTGTAAGTATTTTACATATTTCTAATTGCTATTGTAAGTGGATTTTTAAATTTTTTTCAATTGTTTGCTGCTAGTACATAAAAGGACGATTGTGGAGTATTGGCCATGTATCCTGTAATATTGTTAAATTTGCTTATTAGTTCTAGTGGTTGCTTATACATTCTTTAGAATTTTCTACATCAACAAACATTATATTCTTTATTTCATTTTCTTGCCCCATTTCATAGGCTAGGACTTCTATTACAACATTAAGAGGGTACATCTTTGCCCTGAGTCTAATCTTGAAGGGAATACGGTTAGTCTTTCACCACTAAGCATTATATTAACTGTAAGAATTTCATAAATATCCTTTATCAGCTCAAGGAAATTTCCATCTTTTCTTAGTTTACTTAGAGTTTCTTAGGGTTTTATGTATGTATGAACTTAGATTTAGAAGATACAAGTTCAGTTTTGTTACATAATTACATTGCATAGTGGGGAAGTCTGGGCTTTTATTGTACCTGTCATCCAAATAGTGAACATTGTACCCAATAGGTAATATTTCAACCCTATCTCCCTTCCAGCCTCCCACCTTTGGAGTCTCCAGTGTCTATTATTCCACTCTGTATGTTCATGTGCACCCATTGTTTAGTTCCATCTTATAAGTGAGAGCATGCAGTATTTGACTTTCTGTTTCTGAGTTATTTCACTTAGGACAATGGCCTCTAGTTCAATCCTTATTGAGCAAAAGACATGATTTCATTCTTTGTTATGGTTGAGAAGTAAAAGATATGTATATATAATATGATATCCTCTTTGTCAAATCATCCATTGATAAATACTTAGGTTGATTATATAACTTTACTATTGTGAATAGCACTGTAATAAACATATGAGTGCAGTTGTCTTTTTAGTATAATGATTTATTTTCCTTTGGGTAGATACTTAGTAGTGGGATTGCTGGATCAAATGGTAGTTCTATTTTTAATTCTTTAAGAAATCTCCATACTGTTTTGCATAGAGGCTGTACTAATTTACGTTCCTACCAACAGTATATAAGTGTTCCCTTTCTATTGTATCCTCATCAACACTTGTTGGATTTTTGGCTTTTTAATCATGGCCGTTCCGGCTAGTGTAAGATGATATTTCACTGTGGTTTTAATTTGCATTTCTCTGATGATTAGTGATGTTGTACTTTTTAAAAATATGTTTCTGGGTCACTTGTATGTCTTCCTTTGGACATGTTAAGATGTAAACCCAACAAATGAATGTAAACAACCAGATGTGGAACATCTTTGGATTACTTTCTATTCAAACTCTAATTCTGTCTTTATGGCCACATAAAAAAGATGAAATCTACATTGAAATCTCGGTTTGGTGAGTTCACAGTTTCTGCTGCTGGTTGGTAATTTCCTTAACTACCCATTCCATATTTTTAACTATACTAAAACACCCATTAGTCAATGATCAATCCTGTGCTTTATTGTAATATTTTACAAGATATATTCCTTCTCCTCACACCTCCTTAACATTTACTTTGTGAAAGAACTGGTAACTAATAATACCTGATAATTAGATTCATGACATTATGCTCAAAATTACTTTACTAAAATATCCCTAGCTTGCCAACAAAAGAAATAGAATGTTCTTTTAATGCTGTATTCTGAAAGGAAAAGTCTTCAAAGAAGGAAAGGTCAAATAGTGGCCACTCAACAGCAGATTTTTAGTGTTTAATATATTCAGTGAAAGATCTGTGGGTAAATATTCAGTGATTAAGTGGCCTACATACAACTCACAGCTTTTCCTCTAAATATCAAATATAAAAAGAAAAACTATTAGGCATTTTCAATAGTTTTTAGGTACTTGTAGGAAGTTCTGGCTTTATGTATAGTTTTTTAATATATGTGTCTACCGTTAAATTAAGATCCTATTTTTATATCAACATTTATGTTAAGCAGTGCAAAGTTACTTGACCTCTTGTCTGTTGAAGTGTTTCTTAGTTATGGTTTGAGACGCTTTCATCCAATTTCATAACTTTCATTCTCAAACTTCATCAAAAGGAAGAATACACAGGACCTTCAGTAACATGTAAACAGTAAGAAAAAAAAAAACTTTAAGTGAGATAAATAGGGAGTTTTATATGTGGTAGGTGGAAGCTCTTTGTCTTTTTTTCTGCGTTTTGGCCTTAACCTCCAACATTGAAAGTTGGCAGAGAATGTATCAGGATTGAATAAGTCAGCTCAGTACACATTGGCGTGGTGTTCAGTGTAAGCTATTCTATGACCGAGGCCACCAGTGAACTGCTTTTGACTGTTGAAGAACATTTAAGAACTGTGAGGTACTGTTCTAAGAAAACATGTTTAAGGTCCTGGATAATGTGCCTCATTGTTGGAGCACATTTCTTTATAGTAATTCTCTGTGGTTCATTGAGATTCTAGATTATCTTGCGGAGCCTTGAGGAATTTCCCAGCATGTTTCATTTCAGCATCAAGTATGGTTGTCAACCCTGTGGCTTCTTCAAATCAAAATTTACAATAAATATAAATATCTTCAAGCTCTTTCTGTAATGCAACACTGCAGTCAAACTGCCTATTTTTAAGAAGACATTGGAGGTGTGGCCCTGGAGATTTTTTCCAAATGGTCTTTCTGAAAATAGGACACTTTTATGAACAACAATGATTTATAATTAAATCAAAATGTTAATGCACTACAGAGAACAAAAGCTCAACCAGCTAGAAAGGTATTCCATCTAACATTGGTGTCATCCTTTATATGATCTAAACACAAAACAATTGCTAGCAAAAACATTTCAAAAGCATCATGCATGCCTGTACATTGTGAATAGCAGATTTCTTTCAGTTCACTTGCCTTTTCTTTGTTGTTCTGAAAGGGGACAGACATTATATTACTGAGCTCTAAAGCACTTGTGATCAACATAGAAAAGAGAACTGACATCTTTAATTGCTCCCAAAGCAATAGATGATCCTCCCACAACAGAAAACTGATTTTGACTTCTACATGTTAAAGGCAGAGGAAGAGCAAGGTGTGTAGATATGTTGGGGTTATTTCTCTAAAGTTCTAGTTATCATGATTGCCATTTTGAAAGAAAGTCTACTAGATGTAATCTAAGCCAGATCACACCAGAATTCCTTGTTCATTTCCCACTTCTCAGTTATTGTAGTGTGAAATTTCACAGCCAAACTTCCTGCATCAGCTTCAGAAGGGAGAAATCCCGCATCCTTCTCTCTGGCCCTGAGATTCATCAGTGAGCCTCACCAATACCGGTGATTGCTTTTTCTCAGCTTTTTATGTCCTCCATATTAGCGACAGTAGGAAAGAAGTGAATCTCTCACTTCCCTGTTTCTTCCCAGTGCAGCTGCTGTAGATCTCAAGCACCTGATTCTGTTGTGTTTTCAAACTGAATAATGTGTTTCAAAGAACTTTCTCAGAACTGCCTCACCAGAAAGTACACTGCACTCCAGCAGTGCTGAAACATTAAAAGGAGAAAAGAAACCCTTTGAGATTTGGTCAACCTCATCTTCATCCAAAGATGTATTTTGTAAAAACCAAACTTCAAATAAAGATGTTAAGTGATCTTTGTTTTTATTCTCTTCAAAGTTTAGGGGTTAAATGCCTTCATTTTGTTCTTCACTTTCTTCTTCTGCACTGGAGTTCTGCGTATTGCTGTTGTTTCTTTATTGGTTTGTTTCTGTTCAGAAGTTTCATCATTTTTTTCCATTTGTGTCCTGATTTAATTATCACTCAATTATCTTATTTTCAGTGTCCACCATGTGGATTGTTCAGATGATCAGCAAAATCAACCATTGCTAGCATAGCATAATTGCAAAGAACTCTCCTACAAGTACTAGTTCTATAAAGTGTTTGACAATAATGTTTACTCAGCCAATCAGGTGTTTTATCTTGTAAGTTAATTTTTCTACATTTCTTCACCCACTTCAGGCTTCTTTCAAGGTCTTGTAGTAACCTGAAGGCCAGATTGGGCTTCATTTTCTTCCATGTGCAGTTGGGAACTGCATACAAGTTTGATGTTGTAGCCCTACCAGCCAGCTAGCCCACATTCCCCACCCGCAGACTCAGGCCCTCCTGCCTTCCTGTCAGTGATGGGGAAAGAAAATCAACTTAACGTGACCAGTGTTTTAATTTTCTTTATTTGAAATGTCTTTGTCAAGTTTAGTATTAGGATCATGCTGACCTCATAAAATGCACTGGGATGTGTTTCTTCCTCCTGGGTTTCTGAAAGCTTTTGTGTAAGACTGTTAAGTTTTTTCTTACCTAAATGTTTAACAGAGTTCAGAGGGAAGATTTTGATAACAAATTCAATTTCTTTTATATATATAGGACTAGTTAAGAATTTTTATTTCATCTTGTGTCAGTTTAGTAAGTTGTATTGTTCAGAAAATGTGTCCATTCCTTCTAAGTTGTTGAATTTATTAGCATACACTTGTTCATATTTGTTGGATCTGTAATATATTCACATACTTATTCCTGATATTGGTGATTTCTCTTTTTTTTTCTGGATAAGTCTATATATAGTTTATAAACTTTGATGTCATTTCCCCTAGGAAAACCTCAAAATGGTTTATACCTATTAATTTCCTCTATCATTTGTCTATTTTCTGTTTCATATGTTCCTCCTCTTATAATATCTTTATTGTTTCCTTCCTTCTACTTTCTTTGTTTTTTGTTGTTGTTGTTGTTGTTGTTGTTATCTTGAGATATAGTCTTACTCTGTAGCCCAGGCTGGAGTGCAGTGGCATGATCTCAGCTCACTAACCTCCACCCCTCAGGTTCAAGAGATTCTTCTGCCTCAGCCTCCCAAGTAGCTGAGACTACAGGTGTGTGCCAACACGCCCGGCTAATTTTTGTATTTTTAGTAGAGACAGGGTTTCACCATATTGGCCAGGCTGGTCTCAAACTCCTGGCCTCAAGTGATCCTCCCACCTTGGCTTCCCAAAGTGCTGGAATTATAGGCATGAGCCACCGCACCCAGCCCCTCTACTTACTTTGGATTTACTTTTCTCTTCTTTATCTGGATCTTACTGTGGAAACAAAAGTCATTCATTGTATACCTTTCTTCCTTCCTATCCTAAGCATTTAAAAGGTATAAATTTCTCTTTTAGCACTACTTTAGCTGTATTCCACAAATTTTGATATATTTTCATTATCATTTCATTTGAAATAGTTTCTAATACGTCTTATGACTTTTTTCTTTGACCCATGGATTATAGACAATATGTTTTTAAATGTCCAGATATGTGAATTTTATCCTCCTTTGATATCTTATTGTTTTTGGTTTCTAATTTAATTCCACTGTGATCCAAAAACATTGTCTGCATTATTTTAATCCTTTAAAATGTGCTGAGACTTGTTTCATGGCCCAGCATTTCATTTATCTTGGTAAACATTACATGTTACTTGAAGATGTTTATTCTGCAATTGTTGGGTGTAGTGTTCTATAAATGTCAATTTATTAGGTAAAGGAGATTGAAAATTATTCAGGTCTTTTATCTGCTTGTTCTGCCAATTGCTGTTAAAAGTAATGTTAAAATCTCCGACTATATTACATAAGCAGAATAGGCATAAAAAAATCTCCAACTGTCATGTGGAGTTGTCTCTTTCTCCTTCAATTATGTTACTTTTTCATATTATGTATCTTAAACCTGCTTTATTAGACCCATATACATGTATAATTATTGTGTCTTGTGTAAATTAATTCTTTTATTATTATAATATGTCTGTTTTTTACTTTTTGTCTTGTAGCATCTATTACATCTGATATTAATACAGCCAATCCAGCCCTCTTAGGCTTACAGTTTGCATAATAAATCTTTTCCTGTCATTTGCTTCTGACATATCTGTATTTTTATATTTAAAGTTCATCTCTTATGGAGAAACTGTGTTGAATCTTACTCATTTATCTCCTTTGAGAATTTCTTAATTCTAATTGGAGCATTTAGTTCATTTCCATTTAATTAAATTATTGATAGAGTTGAGTTTAGACCAACAACTTTACTACTATTTTCTGTTGGTCCCATCTGCTTTTTTTTTTTTTAATTCTCTGTTACTACTTTCTCAATTTTTTTTGTTTAATTAAATTTTTTGAGAATTACTTTTTAATGAATGTTGGCTTTTTAATTATATCACTTTGTATTGTTTCAAGTGGTTGCTCTAGGGGTCACAGTTTACATCCTTGATTTTTCACAGCCTACTTAGATTGAATATTGGACGACTTCGTGTAAAGCAGAATCTTTCTGAAAATAGAGATTCATTTACTTCTTCTGTTTTGGTTGTCATATGTACTTCATCTAAAAATGTTATCAATCCCACAATAATGTGGGGTTTAAAGCAAATATAGATTTTTCTTTAGTCATGTTTGTTTATGACAAATTAGGAGAAAGGGATAATCTTAATATTTAGCCACACGTATATCATTTGGGGCATTGCATTGTTTTCTAAAGACTGAGTGTCCACCTGGCATTAATTCCTTTTGCCTAAAGAACTTCCTTTGTGTTTCTAGCCGGGCACTCTGGCCCATTCCTGTAATCCCAACACTTTGGGAGGCTGAAGTGGGTGGATCATGAGGTCAAGAGATCCAAGACCATCCTAGCCAACGTGGTGAAACCCTGTCTTTACTAAAAATACAAATGTTAGCTGGATGTGGTGGTGCACCCCTGTGGTCCCAGCTATTCGGGAGGCTGAGGCAGGAGAATCACTTGAACCCAGAAGGCGGAGGTTGCAATGAGCCAAGATTGCACCACTGCACTCCAGCCTGGCAATAGAGCAAGACTCTGACTCAAACAAACAAACAAGCAAAAAACTTCCTTTGTGTCTCTTGTACTGTAGGTCTGCTAATAAAAATTATCTTAGTTTTCATTTATCTGAAAATATCTTTATTTTGCCTTCATTCTCAAATTTTTTTTTTTTTTTTTGCATTTGGTTGACTTTTTTCCTCCTTTCATCATTTTAGAAATGTCATTCCACTGTCTCCTTGTGTCCATTGTTTCTGACAAGAAATTATTGTTATTTCATGTCATTCCACATTATGGAATATGTTAATCTGTGGTTAATCTGTGGTTGTTTTCAAGAGTTTCACTTTAACCATGGTTTCAGAAGTTTGATTCTAAAGTGCTTACATATGGTTTTCTTTGTATTTTTCCTACTTGGGCTTCACTGGGTTTGTTATAGTTACATCTGTAAATTTATGCCTTTCACCAAACTTGGGAAATTTTTTCCAATTATTTTCTCAAATATTTTTTCTCTGTCTCCTCTGTTTTTGAGACTACAACTACACATATGTTAGACCTTTCCACATTGTTTCCATAGATGACTGAGACACTTCACTTTTTTCTAATCTTTTCTCTTGTTTTTTTTTTTTTTTTTTTTTTTTTTTTAGATTAGGTACTTTCTATTGCTCTAGCTTCAGATTTATTGACTTTCTCATTTTAAGTTATCTGCAAATTTTAAATACAGTTTTTAAAAAATTTTTTTGGATTTTCATTTGTTTCTCTTTTGTAGTTTTGATTCCTCTGCTAAAATTTTCTATCCTTTCATTCATTGTGAGCATGTTTTTCTCTAAATCCTTGGAATGGTTATAACAGTTGTTTTAAAATCCTGTGTGCTAATTCCAACCTCTGGGTCATCTCAGAGTCAGTCTTCACTTATTTGCCTTTTGTCTTGAGATCACATTTCTCTGTTTCTTCATAAATCTAGTAATTTTGGATCACATGAGTATTATAAATGATGTGTTGTAGGGACACTGGAATCTGTTATGTCCCTCTGAGGAATTTGTTTTCTTTGTGTTTGTTTTTAAGCAGGCAATTAATTTAACTTTAATTCAAACTCCAATCCTGCTTTTTGTGGAGTGGAGCAGCTGAAAACTCAATTCAGTTATTTTAGACTCATAAGGCCTATTTGGAGTTATCCCTGTGCATATGTAGTGCAGGGTCAGCCAAAGATTTTATCAAGGTTCACATATAGAATCCCCCTTGCCCTGCCCCACCCATGGCTTTTATCTTTTGTGGGTTTCCTTCTCACTCTCCAGCTGCCATGGCCTCCAAAATCTGTCCTGTCATTCTCCAAGCCAGTAAGACTGGATTTCTACTAGAATTTTACCCACCTAGAAAGCTGCAACTAGGGCCTGCCCTCTAGCAAAATGTTATATCAAAACAGGAAAACTACATGGCCATTTCCTTCTTTCAAGTATAAGTTTACTCCCGATTTCTTTCAGGTCTTCTAGAGTGCCTTTAGATTAATCTAATTCCATTTTATATTTTGTATGGAGCTTATATTTGTTACCTGAGAGTGGGTTGACCCGATAGCAATTACTTCTCCATTTCGTTCTGGAAACCTATTTGCATTAAGTTTTTATTCACCAAGAAATCAGTGTTTATTAGTTTTCATAGTACCTCTATGTAATAGTTCGCTGGTACTTGTGTTAAGTAGATTTTTCTCTGTTCTACCACTGTAAAATATTTATTCATTCATTCACTCATTCTCCATATATATTTTTAGGATCTGCTGTGTTCTAGGCATTGGATAAAAGTGAATAAGATATGGTATTTGCCCTCACTGAGCACAGCTACACTGTGCATTACAGTAGTTACTAGCCACATGTAGCTATTTAAAAATTATTTTTACATTCAGTGAAAATAAATAAAATTAAGAAGTTAGTTCCTCTGTTGACAGACAGGTATTATGTTAATACCACTAGCCACATTTCAAATGCTTAATATGTAACCACATGTAGCTATTGACTACCATAGTAGACAGCACATATATAGAACATTTCTATCATCCCAAAAGTTCAGATGTACTGTGTTAGTGTAGGAGAAGAGAGAAATATGAAAATTTTTCACTAAAATATAGTATGATAACATATAAATAGAGTTAGATACAAGGTATGGCAGCTGAACAGATGTGATACTATTTAATTGATATTGCAAAGATCCAAAGGGGAGATAATATGTAAGCTGAATTTTTAATGATTAGAAAGATTTGATCAGTTATCTTAGGAAATATAAAGAACATGTCAATAAGCATTGAAGACTTAAATCAGATTATGAAACTATTTTTTAAAAGCCCTGACTCTCATATTTCTATTTTAGGCATCTGAATAAATGATAATATTCATTGTTTGGAGATCATAAATGGAGCACATTTATGAGAAAAGTGGTAAGTTTGAATGGGGCCATTTTGAATTTGGCATGCCTGTTGGACACTTAAGGAAGCTGGATGTATAGTTCTTGAGACTAGAGAAAGGTGGTTTGAGTTAGAAAAGCAGATTTGATGGCATAATATATTTTAGGTGGTTGTTAAATTTGTTAGCATGTTTGAGATGTCCTAGAGGATGTAGAGTGAGAAACAAAAGGACCTAGCATATCGTGATGATTTAATATATGTCAGACATTCTGTTAGGCACTTTACATGTATTTGGGAAGAAATGCAATTACAATTACAATTGTATTTTGGTATGAGAGACCTGGATTTGAATCCTTGCTCTACTACTTTACTGTGTGTGACCTTGAGCAATACACTTAGTTTCTCTAAACTCCAGTTTTCTCATCTTTCAGAAAAGGTAATAATAAGGCCTACCTCATTTGGTTGTGTGAGAATTAAATACAAAATTTGGAGTGTCTAGCATATGGTAAGTCCCTAATACATATAATTCACTCTTTTTAATTATTAATATTATTATTATTAATGACATATTATTTAGCCTTCATAACAACCTTATAAAGTACCTTTATTGTCTTCCTTTAACTGCAAGTATTATGACTTGACTAAGGTTTCTAGTTGGCAGCTAGATGATCCAGAGACAGAATCCAGGTTTAAATTAATTGAAATTTAAGATTTCTCTCCAGGGCTCTTTTTATAAAACTGCTCTGTGGTAGTTCCTTACAGACATTTGAAACAAGTATTTGATGAAATTATATTCATAAGAATATATATATTCTTCATTGTTGTTATTTAAAGAAAAACAGGACAACTCCAGACACGACTCCAAAACAACTATGTAATCATATTTCAGTACATGTAACGTCTCTCTTTGCCAGGATAGTTAGTGCCATAAAAGTAATACCTGTCAACAGATTTGATTACCCTCTGCTTTTAGACAACTGAAAATAATAATCTTAGATGTCAGAATGTCAACCAAGAACTACAAAAATGTTCTTCTCCATTAAGTTTTGGACAGATAACCTATACTTACTTTGAAATATCTTGCTAAGACTGAAGTCTTAATATATAAATATAGTGGAAATAATTTGTGCCACCCACCAATTTCAAAGGCTAGTTGATAAGTGATTAGAGCAGCTTTATGTCTCTGTAGAGAGTTATAGGAACCTAATGATTTATTAGCATTTCAACTGCTGCCTTCTTTTTCCTTTCATGCTCTGACAGTTCTTGTCATAACACCCTTAGCTGGTGATTTAGTGGAATCTCCCTTAGCTGATGATTTAGTAGTAAGCAGATCGTAGATTTAATATTACACAGCTCCCCTATTTAAAGCTGCAGGTATTTGTTCCAACGGAACTTTACTTATGTAGCAAACATTCATTGGTGCCTTGTATACCAGATACTGTCCAAGAGTGGAAACCCCAAACTGAAAAGGCATAGTCCCTTTCTTTAATTCTAGTGAACATAGTGGACTTCTCTACAGAGAAATCATTGCAATCAGTTTTGTAATAAAGGGATGTTAAAGTTGTATGTGGAGCTTAGGCAAAGCAGTCTTCAAAGAAGAGGTTACATTTGAGTGTAATATTATAAGTATGTACATTTTTAAAGGCCATTAAATTGAACACTTACAATTTATGCACTTCAGTTATGTAAATTTTATCTTTAAAACTATAAAGAGATATTTAACTATAGTTAGCAGGTTTGCTTTTCACAAGGGTATGGGCTGGCAATTCAGAAACATTCTCTGTATTCTAGACTTAATAAAATGCATTTATTATAGTAATATTTTATAATTTTATATACATAATATATGTATAGTATGTATCTCATATCTATGATAATAAGAGAATGAGAGTCAGGTTTCCCACTGTTGAGAAGGGAAATGCATATGGACATGGGTAAAAGGCAATGTACTCTGTAATGTTTGATTGCAATTGGAAATATCCGTATAAACTTATGGTTTTTAGTAGTAAAACTTCAATCTTAATTTTTATTTTTTTAACTTTGGTTTTAGGTTTGGGGTATATGTGCAGATTTTCTATATAGGTAAATTGCATGTCAGGGGGGTTAGGTGTACAGATTATTTCACCACCCAGGTAATAAGCATAGTACCTGATAGGTAGTTTTTTGATCCTCACCCTTCTCCCTCCCTCCACCCTCAAGTAGGCCCCAATGTCTGTTGTTCCCTTCTTTGTATTTATATGTACTCAATGTTTAGCCCCCACGTAAAAGTGAGAATATGCCGTATTTGTTTTCTGACCTTGTGTTAGTTTATGTAGGATAATGGCCTCCAGCTCCATCCATATTGCTGTAAAGGACATGTTCTTCTTGTTTTTTTGTGTCTGTGTAGTATTCCATGGTGTATATGTATCATATTTTCTTTATCTAGTCTACTGTTGATGGGCATTTAGGTTGATTCCATGTCTTTGCTGTTGTGAATAGTGCTGCAGTGAACATACATGTGCATGTGTCTTTATGGTAGAATGATTTATATTCCTTTGGGTATATATCTAATAATGGGATTACTGAGTTGAATGGTAGTTCTGCTTTGAGTTATTTGAGAAATTGCCACACTGCTTTCCATAATGGCTGACTTAATTTACCTTCCCACCAGCAGTGTATAAACATTCCCTTTTCTCCACAACCTCACCAGCATCTGTTATTTTTTGACTTTTTATTAATAGCCATTCTGACCGGTGTGAGATGGCATCTCATCATGGTTTTGATTTGACTTTCTGTAATGATTAGTTTGTTGAACATTTTTTCATACGCTTGTTGACTACATGTGTATCTTCGGAGAAGTGTCTATTCATATCCTTTGCCAACTTTTTAATGGGATTTGTTTTTTGCTTGTTGATCCATTTAAGTTCCTTATAGATTCTGGATATTAGACCTTTGTTGTATGCATAGTTTACAAATACTTTCTCCCATTCTGTAGGTTGTCTGTTTGCTCTGTTGATAGTTTCTTTTGCTGTGCAGAAGGTCTTTCATTTAATTAGGTCCCATTTGTCCATTTTTTATTTTGTCACACTTGCTTTTGGTGTCTTCGTCATGAAATCTTTGCCAGGTTCTGTGTCCACCATGGTATTTCCTAGATTATCTTCCAGGTTTTTTATAGTTTGGGGTTTTACATTTAAGTCTTTAATCCATCTTGGGATTAAAGATGGATATAAATGGTGTAAGGAAAGAGTCCAGTTTCAATCTTCTGCATATGGCTAGCCAGTTATCCCAGTACCATTTGTTGAATAGGGATTTCTTTCCCCATTGTTTTTGTCAACTTTATCAAAGATCAGATGGTTGTAGGTCTGTAGCATTATTTCTGGGCTCTCAATTCTGTTCTATTCATCTGTGTGTCTGTTTTTGTACCAGCACCATGCTGTTTTGGTTACTGTGGCCTGGTAGTATAGTTTGAAGTCAGGTAACTTGATACCTCCAGCTTCGTTCTTTTTGCTTAGGATTGCCATGGCTATTCGAGCTCTTTTTTGGTTCCATATGAATTTTAAAATAGTTGTTTCTAGTTCTGTGAAGAATATCATTTGTAATTTGATATAAATAGCATTGAATCTATAAATTACTTTGGACAGTATAGCCATTTTAATAATACTGATTCTTCCTATCCATGATAATGGAATGTTTTCCCATTTGTTTGTGTCATTTCTGATATCTTAGGGCAGTGTTTTCTAGTTCCAATTGTAGAAATCTTTCACCTCCCTGGCTAACTGTATTGCTAGGCATTTTATTTTACTTTTTGTGGCTATTGTGAATAGAACTGTGTTTTTGATCTGGCTCTCAGCTTGGATATTGTTGGTGTATAGGAAAACTGGAAAGAAAACATAACATCTACCATAACAAGAAAGCTCCAGATAAATGATACAATTATAACTCTTTTTCCATCACAGAACTAAGGTTGCAGCACAACCAAGAAGCCTGAAATTTAAAGAAAGGCCCTTATTGGGATGTAAGCACTGTCATACCTGAGTCAAAGCATGAGATGAAGAGATGTTAGCTGCCATACAAACAGGATAAAAAAGAAAAAAGTGGGTCAGATGAAATATTTGAAAAAATAAAAATAATGGAAAACATCAAAATACATATCCAAGAAATGCATGGGACCCCATGCAGCATATGTGAGGGAAAAAATCTAACTAGACAAATAAAATCCAAACTGCTGGAAACGAAAAGTCAAAAGAAAATCTTGAGGACAATCCAAATAAGAATTACAGTAGATATCGCATTAGAATTTGTGCAACCCAGAAGACAATAGAGTGACATCTTTAAAGCATTGAAAGAAAAAAAAAAAAAAACTAGCATCTCAGAATTCTATATTTTTTTATCCATTGCTAGAATCAGCAAGAATTCTATATCTTTTAAAATAAAATCAAATAAATATTGTTTAGAACAAACAAAAGATGAAAGAATTAACTATCAGCAGATCTGTGCGAGACAAAAAATTAAATGAGTACTTTAGCAGGAGGAATAAGATCCTAGAAACATAGTTGTACACAAAGAAATGAAGATTACAGAAATGCTGAAAAGGAAGGTAAATATCAAACACATTTTTAAGTTGATAATTATCCTGAGAGATAACTGAATGACTAAAGCAAAAGTAGTAGCCATGTAGTATATGTTGGTAGAATATTCACATCTAAAATATATGAAAATGATAGCACAAAGGATGGGAAGGTGGACTTGGAAGTATAGAGCTGTGAGTTTGAGATCCTTAAACTACATGTGAAACATAATAGTTTGAAGGTAGATTGTAAATAGTTAAAGGTATATATTAGCAGACCTACGGCAACCGTTAAAAAGTTATAAAAGATGTTTGTTTTTTTGTTTGTTTTTGAGATGGAGTCTCGCTCTTTGGGCTGGAGTGCAGTGGCGCAATCTCAGCTCACTGCAACCTCCACCTCCCGGGTTCAAGTGATTCTCCTGCTTCAGCCTCCCGAGGAGCTGGGACTACAGGTGCCCTCTACCATGCCTGGCTAATTTTTGTATTTTTAGTAGAGACAGGGTTTCACCATGTTGGCCAGAATGGTCTCGATCTCACTTAGTGATCCACCCCGCCCCGACTTCCCAAAGTGCTGGGATTACAGGCATGAGCCACCGTGCCCGGCCCCCAAAATATATGTTTTTTAAAAGGCGATAGTGGGTGTAAAATGGAATCATAAAAATACTCCATCAATTCAGAACAGAGGGAAAAAAGGAACAAAAACTAAATAGAATACATATAAAACAAACAGCAAGATGGCAGATTTAAATCTAACTGATGTCAATAATTACATTAAATTTCCCATGAAAATGCAGAAAGTATCAGATTGATTTTTGAAAAGCAAGACCAATATTTATCTGGTGAATGAGATTCCGTGACCATGAACGTGGTTTACCCAGTGCAAGGCTTGTCCATTGCACGTTGGGTGTGCTGACCCCTGTGATTTCCCCACATGTGGAAAACCTGACTGTGGAATTTGTGCTGGTTGGGAACTGTGTAACTGCTTTTCCCTGAAAGAAAAAATAAAAAGAGCATGGTACTCTTGTATGCTGTCTACAAAACAAACCCGTTGTACATATAAAGGCAAAATATGTTAAAAGTGATAAAGAAGGACCTTAAATAATAATAAAGGAGTAAGTTTAAAACAAGATATAAGAAGAGATAAAAAGCATAAATGTGTATGCAATTAACAACAGAGCTTCAAAATACATGAAGCAAAAACTGCTGGAGCTAAAAGAAGTAGACAAATTAATCATTATAGTTTAAGACATCTATGCTCCTCTTTCAGTAATCAATAAGACAATAAAGGGAAAATCAGTTACGATATACAAGGCAAGAACAATATTATTAACTGGTTTGACCTAATCAACGTTTATAGAACATCCAACCCAGTAACAGTGGAATATACATTATTTTCAAGTGCACACGGAGCATTCACCAAAGAAAGACCATATTCCCGGCCATAAAACAAACCTCAATAAATTCAAATAGAATTACATGCAAAGTATCTTCTGTGATTTAAAGTAGGAATTAAACTAGAAATCTATAACAGAAAGATATCTGAAAAAATTCCCAAGGATTTGGAATTTAAGCTACACAATTTTCAATAACAATTGGGGCCGGGCGCAGTGGCTCACGCCTGTAATCCCAGCACTTTGGGAGGCTTATGGCGGGCCTGAGGTCAGGAGTTCAAGACCAGTCTGGCCAACATGGCGAAACCCCATCTCTACGAAAAATACAAAAATTAGCCGGCCATGGTGGTGCATGCCTATAATCCCAGCTACTGGGGAGGCTGAGGCAGGAGAATCATTTGAACCATTTGAACCCCAGAGGCAGAGATTGCAGTGAGCCAAGATCGTGCCACTGCACTCCAGCCTGGGCAACAAAGCGAGACCTCGTCAAAAAAAAAAAAAAAAAAAAGGAATATATTTTAAATTTAATTAAAATGAAAAGCAACATATTAATATTTGTGAGATGTGGCTAAAGCAGTGCTTAGAAGGAAATCTACAGCATTAGACAACTCTATTGGGAAAAAAACCCTACCATTTCAATGACTTCAATGTCTACCTTAAATAAAACTCATAGTAAGTAAAAGGAAGGAAACAATAAACATAGGAAGAGAAATCAATAAAATAGAAAATGGAAAAACAATAGAGAAAATCAATGAAAACAAAGCTTTTTTTGTTTGTTTGTTTGAGAAGAACAACAGAAAAGATAAACTTTTAGCCAGACTGATTACAATAAAAAGAGGAGACACAAATTGCAAAAAAATATCAGAAATAAAAGAGGAACATCATTACTGACCCCAAAGACATTAAAAGCATGATCAGCAGGTATTACAAACAACTTTATGCAAATACATTCAATAACTTAGATGAAATAGACATATTTCCCTTCTAAGTATACCAACATATGCTGAAATAGACATATTTCTGAGAAGATTCAAATTATCAAGTTTTCTTCAAGAAGAAATAGATAATCTAGACCTATATCTAGTAAATAAATTGAATTTGTAATACAAATCATTTTATGAATAAAACTCCAGGTCCAAATGCATCACCTATAAATTCTACCCAATTAAGGAAGAAATAATACAAATTCTACACAAACTCTTCCAGAAAATAGAAGAGAAGGAAATATTTATTTGTCCTTTATCAAGCTAGCTTTATTCTAATAACAAATTAGACAAACATACTATAAGAAAAAAATATATACTTACCCCTCATGAAGATAACTTCATAATTAAAATTTTTTTTTTTTTTTTTTTCTGAGATGGAGTCTCACTCTGTCTCCCAGGCTGGAGTGCAGTGGCACGATCTCGGCTCACTGCAACCTTTGCCTCCCAGGTTCAAGCGATTCTCCTGCCTCAGCCTCCTGAGTAGCTGGGATTACAGGGACACACCACCACACCCGACTAATTTTTGTATTTTTAGTAGAGATGAGGTTTTACCATGTTGGTCAGGCTGGTCTCAAACTCCTGACCTCAGGTGATCCACCCGCTTCAGACTCCCAAAGTGCTGGGATTACAGGCGTGAGCCAGCATGCCCGGCCATCAGTTCTAAAAAAATTCATCCTTTAGTATGTGAAACATAATATATGATGACTAAGGGTGGTTTATCCTAGGAATAGAAGGTTGTTTCAACTTTAGAAAAATCAATCCATGTAATTCAAGCAGACTAAAGAGAGAAAAATATATGATCATCTCAATAGCCGATAAAAAAAGTATTTGGCAAAACTTAATATTCATGTGTGATTTTAAAAAGATAAAATGCTCAGCAGTCTAAGAATAGAAGGAAATTTCCACAATTAGATATAGTGTGTCTACAGCAAACCTAAAACTGTCATACTTAATAGTCAGATATTGAAAGCTTTCTTCCTAAAATTTTTAAACAGCAAGATCTCTCCCCTTACCACTCCTAACCAGTATTGTACTAGAGTTCTTAGCTAGTGAAATCAGGCAAGAAAAAGAAATAAAATGACATACAGATTGGGAAGAAAAAAATAAAACTGCTTCTACTTGCAAATGACATTGTCTATACCGAAAAATCCCATAGAATCTGTAGGAAATGTTATAAAAATTTTAATTTGGTTTAGCAAAATCTCAGGATAGAGGTCAGTATACTAAAATCAATTATATTTCTATATACTAGCAATAAGTAATTAGAAAATGAAATTTTAAAACCAGTATCATTTACAATAGCATCAAAAGCTGAAGTATTTAGCTATAAATCCAATAAAACGTGCAAAATCTCTATGTTGACAACACTGACATAAAAAATGAAAGAATATCTGCTGCTGTGAATTTGGTCACCTGGTTCCAGTTCCATGTCTTCCTCTTTACTTACTATGTGAATTTGAGCAGTTTCTTCAGTTACATTGTACTACTCTTGCTCATTTGTAAAATGAGACTGATAATAATAAACATAATGAGGTAGTGTTACAATATGTGTCTAATAGAGTACCTGGCATATCATGAATGCTCAATAAATGTTATCTCTCTTTATTTTTATTAAAATGACAGTGTGCATAAAGTCAGTATTTTACTGATTTTGCCCAATGTTGTTTCCACAAGGGTGGTTCTTTTAAAATAAATCATATATGTCATGCTTTTCCATATGTGGCAGTCATGAAAATGCACCATGTTGGTCTGCTGCTTCAGAAGCATAACTGACTTATGGCCCAACTGCTGTCCTTTGTGATCCCCCACCACCTTTATGCTAAAGCCACGCTTCCTGCCAGCTCCCCGAGCCAATGACTCAGTGCAAATGCCTGAGTTTCCCTGGCAGAAGCTAGAGGAAAGCATAAAGAGGTGAGATGTGCTAGAATGGATATATTATGTGAAACCTGGACACTAACCAGAGAGTATGTTCCACGGGAAGGCCCATTCACCAAAACATCAGGCCTCACCTACATTCAGTGGTTGCTGTCACAGAGATAGGTAATTAATATTCATGAGGAGAGTAAGGCCTCAAAATGAGAGACCAAGTGGCCAAGCTTAACCACTAGAAACCCAGAGTCCACAATTACTGTAATGACCGGGAAGATCAGAGGCATCAAAGGGGGCTTGACCGTCAAGGAGTCAGAGGGATGGATACTACAGCATGGCATTCCCACAGCCAAAATAGATAAGGGCCAACAAGGCTGATGCTTAACATCTACAACCAGAAAAGGCAAGAAAGGAGGAGCAAGAGGCTGACAGCAATTGCCCCAGTAAAGTCATGATACTTTGCTCAATTCTAGGAACTGAGCCAATTTTCAGGTCCAAAATCCATTGACTAAAAAGACAGCCGGGCCCCTAAGAATGAGTACCCTGCAACACTGCAACAAGTTTATATCGAGATGACTTGTCCCCTCCTTCCCCAAAGGGACCCACGACCATTTGCTTGGGTGACTGTATGCCAGGGAAAGGGAAGGTCTAGACTATTGCACACAAGTTCTGAGTTGACCTTGACACCCGGACACCTTGTTGAAGTGGGGGCTTATAAGAGTCAAGTAATGAATGGAGTCCTAGCTGGGTGTGGCCTAGAGTGGGCCCACAAAACCTGTAGACTCACCCAGGGATCATTTCTCCATCTCCATGTATCACTGGAATGAATGTACTTGTCAGTTGGAGTAAACCCTACATTTGTTCCTTGGTCAGTGAGGAAATGCTATTGTAGTGGGAGAGGCCAAATGGAAACTCTGAAACTGTCTCCCAGGCAACATGGTAAATGCAAAATAGGGATTGGTCATCTCTATCATATCTCTTTTTAATTGCTAGTGTCCCCCAGCAGGAAGTGGATGGACTCTGAAAAATGACAACAGATGACTACAGTTTCAATCACATGGTGGTGGATTGCGGCTGGTGTGCCAGAGGTGGGATCACAGCTAGAACACATTAATCAGGCCGCAGGTCCGTGGCATGTGGTTGTCGATTTGGTGAATGTGCCTTTTCTATCCATATTAGAAAAAAAGATCAGGAACAATTCACATTCACGTGGGACAGACTCCAATATTTATTTATTGCTTTGCCTCAGGGCTATCTTAGCTGCCCTTCGCCATAATAGTCTGAAATAATCTAGATCACCTGAACCCACTGAACATCAAACCCATCCATTGCATCAGTGACATCATGTTCATTGGCCAGAAGAAGCAAGAGGTGGCTAGTATGCCGGAGGTCTTGGTAAAACACTCATGCTCCAGAGGTGAAAAGATGAATGAGGATTTAAGGAATCCAGTGGTTAAGTTCATGCTGGAATATCCCCTCCAAAGCAAACAACAAATTGCTGCATCTTATATCTCATACCTCAAAGAAGGAGTGCCTGGTAGGCCTCTTTGGGTTCTGAAGGCAACTCCTGCCACACCTAAGACTGCAGTTCCAGCCCACAAATTGGGCAAGATGATTATTGGAAGCTTTGAGTTGTGCCTGGAGCACAAAAAGGCTGGAGATGCAGGCTGTGATGCAGGTCTGTCACCTGTGAAAGGGGAAGGAGAAGGAGGGTTAGTTAGGAAGAGTTTCAAACTGCAGTGCTGCCCTGCAAAAGTCTCAGCCAGCCCAACAGGGAGCTCCAGAGCAAAGGCTGCCTGTTGGAGAAGTTCCATGATGAACAGAAAGGGCCAGGCCCAGGCACCCCCACTGTGCTCATTAGCTGTTGAAGGTCTGCCTAGGAAAAGCATGGCCTCAACTCAACTGCTGTGGCAAAACAACCAGAGGCACTGCAAACAAGGCTATCACCTAACTGCACCCTCACAGCTAATCTGCAAGTTCTTTCTTGAAGGGAGATCGTAATAGCTCCATATCCCCATATTGGAGAGAATTCTCACTCTGCATTCTGCCAAGGAGCTGGTATGTGTGTGTGTTTGTGTGTGTGTGTGTGTGTGTGCGCGCGTGCACACATGTGACAAAGGCATATTTAATTCATCAATGAGGGAACCAGCAAGATGAAGAAAGAGAAGAAAAATTACTATATATAGTTAATGAACAAAAAGAATGCTGGAATAAGATTGCAAGTTAGATTGAAACTGGTAAATTATGAAACAACAAAACTATAATCTGTAGGATTTATATTTTCTACTGGACAGAAATGAACTGCAACATAATGATCTTCCACAAGTTAACATTTAACTTTACAAGAGTCTCACCTTAATCAATAGCTAATAATCAAAGTAAATTTCTTCCCGTAAAACTTCCCAACTGGGGGAACATTTGCCCTCTCCCCACTCCAGAGATATTTGACAATGTCTGGAGACATTTGTGATCATCACAACTAAAGGGATGAGGGAGTGCTACTGGTATCTGGTGGGCAGGGGCCAGGGATGCTGCTAAATGAGCCATTATGCCCAGAACAGCCTCCAGAGCAAAGAATTACCCAGACCAAAATTTTAATAGTGCCAAGACTGAAAATCGTGTATAGATGACACTTTTGATGGCTTATTAGGCAATGCTGTAGTATGACATTAAAAGGGCATAAGAAGAAGATCTTTAATATTAATTTCTGCTTTCACTTAAATGTAAAATTGGGATAATGATAGAAGCAACTTCATTTAGGGTGAAGGATATTATTAAATAAAACAATTGCGGTTGACTGTATTTTTACAAAGATGATGCACAAATATATATCCCATCCCACATGCTCTTCTTCTGATATGACACTGACATTCCTATATTGAGGGGTGGAGGCTGTGTTCCCTTGCCTTGAACATGGGTAGACCTTTGCAACTACCTCCATCAACAGAACACAGCAGAAGTGACACTTCCTGACCTCTGAGGCTGGATCATAAAAAGCAACACAGCTTCCTCCTGGCTCTCTTTCTGGGGACACCACCTTGGATGTTCTGAGCCAACATCAAACAAGTCTGGTTATGCTGGAGAAATCCTAGAGAGGGACTACATAGAGATCGAGAGAGGCTCCCACCCAGCCTGTCCAGTCTTATCAGCTCAGACACCAGACATGGGAGCGAATGAGGCTTTACAATAACTCCCTAGTACTGTCTGACTGCAATCTCCTGTGAAAGAAGCCTCCAGGTAGAACCACTCGACAGAGCGGCTTCTGAATTCCTGGCCCACAGACACCGTGGGAGATCAATGATTTTGTTGTCTTAAGCTTCTCTATTTTAAAATGATTTGTTCCATAGCAATAGACACTAAAACAACAATACAAACATAGTCCTTAGCACCCTGCATGGAAAGTGAGTTAACTGGTCACTCTTTTGGGGTAGTTTTAGTATTTTTAAGTAGTATTTACCTAGCATGTTTACTGTTTCCGTGCGCTAGAGGGCACACTGTCCATTGACAGCCCTCATACATGGAGGTGTAATTTTCTAACCAAAGCACCAGGTGGAGCCAGCCCCTAATTTTTCACTGTCCCTTTCCGAGGGTGAACTTGACAAAATGGAAAAAAGGCTTCAGAATCAAAATGCTAACATGTTTAGGGAGATGTGTTAGAGAATGCTCAGTATTCTAAATTCTCAAATTCTAAAACACAAGGAAGCTTATTTTGATGAATAACTCATCCCTAGGCAGGGTGTGCACACATAGAAAAAGAAAATCCTTTTTTTTTTTTAAATTTTTTTTATTTTTTACCTTTGTCGCATTCTTGTTAAATGCAACAGAGAAAGTTATGTTTTCTTTAAACCCTGAAAAGGAGAAGAGATCTGCAAGCCTATGATTTCTAAACAATACTGTACTTAATTTTAGCCATTATCTAGACACATAGCTAATGCAAGTCTGTTTGCTGTTTGCTTCTGACGGTAAGACGTTATTTCTGAATACTGATTTATAGGACTCAGATAACATCTGTACCATCATTTTAGCTTAAACATTTTTAAGTTTGCATGTTTTCTAGTCCTTTATTTTGTATACACAGAATTTAATGCTCTAGTGGCTCTGAAAATGGGCCATGATTCTGATTGCAGGAAATCTGGGAACCAGATCCCTTAAAATGAATTGGGTGAACCAAATACATTGTATCTCCCTCTCGTCTGAGAAATTCAGAGCAGACTTTATCCATCATCATTCACTGTAACCTGAGCAGGTTGGCCACCCGTGCTTATTATGACGATCTGCCAGTGTCTGTGTTACTCCTGAAGGCTGATGCCTCTACCCTGAGATGGCTCAGGGATGGTTAGGGCAATAGAGCAGTGGTCTTGAGAATAAAGATGGTTTGTGATCCGCTTATCGGATTAGAGGTTTATATTATAAAGTCAAGGCTTCATAGCCTGGTAGGGGATAAATCAAATGGTGGAAAGGATGGAGGCAGCTTGAACTCTGAAGAGCTGATTCTGTGAGGGTATTTCTACAACTTTTGGCTCCACCCAAACCCTAGCTGACTTGTTACCTTGCTGATTAACCACAAGAACTGAGGGAGAAAGTAAGGTGTGATCAGCTCAAACCCTATCTATCTCATGCTGGGACTGACACAAAACAAAGCCAAACACAATTATATGGTAAGTCAGTAGAATCATGTTCCTATGTAGCGTGTCTGTCAGGGATGAGACTGATTCCCTATGGCCCTGTCTCATCACTTTCTGCTCACAGAATGTATATGTAACGTATTTTTCTCTGACACACTAGTACTGGCAAAGGCTGTCTTCTTTGGCTTAACCACAAATTGTAGAGCATGAGAGCCTCAGAACACCTCCAATCTCTCCCAGCTACTTTTGGAAATTCCCAGGGACAATTGTGCACATGCTCTCAAGAAGTTCCCCTGGATCCTCAAAACAGCCCTGTGAATCCACAGTAGCAATGGTGACAAGCCTGCTGCAACCCTTTAGAGGGTACTTGGCTGGGTCCCCCGGTCACTGATACTGACAGCAGGATTTTCAGGTCACTACTAAGCACTTCCCACAAATGGCCATGACTTCATTCCATGCCCTTGGTAGCCTGTCAGTGCAGGGGCTGGAGCACGATGAGGTAGGCAGGGAGGCAGCCTCTGTCCCTGTGACTATTATCCTCCGTTGCTAGGCTGTCTTCTCGGGGATCATCTCCTTAGGGTCCCTTATCAAGTCTATGAGGGGCTGGTCAGGCATACAGCAGTATGAGCAGCCATTCGTCCCACCCAGCCTCTCCAAGAATGATGAAAAACCATGGTGTGTGGCCCAGATCTGGATACTCTACCTGGGGATGACTTCTTTCTCATAAGTCATTCCCTCCTCGGGCAAATAACATACTATGGTAAGCTAAGCCCACCCTATTACCCTTGCACCCCAGATGCACCCACATTAGCAGGCTCAGCCCATGCTAGATCTCAAACGGACCTTGGATTACTCAAGCAACTTTAAACCCAAACCTACAAAGCTGATGTGTAGTTCACAATTTGATGACTATGCAAATTACATCCTGAAATGTCTCTACTAAACATGTGACTGGACACATCTGAATTTACAATGGGCACACGGCATCTTGGCTTCATAGGTGAAAGACTCTGAATCAGGACCTTTTATGCAATAGTTCAATCTGAAATGGATTAAGGCAAGATTTAGAATCTTTAAGCAGGGTAGTACTTTTTTCAAATGGGCATGTGTCCAAGAGATGGAGTCACTGGATGGAGTTTTCCAGCATGGCAGGCCTTCTTGGGTGGAGGCAGCTTGCTGAGATCAGGAGGGATGTTCAAAGCAGAAGCCGGCTCCAAGGTTCTGCTCCTTTTTATAACAAATTAGCATAATTCACACCCTCCCCCTCTACATGCCAGTGTTAGAATGATCTCACAGGCAGGCCAACTCCACCCCGTTCTGTACCTCTAGACTTCCATTCAACTCATAGAGCTATGCCCTCTTCCTGTACTTTTGCCAAACAAGGCCTTGCAAAATTATTCCATCACTCATGGGTGCTAATGAAGTGGATCAGAAATTGACTACCTGGATACAGAGAGTTTACTCAAGGCTACTGGAGTCATCTTTTCCTTGCCTGGCCCCTTTGCTCACATTCTTTCTCTCATCTCTTTAAAACAGTAACCAAACTGGCCGGCCACGGTGACTCATGCCTGTAATCCCAGCACTTTGGGAGGCCGAGGCTGGTGGATCACCTGAGGTAAGGCGCTCAAGACCAGCCTGGTCAATATGGTGAAACCCTGTCTCTACTAAAAATACAAAAATGAGCTGGGTGTGGTGGCATGCGCCTGTAGTCTCAGCTACTCAGGAAGCGGAGGCAGAAGAACCACTTGAACCCAGGAGGCTGAGGTTGCAGTGAGCCGATTGCGCCATTGCACTCCAGCCTGGGCGACAGAGAAAGACTCCGTCTCAGAAAAACAAACAAAAAAAAAACCCAAAACACGCACACACAACAACAACAAAAAAAAAACCAGCAACCAAACTGTGCTTCACTGTGGTTTGGTAAAGTGGAGCATGTGTCTACCAGTTTTTCATGCAACCTGCCCAAATGGCCCTTTCAAACTCTTAACGGTGTGAGAAGCTCAGCTCTGGTAGGGGAGTATACATTTGATATTTCTCCCCTGTTGCTTACAAGTTCAAATGCTCTGACAGCAGCAGGAGGAGGAAAAGCCAAACACGGTGGTGTTTACTAGAGGAATCTGTCCTCTGTAGTTGTAATTAAGAGGTTTGCTAGACCATATGGGACTGCTGACCAAGTACTACAAACAGCAGCTATGTCAAACACAACACCAGTGGTTTTATTTACAGCCAAGAAACCAGTGTGTTTCATGTGCTATCCCAACAGGGACCATCTCCACATCTTTAAAGAACAATGTGCTGATAAAAGAAGTAGAATGAAGGATTGCAGCTCCCCCCGCCCCCACGCCCCAGCCCCCTAAGCCTCTCTGCCTTCTGGTGACAGATGCATTTTAATCGTCACCATCTGTAGAAAATGTTCTCTTCCTCCAGACAGGAATTCTACAGTGTGGGATGGAGAAGTATTTGGAGATGATGTGGTTGCAGTATCTCTCAAGTTATTCTGGAGAGGCCATTTTCACTCTTCCTATACTTTGTGTTGCCCTATTCCCAGTTTTACTTCACCATGTTTGGAGACATGTTTATGAGGTCCCAATCCTACACCCACATAATCTCTCTCTGCACTGCCTTTCTCTCCCTAAACCTGTGGCTACAGCTCCCCGCGCCAGTAGGCTCAGCCCACACTAGTTCCCAAACCAACCTGGGATTGCGTAAGCAACTTTAAACCTAAACCTACAAATCTAGTGTGAAACTCACAGTTTGATGACTCACAGTGTGCAATGACCCCAATTCTTGGCTGCCGTGTTACATCTTGAAATATCCTTACTACAGATTTAGGATGGGATATCCCCGAGGTATCCATTGAGATCCTGCATCCATAATAATAGTTGCTCTCCACAGGGAATTTCTGATAAGAGCAATCCTTTAATCCTGACAATAGGGACTTTCACCATCTTTGTCTTCAGGGGCCTGAAAGAGGCTATGTAACTTCCCCAAGTCAGTGTCAAGCTGGGACTAGAAGATGAGTGTTCCAAAAATTATACGCTGTGGGCTGTGATTCAGCCTCGAGGGACTCTACTTGGAACCACTGTCTAGTCCTCCAATTTGAGACTTGTTCTGAGCTTCTTCCTCTACCTGAGTCTCCAACCAGGTTCCTTCTTGGAAACTGAATTAGCTTAGTGACCAAGACCCTGTACCCCAGGTTCATCTTACCTGGCATTCTATCATTCACCAAAATTTCTTACTGCAATGTCTCCCTTCTCTTGGGACACATGACTGCTTAACATAGGCTTTTAATGCGTGGCTCCTTGTCTGTGAGAGTTGGGAGCGAAGTAGGCCATGGGCATGAGGAAGGCTATATTGTAGCAGCCTTGCTATCAGGGTCAACATGGTGCAGGCAGGCAGTCGGTCCTCTGCAGCCCTGGAGGACTGCAATGCATACCTTTAATGACTCTCAGCACACACATGCGTGCACACACCACACACAACCCAATACACATCACATACACACACTCCACATACACCACACACTCACACAAACATACCACACACACCACACACACATCACCCTCCACATGCAACCCTACACACATCTTACACACACACCACATACACAGCACACTCACACATATATACCACACACCACACACATCCCCCACACACACAACCCTAAACACATCACATACACACACACCACATACACAGCACACTCACACATACTTACCACACACCACACACATCACCCCACACACACAACCCTACACACATCACATACAAACACCACATACACACCATGCTCACACATATATACCACACACCACACACATCACCCCCCACACACAACCCTACACATGTCACACACACACCATATATGCACCACACTCACACATACATACCACACACACCACACACACATCACCCCCCACACTACTCTACACACATCACACATACACCATATATGCACCACACTCACACATACCACACGCACCACACACACAACCCTACACACATCACATTCACGTACGCACACACCACATACACACCACACTCACACATACATACCACGCACATCACCTCTGTACACACAACCCTACACATATCACATACACTCTGAATACACACCACATACCCACACATACTTACCGCACACACCACGCACATCACCCCCCCACACACCACCTACACACCACACACACATACATACCACACACACCACACACACATACATACCACACACACCACACACACATCACCCTCACACACAACCCTACCCATATCACATACACACACACTGTATATGCACCACACTCACACATACATACCACACACACCACACACACATTACCCACACACACAACTCCGTACACATCACACACACATATACACACCACATATACACCACACACAACCACATACACACCACACCATACACAAACAACCCCATACACATCACATACACACACACCACATGTACACCACATTCATACATACCACACATACCACACATCACCCACACACACACCACCCTACACACATCACACACATATACTCACCACATATATACCACACAACCACATACACATCACACACACCATACACACACAACCCTAACACACCATACACATACAACCCTAATGTAGCAGCAAGTTGGAGGAGAGAAAGACACACACATATACACACCACACACAAAACTCTACACACATCACACAAATATACATATACACATCACACACACACCATATACATACACAACCCTACACACATCACAAACCTATGCATACATACACATACCATATATACCCACACACACAACCACATACACAGCACACACACTACACACCATACAAACACACACAACACATACACACGACCCTACACCCATCCCACACATGCACATATCACGTGTATACCACACACACCATCACATACACATCACACACACAACTATGTACACATCACACACATAAACACGCATATACACACCACATGTGTACCATACATACAACATACACAGCACACAGCACATGCACCATAAAAACACATTCCCACACATGCACATACCACATACATAGCTTATACACTACACTCATATACACACATGCTATGCATGCACATAGACGCACACACACACATTTTCTTCCTAGATTCCCAAGTCTTACACTGCACTCCCACCTCTCCTGACTGGGATAGAGGGCTGATTGTATCAAAGCCTGGCTGAAATGAAAAAACCTGGTTCGTTTGGTGGCTGTGACAATGGCATCATCAGGCATCTAAGCTGCAGTCGATGTTCCCGAGTATTCCTCTCTAGATATAAGCTCCTTCGCTTCTGAAGCAATCTCAAAGCTCCTTTACAGTCTGGGTGAACGAATTCGCACACTTGTACAACGTTCAGTCCATAAGTAGTGAACATCAAAGCCAACAGAAAACCCTAAGCATAGGTCCGTCTAGTCAGAGATTATCTCAGTTGACAGCAAGTGACTTGACCCACCCAAACCAATGAGTTCCATGACGAATTCTTCTCCAGTACCTAATATCTTCGGGATAATGCATTCATTCACTGAACAACTCTTGGCTGATTGCCTGTGTTAGTTAGGTCACTGAGGGAGACGTACATCTATGATTCATGTGACCTCAGCCCTCCAGGACCTACCTTCCAGTTTGCTGAGTGTCATAGCAGATGCAGTAGGCAGCCTGCTTGGACCAGCTCCACATCCATCCTCCATTCATAAGAAAGGCTTCTTGCTGTGAGTACCTGCAATTCTCTGCTGGAGGGGTTTTCTTTACTGGCCAAGTGTGCCTGTGCTGAATGCAGGACAAAATAGAAATACCCAAGAATGATTTTCCCTGGAAGCCCTCAAATAAATAATGGGCAAGGCATTGGTGAATAAACATTTTAGCCTCCCTGACCTTGGTTGGGATAACTGTGTTCAACACTGTCCTCCAGTGCGATTGAGGTCTAGTCCTCCACATCAGTAACTGAACTGATAATACATCCTTAATTGATTTCCTTCGCCTCCCACTTTTACTAACCCCCTCCCCTACTGATGATTCCTGGGATCACCTCTCAGCTAAACTACTCAGATTTGAATCCTTGTCTCAGAATCAGCTTCCAGAAGAACCCCTACTAATTAAAGGGCTAAAATACATGTATAGATAGTTATAATTCTAGAAGAAATGAAGTAGATGACATTAGAGTGCTTTACTTAAAATCCTGTAAGAGTTCACAGGAAGAGTAAATTACTTTTGAGTTGGGAAATTAGATTCATGAAGGAGAGTCCTTCCATGGGAAGTAGGATTGGGGTGTTCAGTGATGGAGCAAAAGACACTCTAAGTGGGGCTGGGTAATTGGAGGCATGACAGCAGGAATTGAGTATGGTATGTTTGAAAACAGTTCAGTCTTACAGAAGCATTATATGAGGAAAACAGCAGCTGAGGAGCGAGGTAAAGATAAGATTTTAAATCCTAATGCCAAGGCGAGAAATGTTTGTCAGGCTATCTAGCACAGCTCTGTCCAATAGAAATTTCCAGAATGATGGAAATGTTCTAACTATGAGCTGTTCAATATGGCAGCCACTAGATACAGGTGGCTATTTAGCATTTGAAATATGGCTAGTGCCACTAAGAATTTTTAATTTAATTTAATTTAATTTTAACGAACTTAAGTAGTCAAATGTCTGAGGGCTACCATTTTGAACAGTGGATTTCCGGGCAGTGCAATATGACAGGATCAGAAATATGCTTCAGGATAAGTAATCAGAGAACTGACTCTAAGATCGATTGTATGGGAGGTGATCTGAAGATAGAGACCAATGATGAGGCAGAATCAGTAACTGGATAAGTGTCGTTTCTTATTAAGGTTAAAAATAAAATATTTTCTTCAAGTAAAAAAAACAAACACATAAATAAAACAGATGAAAGTGGAGCTAACCTTGTTAAAATGAAGAGAAATCCCTGAGGAATCTCCCTGGAAATCCTAAAAGCTGCTCAGAACTCAGCTCATTAACTACTAGGCCAAGTCAAAGGTGGTGAAGAGTTCTACCAAGGTAATAAAAATGAAGGAGGAATAAACCTGGGAGACATGATAGAAGTGGAGTTAATCTCTCTTAGCATCTAATTAGGTATAAGAAGTAAGCCTTCAATATCTACACATTTATTCTCTTATTCACCTAAGCCCAAACCCTGGTGTTATCCAAAATTCTTCCCCATTACTCAGTCATCACAAATATATTCTTCCCCATTACTCAATCATCACAAATATACTAGGTGCACAAAAATAAAGCTTATTGAACAAATTTAACATGCACAGTGTGACATAGATAGTGAGTATTGAGAAAAATCAGGACTCACATCCAGATTCATTGATGAAAGGCTTTCCCTGGGGTTTGCTGCCCACCCCCAGGATAATGCAGTCATAGAAGCCAAGGTAGGGGCCTTTACAAGTAGGGTTGTCAATCAGTAGTTTTAAACACAGCAGCAAGTTGGGGGAGAGAAAGACAAATGGATATTAAAGTTGGGAGTTAATTTCAGTTAGAGTTAAGAGAAAGAAGGTAAGCTCTCAGATGTCAGACTGCCAGGATTTCAGGGATATGGTAAAGAAATGAAGTATAAAAACAGTGAAGATGCAAAAGTGAAGGCAATGAATATAAACTACTCTTTAGCTTTTTAGTAAATGGAAGAAAAGGATGGAATACCCTAGGAATACTCAGTGAGGTGCTTGCTGACTTGCATTTTCTGCATCTATGAAATCTTAAAGTATCAAGAACACCTAATGTCTGTTTTTTGGGGGGTTTTTTTTGTTTGTTTGTTTGTTTGTTTGTTTGTTTTGAGACCGTTTCTCTCTTGTTGCCCAGGCTGGAGCCCAGTGGTGCAATCTCGGCTCGCTGCAACCTCCACCTCCCGGGTTCAAGCAATTCTCCTGCCTCAGCCCCTTGAGTAGCTGGGATTACAGGCATGTGACACCACATTCAGTTTATTTTGTATTTTCAGTAGAGACACGGTTTCTCCATGTTGGTCAGGCTGGTGTCGAACTCCCGACCTCAGGCTATCTGCCCGCCTCAGCCTCTCAAAGTGCTGGGATTACAGGCATGAGCCACCGCGCCTGGCCAACCCAATGTCTTTTCAAAGAAAGTCTTTGGTCATCTGTCACTTTACTTAAAACTAAGTGGCCTCATCATCAGGTTGATAGGACCAGAGGTAAACAACTGAGGGAGTCATCTCTTTTAGTCTCACTTGTGAGAATGGAATGGCCTGGTAGAAGAGTTCTTTCCAATAGAGTCAGGGTGCACTGATGGCCAATTGTCCACAGCACTCACCCTCCCTGTCAAAGAGTTGGAACCCACCAAAGACAACAGAGAGTTGCAGGTAGAAGCAGGGAAAGTAGAGCCAGAGACATAAATGGAGGATCACTTTGTCTCCTCAAGTCACCTGAAGCAGAGAACAATCAATTTATTCCCTGAAGAAACAAGAAGACCAGATGCGTGCAGCTTCATGGTGTCTTGAACGATGTTGCATTCTCCACAAAGCTTTGCTGAAAGTGGCTGAGATCTTGCCTTCCTTATCTTCTCTTGCATCCTTATGAAAAAAACAGAACACGACAAATTCTGTCTTTTGCAATCTGAAAGAACATAGCCAAGGCATGGGATAGTCCTGAAGACAGTGAGGTGAAAGTGTTGATGCCTTTCAAAAAGTAATCCTAGAAAATTCTCATAGGCAAGCCTCTTTCAAAAGAGTTTCCAATGGCCGTAGGTGCAATGGTCTCATTTTTGAGAAAGTACAGAAATTTTAGGTTTACTCACAGACTCTCTGGAACAGTGCCCTCTGCCCTACAGAATAGCTTTAAAAAACAAACAAACAAACAAAACGGAGTCTTGCTCTGTCACCCAGGCTGGAGTGCAGTGGTGTGATCATAGCTCACTGCAGCCTTGAACTCCTGGGGGACTACAGGCCCACACATCACCATGAGCAATCCTCCTGCCTCAGCCTCCCACAGTTCTGGGATTACAGAGATAGGCCTCCATGCTGGGCTTGGAATGGCTTTGTTTTAAAGAGACCAAGGTTACAGATAGCTGAAAAGTACAACTTCAGTCCTTTGCAATCTTTTCTAAACATAGCAGGCTGAATCTTCCCTGTTAGTATTGGAAAGATAAATTAATAAAAAATCAGTACTTGAAAGAGAAAAAATTCCAGTAACTCTGGAACGGAAACCAACCTTGGAGATTATTATCTGAAGTGTATCCCTTCCCAAATTTGTATGTGGAAGTCCTAACCCCTAGTTCCTCAGAATGTGACTGTATTTGGAGATGGGGTCTTTAAAGAGGGAATTAAGGTAAAATGAGTTCATGTGGTGGGCCAAAATCCAACCCGACTGGTGTCCTTATAAGAAGAGGAGATGAGGACGTAGACATAACAAAGGGAAGACCGCGTGAGGACGCAGGGAGAAGACGTCATCTGCAAGCCAAGGAGAAAGGCCTCAGGAGAAACCAGCCCTGTCAAAGCCTTGAGTGAGGACATAAATTTCTGTTACTTAAGCTGCACAGTGTGCAGTACTGTGTTACTGCGGCCCGAGCAGGCAGAGACCATGCAGCCTAACCTTTTCACTTCACTCTCGAAGAATCTGAGTTCAGAATCACACTGCTTGTATTAGCACTAAGTGCAAGCCTCAAGGGTCTTCAATCTCAGCCCAGAGGCCTTCCCACTTACCATACCCCTGACTTTGACAGACGTGGTTTTCCAGAAAGGAGAGAGGATGATAGAGAGAGCAAAGGGATAGAATCTAGTTAATCATGAGAAAGGAATGGATGGGAAAATGACTCCCTGATTCCATAGCTTCACATAAAAGCCTGTAACTCTTGGGCTACCTTCTTCTTAATGACTTTTGCTTGTTTTGCATTCTTATGCTCAGTCCTAACTTTGTTCTTAACTGGGGCAAATGACTGGTTGTAAACATTCCAAAGTGACTCCAGCATGAATTTTAACTATCTGAAGCCAAGTTGGACTAATGGGCCTAAACTTAACCAAGAAAGTCTTATTCTTTCCTTTGGTGTTTGTATCTCCTACCTGTTGATTCTCTTCCAGCACCTCCTTTTGTGAGAGACATCCAGGGCAGCTGGGAAATTTATGAGGGGGTGTGCGTTTAAGTATTTATAATTACATTTAATTTAGATTTAGTTTCTGGGTTTTTTTTTTTGGAGCAAATTTTTTTTAGTATTTTTTTAACACTAGGTCCTCAGAATGTCAAACTAATTTTCTTTCTCAATCCTCTGTTAGTTTCAGATGACAAGCTTTTAAAAGCACAGCTCTGTTAGTTTTAGGGAACCTTAAGCCTCATTGTCTTGGAGCCTTCCTGTCCCCTGCTATACTGTTGTTGTTGTTGTAGCCTAGGGTGTCCTAAATCTCTGATTTCCACCCCCCTGAGTGGTTGTCTTCCATGTATTTTATTTAGAGATAAGGCCATGCCTTTGAGTTTGAATGAAGCATGGCTAACTGAGCTTAGTTTATTGGGAAGTATCTCTGGATCATCCCAATATCCCAAAGGAAGGAGGAAATGGCCAGACAGTATTTCGGCCTCTGTCAAAAAACCCATCATTTTCCCCATGATGCTATGGGTGAAATTCAAGCTTCTCCTCTTCGTTTCCATGGATTCATGTAACTGACACAATGCCAGGCATTGTGCTGTGAGCCTGGTAGCTTGTGACCTAGATTCTGCCTGTCACAGATACCGATATACGCAACGGAGACCACCAATCCAGTCTGCACAAATTATCTGTGGTTATTATGCTCGTGAACACTATAGATCAGAGCTCTGGTGGCCATGAATTGTGCTTCATATTCACTCTCAGTAAATACAGAATCATAAGAATGAGTAACACAAAGGTAGTGCTCAGTTAAAAACAGGATCCAAAACAAAACATTCTAACCAAGGCTTTTACGTTGGAACCATAAAATAGTTTCACTGCCAGGAAGGATGTATTATAGAACAAAATACTGCTTTTAATTGGTGGGTTCTTTTTTATTTTTCTTTTGAAACACAACTTTAGAGCATGTTTTAATTTAAGTTATAGCCCCAGAAAAATTTTCTCAGTTATAAAATTATCAGCAAGTGATACATGAGTTAAATAATAATACAAGCTTTTCAAATTAGCTATTTAATAATAATAAATGAGTGCACTTTTTTCCAGCTAGGAAATAGGTATTCTTCATTACTGAATTTCTTTTATACCACTATACCGAGACATGAAAACAGTCCCCGTCCACCTAATTTCTTATTAATGTATGGGTTTCTGCCCCAGTAAAGAGAATAAAGTGAAGCTGTGAATTAAACCAAGAAACTGCCTTCCTCAGGTTTTATTAATCACGGCCTTGAGGGAAAGACAGGCAGAGTTCTTGTTGCTTCTATCTGCAATCACTCAAGCGACTTTTGGAGAACTTTCTTCAATGCATGGCTCAACTTTTTGGAACACTGGAGAGCATTCAGGAAAAGAGAGCAAGTGATAAATAGTTTGGAAATGAAGATCAAAAAGAAAGCATTAGGAGAACTAGGAATGTTTAGTCTAGAGAGAAGGAGAATGAGTAGAGACGTATTTTTCCTTACTGTCATAAACAGGACAAAAGCAATTCTTCTTTTTCACAAAGGGTAAGGAAATAAGAACAAGTGAAAATAAGCATAAGCAAGGAATTTGACTTTTTTTTTTTTTTTGAAACAGAGTTTAGCTCTTGTTATCCAGGCTGGAGTGCAATGGCACAATCTTGACTCACCACAACCTCCGCCTCCCAGGTTCAAGCGATTCTCCTTCCTCAGCCTCCTGAGTAGCTGGGGTTACAGGCATGAGCCACCACGCCTGCTAATTTTGTATTTTTAGTAGAGATAGGTTTTCTCCATGTTGGACAGGCTGGTCTTGAACTCCCAACCTCAGGTGATCCTCCAGCCTCGGCCTCACAAAGTCCTGGGATTACAGGTGTGAGCCACTGTGCCCAGCCTGATTTTAATTGATATAATTTCTTTCTTTAAAACAATAATGGAATGCTTAGGAACTTGGGAAATTATCCTGGAATAGCTTCAGAATGCTATTCTGCAGGTCAATCTAAAGATGAAGATATAGCGATATCTATCAAGGGGAGTGGAGAATTAATGTCATCCGTATAACACAGAGTCAAGAATACTTTGCATGGATAATTGCAGTAATGACAGTGTTTACTTCTAACTTTAACATTCATCACACATTGATCAAATGCCTTTTCAGGCCAGACACTGAAGCATTCATGATCACAAGCACAGTGTGCTCACCACATGGGTACTTTCTAAGTGCCTTACACACAAGTTAGTCCTCGCCACAGCCATGTGAAATAGATGCCGTTCTTTCCCTACTTTTGCAAATAAGGATACTAAGGCTGAAAAGAATTTAATTATTTGCCCAAAGTCACACATTGAGGTTGCAAATAAGAGTCAAGATTTGAACCTGTGTCCTCTGAGAAGCAAACACCAAAATGAGATGAGAGATACATGAGCTTTATTGGGAGCAACACCCATGGAGGATAAAGGGAGCAGAAACAGGAGGAGGGGGCAGGAGAAGCCTTCAGACTGAGATGCAGGTGTGAAATCTGTGAAGGGAGAGAGGGAAGAAAGGACTGGGTAGGAAGAGCCTCAGATGACTTCACAGATCTTCTTGGCTGGGAGCAGCCTAGAAGTTTGTGTTGCCATGAATGCTCTGGTGAGGGGCAAAGCAACATTTGGGGTCTTGGCCTATGTAGTAGGTTCTTGTGAAGGGAGGTCTGAGTGGGGCAACACAGAACCCAAGACATCTGGCACAAAGCCATGCTTTCGGTCACTCTGGTGGGCTTTTTCTGTGGGCCACATCCTTTAAGGGTGTGTGGTGAAAGATGTAACCCTGCGGTTATGAAAGATCCAGGTAGTAAAAGGGGATGCTGCATTACAAAGCTCTACAGAACCCTGTTCACATAGCGTACAGTGTCTGCAGTGCCTGCTGAGTCCAGCAAGCGGTGACCGGTAGTGAAGAGTTCGATCATAATCTTCCAATCCAAACATACTTGTAAGTTTTGCTCTGGGACACCTTCATCGCATAAACTCTCATAAAACTTCTCAGCCAATGTTTAAATATTTATGCAGCACTTACTAAATACAAAGCACTGTCTTAAGTGCAGTGGGAAATACTGTTCTAAGACCTAAAAGCCTCAACCCTTCCCTCCAGTGGTTTATCCAGTAGAGAAGATGTCACTCCTATACATAACCAGAGACATTTGAGGTGAAGAAAATTGCCACGTTGGGTACAGATATGGTACTGAGGAAGTTTAGGGATTAGAGGGCCTACTTCCTGTTGGAAAGATTGGGGAAGATTTCATGAAGGAAAAAAGCAATGATATAATTTCCTCAAATACAAATATGGTGCCTGGGAGAAGCAATATTTAATGCAATGGGAGGAAGACACGTAAGGCTGTCACTGACGTAGGAAGCCAAGCATTAAATGACAGTATCATGATTATCATAAGTATAAGAAATTTCTCTTTTAAAACTTCAGACCCTAAGGGAGCTAGAAATCTACTCATCTGTTTTAGTATATGCAGAAACAAAGAGATTTACTTTCTATCTCTAGTCATTTTTTAGGGCCGTTATAACAAAGTACCACAGAAAGAGTGGCTCAAGGCAACAGAAACTTGGCGAGTGCGGTGACTCACACCTGCAGTCCTAGCACTTTGGGAGGCCAAGGTGGGTGAATCACCTGAGGTCAAGAGTTCAAGACCAGCCTGGCCAACATGGTGAAACCCCGTCTCTACTAAAAAAATACAAAAATGAGCTGGCGTGGTGGCGGGCACCTGTAATCCCAAATACTCGGGAGGCTGAGGCAGGACAATCCCTTGATCCCAGGAGGCAGAGGTTGCAGAGAGCCAAGATCATGCCACTGCACTCCAGCCTGGGTGACAGAGTGAGGCTCTGTCTCCAAAAAAACCCAGACACTTACTGTCTCACAGTGCTGGATCCAAGATCAAGATGTTGGCAGCACCATATTCCTCTAAACCTACAGGGAAGGACCTTTCTCTGTTTCTTACAGTTTCCAGGTAGTCCCAGATGTTCCTTGACTTGTAGAAATGTCTCGCCAATCTTTGCCTACATCTCGATATGATGTTTTTGTGTGTCTCTATCTCCATGTGGCCATGTTCCTGCTGTGTCTTTGTCTATTTGTGAGGACACCAGTCCTGTTGGATTAAGGACTCACCCTAATCCAGCGTGACTAACAAAAACTGTGCTGTGCCTATTTATTTATTTGTTTATTTATTCATTTATTTATTTACTTACTTATTTTTGAAATGGAGTTTCACTCTTGTCGTCCAGGCCGGAGTGCAATGGCGCGATCTTGGCTCACTACAACCTCCGCCTCCCGGGTTCAAGCTATTTTCCTGCCTCAGCCTCCCAAGTAGATGGGATTACAGGTGCCTGCCACCACACCCAGGTAACTTTTTTGTTTATATTTTTAGTAGAGACGGGGTTTCACCATGTTGGCCAGGCTGGTCTCAAACTCCAGACCTCAGGTGATCCACCCACCTCAGCCTCCCAGAGTGCTGGGATTACAAGCATGAGCCATGGTGCCCGGACACTGTGCCTATTTCTGAATAGGATCACATTCTGTGGTTCAGGGGCTTAGGACTTCAACATATCTTTTGGGGGATACACAGTCTGACCCATAACCTTATCCTATTAATTAAACTTTGGCACCATTCTTTGTTGTTTTATTAAATTTAATTTTGCATGAGCAACAGTTTTTTCCTTGGAGTTGCTAGGTACTGAGAGCTCTGCAGTGAAAACAGGCTTGAAGCCCTTCATCTTCATATCACTAAATTAGTATACATCTCTACACACTACAATATTGAGACTTCTGAATAAAGTTTTAAAAAAATAAAAATAGTTTTCAGACATTTGACAAAAATAGACATCATCATTGCTTCCTGCTCTTCCCCAATCAGTCCGGATTCACACTCAAACACGCTGTGAACGTTTGCTATAGTTTCAGGGCAGATTCTTCATGTAGAAATTTCCAAGGTAAGAGTTGAGGTGCCCTTTCAGGTCATAAGAATCTGTCCTGTCTTTCCTGAGAAACAGAAACAACAAGATATCCTTTCCGACTCCAGGCAGCTGGAGGATACTAGGAATAAGCTCTAGATGCAACTTGGGACAGGCCAGTAAACTGGTTTAAAGATGAAGTTACCCACTTTTGGCAGATCGCATTTCCCAAAGATTGCCGCAGAAAAACATAGCCCATCCCACATGCTGTTTATAATGTGAGGCTGGCACTCCTCCATTGAGAAGTGGGAGTTTAAATCCCCCCTCTTGAATATGGGCAGGGTTTAGTGACTAGCTGCTAATCAACACAATGTCCTGGAAAGAAAGCTAGGTGACTTGCAAGGCAAGGTCACAGAAGCTGATACGGTTTCTGCCTTGTTTTTCTCTCTCTCCCTTTTCCTCCCACTCCTCCCTGCGCATCTCCCTCTGTTCGCCCCACTCCTCTTTTGCTCTGTCTCTCCCGATCTCTCTCACCATGCAGAGCTCAGGCACAAGCAGAGGCCACACATGGGTATGTGAGCCAACTCCAACTACCTTCTTGACCATCAGCCAGTGTCAGGCTCCCAACGAGGACATGAAGGAGCCTTCAGATTATTCCAGCTGAGCCCCCCGACATTAGGAAGCAGAGATAAGCTGTCTGCATTGTGTTCTGTATACATTCCTGTCCACAGAATCCATGGACTTAATAAGTGGTTGCTTTATGCTACCACGTTTTGGAGTAACTATTACATAGCCGTAGTCACTGGAATACCATATATCCAGCAAAATAACAAGTTGTGAAGCTAGTTTCTTAGGTGTCATATTTGTTGATGTTTCTAGGATGTTCTCCTGACATCTGAGAAAGATAAGCCTTTAGAAGCAAAGGGGAAGGAGCAATAATGCTTAAATGACCTTAAAGCCTAAGAAGTTTCAGGCTGTCAACGTGAAAAAGCATTTCGTACAGATACCTCTCCCCACAGGGTCCCATGGCCTAACTACTGCTTCTTAATCTGTGGTGGTCCAGGCAAGCGCTTAACGCCCTTGAAATGAATTAATATCAGTTTCATCTCAGGTAACCACATGCAGAATATTTATTAATCATTTTTACAAAGAGTGTAGCTTGCTAAAAAGGTGACTCTAATTTGGGAGATTTTAAGCTTGTTGGGATAGCTAACATACTCTGTCGTCCTGTTAAGAAAAAGTGTGCTCTCTTTTTCCTTTCCTCCCTCCTTTCTTCCATTTCCACCTCATCCCCCTTAGTTCCTTTTATTTATTTATTTATTTATTTGAGTGGTTTCTATCTGCATACAAAAAGCAAAGATAAGTGAACAAAGGTAAGGGGGAAGGAATAAACTTATTTTCTATTAAAGTTGGTGTTAATATGTTTTTGAGTTTATAAATCACCTTTTTGTGGACCTTACAATTTGCCCCCTTTTCTACCTGGATGTTATTGAACTTTTCAGTTGAAATAACACATTCATCTCAACCTTTCATTTGAAATGTATAAAACCTCCTAATTAAGTGCAATGATGCATTAACATGGAATTCAACAGTTCCTTTTAAATCATGGTCTCGACATCTGCAAGGTCACCACCACTAACGCACTGTAGAATGATAAACTGTTAAAAGTGAATAAGAACTCAGAGGTTGTCTAATTAACCCCTTTATTTTACCTGCCATCAAAGCGAAGTTATTTGCCCAAGATTAGAAATTTGAAGCTGTCTTTAAACTCTGTATCTATCTAGTTCTCATCATCTTATGCATCAGTCTTTGGGAAGCTCATGGAGACAAATACCTTAGGTTAGAAAGTTTGAGTTCAGATCTTAAGATTGAGAACAGTGACATTCTGGTGGTAGTGGTGGAAGGCTGGAGGGAGACCAGAGATGGGAAAGAAAATATAACAGTCTGACTACTTACCATTTTCTGTAGCAATAGTAGTAGTAGTAATAGTAGTAGTAGTAGTGTCTAATCCTGGAATTCATTTTAACATCAGAGTTATGCTTCAAGAAAGTGCCACATTTAATATTCACTGCACCTGAACTGTAGCAAAAATGTGTGATTTTCTGTGCCTTCTTTAGATGCTGTATAATACACTTTCTTGTTTTTTTAACATTTATTTTAGGTTCGGGGTACATGAGAAAGTTTGTTACATAGGTAAACTCGTATCACGGGGGTTTGTTGTACAGATTATTTTATCACCCAGGAATTAAGTCCAGTACCCACTGGTTACCTTGTCTGCTCCTCTCCCCCCTCCCACCCTCCACCCTCAGCAGGCCCCAGTGTCTGTTGTTTCCTTCTTTGTGTTCATAAGTTCTTGTAATTTAGCTCCCATTTATAAATGAGAATATGTAGTATCTGGTTTTCCGTTCCTACATTAGTTTGCTGAGGATAATGACCTCCAGCTCCATCCATGTTCCCACAAAAGACACGATCTCATTCTTTTTTATGGCTGTGTAGTAATCTGTGGTGTATATTTACCACATTTTCTTTATCCAATCTGTCATTCATGGGCATTTAGGTAGATTCCATGTCTTTGCTATTGTGAATGGTGCTGCAAAGAACATTTGCCTGCATGTATCTTTATGGTAGAATGATTTATATTTCTCTGGCTATATACCCAGTAATAGGATTGCTGGGCCAAATAGTAGTTTTGCTTTTAGTTCTTTGAGGAATTGCCATACTGATTTCCACAAAGATTTAACTAATTTACACTCCCACCAAAAGTGTTCCCTTTTCTCTGCAATCTCGCCAGCATCTATATTTTGACTTTTTAGTAATAGCCATTCTGACTGGTATAAGATGATATCTCATTGTGGTTTTGATTTGCATTTCTCTAATGATCAGTGATATTGAGCCTTTTTTCATATGCCTGTTGGCCAAGTTTTCTTTTATATGTTTTCCTGGTGGCTCAGTGGGATCTTCCCAGGTCCAAGTTTCTCTCTTCTTCTAGTGAAATAGTGATTTTAAAAACACATGATTAATTTGTCAGAAGTTGTTCCGTAATTTTTTAAAAAATGTAATACATTTTGTTGATTTTTTCTTTTGTGTGTTTTTTTGTTTCCTCAGCTGAGTTTATATTTAATCAGTCTCTAAACTTAGAGCCATTTCATTCAAGGAAAAAAATTATTTTATTTTCAGACATTTCCCAAGGTGAGTGAGGATCTAAGTATAGGGAATGGCATCCTCTTGTATTTCAGATTAAACTTTGAAAAAGCATTAGCAACTTTTAGATCTCATCTCTTCTCACTTATGAGCTACTACAAATAAGTAGGAGAAATGAATATGGTATTTATGAAGCTTTGAATATGAGAGCTAAAGATTCTTCTTTATATCATTGCTATATGATTTTAGAAATTTTAGAAGATAAGTTGTAGCACTTTGATTCAGATTTTATATTTTTATTACAGAAGTCAAAAGATGTGTCTTAGAATACAAGTGTCAGGCTTGGATGTTTCCTACGTTTGAGAACTCCTGCTCTCATTTGGGTAGTGTAATCAACTCTGTTATTGAGGGCTGGCTGCACTTCTGTAATTACACACCTTCCTGCACCATCAGCCCCACTAGGTCATTCTTCTCAGCATGCTCATATGCTTCACTGTCTCTCATCTTTAAACAGAACATGCAAACAAACCAAATCCCTCCTTTGACCCTACATCTTCTTCTAACTGTTGTCTCATTTCTCTTCTCCCTTTTCTAGCAAAATTCTCAACAAAGTCACTCATGGTCTCTGGATCCACTTCCTTACCTACTGTGATGGGGTTTTGGTCCCCATAACTCTTTTTAAATATTCTTGTCTACATCCCAAAGAATTGCCACGTTGTCAAATCCAATTGCCCTCTCCAAGCCCTCTTCTTACCAACCCCTTCAGAATCTCTCTGCACAGCTGATCACCTGCTTTATTGAAACCTCTTGCTTCTTTTCATTTGTATTCATCTGGTTTTCCTCATGCCTCTCTGGAAGTTTCTTCTGTCTTCTCTGCTGGAGTCTCCTCTTCAGCTTAACCTCGAATATGTTGAAGGACTCCCAGGACATAGCTCTAGGCCAGCCTCTCTACTTACATTGTCTCTCCAGTGAAATAGTCTGGTCCTAAGGCTTGAGATGTCATCAATATGTCAGGGACTCCCAGACTCTCCTTTTCATCCCTGGCCTCTCTCCAGGGCTCCAGACTCAGATATCCAACTCAGTATCTCCATTAGGTTCTTTAACTGGTGTCTCAAATATGAATTCATTCTCTCCTACCTTCTAACCTGTTCCTCCTCCAGTCCTTTCAGTCTCAGGTAACAGAATCGACTACCCACCCAGGGACCCAATACTTGATTTTTCCTTTCTAATCCATCAGTGGGTCTGGTGGCTCTGTCTTCAACGCATATTTCAAATCCACCTGCCTCACCCATCTCCATTGCTGTCACACTGATCTCAACCACCGCCATCACTTCCTTGGATGACCACAATTGTCTCTGCATGTCCTTCTGCTTCTACTTTTCCCTCCACAGTCCATTCCCACACAGCAGCCAGAGAAGTGTTTTTAAAATATAAATCAGATCATGTCATTTCTGTGCTTGAAAGCATCCAGATATTTCCTTTCCAAAAGCACTTAAAATGCAATGTGCAGCTTTCCCCCAATTCACAGTACTCTAGTTGACTTAGACCCTATGAAACTCCATTTCACCTTGTACCATTTGCTGCCCCCTCCCTGTATCCCAGCCATTCTGACTGTCTTTTTGCTCCTCCAATATGCCTTCCACTTCTGGGTGCTTGCATATTCTTTCCCCTTTGCATAAAGTTGGGCCCTTCTCATTTGTCAGATCTTAGTTTAGATGTCACGGCCAGCTCCTTGGAGCAAACTTCCATGATGACTCTTTCAAAGCAAGTGCCTCCTCTCATCACCATGCCTGGTTCATTCCCATTAAAGCTCTTACCGTAATTATAGGCTTATTTTCTCATTTATTCTTGTCCATCCCCCGCAAGAATGTGAGCCCCATAACAGCGTGGACTTGCTTGGTCTTGTTCATCCCTGCATCGCTGCTGCCTAGAACAGTGTCTGTCCACACTAGGCATTCAATAAACATTTGTTGAATGGATCCATCAGTTTTTAGATTACTCAAGCCATTTGTTTTTCCTTGATTGCTTGACAATCTACTTGTTGGCAAAGTATCCCTCTATTAGAGGAAATAACATGCTTCATTTTCACCTTAAACGTGTTCAAAGAGGACATAGGATTGTAACAGGTTAGAGGGAGATCTTCGCTTTTAAGTCTGAGCTTTTAAGTAGTATATCCCTTAATGATGGCAAATAATTAAAGATTAAGTTATGAGACCAATCAGATTTCCACTAGCAAACATCACCAAATATTTTCTATTTTTCATCCCTTTTGTGAATTTTGTTTTATCTGACTATAAACATAGTCATAACTATGAAAGCTGTTGCTTAAATATAATTTTCAATTGTTGGCATTCTAGAAATGCTACAAAATTCACATTTGTGATTATTTCAAATTCATTAATCTCAAGACTATGTGATGCTAACTCTTATTCTCAAGAATTATAAAGTAAAGATGATGATATGGAATGTATTGCTACAATGCCTTGGGATATGAAATTGTATCTATAAAACACTGATGTAATGCTATGAGCTCATATTATAAATAGATACTAAATCATCTGTGCTTTGTGGAACATTGTATCTTTATAATATCTTTTGTATATAATTCTAAAGAAAAAATAAAACAAAGTTGCAACTAACAGGTGCGTTGCTTCAAACATACAACTCTTGGCATTCCAACATTCTGACTCCAGGAAATGCCTGCAAAAGCTGGTAGTCAGCTTAAGATAGCACATTTAGTAACAAAGTAATTTTAGAAATCAATTTCAGAGGAGAAATAGAAGACAACATTTTCTGTAATATGCCATCTTGCTTCAGTATGAAGTGTTGACATTGTTTTATTTTTTAAAGTGAAAGCAAAGGATGGAAAATAAGTATGTTGTGAAAATCCAACAAAAAATACATTGAAAAATTTTAAGATAAATTTTAAGATAGCATGTTTAACACTCTAGAAAATAGAAAAGAATAAAGTACCTCTAAAACGTCTTGGGGGAAAAAAGGTAAATGTAAAACTTTGCTGATCAAGATAAAGATCCAATGTAAACTACTCTTTTATTGGAAGAAAAAAGAAAAAGAGAAAAGAAAGGGCTAAAGAAAGACAGGGTTTGATTAAGCGGTGCCACGCCTGAGCTAGTTTAAGTGGTTGAACTCAATCTCCTGAGCTGTGCAATCAGAAAAATCATAGTCTTTGTTAACCATTTTTCTCTGTGTTTCCATATTTTGCAGGAGTCTTCAGCCATGAAAAGTGTGAAAGCATGGTCAGGATTACAGGTACAGCTGGAGCTCAGCGAGGAGCTAAGGTCAGAGTGGACTGGAGACGTTGGGGACTATTTTCTGGGAGGGACTGGTCTGCAGCTAAATCCTATTGGATGCACACTGATTTTGATAGAGAGAGAAAGAAGTGGGTGGTGAGGCAAGATGGGAAGATAGAGACACGTACAAAACAAAAAGCAGTTAGAAAAACTAAGTTAGACTTTCCTACCTCCAGGAAAAAGGGTTTAAAAGGGCACTCCGAAGGAAACAGGCAACATTTAATATAGTCATAGAAGTGGAATGGGATGAAACTGTGGTGGGTTTTGAGTTACAGCTAGTACGGACAGGCAGTAAGAAGCTACTGGAAACGTCAAGCAAGGGTGGTATCAAGGGGGTGGTGTTTCAGGAAGGGAAACGTTTGTCTGTGTCAGGCTAGTTGCAAGGACATAAGCTTGGAGTCATTCCTTGATACCGTTTCTGCAACTGGGATGTGAAGTGTAGTAAACTGGAGATCTGCATTCTGATGGTAATAATTTTAATAGAGATAAAGGAGTAATTCCAAGAGGCAGTATATGGTATTTTACTTAATTCTCATAATAGCCCCCTCCAAATAGGTATTATTATTCCAATTTAGAGGTAACTGAGTCTCAGTGATTTATTAAATAAGTTACTCGAGGTTAAACAGTGGAAGCGAGGTTCAGAACCGGCAGATTCAATGAGTGGTGGATGAGGATGAACTGAAATGTTTTTATTAGCATGTTTTATAAAACTGATTTTTATTTTTTATTTTCCTTATTTCTCCTAGGCCTGGGAGCCTAAAATTGGTTTCTGTACGTATGTATATCAAAGACAAGTGCTGGGTAGGTAATGCCAAAAGTGAAAAAGGATGGCCAGGTATTTTTTAGTTTGAAACTAAGTATTTGGTTTGACATAAATCAAAGATGAGTATCTGATAATAAACAACAGTCTAATAAAGACTGATAATAGGCGATTACCATCTGGTTAAGGCAAGCACCCTTCACTAAGTTTGCTCCAAGTGTGTCCCTCTGGGTAATGGTGACTCTGGGCTGAGAGTAATCGCAACCAGAGGTCTCAAGAGCACCTACTCTGAGCAATATTGCAGTGCTGAGGGGAACCCGGGCAGCCCACCTGGCTAATTCAGAAGCAGCACAGCATCAACTTGCAACGCCAGGGTGACAGGGCAAAGCTGAGCTGAGAGTTGAAAACACAGCTCAAGTTTTAGAAATCCAGATTTTTAAAACTGGGAAGCCCTCTTTCTAAAGAAAAACAGAAGCTCGCAGTTTTGTTTCATTAGCCACCGGTGCCTTGGAGCCATGAACTTTCCCCCACTTCGGAAACGTCTCTGGAAAATTCATTTCATGCTTGTCTACTCCAGTAAAATCCTTGACTGAACTGTTACAAAACAGGAGGCTTGGCCCTGGGAATGTGAGAAATCACCCGATACGGTGGAGCCAGTTGGCATCCTCGGGAGCCCTGGGCTTCTGACCTTGGGTTTACCTGTCATCTTGGACCATGACCTTCTCCCAGCAGAGGTGACTTTCTGATTGTTCCCGTGCCACGGGACAGGGAAGTGGACAGAGCACATGTATCACATTCTTTGACACCCTAGAAAATATCCCCTAGCCGAGGGAGGGCTGTCGGTGCCCTGGCTTCAAGGCTCTGCATTCACCAGCATCTGAGCGGCAGTCTTGGAGACTTACTTGGTAACTATCAAATCTCTCTGAAGGCCTCACCTTGTGTTTTTTCTCGTATAAAGACGAGTCTTCATCCATTACCTTATTGCTGTGAATGCTGCTCTTAAAAGAATGTAGTGAACATCCCTGTCTCCTCTGGTGTAGATTTTTACCCAACAATCTTTGAATAGATTCTTGGGCAGCCACCTGCTGATTTCCACCACACTCGTTTCAGAACTCAACTCCTCAAGTTCTCACCCTCGCACTCTCAGAAAATGATTGAATTTCTACTTCCCTCAAGAAAAAGTGTGGATTCTCAATAAGAATGGATTGAGCATCTGCTAAGAAGCAGGAATTGTGCTAAGTTCTCAGAATACGGAGAAAAGTAAACGTCATCTCTGCCCTGGATGGGCTTATGGCTTGGAGAGGGAATAGGCATGAAGACACATACTGGTGTCAAACTTTGTAGGTGAATTTAATGGATAGAAATACAGGGGGCGGGGCCGGGCGCGGTGGCTCAAGCCTGTAATCCCAGCACTTTGGGAGGCCGAGGCGGGTGGATCACGAGGTCATGAGATCGAGACTATCCTGGCTAACATGGTGAAACCCCGTCTCTACTAAAAATACAAAAAAACTAGCCGGGCGTGGTGGCGGGCGCCTGTAGTCTCAGCTACTTGGGAGGCTGAGGCGGGAGAATGGCGTGAACCCGGGAGGCGGAGCTTGCAGTGAGCCGAGATCAGGCCACTGCACTCCAGCCTGGGAGACACAGCGAGACTCCGTCTCAAAAAAAAAAAAAAAAAAAGAAAGAAATACAGGGGGCGGGGTAGAGGAGGGGTCGCCATTTCCACTTAGGAGGGGAGGACAACCTTCCTAAGGACTACTTGGGATGAACATCCTAAATTCCCTTCCCTCTGCTCCCTAAATAATCCATAGCTGTATGTTTTCCTAACATCTTTCTCCCTGTCTTAGAAGAGGTGTCTACAGTTTCCTAAGGTTAACCCTTTACGTATCTCTTAAAGATAAACTTCATCTTCTAATGTAAAAGCGGGGCAAAAATTACAAAAGTATTATCAACAACAACACAGAAAAAGTTAAGAAAGAAAAATATCTACCATTACCCAACTGACTTTTTAATAGCCCTGCCATGGTTCCTTTTTGTCTGTTTTAATCTGTATTTTCCTCTATGGTTTTAAAAAGCTGTAACCAGAACCGCCTGTGTTCATTGCTCATCCTCTATGCCCTCCTTTGGGACCTGACCTGACCTCCTGACCTTGTGATCCGCCCGCCTCGGCCTCCCAAACAGTGCCGGGAGTACAGGCGTGAGCCACCGCACCCGGCCAATTCCTTCATTTATTAAATCTTTTCTGCTAATTAAAATGGAGTAGCAACACAAGTATCCACTGATGGGAGAACGGATAAGGAAAATGTGGTCTGTACATACAATGGAATGTTATTCAGCCTTAATAAGGAAGAGAATTCTGACCCATGCTACAACATGCACGCACCTTGAGGACATCTCAACCTGTTTAAATCAAAGGATTTAATCTGCACTGCAGTACACAGCTTATTTGTGATCATTAAGTGAAGTCGTGAAGAGGGGAACAAACGTGTACTCAGAGACGCAGCCAATGTCATCCCTCTGTGAGACGTGCTTACTGGCTTGTGTGTTAAAGAGTGACTGGACCCCTATTCCTATAGGCTGAGGTTTCTCTAAACTCCAGTTCTGCCTTCCCAATCAACAGAGGCTAAAGATACTAAGCAACATTTTTCGTTTTGTTCCTCTCTGTACATAGTCTTTCAGGCACCCAGGTTTTGCAACTTCACTACCTCTTCTTTGCTATTGTTACGAATAAATATCAGGGAGGTGGTAAGGGGACCAAAGGGCATACTGAAAAGGGGATGAGAGAGGAGAGAGGATGACAGATCCAAAGCTCGGGGTGGGGAAAGAGCTTACCTGAATGATTTAAGACCCAGAAAAAGATGAAGACAGATGCCCTGGGTGAATGTATCAGAGACTAGAGGCTGGTGGATCACCTCCGGAAAACCTGTGCCTCAGGCCTGAATGGAGCAGAATTCCTAAAGTCAGCCAAAGGAAGACCAGTCTGATGGTTCACAGAGGTGACCCAAGGAGGCAGCCGGCACAGAGGCCGGGTAGGAAGTGCCGCAATACTGGCTGGCCCCTGGCAGTGCAGGAGAATCATCTGGAGCTTTGGGAGACTGCCAAGGCCTGGAGAAACACATATCTGTTATGAAGTTCAGAAACAGGCAGAAGTAAATAATGTATGTTTTAGATATACATACATTTGCATATAGGTATAATAAAAGCATTTTCAAAACAAAGACGTAAAAATTCAGGGTCATGTTTACCTCTGGTGTAGGTAAATGAATGCATTAGTTGAGGATCACATGGATAATGAACTAATTATGATGTCCTGGCTCTTAAAGCAGGTGGCAGGTTCACGGGTATTTGTTACATTATTAAAATCGGACTATATGAAAGATGTGTCCATGCAGTGGTGATGCCTGTGCCATGAATCAAGATTCGAACTTTTCCAGTTTTAAGCACCTGAGATCTGATTTAGAAATTTACTAATGCTACTATTAAAAAAATTAGGACGGCTACTATTAGGCCATCCTAATTTGGATGGCTACTATTAAAAACATTAGAAAATAAGTGTTGGTGAGGATGTAGAGAAGACAGAACCCTCATGCACTCTTGGCGGGAATGTACAATGGTGCATGCAGCAGTGTGGAAAATAGCGTGTGATTCCTCAAAAAATTAAACGTTGAATTACCACATGCTCTAGCACTACCATTTCTGGATATATATCTAAAATAATCACCACGCGCAGTGGCTCATGCCTGTAATCCCAGCATTTGGGGAGGCTGAGGCAGGTGAATCACTTGAGGTCAGGAGTTTGAGACCAGCCTGGCCAACATGGTGAAACCCCATCTCTACTAATAATACAAAAATTAGTCAGGCATGGTGGTGGGTACCTGTAATCCCAACTACTTGGGAGGCTGAGGCAGAAGAATTGCTTGAACCCAGGAGGCCAAGGTTGCAGTGAGCTGAGACTGCAGCACTGCACTCCAGCCTGGGCAACAGGGTGAGACTCTGTCTCAAAAAAAAAAAAAAAAGTAAATAAAATAAAATAATTGAAAATGGGGTCTTTTCAAGATGAGAGAGTAAGACTTCCTTTATTCAGGGTTAGCCTGGTCCCCAGCACAGGGAGTCACCTTCTCGACGAGTTCAATTGTCTCTGGGGTTTCTGTCCATGTCCCGGAAAAGCTGTGCTCTCTAAAGACCAAAGAAGATGATGGTTGAAGTGATCTGCTTTTTGTTTGCCTCTTGGGGAAATCACATGAGTCCATGGGAAGAGAGTTGGGATATTCCTTCCTGTGGTTCTTTGGTTGTAACATTAAAATTTCCCCCCTCCCAGTCAGGTCTATGTGTCAGGAGCTTTCCAGTTCTACCAAGGCCAAGAACAAATGGACAGACAAGACGAATGAATTGAAATGAAATGTTCTCTATGCCATTGCATTGGGACCCAGAGGTTGAGTCCGCTGAATAAATCTAAAAGATGGCATGGGCAGGGTGCAGTGACACTCTGTGTTTAAAAAAGACAAAAACAAAAAATAGTATGATGTTTGTAAGTAAAGAAAAACTCTCAGTACTCACAGTGAATTTTTTATGGTTCAAATGAAAAATATTGGCGGGGCGCAGTGGCTCATGCTTGTAATCCCAGCTCTTTAGGAGGCCAAGGAGGGCAGATCATGAGATCAGGAGTTCAAGACCAGCCTGTCCAATATGGTGAAACCCCATTTCAACTAATAATACAAAAATTAGCCAGGTGTGGTGGTGTGTGCCTGTAATCTCAGCTACTCAGGAGGCTGAGGCAGGAGAATCACTCAAACCTGGGAGACGGAGGTTGCAGTGAGCCAAGATTGTGCCACTGTACTCCAGCCTGGGCAACAGAGCGAGACTCCATCTCAAATAATAATAATAATAAATAAAAATTAAAAAAGAAAAAAAGAAAAAGAAAAATATTATAACAGCTTAGAGTTAGTCTCAGAAAATAAAGAAGGTTCTCATTTGAGAAGCAAACGTTCACTATTACTGGAGTGAATTGGAAATCAGAGTTAATTAAACTGTCTTCTTGGAGGCTTCAATCTATTAAATAACATTTAAACATAATTTCTAGGCTGTGTGCGGTGGCTCATGCCTGTAATCCTAGCACTTTGGGAAGGTGAGGTGGGTGGATCACCTGAGGCCAGGAGTTTGAGACCAGCCTGGCCACCATGGTGAAACCCTGTCTCTACTAAAAATACAAAAATTAGCCGGGTGTGGCAGTGGGCGCCTATAATCCCAGCCACTCGGAAGGCTGAGGCAGGAGAATCGCTTGAACCCCGGTGGGTGGAGGTTGCAGTGAGTCGAGATGATGCCATTTCATGAAACTCCAGCCTGGATGAAAGAGTGAAATTCTATCTCAAAAAATAAAAATAAAAAGTAAACATCATTTGTAGGAATTTTTAAATCCCCAAATTCTTTCCTGTGACACCCAAGCCACCTACCAACCTGTTCCTTAGGGTTTTTAAGCAATAAAGTCTTTTTTTGTTTCATAAGTTGGGTGACCCCAGTGCTCCCCATTTCTCCCTCACACACGTGCTCTTTGCGGAAACATGCGTATGTCCTACATCCATACCCACATGGCTGGCCTGTCCATGCCCTGGGTCTAAAAGAAACCCTGGCATTTAAGGTTGTTTTCTTTTTCCTTTGAATCATTATCTTAATGTTGAATCCAAAGCCCGAACAAACATGATGCCAGGGCGAGGCACAGCAGGCCCATTTGAAGGGATTAGATTTCTTTAAATTACAAAAACAGTAAAAGCAGGAGGCCTTTAAAGTCAACATTTAATAATTTGAGTCATGCTCATGTTTTTGCTTCTTGGCTTAAAAAAACAATATTGCCAGAGTTGACTCCAAACCTCCTTAGCAATGCCTGTGACAGTTGAGAGAGGTGTGCAAACACCAAGTAGCATCTAATGAAGGGCCCCCTGCCCTTTGGATCTTGGCCAAGGCTGGAAGTTCTGAGACTCTTGAGAATAATGTTTATTCTCTTTGCTCACAGGAAAACAAAGAATAGTGTATTAAATTATATTTTTATTTAATAGTTTTTAAAAGGTTGTCTTAGTCCATTTGCATTGCTATAGTGGAATGCCTGAGGCTGGGTAATTCATAAAGGAAACAGATTTATTTGGCTGATGGTTCTGCAGGCTATGCGGGAAGCATGGCGCCAGCATCTGCTCAGCTTCTGGTGAAGTCCTCAGGAAGTTTCTACTCATGGTGGAAGGTGAAGCGGGAGCAAATAAGTCACATGACAAGAGAGGAGGAGGCCAAAGAGAGGGGAAGGAGGCAGCAGACTTCTCTTAACAGCCAGATCTTGCAGGAGCCAAGAGTAAGAACTCACTCCATCTTGTGAGAATGGCACCAACCCATCCCAAGGAATCCACCTCATGACCCAAACACCTCCCACCAGGCCCCACCTCCAGCACTGGGGATCACATGTCAACATGAGACTTGGAGGGGACAAACATTCAAGCTATATAAAAGATTCACTATTCTGAACAAAAAAAAAAAAATGAGGATAAGTGAACAGATCTGCCACCAACACTCTACCAGCAAAATTGTCTCTGAACTATTTAGTTCCAGGAGCAGCAACATCAGCATCACTCAGGAAGTTGTAAGAAATGCAGATTCTCAGGCCCCTGCCTGGACTTACTGAATCAGAAACTCCAGGGGTGGGACCCAGAAACAGGTGCTTTATCAAGCCCTCCAGGTGGTTCTGAGGCAAGCCCGAGGCTAAGGACTGTTGGTCTCACACAATTCACTATGTGAAAGACCCAAGGTGTCTGCGTATAAGCCAAGCATAAGGCACTGCTTCATTGCTTACTGATGAGACAGGTGAACCAATAGGATCTCAGAGAACCTGACCTATATTGCTAGCATTTTGTTTGTTTGTTTTTGTTTAATTGAGACAGTCTCGCTCTTGTTGCCCAGGCGGAGTGCCATGTCACGATCTTGGCTCACTGCAACCTCCGCCTCCCGGGTTCAAGCGATTCTCCTGTTTCAGCCTCCCAGGTAGCTGGGATTACAGGCATGCGCCACCATGCCCAACTAATTTTGTATTTTTAGTAGAGATAGGGTTTCATCATGTTGGTCAGACTGGTCTCGAACTCCTGACCTCAGGTGATCCACCCATCTCGGCCTCCCAAAGTGCTGGGATTACAAGTGTGAGCCACCTCACCGGCCTACCATGTTTTTCATGCCAGAGGAAAGAGAATCACGTGGAGGTGAATACACTGTTTCATTTTGTTGTTTTCAACCAAGGCCCATTGGTGTAAAATATATAAAATCAACTGAGTGTCACAAAAAGGTAAAAAACAAAGCCACTTAGATGATCTTTTTTTTCTTTGCAATAGGAAATGTAACATACTTAATTTTCTTTCTCTTTTTCAGTTAACTGTGAGAAACATAAGACAAAGCCAGGAAAGATAACTCAGTTTTCTATCATGGTTAATTAAAAGAGAGACAACAGATTTTACAAAGGTGCTGATTTTCTTGAAGGGCAAAGACTTTCATTCTATCTCTTTAGTATCCAGCCCACTCTTTAGTTTGAAATAGTTGTCCAATAAATATTCACTGAAATTATGGCAAAATGTAAATAAGAGCAAGGAAACAAGTAAAAAGAAAAAACATAGAAAAACAGCCCAGAGAGAAATATAAACATGAGATAAAGAAAAAAAAATGATAGAAACGTATACAGAGAGAAAGAAGACAACAAGGGGAAAATAAAGAAAAAAATGACAGAGGTAAAAAGCAAAGAGATGACACCTTGAGATGCAAAGGACTAAACTGATTTATAAATTATAGGGGCAAGGCTCATGATCTTCCAGTTCAATAATCTAGCAATGCAGTATTTCCCTTTAAAAAAATTATTTATGAAAACTCTTGTCCCAAAATGCTGGCCAATGTCAAAGCCCAAGAAGTAGATTCTTAGGGGCTCTCCCTACTGGGAGGAGCACGTTTTGTCAAATGGAGATACTGGATCTGCAATGAGTTGCTGTCCCAGGGTGATCAAACCAAGGAGGGTGACTAGCTATGAGAAATGGGGCAGATTCTTGTATGAAGAGAAGAGAGGAAGGGAGATTTTGGTTCTTTTAAAGTATTCCACTTTGCGGAGAATATTTCTCAGAGTTTCAACTGCAGCTGTTTCACAGATCTGTAAGCATGGGAAACATGGCTCAGTGGACCAAAGTCTGTGAATTCTCACCTTGAACCGCAATTCACTGCTAACCTCTCAGCCAGTCAGTATCCTATCTCATGCTTAGTTTTGTCTCTACAATGGGAATAGACTCTAATATTATAAGGTGCAGAATAACCAACAAAATTGGTCCTGAGAACTTAGAGATGCAAATAGTAATTACGTTTTAAAATTTGTGAATAGTGTTTTATAGCAGTAACCTAATAGTTCAAGAGTGATTGTAGGCAGAGTTGGCCTAAGGGAAAAATATGATCTGATGTAAATGTTGACAGGAGACATCCAGTCACTCCAAAGGAGGGATATGGTTGTTCAAGAAAAGATCATCAGAGCCAGGCGCGGTGGCTCACGCCTGTAATCCCAGCACTTTTGGGAGGCCGAGGGGGGTGGATCACTGGATCAAGAGGTAGAGACCATTCTGGCCAACATGGTGAAACCCCGTCTCTACTGAAAATACAAAAAAAAAATTAGCTGGGCATGGTGGTACGCTCCTGTAGTCCCAGCTACTTGGGAGGCTGAGGCAGGAGAATCACTTGAACCTGGGAGGCGGAGGTTGCAGTGAGCCAAGATCACGTTACTGCACTCCAGCCTGGTGACAGAGCAAGACTCCGTCTCAAAAAAACAAAAAAAAAAAAAAAAGAGAGAAGGAAAAGATATCAGAAAGCACAAACTACCATAATACACCACAAGAGCCATGTCTTAAAAGTTGTAGGACTTCATCCGTTTCCAGGTAAGGGAAGTTTTTCCAGTTAGCACTTTCCTTCAGTAAAGCACCAACCCTCCATGCAGCGTTACTGGAGGCTGGACATGCATTTTGCCAACTGGAAATCAACAAGAGAGTCCAATGAAGAAAAACAACCCACACTTCCATTCCGACCTTTCACACTCAATCAAATGTCCTTATCTCTCTGTAGGCTGGAACTTCCAATAATGTGGATAACAACATATTTCATCCGCAAACAGAAAATAGAATCCATCTTATAGACAGTTCCATAGCTTCTTAAGCTTTTTTGAACTTTACGATTCTTTTGATATTTAATGGAAATCAATCACTAAACATCATACAGAGGAAACAAATTGAAGAGTTAAACTTTTTGCTCAAAGAAAAACATTACAAAGAAAAGGTAACAGTGAGAAACAACATGGAAATATTTGTTGTCTACACATGTATGGAGATGCAAGTATATCCACATAGAGAAATATGCTATCCTTTAATCTCAGTGAAGAAACTTCTTTATCTTCCTTTTAAGAGTGGCAGATCTGAATTTCTGTGCATCTCACATTGGTCTCTTGGTGGCTTACTGTGTACATCTTCAAAGCAAAGAGTACAGGGGCACTGGGAAGACATTTTTCCTTGTGAAACATTATCCTAACAAGTGTGGCTATTATTGAATCAATTAAGCTTATAAGGATCATTTTTGAATCAACTTATCCAACTGTACAAATAATATCTAAGCTTCCATGTATTATTTTTTATCAAAAAAATGTACTTATACCATTTTCTATTGATCAAATTGTTACACTATTTTTAAAAAATAAAAAGAAGAGGCAAGACTTTGATTATGTGATGGCTAAAATGTAATGATGACCTTGGGTGAAGCCTGGGAGACAGCACTTCCCTTGCTGACTTATGACGAATATTCAAAGGCATGGAATTCTGGGGCGAAGGGAAAGAGAATGTAGGTTTAGCTCATTAATAGAGTCCCTGTCTTGTCATTTAAAGCTCTTTCTTCGCTTGAAGAAAATACAAGGTTGATTTTACTAGGACCTATTGTTAGGTTTCCAACATCACATGTCTCTTGCATTTGTGAACAGATTTTGGCAGAATGCAAAAGAGAGAGGAGGCAATCCAAATGTTAAGTTCCTCGTACACGAGGAAAATAAAGTGGTAAGTGTTCATATTTAATGGCAATAATTTTAAAAAGTGTTTATGCAACATATGCCTTTATGAAAACGTATTTCTGTTTTGTTTTTGTTTTTTTGAGGCAGTCTCCCTCTGTCTCCAGGCTGGAGTGCAATGGCACGATCTCAGCTCACTGCAACTTCCGATTCCCTGGTTCAGGCAATCCTCCTGCCTCAGCCTCCCAAGTAACTGGGATTACAGGCACGGGCCACCATGCACAGCTAATTTTTGTATTTTTAGTTTCACCGTGTTGGCCAGGATGGTCTCTATCTCCTGACCTTGTGATCTGCATGCCTTGACCTCCCAAAGTGCTGGGATTACAGGCGTGAGCCACCACACCCGGCCAACATATTTCTGGTTTTTGAGATCATATTCTTCTCTTGCCCCAAAAGACTGAAGAGAACTAACATTTATTGAGTACTTACTATAAGCTAAGCACTTTACAACATTATTTTCTTAATTTTCCACAACTGAGTTATGTGAATATTATTATTCTTATTTTCACATAAGGAAACTGAAGCCAAGAGAATAAAAACTTGGTCACTGTTATCAAACAGCCGCTGGCTGAGTTGGGATTCCAATTAGTTGTGTGCAATTTAAAAACCAGAGGACTTTCTATTTTATGTTGTTGCACCATTTTTAAACAATATTGATTTGGAGTTCTAAGATGTCTCCTCTCATTGTTGATTGTCAAAAAACCCGATCATGCACTTTCTCAGATACATCTATCCATATATATCCCCAGTGTCATGGTCAAGTGCGTGAACTCTGGAGTGAAACTACCTGCATTCAAACACCAGCCCCGACTGACTTCACACACTAGGCAAGGGACTTAACCACCCAGACTCATTTTCCCATTTGTAAAACAGTTATGATGATGATAGTGTACGTAGCTTAAAAATGAGGTCTAGAACATTTTAAACACTATGCAAGTGTTAGCCACAACTGTTCTATCAATAAGGGTGGAACTTTTGGGTAATATTCATTCAGTGTATCTTGGCTGGAACAGTCTGGGCAATGAAAATTTAGTGTTAAGGAGGCCAAGATTTAAATTTACATCAACTTTTAGACTGGTTCCCTTTCTTTCTGCTCTATGCCTACAGATTCTCTAACTCCACTCAGCTATATTAATGAGTATCATGGGTCTAAAGGGATCCCTGAATTAGAACAATCGTATGCTGTCTACAAAACACGTGACTTATTGAGGATCATAGAGTGGGTTAGTCATGCAATGGAATATGAGCCTTTTAGTGTTAGAATTAAATACACTGATTCTATGCCCCCATTCATAGCAGCATCATTCACAGTCTCCAAAAGGTGGAAGCACCCACATATCCATTGACAGGTAAATGGATAAACCACATATGGTATATTTATACAATGGAATATTGTTCTGCCTTTAAAAGAAGGGAAATTCTGACACATGCTACAACATGGATGTACCTTGAGAGCAAAATGCTCAGTGAAACAAGTCAGTCACAGAAGAACAAACACTGTATGATTCTGCTTACATGAGGTACCTAAAGTAGGCAAATTTGTAGAGACAGAAAGTTGAATGGCAGTTGCCAGGGGCTGTGGAGAGTGGGAAATGGGAATTGCTTAACGGGGATTGAGTTTCAGTTTTGCAAGATGAAAGAGTTCTGGAATTGGTTGCACAACACTGTAAACATACTTAACACGACTGCACTATACACTAAAAAAATGGTTAAGATGGTACATTTTATGTTACGTGTATTTCACCACAATTTAAAAATATTGTTTAAATACTGATTTCAGTCAAACCAACTATGGCGGTCACAGTGGCCACCAATTAGCGGGAGGGTATTCTGTTGTTAGTGGTCTATGAGACCTGATGAAATTATCAATGCTTTTCCCTATCAGCAGCCAATCTCAGTGATATGCTGCAGCTGTTGCCTGTACTCCCCAGTATGAGAAAGAGTCTGGGCCACCCACCTTTGGCCTTTGATTCTTTGCTAGAGGAGCCACACATAGGACCCTTGAATTAAGGAGGATGTGTGGAGAAAATGCGTGTATGCCTCCCTGAGAAGGTCACCCTGCTGAGCCACTTTACGTATGGGAGAATGAGCGGCAGTGTTAAAACCTTCCATGTAGGTCAATAGTGTCAAATCTCATGGTTGTCAAATGGAACGTTTCTGTTTCTGATGACATCTTTGGAGCTCTAGGAAATAGCCTAGGGTCTCTGTGTTTGAATCCATGTTTTTTCATGGCTTATGAATGTCAAGTCTACAGTTTGGAACCTGGGCAATTTCCTCAAGCAGAAAATGGTTGCACTCTCTCATTAATTAGGACCTATTTAGAGATCTATGATCAGTAGTTTCGATATGAGCCCTTTAGGTTAGAATTGCTGCCTATCAATTCTTTTAAAGTGTGTTTAAATTACACTAGTTTTTGTGAGTTGCAGATCTTTCATGTTTTCCAGGTGAGAGGGAGAAGGAGAGAGGACAAACATTTCATGTTTCAACACAAATGAGTCTCCTTCAAGTCCAGTGTATTAATTAACAACTGGTTAACCTTAAAAATTGTAGTATAGTACAAACAGGAATCTATTTATTTCCACTAATTAATTCATTTATTTAGACATTAGTATGAATTCTTTATTCTTCCCTCTCTGACTGCCTACACACTTCCACTCACACACACACACACACGTACAAGGAAATTTAATTTGTATTAAATTATCCATCATATATTACAAGGAAATTTAATTTGAAACAACCACAACTTACACCACTAAAAGAGTAGACACTTTATCTCTGATACCTTTGACACCTACTATTACAGGCTTATTTCAAGAACACAATTTTCAAATACATTGTAGTTGGCTCTACAAAAATCAAAATGCAAAATGACAGGTTTTTTTTTAAACCTCAAATGTCTCATGATTCAAACCCTCTTGAACAGTGTAGGCCACTCTGAAGATCAAGTGCCACCTGTTACGGGAAAGGGTACAAAAGACCTTTGACCTGTCTGCTGCTGGGGAGTTTTGGCCACATCTGGGATTTCCATCAGCACTCACCTTCTTCAGCCCATGAAGAGGCCATGGCAGGTGTTGGTTAAAGAGGGGAAGTTGCTTTCAAAAGACTGAGATGAAAGAACTACTGGAATCAAATAGCTTACTGTAAAGAATGATTTTCTTTTGCACAGTCCTAAGAAATGACCTGTCCTTGGCCTTCCAAGATCTTGCTTCCAGAATATTAACCTGTCAGGACTGGAAAGAAGCAAAAGCAGGTGAGACCATCCGAGGCGATCAGAGGGTCTTGATGGCAAAAACAAAGTGACTGTGTCCCTTTCCCAGACCCCAGACTCCCAGCTATGGTGGGACTAAGAATGCTGAATGCTGGTTCTCAGGCCAGTGAACCTAAGAAACTGAAGAGCGCGAAAAGTGCTCTTGGCAGGAACTATTTTAGTAGTGCTCAAAATACTTTTAATGAGAAGGGGAAGCAGGAACTTCAAATAAAGTTTCTCTTTTGCATTCCACCAAGAACAGATGTTTGCTTTATTCAAAGAAAAGTTTCATGGGGGTGATTTCATGCATAGCTAAGAGCAGTAGTAGGGTTTTTTAGCTGTTAGAGCTGGGGTTGATTTACATAATCAGGGTATTACCACTCCTGTGGCTTTCTACCTATATGCTATTAAACATATGTGTGTGTGTGTGTGTGTGTATATGTGTGTTCATAACGCTGGAATCAAGTAAAAGATCCACCATTATTTCCTCATCATTCTTGGGAATATTTACAGTATCAGGGCTGCTCTCTTATCCTGCAGTTGTAATAAAAGCAGCACTTTGTACAAAACATCTCATTTAATTATTATGACAATCCTATGAGATAGGAATTACTGTCCCCACTACATAGATGGGAAGACCGATGCTTAAAGAGGTTGAATACACATGCTGAGGTAGCATAAACAGGAGGTGGCAGAGTTGGGATCTGAGCTGAGAAAGTCCAGGGCTCTCAATTACACTCCCACAAGATAAAGAGCATACATTGTACAGGCTGCACGAAGTCATGAAGAAATCTTGGGTAACCATCTGCAAGCCCATTTACTGATTTTCCTCCCTTTAACAGGACTGACCCACAAGCCCACACAGTGTGACATCCGCTGTTCGCTACCACTTCACCCTGCGTCTCTCTACTTATGCTGATTTCCGTCCTTTCCAAGATTAGCATTTGGCCTGCCTTCTCTCTATGGCCTTACTGGCCAACCCTGTCAGCAGTGTGCCCTGAATAAAAGAATCAGGCATAAAGTCCTTGTCCATCTTTCCTAGTAGAAAGGGGATTCCTCCATGGACTTATGGAGCTGCCCAGTTTATGTAACCATAGCTGACTGCCTAGTCTCTTCTTTCACCGGAGCTCCATGATACCATATCCTGTTGAAAATGACACAAGAAGGAAGAAAAAGTCCCTTTAGCTGGTAGTCATCAACGTTTCCTTTCCACCCCCTCCAGTATGTCTTCATTCTTTCTCTTTCAGCTCTTCAATCTACTGGATTTTTAAAGAGGCTGTGCTGTGTTGCTATGTTCCAGATAGGTAGGTAGGTAGGTAGGTAGACAGATTAGATAGATGGATGGATAGATGAATAGATTAGATAGATAAATAGTAGATACATAGATGAATTGATTAAGTAGATGAATAGATAGGTAGGTGGATAGATGAATATATTAGATACATGATAGATAAGATAGATAGATAAATAGATTACATAAATAGACAAATGGAAGATAGATGAATGCATTACATGGATGGATGGATGGATGGATGGATAGATGTAGATAATAGATGGATGGATAGGTGAGCAGATAGATAAATAGATAGATGCGTATTCTTGGCTTGGGTTACCCCAGAAGCAACCTGAAATAAGAATTCACATGCAAGTAGGAAACACTGGTAGGGGAATAGAGAAGTGAGAAATAGGCAAGGGAAGAAAACACAACCAAAGGAGAATAATCAAGAAAGTTACCATTGAGGGCAAATGAAGCTTCATTCCATTGGGGGATTCTGAGAGACAGTGTAGAGCTTGCTACTCAAAGTGGATCATCATCATCATCATCATCATCATCATCATCATCATCATCTGAAGCTCTACCACAAATCCACTAAATCAGGATGTGAATTTTTAACAGGATCCCCAAGTGATAAACTTTGCAAAGTACCAAAGTAGAATATCCCTCAAAGTTAATCAGATGAAGGGGTGAGAAAACTGTGTCATTACTAGCTTCCCCCTTGATACTGCATGTGAGCTGTTTCTGAAGTTAATTCCCCTAAACTCCTGGCTTAGCCTTTGTATGAGCAGGGCATTCATGCCCCAGTGGTCAGAAAGAAAGTCCCCAGACTGAAAATCAAAGGTATTAGCATAGTAGAAAGCAGCCCTCAACATGTGCAGCTATTATGAGTTCAGCTGTTAAATAGTTAGATCTAAATATGATATTAAAACTGAGGTTAAATTATAATAATAATAACAGCCACAACTCTAATGCTGATTCAATGTTAAAGATACATTAAATAGATTGAAATAAGCAGGATTTCATTTAGGCATTTATTCTCAATAAAGCAGTTGATTTACCTAGTAGAAAAATAACCATTATCACAATTAACTTTAGGAGAATTCAAGTAAGATTAACATTATTTCTTACTCAGTAGTTATTTCAGGCCCTCTCAAGCAGGCCATGAGTGAGATCATGAAATATGTTCCCATATTTCATTGACTTATTCTAATTCCTAATATTAACCCCCAGGAGGGGTGGGGAGGCACATGACTGAGGTTTTGCATTGCAAAGACAAACTGTGTACTACATTTATTAAAGAGTACGTTCAAGATCTGAAACTATAGTGGGAAAAAAAAAAGACTTGACTCCTATTATAATGCTAAACACTGGTAAAGACATTTGGAGAATATCCAGAAAAATCAGTGACTTCTCCCAGACACAATATGCGCAATAAGGTAACTACAGAGGAAAAGCAGTTTCCACAAAGATGTTAGCTCTGTTACCTGATACTTGTATTTTAAAGGAGTATCAGAGTACTTTATAGCACACAAAGAAAAAATCTATTCCTTCAAAAAAATTTAAGATGCATTCAAAAATTTCTAAATCAACTTGGAAAAAAATTAAAATAGGAACTTCTTAGAAACATTGAACTTAAAAAAAGTTCCCAAGAAGATTTTCATGTTAAATAATAGGACTATAGAAAAGTGTAAATCCATCATTTTTAGGCATGACAGGATATATTAATTGATGAGCACGAATTATACCTTCACACTTGAACTTCATGAAATATAATTGAAAAGAAAACTGAGCTCTATATCCTTTCATAAATTTTTTGCTTGAAAACACCAAATAAATTCTAAAATATTCTAAATATTATAGTATAAAATTATTGCTCATTTATTAACCAAATACCAAAATCAAAAAACTTTTGCTCAGAAAATGAAAAGTTAATGCATACAGTATATTCTTAACATACCTAATTAATAAAATCCTACTGAATATAGTCTTTTTTATATATATACTTTAAGTTCTAGGGTACATGTGCACGATGTGCAGGTTTCTTACATAGGTATACATGTGCCATGTTGGTTTGCTGCACCCAGTAACTCATCATTTACATTAGGTATTTCTCCTAATGCTATCCCTCCTCTTACACCCCACCCCACGACAGGCCCCCAGGTGTGATGTTCCCCTCCCTGTGTCCAAGTGTTCTCATTGTTCAATTCCCACCTATGAGTGAGAACATGTGGTGTTTGGTTTTCTGTCCTTGTGATAGTTTGCTCAGAATGATGATTTCCAGCTGCATCCATGTCCTTGCAAAGGACATGAACTCATCCTTTTTTATTGCTGCATAGTATTCCATGGTGTATATGTGCCACATTTTCTTAGTCCAATCTATCAGTGATGGACATTTGGGTTAGTTCCAAGTTTTTGCTATTGTGAATAGTGCTGCAATAAACATATGTGTGCATGTGTCTTTATAGCAGCATGATTTATAATCCTTTGGGTATATACCCAGTAATGGGATTGCTGGGTCAAATGGTATTTCTAGTTCTAGATCCTTGAGGAATTGCCATGCTGTCTTCCACAATGGTTGAACTAGTTTACACTCCCACCAACAGTGTAAAAGCTTTCCTATTTTTCTACATCCTCTCCAGCATCTGTTGTTTCCTGACTTTTTAATGATTGCCATTCTAACTGGTGTGAGCTGGTATCTCATTGTGGTTTTGATTTGCATTTCTCTGATGACCAGTGATGTTGAGCATTTTTTCATGTATCTGCTGGCTGCATAAATGTCTTCTTTTGAGAAGTGTCTGTTTATATCCTTTGCCCACTTTTTGATGGGGTCATTTGTTTATTTCTTGTAAATTTGTTTAAGTTCTTTGTAGATTCTGGATATTAGCCCTTTGTCAGATGGGTAGATTGCAAAAATTTTCTCCCATTCTGTTGGTTGCCTGTTCACTCTGATGGTAATTTCTTTTGCTGTGCAGAAGCTCTTTAGTTTAATTAGATCCCATTTGTCTATTTGGACTTTTGTTGCCATTGCTTTTGGGGTTTTAGTCATGAAGTCCTTGCCCATGCCTATGTCCTGAATGGTATTGCCTAGGTTTCTTCTAGGGTTTTTATGGTTTTAGGTCTAACATTTAAGTCTTTAATCCATCTTGAATTAATTTTTGTATAAGGTGTAAAGAAGGGATCCAGTTTCAGCTTTCTACCTATGGCTAACCAGTTTTCCCAGCACCATTTTTTAAATAGGGAATCCTTTCCCCATTGCTTGTTTTCTTCAGGTTTGTTGAAGATCAGGTGGTTGTAGATGTGTGGTGTTATTTCTGAGGCCTCTGTTCTGTTCCGTTGGTTTATATCTCTGTTTCAGTACCAGTACCATGCTGTTTTGGTTACTGTAGCCTTGTAGTATAGTTTGAAGTCAGGTAGCGTGATGCTTCCAGCTTTGTCCTTTTTGCTTAGGATTGTCTTGGCAATGTGGGCTCCTTTTTGGTTCCATATGAACTTTAAAGTGTTTTTTTCCAATTCTGTGAAGAAAGTCATTGGCAGCTTGATGGGGATGGCATTGAATCTATAAATTACCTTGGGCAGTATGACCATTTTCATGATATTGATTCTTCCTATCCATGAGCTTGGAATGTTCTTCCATTTGTTTGTGTCCTCCTTTATTTTGTTGAGCAGTGGTTTGCAGTTCTCCTTGAAGAGGTCCTTCACATCCTTTGTAAGTTGGATTCCTAGGTATTTTATTCTCTCTGTAGCAATTGTGAATGGGAGTTTACTCATGATTTGGTGCTCTGTCTGTTATTGGTGTATAGGAATGCTTGTGATTTTTGCACATTGATTTTGTATCCTGAGACTTTGCTGAAGTTGCTTATCGGCTTAAGGAGATTTTGGGCTGAGGTGATGGGGTTTTCTAAATATGCAATCATCTCATCTGCACACAGGGACAATTTGACTTCCTCTTTTCCTAAAGAAATACCCTTTATTTCTTTCTCTTGCCTGATTGCCCTGGCCAGAACTTCCAACACTATGTAGAATAGGAGTGGTGAGAGAGGGCATCCTTGTCTTGTGCCAGTTTTCAAAGGGAATGCTTCCAGTTTTTGTCCATTCAGTATGATATTGACTGTGGGTTTGTCATAAATAGCTGTTATTGTTTTGAGATATATTCCATCAATACCTAGTTTATTGAGAGTTTTTAGCATGAAGGGCTGTTGAATTTTGCCAAAGGCCTTTTCTGAATCTATTGAGATAATCATGTGGTTTTTATCATTGGTTCTGTTTATGAGATGGATTATGTTTATTGATTTGCATATGTTGAACCAGCCTTGCATCCCAGGGATGAAGCCAACTTGATTGTGGTTGATAAACTTTTTGATGTGCTGCTGGATTCAGTTTGTCAGTATTTTATTGAAGATTTTCACATTGATACTTATCAGGTATGTTGGTCTAAAATTTTCTTTTTTTGTTGTGTCTCTGCCAGGCTTTGGTATCAGGATGATGCTGGCCTCATAAAATGAGTTAGGGAGGATTCTCTCTTTTCCTATTGAATGGATTAGTTTCAGAAGGAACGGTACTAGCTCCTCTTTGTACCTCTGGTAGAACTCGGCTGTGAATCCGTCTGGTCCTGGACTATTTTTGGTTGGTAGGCTATTAATTATTGCCTTGATTTCAGAGCCTGTTATTGGTCTATTCAGAGATTCAACTTCTTCCTGGTTTAGTCTTGGGAGGGTGTATGTGTCCAGGAATTTATCCATTTCTTCTAGATTTTCTAGTTTATTTGCATAGAGGCGTTTATAGTATTCTCTGATGGTAGTTTGTATTTGTGTGTGATTGGGGGTGATATCTCCTTTATCATTTTTATGGCATCTATTTGATTCATCTCTCTTTTCTTCTTTATTAGTCTTGCTAGTGGTCTATCTATTTTTTTGATCTTTTCAAAAAACCACCTCCTGGATTCATTGATTTTTTGAAGGGATTTTTTGTGTCTCTATCTCCTTCAGTTCTGCTCTAATCTTAGTTATTTCTTGCCTTCTGCTAGCTTTTGAATTTGTTTACTCTTGCTTCTCTAGTTCCTTTAATTGTGATGTTAGGGTGTCGATTTTAGATCTTTCATGTTTTCTCTTGTGGGCATTTAGTGCTATAAATTTCCCTCTACACACTGCTCTAAATGTGTCCCAGAGATTCTGGTATGTTGTACCTTTGTTCTCATTGGTTTCAAAGAACATCTTTATTTCTGCCTTCATTTCGTTATTTACCCAGTAGTCATTCAGGAGCACTTGTTCAGTTTCCATGTAGTTTTGTGGTTTACAGTGGGTTTATTAATCCTGAGTTCTAATTTGATTGTGCTGTCTAATAGAAACCTAACGCGAGCCACAAAACCAAGTCACTGTGCAGTTTTAAATGTAGTAGCTCCATTTGAAAACTAAAAAGAAGCGTTACAACTCTTTTAGAATTTAGAATTCTAAATTCTAAAGGACTAGTGTTAGAATTTCTGGCAGGTTTTTGGGTTTTCACTGGAAAAACCCCATAGGAAAATAAAAGTAAAAATAAACAGTTAAAATTATAATAGCATATTATTTAACCCAATATGTACAAAATGCTGTAGTTTTTAATATTTGGCTTTCTTGTTGTTCATTAGTCTTCAAAATCAAGTGGGAATTTTACATGTACAGCACGTCTTAAATGACCCAAAGCCGCCCCACGGGTCAGCTCAGGTCTAGACAATCTATTAAATGAACCAAATTGCCTTTAAAATCTTTACAGGATTTTTAATAGCCAGATCAAAAGCACTAGCTGAAATCATGAAGCTAAAACTGCATTTTTATCATAATGAGGTCTGACCCCTTTCATTTATACTTAGATTCCAACCACCTAACAGGCTTTCCCTAAGGATTATTTTGTCACCCAATTCAATTTCACAGGCTCGTTCATCTAAACTCATGTTATGAGCAGCATCACGTTCCTCCACACCACCCCCATGCACCACACACGAACACACACACACTCCCGTGCCCTCTGCAGCATCCCATCCTCTAGACCTTAGGAATTGCTTTAAAAATTATGAAACTACTTTAATTCTGATTCGCTTTTTAAGTACAAAAAGTATCAATATGTTCTGCTTTAAAATGTGATTTGCCTAAGGTGCAGCAAAACCCTTAGGTCAAAGCCTCATCTAGGTATTTGTGTGGCCACAGGGAGGACCCCAAAAAGTGAATGGCTCTGTAATTTGAAAAAGTTTTACAGTTGGTCCTCCGTATTCATGAGTTTCACATCCATGAATTCAACCAAGCATGGATTAAAAATATTTTTAAAAAATGAATGGTTGTGTCTGCACTGAAAATCTACAGACTTTTTTTCTTGTCATTATTCCCTAAACAATACAGTATAACTATGTACATAGCATTTACATTGTATTAGATATTATAAGTAATCTAGAGATGATTTAAAGTATACAAGAGGATTTGCATAGGTTATATGTAAATACTACACTGTGTTATACAAAGGACTTAAGTATCTGTGGATTTTGGTATCCATGGGGGTCCTGGAACCAATTCCCCAGGGCCACTGAGGGATGACTGTATTTGCTAGGATTCATTTTTGTGTACTCCGGGCCTCTGTTCAAATTTTGGAATTAGAAAGGAGACAAAGGGCAGCCTATCACTTGTGGACAAAATAATATATATTGTCATCGGCTGTGGGAGCAGCCTGAGCACAACTGACTGTCATTAGAGAAACTTCTCATCTTTATTACAAATCTCAGTTGTGATGTTTCTGGAATTTAATGTCTCTCCTGAGACAAGAATTACCTGTGAGATGACTGAGGAAGGCATATTTGTACATTACACTACCAGGGAGATCTCAGAGAGCACTGACCTGATCTCAGAGAGAACTCAGAGTGGCAATATTTGTCTTGACTGTCCTTAGGAAAACTCTTACGTCCCAGTGATATCCTAGCTTAACTTGGGAAGCTTCCTACCAGAAAATATTGTCCTAGGGATTGCACTGGTTGAGATGTGGAAATGGGTAGGATGAGAATTCTTGGACATGACTGATACCAGTGAGTAGGGGAGGGGTTTTTCCAAGGGAAGGATGAAGACTCACACTCTGGTTGTTACAGAAAGAAAAGCCTCCTTAGAGGGAGGTAGACCCAAGGGTCAGGGGGCAAGGCTGGATATGTGGTGTATATCTATGAAGGGTTTAACTCTGTGTCATTTTCTCTTGGACTATGGAAAGTACTCTTGTGAAGCATACACTATTGATTAATTTCCCCTCCTGTACTGTATTCCTTTACAGTTTTTTAAAAATAAAATTCTTGTATAATTAAATAAAATCAGGACCAGCTGCATAATTTTCAGGACTGGTGTGAAATGAAAATGTGGGAACCCTTTTGCAAAAATATTTTTCAGAATTTTCACCTAATGTGCTATATACATAGAGTGGAATGTTATTCGCCCTTAAAAGGGAAGGAGATGCCACACGTGCTACAATATGGATGGACCTTGAGGATATTATGCTAAGTGAAAAAAGTCAGCCACAAAAGGACAAACACTGTGCAATTTCACTTATATGAGATACCTAGAGTAGTCAACTTCAAAGAAACAGAAAGTAGAATAGGAATTAACAAGGGTTAAGAGAGAGGAAATGGGAGTTGTTTAATGGAGAAAGAATTTCAGTTCTGCAAGGTGAAAAGAGTTCTGGAGATTGGTTCCATAATGTTAATGTACTTTACTGAATATAGATGCAAAAATGGATGCAATAGTGCTATGCTTTGTCCCCACCAAATTTCATGTTGATATTTAATTTCCGTTGTGGTGGTGTTGGGAGGTGGGGCCAATTGGAAGGTGTTCGGGTCATGGGGGTGGATTCCTCATGATTAGATTACTATCCTCGCTCAGGGGTTAATGAGTTTTCACGCTTATTAGTTCCTATGAGAACTGATTATTCAAAGGAGCCTGGTCCTTCCCACACCCCTTTCCTCCTCTTTCACTGTGTGATCTTTGCACATGTCAGTTCCCCTTTGCCTTCCACCATGAGTGGTAGCTTACTGAAGCCCACACCAAAAGCAGATGCTGGTTCCATGCTTTTTGTATAGCCTGCAGAACTGAGAACTAAATAAACCTCTTTCTTTATAAATTACTCATGTTCAGATATTCTCTTATAAGCAACACAAAACAGACTAACACAGATGGTAAATCTTACGTTGTGTGTGCCTTACCACAATTAAAAATAAAATTTAAACAAATTTAAATTATTAGGAATTACAAGATGGTAATTGCAGAACACTAAAATAAGTTTGGGACCCACTTAAATGTGAAGTTCTTTGTGATAGCATAGGTTGCAGGCCCATGAAGCTGAACCTGGGTATATGAAACAAAGTAATAAAAGAAAATATGGCCTTTTCAAGATTACTTGCTGTCTGACTCCCAAGCGGTGGTAGCAGCAAGAAGGATTAAAGTACCAGAATTCCAGATGTTGATCAGTAGCATGCAGCAGGCTACTAAAGACAAATGAAAATTTTAAAAGCAATCAGTGTAAAAGCTAGATTATTTACAAAAGAAACAACTAGACGAATAGCAAAATTCTCATTAGCTATACTAGAGTCCAGAAAACAATAAAATAATGTCTTTAAGCATTAGAAGAAAATAGTTACCAACCTGGGAAGTTTTACCTAGCTAAACTATTATTCATGAGTAATGGTAAAATAAAGACAATTTCAAATGAATCAAACCTGAGAGTTTATGACTCACAGTCTTTCCATCACTGAAAGAACTACAAAAGGATGTATACTAGTATGAAGAAAACCAAACCCAGAAGAAAGAAACAGAATGCAAAAAATATTCTATAGTTTTCCATTCTACTCCATTTCATAATTCTTCATATTTTCTATTTCTTTTTTCCTGTGATACATTCTGAATATTTTCTTTGTTTTTTCCTCATTTACTAATTCTGTATTTATTGGGTTGCTAACAATTTTCCATAATTATTAAGACTAAGTTCAGGTAAAGGAATAGCATTTATGGCTTTAAAAAAAAAAAAGAAGGAGGAATTCAGCTTACATCCAAGAACAGTAACACAGAGTGGATTTGTCCTCCTGTCTGAAAAGAAAAGAAAAGAACAACAAAAGCAACAGTTTTTGAGATACTGGATATAAGAAAATAGAGTACAATGATCCTGACTGATGAGAAACATATAAGGTAAGCCCTATAATTGCCCCAGCATGCAGCTTTGAGAGAGTTTTTAGGCTGTGCCACTGGGAGATAAAACTCAAGGGGAGCCTACTGGACTCATTGAGTTGAGGGGATGGAGCTGAGAGTCTCAGGAGAAGAAGACTGAGCTCAGGAGAATAAAGACAGAATGCTGGAGAGAAGTGAGCTGCAAAGAGAGACAGGTTCCCCATCAATAGTCAGATGTATTCTTTCTGTTAAAAAGTTAAGAAGTAGCATGGAAAATGTATTCAAATGACCCAAACCCAACTTCAAGAGATGAAAACTAAAATGTCTGTAATAAAAAATACATTTCATAAGACTTACAGCATTACATATTGTAGAAGAAAAGTTTAATGAACTTAAAGGCATAGAAATAGAAACTAAAATAAAACAAAAGAAAAAAAATTTAAAACAATAAGAAGAGCATCAGTTAGCTGTGGGACAACTTTAGGTGCGTTAACATACATGTAACTGGAGTCTCCAAAGAAGAGGAATGAGAAGAGGGAACAGACAGAAAATATTTAAGAAAACAATAGACAAAAATTTGATAAAAATTAAATCCACAGGCAAATGATCAATAAATGCCAGTCACAAGAAATATGATAAAATTGCCACACAATGTGTCATAATAAAATTTCTCAAAACCAGTGATAAATAGAAAACTTGAAAAGCAGCCATAGACAAAAAATGTATTACCTACAAAAGAACAAAAATAAGGACAGCAGCAGATTTCTCATCAGACACAAAGCATATGAGATGACAATGAAATAATATCTTTAGACCCTAAAAGAAAAAAAAAACTCTACTAACTAGAAATCAATACTCATTAAAAATATCTTTTAAGAAATCTACACCCAGCAAAAATGAAGAAAATAACAACTTTTTCAGACATACAAATGCTGGAAGAATGCATCATCATAATATCCACACTATAAGAAATTAACTATATGGGTAAATATGGTATTATTAGTGCTTAAATATCTCTAAAAGATAATTGACTAAATAAAAATAATATCAATGTAGTATGAGGCTTTATACATATAAGTAAAATATATGACAACAATAGCAAAAAGGCTGGGAAGGTAGAAGTTTAAGTATACTATTACAGGATTTTTATACTCTACTTGAAGTGGTATGTTATTTGAAGACATGATATGTTAAGTTAAAGATGTATCATATGAATAAGAAAGAAACCACTAAGAGAACAAAACAAGAAGCTATTGGTAACAAGCCAACAAAAAACATACACTGAAGCTTTAAAGATACTCAATCCAAAAGAAAGGTGTAAAGAGGGAAGTGGAATTTAAAAAAAGAGGACAAATAGACATCACATAATATAATAAAAATATAATAATATTTACAATAATAAATAAAAAATTTAAATATAATTTAAATCTAAAAATATCAATAAGCACATTAAATGTAAATGATCTAAACACCTGAATTAAAAGACAGAGATTGTCAAATTGAGTAGAAGAGCAAAACTCAACCCTTTGCTACCTATCAGAAATACATTTTAAATACAAAGATACAAATATGTAAAAAGAAAAAAAGAAAAATATTTACTGTACTAACATAAATAAAAATAAAAATAGACCGGCTATACCAATATCAGATAAAGTAGCTGTCAGAGCAAAAAGTATTATCAAAGATAAAGACGGTCCATTTATAATGATACTTGGGTCAGTTCCTAAAGAGGACATAACAAAACTTTATGTAGCTAATAATAGAACCTAAAACTTTATAAAGCTAATAACAGAAGCTAAAAATATGTGAAACAAAAACTGATAAAAACCACAAGGAAAAATAGACAAGTTCTCAATTATATCTAGAGATTTCAATACTTCTCTTTCAATAATTGATAGAATGAATAGACAGAAAATTAGTGAAGACATAAAAGACATGCACATCGCTATCAACCAACTTGACCTAATTGACATTTAAAGAACTCTTCACCCAGCAGAATGCACATTTTTTAAAAAGTGACAACTATTTAATAAGATAGGTCGTATTTCAGGATACAAAACATGTTTTAATAAATTTGAAGGAATTCAGGCCATGCAAAGTAAATTCTCTGACCACAATAGAATTAAACCAGAAATAAATAACAGAAATCTTTGAAAATCCACAATTATTTGGGAACTAAATAACACACTTTTAAATAACCCACAGGACAAAGAAGAAATCAAGGGGGGAATTGAAACTATATTTAAAAGAATGAAAATGAAAACACAACAGATGAAAATTTGTGGGCAGCTACTGAAGCAATACTTCAGGGGAAATTTATACCACTCCACACCTGATTTAGAAAAAAAGAGGGGCCTCAAGTCAATAACCTCAGCTCTCACCTTATTGAGCCAGAACAAGAAGAGCAAATGAAACTCAAGCAGATGAAAGGAAATAATGAAAATCATGATAGAATTAATGAAATAAAAAAAAACAGTAAAGAAGATCAATGATATGATTTGCATCTATATCCCTGCACAAAGCTCACATCAAATTGTAATCCCCTACTGTTGGAGGAGGGGCGTGGTGGGAAGTAATTGAATCATAGGAGTGGATTTCTCATGAATGGTTTGGTACCATCCCCTTGGTACTGTTCTCATGATAGAGAATTCTTGCAAGATCTGATTATTTAAAAGTGAGTAGCACCTTTGCTCTCTCTCTTGATTGTTCTATGGTCATGTGATGTGCCTGCTCCCCCTCCACCTTCTGCCATGATTTTAAGTTTATTGAGGCATTCCCAGAAGCTGAGCAGATGCCAGCACCATGTTTCCTATACAGCCTGCAGAACCATGAGCCAATTAAACATCTTTATAAATTACCCAGTCTCAGGTATTTATTTATAGTCATGAGAGAACAGAATAATACAATCAATAAAACCCAAATTCAGTTCTTTAGGGTAATAAAATTGACAGAAGTCCAGCCAAACTGATCAGGAAAAATGAAGACACAAATGGACAATATTGTGAACACAAAGGTGACATAGCTACAGATTCTATGGATATTGTCTTAGTCTGTTTTCACACTGCTGATAAAGACATACCTGAGACTGGGTAATTTATGAAGAAAAAGAAGTTTAATGAACTCAGTTCCATGTGGCTGGGGAAGCCTCACAATCATGGTGGAAGGCGACAAGCACATCTTACATGGCAGCAGGCAAAAAGAGAATGCAAGCCAAGCAAAAGGGGGTTTGCCCTTATAAAACCATCAGATCTTGTGAGACTTATTCACTACCACAAGAACAATATGGAAGAACCACCCATGATTCTATTATCTCCCGCTGGGTCCCTCCTACAACACATAGGAATTATGGGAACTACAATTCAAGATGAGATTTGGTTGGGGACACAGTCAAACCATATCATTCCACTTCTGGCCCCTCCCAAATCTTATGTCCTCATATTTCAAAATCAATTATCCCTTCCCAACATCCACCAAAGTCTTAACTCATGTCAGCATTAACTCAAAAGTCCACAGTCCAAAGTCTTATCTGAGACAAGGCAAGTCTTTTCCACCTATGAACCTGTAAAATCAAAAGCAAGTTAGTTACTTCCTAGATACAATGGGGGTACATGCATTGGGTAAATACAGCCATTTCAAATGGGATAAATTGGCCAAAACAAAGGGGCTAAAAGCTGCATGCAAGTCTGAAATCAAGCAGGGTAGTCAAATCTTAAAGCACCAAAATGATCTCCTTTGACTCCATGTGTCACATCCAGGTCACACTGATGCAAGAGGTGGGTTCCCATAGTCTTGGGCAGCTCCACCCCTGTGGCTTTGCAGGGTACAGCCTCCCTCCTGGCTGCTTTCATGGTCTGGCATTGAGTGTCTGCAGCTTTTCCAGGTGCAGAGTGCAAGCTGTGGGTGGATCTACCATTCTGGGGTCTGGAGGATTGTGGCCCTCTTCTCACAGCTCACTAGGTAGTGTCCCAGTGGGGATTCTGTGTGGGGAATCACACCCAACATTTCCCTTCCACACTGCCCTAGCAGAGGTTCCCCATGAGGGCTCCACCCCTACAGCACACCTCTGCCTAGTCATCCAGGTGTTTCCACACATCTTCTGAAATCTAGGCAGAAGTTCCCAAACATCAATTCTTGACTTCCTCGTGCCTGCAAGCTCAACACCATATGTAAGCTGCCAAGGTTTTAGGCTTCCACCTTCTAAACCCATGGCCCAAGTTGTACCGTGGCCCCTTTTAGCCGTGGCTAGAGAAGCTAGGATGCAGGGCACCAAGTCCCTGGGCTCCATAGAGCAGGGAAGTCCTGGGTTCACAAAACCATTTCTTTCTCCTAGGCCTCTGGGCCTGTGATGGGAGGGGCTGCCATAAAGTTCTCTGACGTGCCCTGGAGACATTTTCCCCATTGTTTTGGCGATTAACATTTGGCTCTTCATTACTTATGCAAATTTCTGCATCTGGCTTGAATTTTTCCTCAGAAAATGTTTTTCTCTTTTCTATTGCATCATCAGGCTGCAAATTTTCCAAACTTTTATGCTCTGTTTCCCTTTTAAAAGTGAATGCTTTTAACAGCACCCAAGTCACCTGTTGAATGCTTTGCTGCTTAGAAATCTTTTCCGCCAGATACCCTAAATCATCTCCCTCAAGTTCAAAGTTCCATAAATCTCTAGGGCAGGGGCAAAATGCTGCCATTTTCTTTGCTAAAACACAAGAATTACCTTTACTGCAGGTCCCAAGAAGTTTTTCATCTCCGTCTGAAACCACCTCAACCTGGATTTCATTGTCCATATCATTATCAGCATTTTGGTCAAAGTCATTCAACAAGTCTCTAGGAAGTTTCACACTTTCCCACATTTTTCTGTCTTCTTCTGAAGCCTCCAAACTCTTCCAATCTTTGCCTATTATGCAGTTCCAAAGTCACTTCCACATTTTCTGGTATCTTTACAGCAGCACCCCACTCTACCAGTACCAAATTGTTGTATTAATCTGCTCTCACACTGTTGATAAAGACATACTTGAGACTGGGTAATTTATTTATTTATTTATTTATTTATTTATTTATTTTTTTTTTTTGAGATGGAATTTCATGCTTGTTGCCGAGGCTGGAGTGCAGGTGCAATCTCGGCTCACTGCAACCTCCGCCTCCCGAGTTCAAGTGATTCTCCTGCCTCAGCCTCCTGAGTAGCTGGGACTACAGGAGTGTGCCACCACACCCAGATAATTTTTGTATTTTTAGTAGAGATGGGGTTTCACCATGTTGGCCAAGCTCGTCTCGATCTCTTGACCTTGTGATCTGCCCACCTCGGCCTCCCAAAGTGTTGGCATTACAGGCATGAGCCACTGCACCCAGCCAAGATGGGGTAATTTATAAAGAAAAAGAGATTTAATAGACTCAGAGTTCCACGTGGCTGGGGAGGCCTCACAATCACGGCAGAAGGCAAAAAGCACATCTTACATGGCAGCAGGCAAAAAAAGAATGTGAGCCAAGCAAAAGTGGTTTCCCCTTATAAAACCATTATATCTTAGAAGACTTACTCACTACCACAAGAACAGTATGGGGAAGACCACCCCCATGATTCAATTACATCCTCCTGGGTCCCTTCCACAAGTGGGAATTATGGGTGCTACAATTCAAGATGAGATTTGGGTGGGGACACAGGCAAACTGTATCAGATCTTAATAGGCTATTAAGGGAATATTGGGAGTAACTTTATGTCAATAAACATGACAGCTTAGATTAAACAAATTTCTTAAATGGCACAAATTACTACAACTTATTCAAGAAGAAACAAAACTGCATAGGCCTCCACCTACGAAAGAAATTAAATTTGTAGTTTAAAACTCACAGAGGAAATTATGGGCCCAGAGGGCTTCACCAGTGCATTCTACCAGTCAAGAGAGAAATAATATCAATTCTGTACAAACATTTCCAGAAAGTGAGAAGCAGATAACACTTCCTAACTCATTCTATGAAGCTTGAATTACCTTGATAAAGACATTATAAAGCATTGTAAGATAAGAAAACTGTGTATCAATATTTTTCATGAACTTAAATGTAAAACTCCTAAAGAAAAATTTAACAAGTCAATCTAACAACAAATGAAAACGATAATACACTGTGACCTAGTGAGGTTTATCTCAGGAGTGCAAGAGTGGTTTAACATTTTAAACACAATTAATGTAATTCACCATAACAAACAAAAAAAGAAAAATCGTGATCATCTTTGTAGATGCAGAAAAAGTCTGAAAAATCCAACCTCCATTCCTGTTAAAACGTTTTGGCAAACTAGGAATATAAGGGGCTCTCCTCAACCTGATAAATGGCATCAACAAAAAAAAAACCCTGTAACTAACATCAAACTTAATGATGAAAGACTGAATGCTTTCTCCCGACATAAAGGAAAAGACAAGGATGCTTGCTTCAACAATTTCTATTCAACATTGTATTGAAGAATCCAGCCAGTGTAATAGGGCAAGAGGAAGAAACAGAAGGCATCAAGATTGAGAAGGAAGAAAAACTTTTCTTTTGCAGGCAATAATTGTCTATAGTTAAAAGACAGTGTAATCTATAAAAAACTACTAGAATCAGTAAGTTAGGTTAGCAAATTTTAGAATATAAAATCAATATACAAAATTTAATTGTATTTCTATAAACTAGCAATGAACAATTGGAAATGGAAAAAACGTTAAAAATGGCGTTATTTACAATTGCACAAAAAATACAAAATATGTAGGGATAAATCTGACAAAAGATCTGCCTTGAAAATGATGCGACTTTGCTGAGAAATTAGAGGGGAAAAAATGAAGAGACTTTGTTCATGGGTTAGAGGATTTAGTATTGTTAAGACATCAGTTTTCCCCAAATTGCTCTGTTTTGATCTCAATCAAAATCCCAGAGGCATTTTTTTTATCTTTTTCTTTTTTCAGAAAATGAAAGCTGATTCTAAAATTTATTCAGAAATTCAAGTGACTTAGAGTATCCAAAGAAAATGCAGAGAAGAAGAACAAAGTTGAACACTACTACTTTGTTTTGAAATGTAGGATATTACGAGTGAGGGTAAGAAGAAGAACAAAGCCTAAATAGTAAGTTTTCCCAAAGTTTCTTCAAACAAAAGGGTGTAAAACACCTGTTGTGTTGGGATATAGTAAAAGATAAAATAGAATTGCTGTGACCTCACATCAACTGGCAAAGTATCAAACTGACTAAACCCACTAAATATTTACTGGCTATAATCGAAGTCTATTGGGCAGTGAATGGTCTTGAATGTTACAAACAAGCTGCTTTCAAACTTGATAAATGCAATTTTATTTACTTCCATATAATTTTTATCTGACCCACTTCTAAAAAAACTTGAAGTAGCTAATAATGAACTAGGAAAACTGCCTAAGATTTATTACCTTACTTTTACATATGTACTTTATACTCTTGCATACTTCCTCAATTCTGCTTTGATTAGGGGGAAGATTACTGAGTGATTTCCATTCTACAATACTAAATAATAGGGAACAAACTCAAGTTTTATATACGTTTTCCACTGTCTAGACTTCTTATTTTAGATCCATCTAATGCATGAAGGACAATGGGACCTTTTCCAAATCTAGGAGGAGCGACATGTAGTTGTCGTCATAGTCTTTCTTATGGTAGGAAACTTCCCATCATCGTTCCAAAAGGGCAAACACATGGGAACCACAGTGCAGGAAATGAATGGTTTCATAGAGTAAATGGCCATTTGCCATGCAGACCACAGTGTCATCAAATGTCTTATGATGATGGCATCTCCTACTCAGCATCTTCCCTTCTTGAGGAAAGTTTGATTCTTTCTAGAGAAGAGATTGGTGACTGGGGATTTAAATTTTCTCTTGGAGTGAAGATTTTCGCCATGTTTATGAAAAATAATAGTAGCAATAAATGATACTTAACATAAGGCCTTAGGGCAATATTTCAGGTGTACCAGTGCTTTTCATAGGAATCAGAAAAATCTTATATGAGTGAATCTTATATGTTGAAGAGTGGGAGGAAATTTAATGGTGTCTGAGTCCGTGAGCTTTAAGTATACTTCTTTAGGATAATAAAGAGGGCTTTTCATTTAAAATTTTTAAATAATAATATAGAAGACAAACAAGCAGCTTACACTTTCTTCTTCATGGCCAGCATAAGCATCTTTATCTGTTACAGAGTTTGAATTTTGGAAAATTAAGGGCTGATTGCATTTGAATCCTGTACTCATTTGTGTGCTGCCTATAATAAATATACTTTCAAAATATAAATGTTTTCTTTCTGCCCCCAACTGACTATTGTTCAAACTCCATAGTATGTTTCACCAGAAACTTCATGATCTGGTAAACCTTGTTTACCTCTAGCTTCATTTCTTTATCCTCCAAAAACACACACACGTTGTATTTTTCTCTAATTTAGTCATGAGGTCTCTCTAGAGTGGCTAGGAACTCTAGCCCTGTGCTGATGGGGCTCCAGGGGATTTGATGATGGGTGTTTACAGTGTGCCTTTCACAGGGGACTTCTTTATCCTGGCTCATTGCCTCATGCTTAAGTGTCCAACATGTGACCAGCTGTCCCTCAAACAGGAAACTCATTTGTTCTGGAAGATGCCCTTGTGCTCTTGTCTAACTTGTGTCCAGTTTATTCCTGCCAAGATAGCCACGCTCTAGAGAGCTCTGACTAGGAAAGAAGTTAGGTTCAGGTGTGTTTCTCAGGTGAGATACAGAGGAAGCAACTCAACAACACACAGTCTACCAGAAGCAGTGTATTCCTTACAGATCCCAGAGAGCACAGAGCGTGTGTCTCACAGGGCCAAAGGAAAGAGGGCAGCTATCCAGGACAAACATGCACGATCCGCAAATGGGGAGCAAGACACAGAGAGACCTGTGGGCCAAAGCTTTTACTGGCGTCCAGGGCCTTCCCCAAGCAGGTTTCCCATGATGAGTTCTAAGTGGTGGGTTTACAGCAAGCAGGTATGAGCTCTGTGGTGTTGCACTGTGACTGAGAGGTGGTCACTGCACAGTCCATGTGGGGTGTGGGGGTCAGTGGGGAGAGTCAAGCAGGTTGTATCTAGCTGACCCACGGGGAGGTGGTCACCAGGCGGTGGTTGTTTAAGGCAAATATCTGGAATGACCACTTTGAGGAGTTGAGAAGACAAAGAACTGGAAACCATGTCAAGGGTGGTGAAGCCCTGGTTTGGGCATGAAAAAGTCCAACTTTTATTCCAAACGGATGCTGAAACAACACAAAATTATAAGAATTCACTACACTATACTACACTCCCTTCTACCAACTTTGTCACACCCTCCCTGACTACATACCACCCTCATACCCTATAAGGCAGCCACAGGGACACTATTTCAGTTCCACATATGGCCTAGGCTTTCAACAGACCCTTGGCCTTCACCCATGTTATTTCATTTGCTTAAAATACTATGTTACATGTAATTTTTGTTTGGTTAATTTCCACTGGTCCTCAGCTTGGTGGACATTTTCTTTGAAAAATTATTGATTGACTTTCCCAATGAGGGTTAAGGGTCCTCATACGTTCCCCTCTCTTCCCCTACCATAACACTGTCATTTTTGCAGGTTGTATTTTCTACAGATGCCCACAGCTGTATCTCCTATCACATGGGCTCCTACCTTGCCTCTCCTTCATCATTAGCTGTGAGCAGACATTAAAGGACTCAAATTCTCCATCCCCAGAGTCTATTCAGCCTTAATAACCAATACAATGTGAGAGAAGTGATGGCCAATGATTTCCAAGGAAGGGCCAGAAAAAGCCATGCATCTTTTGCCTGTTTCTATTGAGATGCTTGCTCTGGGGGAAGCCAGTTGCCACCTGAGAAACACAGTTACCCTAAGGCTATCCTGTTGGAGAGGTCACATAATGTAGGTATTCCTGGCAACAGCTCAACAGGGTTCCCAGATAACAGCCAGCAAGAACTCAGCCAAGTGAACAGAAACACCTCCAGATAATTTCAGCCTCTGGTCACTGAGTCTTGCTAGCTGGGCCTCAGGCATTAGGGAATGCTGTGCCCTGTTCAAATTCCTGAACTGCAGAGCCATGAGCATCATGCAAAGGTTGTTGTAAGCTGGTAAATTGGGGGATAATTTGTTACACGGCACTAGTAGCTGAAATATTATTAGATAAGTGGATGTTTACTCATCAAGGCCATAAAATTCCAGACCAGACTATAAATGCATGAGTATAGGGATTCTATATGATTCGTTTACCACTACAACCTCAGCTTTTAGCCCAGTGCCTGTTATAGCAGGGATTATAATTATAGAGATTTAGCGAACAGTCTTAGCTAAATGATAATCTTAACTAAATAATAGTTTCATAGATTCAAAACAAATAATAATAATGTTAACTAAATAAATAGATGAATAAATAGATGAATGTGTTCTTCGTCTAGTTTTGTGTTTATCTAACTCTTTCTTGCAGCTTAAATTTGGTGACCTAGCTACAAATAGTTGGTGTGCACAGGAATTGTTTTTCCTGTCTGCCAAGTTCTCCATCATTAATGTCTACTGTGTTCCTTGTCCCAGCATTTAGAATATGAAGTAACCAAGAGAAAGGCCTTGGACCATGTGGATCTCAGAAAGCCCATCTGGTAGGGCCCCTGGAGTGAGCAGAAGGGGACCAGGGTTGGGTGAGGCGTGGTTGGAGGCAGCACCCCTCCGAAGCCCATTAACTTGAGAGTGGTCTTTATGAGGATGCAGAATCATCCATTAGTAAAATGCTGCCTCTCTCTTTCCACATACCGTCCTAGGGCACAGGAATTGAGGAGACTGCAGAGAGATAACAATTAGACCAAATCAGCATATCACCAGCTCCCTGCTCAAGGAGTGCTAACTGCTTGGGCAGGGGCTATTCAGGTGCTGTGTTATGTGAGATAATATCCCTGCCTCAAAAACTCTGTGCCATCTTCCCCTTCTACCTCAAATCTTTTTCTTGCCTTTACATATATGTGTGTGCACGCACACAAGGCCATGAAGAGGCCTATGGCCTTCCTCACACCTGATTCTATGCAGGATGGATGTAGCCTTCCATGCTGGAGTACTTTCCCCAGTATAGACACAGAATAAGAAGATTAGGAAGAATAGGGATAAGAATAAGAATAGGAGGAGAAGATCAAGGAGAAGGAGGAGAAGATGGGAGAGGGAAAGGAAGAGGAGAAAGAGTTACCTTTTATTTGATGTTTGCTGAATGGCATGAATTATAATAAGAGCTTTTTGGCATAATCCCATTTAATCTATAACAACAATAACTCATAATTTCCGATTTGTAGATGAGGAGACTAATGCTGAAAGAATTTAAGTAACTTGCTCAAAATCTCACATAGTTGGGAATTGTTGGAACCAAAATTTTTAGCCGGGTTTGGCTATCTCTAAGTTCCTTGCTCTTTCCATTCAATGAAGCTACAGAGGGTTCTAGTATCACCTGGAAGTATCCAAATAGCCCACAAGGAGCAGTGCTCAAACTGGATCATGATGTGGGAGTCACTTTGATTCTGACACTGTACAGAATTGAATTCCTTGTTATAACACCTGTTTGAATTTTGCTTCTCCACACACTGCTCCTTGGGTGCCTAAGCACAGCCAAGAAGAACTCCTAACTTACCTAAAGTCCAATGTCCTGGCCATGCCTTGAGGACAAGAATTCAGGGTATCAGATTCCAACACAGTGCATTGCACCAAAGAGGAGCTGTTGAGTAATTCAGTTGATGGCTGTCAGCCATACATTGCTTCATGCACAAGAATGCATGTGTTACTGGCAAAAGAAAAATGACTTCCTAAGATCCATTCTAGTCAACCATGTTAGTTGTCCTGATCACAGCAGCCACTGTGAAATCGGTTGGTTTTGTTAACTCCCCATGATGCAGTATGTACACAAACTCTGTTTGCTAAGGCAACACAAAGTCAGTAATTTATTCAATGTTTACAGAGAGTGATAAGAAAATTAAGGACCAGAATCAAGTGTCTAGGCTCTGGATCAAGTTACTCCAAGGTTGTAAGGAATGTTCAGAGGCATTTCATAGCCTCTGGAGAATGCTTTCTTGAAATAAAGACTGGGGCTGGGCACAGTGGCTCACACCTGTAAATCCCAGCACTTTTGGAGGCCGAGACGGGTGGATCATCTGAGGTCAGGAGTTTGAGACCAGTCTGGCCAACATGGCAAAACCCGGTCTCTATTAAAAATGCAAAAAATTAGCTGGGCGTGATGGCGCGTGCCTGTAATCCCAGCTACTTGGGAGGCTGAGGTAGGGGAATGGCTTGAACCTAGGAGGCAGAGGTTGCAGTGAGCTGAGCTGAGTTGAGATTATGCCACTGGACTCCAGCCTGGGAGACAGAGCAAGACTCTGTCTCAAAAAAAAAAAAAAGAAAAATGAAAAAGAAATAAAGCTTGGGTTGCTGAGATTATGGCCAGGGTTCCATAACTGAGTCTAGAATTGTAAAGCAAAGAAGCACCAACACCTCCTTTTAATTGTTTTGTTTTATTTTTCCAATTCAGCAAACATTCCTGGTCATCTGCTATTTTAGAGCACTGTGCTTCACCACTTAGCCCTATAGAGGACACTAAGCAGTAGGAAACATAATCACTGCCTTCAGAATATTACAATCTGTTGACAAAAATAAGTCTTCAACTAACACATGCCCCAGAGGGTGAGAAAAGCCTGGCCCTAAAGACACTCCCAAGATGTGAGAGAAGTACGCATCTGGGAGAAGTCTATTCCAACAGGCAGTTATGTATTTCATTTTGATCATGTGTTTATTCTTGTGGTTTGATTCAGTATGACCTTTGGAGCCTCACTTTGGACTAGACATTGAGCTACAGAGTGGAAATAATTGATCTCACATTTTTTGTTTAACTAGTTCACTATACCTAGTAATTTTGGAAAAGTTACATATTTCAACAGATTCCTTTGTCATTTACTAGTCTTTGGTGGGTCAGAACAAAATAGTTCATAACATATGCATGCTGATTTTTAGATCTCAAAGTCAGAATACACGGTTGAATATGTAACTATAATAGATAACTTATATATGTTATGATAACTTATATATAAGTTACTATGCCAATAAGTTGTACTTAGGCCCTTCAGTTTTAATATACTTCATGTGGCTACTTTCTCTAACATTGGGGAAAAAAATATGAAACCTCTCTCTTAAAATTCTACTATTTAGAATAGACATAAGAAGTGGAATTGTACCCGCCACCTGCTCAGCTGAGTGGCAGAGCTCTATCTTTAGAATGAAAAATCCAGACTGCTGAGTGGTAATAATTTAAATTCTCCAAAAGAGAAAAGGGGGGAGTTAGAACGAGTATGAAAGAAAGGAATGAAAGAAAATAAAACATTAGCTCCCAAAGAAAAGATAGAGGAAGTTAGGGAATTGAGAAAGAAAGAAAAGATAGACCAAACACTGAAACAGAACAAAAAAAAAATCTGAACAGAAGCCTGACTTACTATAATCCACTATATCTTTGCTGATATACCCAAAATAGGATTCAATTTAGTTCCCAGTAAATGACACCAAACACCAAAAGCAGCTAGTGACTCACAACTTAGAAAATCAGTTGAAAGGGCTTTCCAAATGGATCTGAGTTTATACTTAGTATTAATAGAACTGTTTCCTTTTCCTCTAATAATAGGTCAGAATATACAATAGCATTCTCCAAGGTCTAAAAAAATTTTTTAAAATATGACATATGTATTTTAACACGAAATTCTCCTCCTTTGATTTTTTTTTCTAGTTAAGTGCAGAGAGCATTAAAAAAGCACTCAAAAAGCTATTGAATCTTGACGTTTGAGAAAGAGGAATGAGTTATAATTGTGGCATGATAGTAGAATGAATTATAGAATGAGTCAGAGCAGTAAAAATAGTATTACAGATGGTGCTTTTTGCTTTAATACCTTAGTACTTTTCCAGTCTTCAGGAATTCACTGTCAACACCCCCAATTGTGGTCCACTGTAGTGGTGGCCACATTTTAAATAGCCCCTTCTTTATTGAGTCAGTGTTTTATTGCACTACCAGTGCCTTTCTCACTTGACTTTCAGCTTGTAGTCATTCACCACATAAAAATACCAGAAGGAATAATATGATTGGATGAAGAATGCAGAATAATAACCATGTAAGATGTAATGTGCCATAAATGCGGTGTACACATATTACATATTATGGCAAAACCTTAGTAATTGCCTGTCTGGTTTAATTTTCAGCTGAGTAAAGGGAAAAAATTCTGAGGTTGTGCTATCTTTTCCTCTATTATTATTATTATTACAAATATCTCTATTGGTCAGGGAACCACATAAATCCATCACTACAGTTTTTATAGTTTGCAGAGTTTCTGGACTTGGAAGCTAACCTAAGGTAAAACACCCAAGCTCAGCTTTCCAGAGTGTTTTTACGTTTTTCATCAGAAATGAATTTCAAGTTAACCTTTAGATCCTAAGAAACAAGAGTTTCCTATGAAACTGTGGGGTAGCTAAACCCCCAGGAGGGAGAGGCGTGACCAGGGCGAGGACATACTGTTCTCATTCCCCCTGTTGGCAGATGTGTTAGACATGAACGGCCTTCTTGAATCTGGGAGTCTTGCTGGGGCATCCAAACCCGGAAGAGAAAGAGGCTTCATGAATTGGGGGTGAGGAGAGAGTGGGGACGGTAAATGCCCAGGAAAAATTCTGGTGTGTACCAAATCCAGCCTCTCATTTTTCTCCCCATACCTCTCTTATCTTCCAACTTAGAGTCTGAGGAGAGCTTGACTTGAGAGAGCAGCTCAACTTTCTCAAGGACACAACTCAGCCCAGAAAAGAGTTGTTGTTCAGATGGATAAATATTCTACAGTCTCTGATGGTCCATATTGAACTTCATCTCCTCCTGACATTCTGCACTCTGGACTTGTAAAATCAGTTCCATTCCAAACTCCTCTGTTACTTCATTGCCTTTATCTCAACAGTTCTAGAAATATGTGGGGCCCCACTTTGACTTGAACGTCCATGCTGTACTCGAATCTGCTCCCTAACCCCTGCCCAGCATTCATTCCCCCTGGTCCTTTCTTGCATAATGACATCCCTTTATGTTGATGACTTAAGATCTCTGCTCCAAGGGCTCCACTGACACGCACATTTTATTCAGTAAACACTTTTTTATGCCTGCTGCTCTAGATTCTACTCTTGGAGCTCGGCGCATACTCCTGCCTTCAATGAGAAACCCACAGTCTAGTGAGAGGGAGTGAAAAGTGAAGCACGGGAGAATAGAGGCTTTGGTAGGAGGTGACACAGAGTGCTATGGGGATGTGCAGAATCCAGGCCAGGCTAGGGGTGAGGGAGAGGAGGGCATTGGGAAGCTTCATGCAGGAGGAGACACCTGAGCTGAGTCTTTTTATTTTTTTTCTGAGACCAAGTCTTGCTCTGTCACCCACGCTAGAGTGCAGTGATGCGATCTTGGCTCACTGCAACTTTTGCCTCCCAGGTTCAAGCAATTCTCCTGCCTCAGCCTCCCAAGTAGCTGGGACTACAGGCATGCGCCACTATGCCCGGCTAATTTTTGTATTTTTAGTACAGAAGGGGTTTCACCATGTTGGCCAGGCTGGTCTTGAACTCCTGACCTCATGATCTGCCCACCTCGGCCTCCCAAAGTGCTGGGATTACAGGTATGAGCCAAGCCACCGTGCCTGGCCCTGAGCTGAGTCTTGATGCACATGCAGTAAGATGTAGCCAGGCGATGACATAAAAGGGGAAATGGGCAGGAGGGTGGAAAAGGATACCGGAACAGATAGAAAGAGAATAGAAGTGTGCATAAAACGATGCTGATTAAATACTAGACATTTTAAGTGCATAAAAGTGAATAAGGAGAAGAGAAAGGAAGGTTTTTAAAAGAGTTGGCTATGAGTCCTTTCCTCTCCAATGGATTCAAATAGCTTGTCTTAATCGGATTAGGTTTGTGTAACACAATACCATAGACTGGGTGGCTTAAATAACAGAAATTGATTTTTTACAGATCTGGAGGCTGGGAAGTCTAAGATCAAGGTGCCAGCAGATTCAGTGCCTGGTAAGGGCTTACTTCTTGGTTGGCAGATGACTGTCTTTTTGCTGCATCTTTACATGGAGGAGAGAGCAAAGGCTCTGCTCTTTTCTTCTTTCTTTTAAGGGTACTATTCCCATCATGAGGGCACCATCCTCATGACCTCATCCAAACCTAATCACCTCCTGAAGGTCCCACCTCCAAATATTATCATATTGGGGATTAGGACATAAACATACAAATTTTGGGAGGACACAAAAATTCAGTCTGTAACGCAGCTTTTACTGATACTAACAGAGAAATAAATGCATGATGCAGAACTGACTAATTTCTCACCTGGATGCCATGGACTGGATCACAATAAACCACAAAACTGCTCTTTCTTTATTTAATCAAACCTGTGATCAGTTAGCTGGGCTCTAGTTGTGGTTGATCGCACTGTGTAATTAGAGACCTGTCTAAGATGGGCTATGTTTTGAATGTGTGCCCCAAAAGTTCATGTGTTGGAAACTTAATTGCCAACATAACAGTATTAAGAGGCAAAGCCTTTCAGGGGTGATTGGGCTGTGAGGGCAGAACCCTCACAAATGGCTTTATGCCATTATCACAGAAACACGTTAGCTCTCATGAGAGTGTGTTGTTCAAAAAGCAAGCTCAGCTCACTCTCACGGTCGCCTGTGCTCATGTCTGCCTCCTGCTTTTCCACCATGTACAGCAGCACGAAATCTGTTTCCAAAAGCAGTAGCCATGCCCTTGGACTTCCCAGTCTCCAAAACCATGAGCCAAATAAACATCTTTAAAAATAAAATAAAATAAATTACACTGTCTGTGGCATTCAGTTATAGCAATAGAAAACAAACAAAGACAAAGATAGTCTTTTATTATTGAGGCATGCAAACAGAGGCCTCTCCAGAAATCCACTGCCTTGCCTAGCTCAGGGCTACAGAAGACTGACACAGCTCTTCCTGGCATGCGTGTTAACAGTCCCAGCTAGACTTGAAAGAATTGTTCCATATCCCCCCTGCTGTCAGGTGATTCATATGCTGCTATTGCTCCATCTCTCTGGTCACTTGATGTCATGGGACACCCCCACTCCATGCACCCCTAGAAACCTATGATCTAATGCTAGTTTAAGACAGGAAACCAACCTCACATTGCCTCCTTTACCTCAGAAGAAAACTCTTTTTCTCCTGATACCTTAAAATGCATATCTGACTTTCAGGTAAATGTCAAGGTTCACCAGGTTGTCAAGTAAACCACAAAATGTAAAGATTACTATGAGGGCTGAACATTTTAATTGAGTCTGCATGAAAGGAAATGTGCCAGAAATATAGATCTCATTGATTACATAACCATCAGTGTAGTTTTATAAACAAAATCTCAAGTTCCTTTAAAATAGTATGCTTATTAGGAAGGAAGTAGCTGATGGTGTTTATTTTTCTTCCATCAAGAACTGGGTCGTAAGCTGTAGAAAACTGTCAGCATACAAGTATTTGTCATCTTTCAGCACAATCCATGTTGGTGGGAAGAAGGCTGATTAGAAAAAGAAAAAGACACAGTGTACAAGTAAGAATATATGTACCAAAAAACAAGGTCAATAATGAAGCAATGTGGCTAACCATAACTTGGCTTCTGGGATTGAGATTCTGGACCGTTGAGTAATTGTGTTCCCTTTGCTCTAAGTCCCATCTGTCTTGTTTTCAACCCCTTTCCTGGTGGTTTGTGTGGTGAGCTAACCGCTGGACCAGCACTGGGCATCACTGATGTCTAAACACACTAACACCCTCAGGGATTCGTTTCTAACCCCTAGAGGGATAGGAAAGCTGGTATTTCACAGGTCCAGCTCTGGAATTCAGTACTGTCTCTAAACAGGAAGAAGAGATGTTTACAACTGCTGTCTGGCTCAGGGACCAGCCTGTTTCTCTGGGATGTGTTTGGCAAAACCGGAATTCTAAATTTGATGCAGAAAACAATCACTTGATATTTAAAATAAGGACTAAATGTTTTCCTCTTCATTCCACATTCAGCCTTAGTTACTTAGAGGGGTCATTGACAGTGTTGTTTCAAACTCTGCTTGGCATTGTGTTAAAAAAGAATGTATTCATTTGTTAGTTAATCGGTCCAGTAAATCTCATTGAATTCTTAGTATCTTCTGAGAGGTGCAAAGAGCTCTTAGACCCAGTTTTACCCTACAAAGAACCTGCAGCCAGCCTGGGGACTCACCATAGAACAGGAAGCTTGTTCATGGTGTTGCTGTTAGCGCTGTATCTCCCACATCTAACATGGTGTCTTTAGTACCTTCTAAGTGTTCAACAAATATTTGTCAAATAAACAAATGAAATTAACACCCATGAGGACGGTAAAGCCTTTCCAGGCTGAGAAGTGACACTCCAGGCTAGGTGACTGGGGGAGGCTTCATAAAGAAGGCAGAATTTTAGCAATACTTTCCGGAGGGGGAAGTGGGGAGGGGAAATGGGTTACTTCTTCAGGTAAGGGGGTTCAGGTGAGTTGAGCCAGGAGACTGGGAGACCCAGGGTATTTTTGGGAGAGACGGTGGTCAGAGTGCAAGAGGCCAACTGTGAGGCAAAGCCTGAGAAAGGTCAGCTGGGGTGGACTGGGCAGGAGAGTGCGTGCTGGAGGGAGGCATCTGAAATCACTTCCCAAGCCACTTCACCTGTCGTTAGCAAAAGAGAATTGTGAGTAAACAGAGAGGTGTGGCCAGGGAGAACTGCAGAGAGAGCCAGACTGACTATGGGGACCCGGGTGGGCCCGGTTGCCACGGGCTTGGTACTGTGATGCTCTGCACTTCCTGCCTGATTTTAACCTTTAGAAAAAGGGAACATTGCTTAAAAACCAAACTTCTTATGTATGTTTCCAAGTGAGTCCTAGGATTGTTATGTTTACAGTCAATTTTGATATAAAGATGTGACTGGGAAGGGGGATAGGTCTCAGAGCCCCAGGAGGCTGCTCTTGCTGAAAATGGTCTGCGGCGGGAGACCCATCGCCCCATCTCCCCTCGCCTCGCAGTCATGTCATGGCAAGGAAGACTGCAAGGGGCCTGGTACGCACAGGCCTTCGCACTGTGGGGCCTCACAGCACAAACGGTGTGTATGTGTGATGTGTGGTGTGTGTGTGGGTGTATGTGGTATGTGCGGTGTGTGTGTGTATGTGTGGTGTTGGGGAGTGTATGTATGGAATGTGAGGGGTGTGTATGTGTATGTGGTGTGTGTGGTGTGTGTGTGTGTGTGGACTGTGTATGCGTATGTGTGATGTGAGTGTGTGTATATGTGTGGTGTTGGGGAGTGTATGTATGGAATGTGAGGGGTGTTTATGTGTATGTGGTGTGTGTGTATGTGGACTGTGTATGCGTATATGTGATGTGAGTGTGTGTATATGTGTGGTGTTGGGGAGTGTATGTATGGGGTGTGAGGGGTGTGTATGTGGTGTGTGTATGTGTTATGGATGTGTGGAGTGTGTATGCACATGTGTGATGTGAGTGTGTGTATATGTGTGGTGTTTTGGAGTGTATGTATGGTGTGTGAGGGGTGTGTGTGGTGTGTGTGTGTGTGTGGAGTGTGTATGCGTATGTGTGATGTGAGTGTGTGTATATGTGTGGTGTTGGGGAGTGTATGTATGGGGTGTGAGGGGTGTGTGTGGTGTGTGTGTGTATGTGGAGTGTGTATGCACACATGTGATGTGAGTGTGTGTATATGTGTGGTGTTGGGGAGTGTATGTATGGGGTGTGAGGGGTGTGTATGTGGGGTGTGTATGTGGTATGGATGTGTGGAGTGTGTATGCACATGTGTGATGTGAGTGTGTGTATATGTGTGGTGTTGGGGAGTGTATGTATGGGGTGTGAGGGGTGTGTGTGGTGTGTGTGTGTGTGGAGTGTGTATGCAAATGTGTGATGTGCATGTGTGTATGTGTGGTGTTTTGGAGTGTATGTATGGGGTGTGAGGGGTGTGTGTGTGTGTATGTGGTATGGATGTGTGGAGTGTGTACGTGCATGTGTGATGTGAGTGTGTGTATATGTGTGGTGTTTTGGAGTGTATGTATGGGGTGTGAGGGGTGTGTATGTGGTGTGTGTATGTGGAGTGTGTATGCGTACGTGTGATGTGAGTGTGTGTATATGTGTGGTGTTGGGGAGTGTATGTATGGAATGTGAGGGGTGTTTATGTGTATGTGGTGTGTGTGGGGTGTGTGTGTGTGTGGAGTGTGTATGCACATGTGTGATGTGTGTGTATATGTGTGGTGTTGGGGGGTGTATGTATGGGGTGTGAGGGGTGTGTATGTGGTGTGTGTGTGTGGAGTGTGTATGCACATGTGTGATGTGAGTGTGTGTATATGTGTGGTGTTGGGGAGTGTATGTATGGAATGTGAGGGGTGTTTATGTGTATGTGGTGTGTGTGGGGTGTGTGTGTGTGTGGACTGTGTATGCGTATGTGTGATGTGTGTGTATATGTGTGGTGTTGGGGGGTGTATGTATGGGGTGTGAGGGGTGTGTATGTGGTGTGTGTATGTGGTATGGATGTGTGGAGTGTGTATGCGTATGTGTGATGTGAGTGTGTATATATGTATGGTGTTTTGGAGTGTATGTATGGGGTGTGAGGGGTGTGTGTGGGGTGTGTGTGTGTGTGGAGTGTGTATGCACACGTGTGATGTGAGTGTGTGTATATGTGTGGTGTTGGGGAGTGTATGTATGGGGTGTGAGGGGTGTGTGTGGTGTGTGTGTGTGTGTGTGGAGTGTGTATGCACATGTGTGATGTGCATGTGTATGTGTGGTGTTGGGGAGTGTATGTATGGGGTGTGAGGGGTGTGTGTGTGTGTATGTGGTATGGATGTGTGGAGTGTGTACGTGCATGTGTGATGTGCGTGTGTGTGTATGTGTGGTGTTTTGGAGTGTATGTATGGGGTGTGAGGGGTGTGTGTGGGGTGTGTGTGTGTGTGGAGTGTGTATGCACATGTGTGATGTGTGTGTGTATATGTGTGGTGTTGGGGAGTGTATGTATGGGGTGTGAGGGGTGTGTGTGTGTATGTAGTATGGATGTGTGTGTGGAGTGTATGTGCGTGTGTGATGTGAGTGTGCGTGTGTACGTGTGGTGTTGGGGGTGTATATAGGGGTGTGGGGGAGCGTGTGTGATGTGTATATGTGAGAGCGTGTGTGTATGTGTCTTTAGGAGTTTCTGAGCACTGAGAGAGTGTGAGGAAGAGAAGAAGTGATGTGGGGCCTGGACTATGCCAGCGTTCTCCCAAGCAGGCCCTGTGTATGCGGAGAGCTGATCTTTCCGTGGTGTCTTTGTGGATTTTCAGCTAAACTCAATAATCTCAAAGATAGCAAAAAACAAAAACAAACAAACAGAAAAACACTAAAAAACCAAGTTGGTCAGGAGAGCTACAAAAAACAAAAACCCTCATGAGCTTAGATTTCTCAATAAAATAGTTACAGGAAATTGTTCACACTGCAGGAGAAGGAATTTTTTCTATAGTTAGCTTTCATATCAATGTTGCAACCTTCTTATTCATCTAAGTTGGAACTATCAGCCCCCATCCCACGCCTCCCGAAGCTGTGTGTCCCTGCGCCTTAGCCTTCATGGAGTTCTTTTACATGTGAGCAGGCTGCGACCTCCTGGATGGTGGGAACTGATTTGTTTCCATAGAGCATTTCTTGGCACAGAGCAGGTGCTCAAAGTTTTGGGTCTGAATGGGATTCAGGAGGGACTCTAAAGTGCAGCCTCTCCCTACCATGAGCTACAGAAGAGGGACTTGTTCATTATCTCACAGATAACTGGAGTCAAATGCATGTGTGCATGTGCACACACACACACACTCCCCACACAACCATTACAGAAACTAGCATTACTTTTAGAGATCATGCGATCTGTTTCAGTGTCAAGAAATAGGCACATTTTCTTTTTTTTTTTTTTTTTTTTTTTTGAGACGGAGTCTGGCTCTGTCGTCCGGGCTGGAGTGCAGTGGCCGGATCTCAGCTCACTGCAAGCCCCGCCTCCCGGGTTTACGCCATTCTCCTGCCTCAGCCTCCCGAGTAGCTGGGACTACAGGCGCCCGCCACCTCGCCCGGCTAGTTTTTTTTTGTATTTTTTAGTAGAGACGGGGTTTCACCGTGTTAGCCAGGATGGTCTCGATCTCCTGACCTCGTGATCCGCCCGTCTCGGCCTCCCAAAGTGCTGGGATTACAGGCTTGAGCCACCGCGCCCGGCCGGCACATTTTCTTAATACCGCACAATCTATTCCATGCTAATACAGTGTAATTCTCTTCTACAGAATGCATGCTTTACATTAACATACTGAAAGGTGTCAGTGTCACTGGGCCTCACATTCTTCCTCACCCCACAATTCTGCTCACCCTCCAGTGGACTCCAGATCCTCTGGACCGCAAACACCTGGTTAAGACACTCAGGGTCAGTCAGGACCATGGAACCATAGATAGTGACACGAAGCCCTGCAGAAGCTTTTGAAGGCTGCTTTTCTGTCTGCTGGGTACATCACTCTCCAGGGGGTCATTTTGGATACTTTCCTCCCATTAGAGAAAAAGGGAATATAAGAAAGTATAACCTTTCTGTGCAAGAATCACACACACCCTCTACGTTGTTGGGGTCAGTGGTGGGGAAGCAATGAAGGGAGTGGGGTGAAGGGACTTGGTTACAGAAACAAACTTCCAATGATAAAAACAGGATAACACAAACATGTCACAGAAGTTTAGAGTAAGTAGAAGGTAGGTCACTGCAATGCTTAGGGAAGGATTCCCCAAGTGCTAAGATGGGAGTCCAAATGATTGAGCAGAATTTGGGTAGATGGAGAGCCTGGGGACAGGGGAGGAGAGGGAGGGCATTCCTAGCATTCCTGAGTGGAGGGTCAGCAAAGGCCAGAGCTAGGAATGGGCACAGTTTATGTGGGGTCAGGGCTCCCACATGACCACTCTCTGTCCAGAGTCCAGAGGGGAGAAGTTAGTGCATGAGAGAGCCTTGTAAAGACTGTGCATGCACATGTGTTTGAATAGAAATCATTATTTGCACACCCTGCCTCTGAAATACCTTTACCTCCCTTTCCTTAATCTAAAAAATATAGCATGAGTATGAGTAATGACAACAATATCTCACATGTATAAAAGTGCAAACAATTTAAAAGAGGCTTTCATATATTTGCCTAATTTGTGACATTATATCATGAACTCGTTTGAAGCGCTGTGACATATACCCACTTCCTGCGGTGTGAGGAATGCTTATCAGTTTAGTGTTGCATTTGTAAAATGCCATTTATTTAAAATTATTGCTAAAATATTCCTTGTGTGCTCTAAGGAGCTGGTAAGATTCTGCATTTACTACTTATTTGCTTTCAGAAGTGTGCTTCCTCCAGAAAGCCTGAGGAGAAGCAGCAAAAACATCTTTCTTTTATTTATTTATTCATTTATTTTGAGACGGAATCTTGCTTTGTCACCCAGGCTGGAGTGCAATGGCGCGATCTCGGCTCACTGCAACCTCTGCCTCCCAGGCTCAAGTGATTCTCCGGCCTCAGCCTCCTGAGCAGCTGCGACTACAGGCCCCCACCAACATGTCCGGCTAATTTTTGTATTTTTAGTAGAGATAAGGTTTCACTAGGTTGGCCAGGCTTGTCTCGAACTTCTGACCTCATGATCTGCCCACCTCAGCCTCCCCAAGTGCTGGGACTACAGGCGTGAGCCACCGTGCCCAGCCAAGAACATCTGTCTTTCAGAAGCACAGGGACTGAGCAGGATGAGTGAGCTATTGCCACTCCAAATCTCCTATTTTAACAGCAAGGGTGGAAAGGAGCGGGGAATGTGGGGTGCAGGAATGCAACCCCAGGTCCCCAACTTCCCAACCTGTCCAAATAAGGGAAAAGCACCATTCAGCAAAACCAGTCTAACAATCCCCAGCTAGAAGGGCCTGAACCAATATTTTTGCATCTGTTTGTTGAAAGTTCCATGCTGTGGAGTATCATGAGTGCCTCCTCCTTCTCAGAAATCGTCCCCACTGCGCTGTGATATAAAGCAAGCCTGTGGCCCCGGTGTGTGGAACAAGGTATTTTTGAAGACTGTTTAGATTTGCTGGGAATACCCTGAGCAGGTTTCTACTGCCCTTGGAGACTCGAGAAACCAGGACTATACCCAGGTCACTGCCCATGACTGGTGAAGGAGTGTGAGTCAACCCTGAGGTTTAAACCTCATAGTTGAAGAGAGGATTCTGAGTTTTAACTTTCCAGGTGAGGAGTCACTGAAAGAGTACTGTATTTTTTCAAGTAGCCACCCTTTTTTGAATGCTTGCTGTAAGCCAGGTTCTGTGCTTAGTTGAGAGTTTTACATCATCTAATCCTCAATAAGATACATATTGTTACTCCATCTCATAGGTAAGAAACCTGAAAATCAGAGAGGTTGAGCAACTTACCCAACATCTTACAGCTAATAAACTACAGCACTGTGATTTTTGCATAGGTTTCTCTAACTCTTCTTAACTGTTCTTGTACATAAATCCATAATTTCATTCAGTGAACTGTTACTAAGTTCCTATCAAGTGCCTGGGGTTGGAAACACACCTGTGAATAAACAGACAAAGCTATGGCTTTCATGGACATTATATGCTGGTGGACAGAAGCAGAACATTCACAAATATGTAACGTTACACGGAGATAAGTGTCACAGGGAAAAATAAACCATGGAACTAGATGGCAAGAACTGGGGAGCAGGCTGTACTCTTTACAAGGAAATGATGCATTCGTGATGACAGGACATAAAAATGCTTCCCAACATGTCAAGAACAATTTCTAAACTCCTGCAGCCTGTCATAGCCAGCTGTGATGACAATATGATGGCTCCCCAGCCAGCATGAGAGGAGTCCCTGCCAAATAGGTGTGTTTCAGCTTGTTGGACAGGCAGTCAGAAGGGAAATGTTACAGCACAGATGGACTGAATGATTGCGGATAATGATTTGATCCTGTGAGCCTCACTTCCCCTTACCTTGATTGGAAATGAATTCCCTCCCCTTCTTTCTTCATAAGGAGGTTTTGAACACTGACTCCCACCCCACCAATCTGGAAACCATTTGGAGACTCCCAGGAGGAAAGGGCTGTGGACCTCTGTGATTGCTGATATTGTTTTCATTAAATACGACGTGATTGGAAATTACCGGGAAAAACCACTACCAATAAAAGGATGGGTTTCAAAAGATGTGACAAATGAGCATTTCTAAAAGATTGGCCTCAAAACCTAGTTGATGAACTATCAATGTTTCTAAGCCATATAAGTAAGCAGTTTTGTAAAGCAGTGTGATTTCAAAACTTTGAAAGAAGATGGTCCTATGCTTTAGAAAACAAGGGACTTAATAATGAAACAACGTATTTTGAGAGCATTACTTTCTCCAGAAGTGCCAAGGTTTGTTAATACCCACATAGATGACAGGGAGTTCTTGCATCCAAACAGATCTACCTAGTTGCCTGAGACACTTGGGATGTCAGACTGTAAACAGTGTATCAAAATCTTAGTGAGAACATTCAGTAAAACCAAATATCCTTTGTCTGTAGCAGGGGGAGGGTTTGAAAATGAACCTGAACTGAAAATAATTTTATACAAATCCATAAAACTCCATCATATTTTACACTGCTGACTCCCTTCTAACTCCTTCCAGCCTTTCCAAATTCTTTTTGGTAGTAAATAGAGTTTAAGTATTTAATTAACTTATTAAGTAATTAATGTAATGATTATTTCAAATCTTGTATTCTCATTTCATGTCACCTGGGAAAAACTAAAACTTGATTTTACAGAAACCAGTTTTTCAGAATTGATAATATAAATGATCTTGTTTCTATTATAAATTTGTACACATAAGACTTCGCAATCTTTCCTTGATTCAAAAAGAGAAGTTAAGGTCAGTTCTTCAAATATATTAGCATTGTAATTATAAGTATAATATAGAGAAATACACAGCTTTTGAGGTTATTTAAATTTTGCCCTGTATGTCTTAATCACTTAATGAAATTCTTGGAACAAAAGGGTCCAAAGAAAGCCAAAGTGGTGGTAGTGATTTAATTTACTATCATTTTATAAACTTTCTTAAATCTGTGCAATCTAATATGAAAGCTACTAGCCACATGTAGCTATGAAGCATTTGAAGTGTAGCTCCTATGAATTGAAACGTGCCATAAGTATAAAATGCACACCAGATTTCAAACGCTTAGTATAAAAAAAATCAAAAACACCTTACTAATTTTCATATGAATTACATTTTGGAATAATAATATGTTGAGTATATTGGGTTAAATAAAATCTGTTATTAAAGTTAATTTTACCTTTTTTATGTTTTTAGTATAGCTACCAGAAAATTTAAAAGTACGTATGTGGCTGGCATTATATTTCTGTTGGACAGTGCTGCTCTAAAGCTTAAGAAAGCACAAAATGTTTTTGATGTAAAGTATATTTTATTTGATACAAGCACGGCTACCCTCTAGCTCTCTTTTGGTTTCCATTTGCATGAATATATTTTTCTATCCCTTCCCTTTCAGTCTATGTCTATCCTTAAAGGTGAAGTTAGTTTCTTGTAGGCAGTGTACAATTCAGTCTTATTTCTTTGCCCATTAGCCACTCTCCTATTATTTGATAGGAGAATTTAATCCATTCACATTCAAGATAATTATTGATAGTCAAGGACATACTACTGTCATTCTGTCAATTATTTTCTGGTTGTTAATGTAATAATCTTGTTCTTTTCTTCCTGTCTTGCTGTCTTACTAGGACTAGATTATTTTTCTCTAGTAGTCTTTTTGATTTCTTACATTTTATCTTTTGTGTATCTACTATAGGTTTTTGCTTTGTGGTCACCATGAGGCTTACATATAACATCTTTTAGTTATAATAGGCTATTTTAAGCTGATAACAACTTCATTTTGATTTCATACAATAGACCACACTTTTGCTCCATCCTTCTCCATTTAATGTTTTTGATGTCACAATTTATGTCTTTTTATATTGCATATTACTTAAATTATTGTAACCATTATTTTTTTAATAGTTTTGTCTTTTAACTTCATACAAAAGATATGTGATTTACATACCAGCATCACAGTATTAGAGTATTCTGAATTTTACTGTATTTTTTTTTACCAGTGATTTTTATACTTAAAAATGTTTTCCTGTGACTAGTGTTCTTTTCTTTCAGCTTGAAGAGCTCCTTTTGGCATTTCTTATAAGATAGTTCTTGTGGTGACAAACTCCCTCAGCTTTTGTTGGTCTGGGAAAGTTTTTATATCTCTGTCATTTCTGAAGGCTAACTGTGCTGGGTACAGTATTCTCGATGGCAACTTTTTTTTCCTTCAACACTTTGAATATATTATTCCACTGTCTCCTGACCTATAAGATTTCTGGTAAGAAATTTGCTGCTAGCCTTACTGAAATGCCCTATGTGATTTTTTTTTTTTTTTTCTGCTTGGAGGATCCTCTCTTTTTCTTTGATTTTTGACAATTTTTTTGTGTTTTGATGTAGTCTTGTTTAGGTAGAATTGAATTAGAGAACTTTTGACCTTCCCATACTTGGATATTTACCTTTTTCTCCAGGTGTGGAAAGTTTTCTGCTATAAACTTCACTTTAAACTTTCTACCCCTTTGTCTTTTCTCCTTCTTGAACTCCTAAAATTTAAACATTTGCTCTTTTGATGTTGTCCCAAAAATATCATATGCTTTCTTCATTCTTTTTCATTGCATTTTCTCGTTTGTGTATTTTAAAGTAATCTGTCTTCGATTTTGCTTGATCAATTCTGAGTCTTCTGCTTGAACAATTCTGCTGTTGACTTTCTCTTTTTATTTTTTTATTTTTTGCATTTTTTATTTCATTCTTTTTTCAGCTAAAGAATCTATGTTTGATATTTTAAAAAAGATTTTAATCTCTTATGTTGGTAATTTATTGTTTTCCTGATTTTTGTTGTTTCTGTTTTCTTGAAGTTTGTTAAACTTCCTTAAAAACCATTGTTTTGAATTCTTTGTCACCCATTTCATACATCTTCATTTCTTTAAGGTTGGTGACTGGTGCTTTATTTAGTTCTTTAGGTGGTGGCATTTCCCTGTTTGTTCTTGATCCTTGTGGTTGTATGTTGGTGTCTATGCATTTGGAGAAGTAGGTGCTTATCTCCTATTTATTCTTTGCAAACTGGCTTTGTCTGGGAAATTACTTCACCAGTCAGTCCCCTCAGAGATTCTAGGAATGCCATCTGTCATGGTCCACAGGTAGGCTTGCTTTTGGAATCCTTGGGCAAGCTGGCCTGGTAACTGGATAAGCAGGTAGGTGGGCCTAGTGCCTGGGTCCAGGTTAGGTCTGGAGCCTGTAGCCAATGTAATATACCTGTTGACTGAGTCTGAGACGATGTATTTATAGTCTGGATCTGCAAGGGTGGGCCTGGAGCCTGTAACTGTGGGGTCCTGACTTGAAGCCTGGGTCCCTGTGGCTGACCTGGTACTGGGGTAGACCTTGAGCCTGAGTATGGAGGGGCCACCCAAGTACTGCGATGAGTCTGGTGCCTGGGACCACTAGAACCTGAGTCCACAGGGTCTGGCGTAGTGCTGGGGCAAGACTGGAGCCTGAGTCCATGTGAGCAAACCTGGATCCTGGCATAGGCCAGCCTAGAGGGTGGAGTTGCAGAGACCGGCCTGACACTGGGCAGGCCTGGAACGTGTGTCCATGGGTGCTGGCCTGGCACTTGAGGCCAGGGGTGTCAATCTGGTGTTGAGGTGGGCTTGAAGCCTGGGGCTGTGTGAACCAACGTGGCTCTGGGCTAACCTGGAACCTTAAGCTGGCCTGGTGTCTAGTGGGCCTGAAACCTGGGACTATGGGACTGGGGAGTCCTGTTTCTAGAGAAGGCCTGGAGACTCCGTCTATGAGGATTGGCCTGGCTCTGGGGCAGACCCAAACTTTGGGGCCACAGGGGCCACTCACACTGGGGCCAATCTAGAGTCTGGGACTGTTAGAGTAAGCCTGGTGGTAGAGCAGGGCTAAGGATCAAGTTCACTGAGCAGCCTGGAGCTTGAGGCTGCAGGATCTTGCTGGTATTGAGGCAGGAATGGAGACTCCGTCCTCAGGTACCACCTTAAAGTCTGGGGCTGTCGGATCTGCCCAGTGCTGGATTTTACTGGTGTAGCCCTGGTGTTGGAGTTCAAGACAAATGCCAGTGCTCACTCCCCTCTCCTTTCTTCAAGCAGAGGGTGTTTCTCTGTACACTGTGTTGCCTGGTGTTGGAGGATGGATGATGCAGGTAATGTAAAACTGTCCTTCCTACTCTTTTCAATGAGTCTTTTCTTATTTCTGTGCTACACACAGAATAGGTGCTGTTATCTGTCACCTGGTTTTCTTAGCTTTTGTGAAGGTATTTTTGTGCATGGATAGTTATTCAGATTGAAGTTTCTATTTGGGGATAAGTATCGGAAAGTCTTATTCCACCATCTTGCTGACATCTCAACAAAGAAAGTGTTTAATTCAGTTGACCCCGAGGAATTTTTAAAGGAATTTGTATGTTATATTTACAGAAGACTCACCTAAGAGGGCATCAAGATTATATTAGTAAGTACATGCCTTATATACCCAACTCTGCTTCAAACAAGAACAATGACAGGAAAATATGAATAAATAAGTAAAATGATATAAGTAGGTTTAAAGCAAGACAAAAATTTATATGAACCACACCAGGCACCTGGACCGGAAAACAAGGCAGTCAGTAGTGTATACACAAAGCTCTGGGCCTGCTTCTGGGGAAGGAAGCAAGCAAAGACATCTGGGAATTTAGCTCATCTGAAGTAATGGTAATTAAAATTACTCTATATAAAATGGCAACAGGAATCAAGCCAGAGATTGGGGTGGAAATCCCTCTAATTTAAACAAGGAAACAGAAAAGTCTAGGGAAGTTTCTGCTAATTGTTTCCTGGGAATATTGCCTCTTTGGTAGGAAATAAAACGGCCTCATCTCCAGGATCTGAAACTGACTGCTGGCTCTATGACCAGACTGGCCATAAGTCTTAGTCTTTGGCATCATAATCTTTGAGTCATAATCCTTAAATTGTATGAAGCTCAAATCTGCAACATAAGACATGTTTTGGTTAAGGAACCCCAGGGAGCTCGGTGGAGGCCATCACAAAAACTAGAGAGGAAAGAGTGGTAGAGAAGAAAAACAAAAACCAAAAAGGTTTAATTGTTTCTTAAAATGAGCCTAGAAACCATAATACCAAAAACAAAGAAATGCTATGCAAAGCCAATATGAATCACCAAGAAGAAGATGCCTTTGACGAAAGTACAAAAATAGTCTGACAAAGGCTTTAAAATAGGCACTTTAGGGTAATAAAGGAGATAAGTTAAAGAATAATATCCACTGAAAATAAGATATAAAATTGGCAAACAAAAATAAGAATAAATTAAACAAAACAGGTGGATCTAAAAAATGTAAAAAATGTAAACATAAAAAAATTTATTGGAAAAAAATCTTGGCAGAGAGATTGTATAGAAAGTACAAGGGCATTAGAAGATAGTACTGAGGATTTCACTGGAATGCATCACAGAGACAAAGAGAAAAAAATGACAAAATAAAGGACTTGGAGGATAAATGAAAGATCTGACTTATACATGGCTAATAGAATTTTCCAAAAAGGTAGAAAAGCAATATTCGAAGAGATATTTCCTGATGTTTTTCCAGAGCTGAAGAAAGACATGAGGCTGTAGAGCAAAATCCAAGCACCCAGAGGTATAGATAGATAGTAATTGTACAAGATGATATACATAGTGAGACTACAAATCATTGAGAACAAATAGAGGGAAACCCTTCAAAGCTACTAGAGATAAAAAGGTTACTTACAAAGGACTTACAGTTAAACTGACAGCAACTATAGGTACCAGGATTCCAGAAAATAATTATATGCTCAAAATCCTAAGTAAAATTAACTCAGACTAAAGTTTTATACCCAAACTATCATCTGAAAAATGAAAAGAAATAGCCCGGGAGCAGTGGCTCACACCTGTAATCCCAGCACTTTGGGAGACTGGGCGGGTGGATCACGAGGTCAGGAGATCGAGACCATCCTAGCTAACACTGTGAAACCCCGTCTCTACTAAAAATACAAAAAAGTAGCCGGGCGTGGTGGCACATGCCTGTAGTCCCAGCCACTCGGGAGGCTGAGGCAGGAGAATTGCTTGAACCCGGGAGACAGAGGTTGTGGTGAACCGAGACCACACCACTGCACTCTAGCCTGGGCGATAGAACGAGACTCCATCCCCATGCCCCACCCCCGCCCAAAAGAAAAGAAAAGAAAAGAAAAGAAAGGAAATAAAGGCAATTTTAGACTCTTAAAGAAAGATCAAGAGAGTTTACCATTAATTGATGCTCATGAGCACAAATATTAAAGGATATATTTAAGTAAAAAGAAAGTGGACCCAGAGGGAAGGCATATAGAATACAAGAAAGAGTGGTAAACATAATATTAACAAATTATGTCAGTTTATTAATTTAATGTTGACAATTTTAAAAGCTATTTTAGCAATTTTGGGGGGAAATCTTTAAAATCTCTAGGAGGTAGTTATTTAATAGGTAGTTAAATATAGCCAGAGGTTTTGAAACATTCGGAAATTTTCTCAATACATTTAGATGTTAGGAAAAATATTATAGTCGAAGATTAGAGATGGTAATTGAAATACCAAAAATAATAGAATTAAAATAATAGAAATGCTTCCAAGCCAACAGAGTGGGGGAAATATTCATGGAGGATATTATAAAAAAACAGAGCTTTATCCAAAAGAAGGCATGGAAATACATTTTTTAAATCCAATAAAAATGGGTAGTAAAAGGAAAATAGGTTAGTAGAAATAAATGCAAATATGTCAGTGATTATAACAATGAAAATGAATTAAATTCATCTGATAAATGACAGAAACTAATAGATTAGAACTTTGTAAGCCAGCTATTTGATGTCTATAAGAAACACTAAACAAAATCTCCAGCAAGATGACACAGAAAGATTGAAAGTAATGGGAAAAGTGGAAACTTGCAATTAATAATTGTTAAATTAAATAAGTGGAAGGCCATTGGCCTGAGGCTGTGTTGATACTTTAAATTCCTACATAACAAACTGCAACGTAACTTAATGCATAAACGAACTGAAACTTAATTTATGAGTACAGCAAGTAGCTGAGTTTCAGCTAATCACAGGCAGCCAGCTCACTATGCCATGCCCAAACAGGAAAGTGCCACATCACACCATGTTCAAATAACGCAGAAGTTTACCTGTAACCAATCAGGTGATTTCTTTACTTTGCTTCTGTGTTCAGCCTGTAAAAGCTTGCTGCATGCATTGCTAGGCAGAGCTCTCTGAACCCCTTCTGGCTTGAATGCTTCCTGATTCATGAATCTTTCTTTGTTCAAATAAACTCTGCCAAATTTAACTAGTCTAAAGTTTTTATTTTAACATAAGCAAAGAAATTTTGTGTAACAGTATCAGTATTAGACAAAACAGAATTTCAGACATAACACATTAATAAAAGTAAAGATAACTACACATAATAACAAAAACTGAAATTCACTAAGAGATAGTAAACAAAAACATATATCTGGAAAATTTTTGACATGTCTTCTTAAGTAACTTATGAGGGTAAAAAGGGACATCACAGTAAATGTTGCAAAATATTCAAATAGCATATGTATTTTAAGCCTATGACTTTAGGGACATAGACATTTATGACAGAATTAAAAAATATTTACAACAGAATAAAAGTACTACTTATAAAAATGTTAGCTGTAAGCACTTCTTAAAGGTAAACACGTAATTTTAAGTGAATTAATTAAAAAGTAAACATAATTAAGTTTAAGAAAGAGCAAATCCAAAGAAGTTTTAAAAGAATGCAGAAATTAATAATATAGAAAAAAGAGAAGCAGTAGAGAGGATGAAAAGTATCAATATCTGTTTTTTAAATGGCTTTACAAAAATATAATTCACATACTAGTTCACATAGAATTTAAAGTTAACAGTTCAGTGATTTTTAGAGTAGTCACATAATTACACAACCTTACCACAATCTAATTATAGAATATGTTCATCACCCCAAAAAGGAACCCCGTGATTCTCCTAGAAATCTCTAGGCAGTTAGTCACTACCTAGAGGTCACTAGACAACCACTAATCTTTTTTTTTCCTTACACATATAGTAATAAAAATTAACAACAACAACAAAACAACTTTTCACAATGAAAAACCCAGGTCCAAGTGGCTTCACTGGTGAATTCTACTAAACATGTAAAGAAGAATGCCAACCCTTCATAAACTTTTCCAAAAAATAAATGATGAGAGGCTTCCTTCTATAAGACCAGTATTACCTGACACCAAAACGAAATATATCAAAAGAAAGGAAAACTACATGCAAACTCTGTAACATGACAAGAAGTTTCGGCCTCATTCAGCGTCAAAAGTCAATTCTGTCATCCAGCAGTAAGAAAGCTGACCATGAAGAACGTGCATTATATGCACATATCTAAGACTTCTTAATGGCGGCAAGTTTGATTTGCCCACATTTACGTAGATTGGTGCATGCCTGCAAGAGGGAGCCTCCAAAAATGGCAGCTGGACTTAGATTCCATGATACTATACATTCCATTCCTATTTGCACACATAGGATGTCAAAGTTTGGAAGCTCCTCCTCTTTGAAGGAAATGCACTAGTTTCATGAATGAGAGCAAGGCCGCCCATGAGTAACTGTTGAACTAAGCAGTCAGGATGTATTCATTTTCACTCTCAGAGACGCTTTCCTCATTATCACCCACTGCAACTCAGTCCCCTGAGCTTTCTTCTCCACTCCTTGTCAAAGTCTCTGAGAATGTTCATTTACATTAAAGTATAATGAATGATATCAATACAAAAAATATTTCAATCAGATCATGTGCATTTCACCAAAGATTTGACCTTAAAGCTGAAGACTGGACATGGATCTGTCATCAGACAATTTTTAAAAATTATTTTTGGTAGTGATGGAGTCTTGCTATGATGCCCAGGCTGTTCTCAGACTCCTGGCCTCAAGTGATCCTCTGTCATCAGACAATTTTTAAAAATTATTTTTGGTAGTGATGGAGTCTTGCTGTGATGCCCAGGCTGTTCTCAGACTCCTGGCCTCAAGTGATCCTCCCTTCTCAGCCTCCCAAAATGCTGGGATTACAGGCGTGAGCCACCATGCCCCTCCTGTCATCAGACAAGTTGATAAGGAATAATGTAAGGGGAAAAACCTTATGAATACAGAGAGCCTCTTGATTTTCCTAGTACCTAAAAACACTACGTTTACCAAGAATCTACTTTAACTCTAATGCCAAATTCTAGGAAACTAGAAACAAAGAAGTAAGCACTCTTAGTATGCCTATTTTCATATACCGCCTGAAATTTGTCCAGCTATACATAGAAGAGGTTCTGTAAGCAAACAGGGTACACAAAGAAAACACATTTATCTGCAAGCCATGCTTTCTAGATGTTTCTTCCCAAAGATATATATTTAATCTTGTGTTTCTTCCCAAAGATATATATTTAACCAAGATTATTGAAAATCTCTGTAGATGCAGTCTCAGAAATATGTATAAATGACTTTAAAACTCCTGTTAATTTCAATAACATGGGACTCTCAAACAGACCTTTATACTCCTTTAACGATTTAAAAGACATTTCTAGTATCTGATAAACAGTCACTTTGAATCACAAGTATTTACCACTATAATCATGGGGGAATGTGTGGCTCAGCCTCTGAAAGCCCCATTTCCCTCCTTTGCCCCTGAGATTAAGAGCATCCAAAAGACAGGTATTGTGTTTGCTCTGGGACCATGCAGTCCCTTAATTCCCATTGGCACCATCTGGACTAATTCCATTTTAAGACCAACTAGGTGGGGTCTTCTAATCACTGGCAGATCTCTTATCACAAAGTCAGATCTCTGTAACTACCAATGGCTTAATCCTTCTTCCCTTGCAATGCCATATAAAGTGTTAGTCCTCGGCTGTTTTATTAGAAAAATAGCAGAAGGCTGTAGTATAGGAAATCTGATGAAACACGGAGTGACCTCATGAGTTAAAAATGGGGACAACTAAAAAAGAAAATGAATGGTAGAAAGAACTTAAGTTTCTATTAATGTCTTTAGGTTACAAAAGTAAGGCAAAGGGTTGACACGAAGGCAAATGTGTAGATAGAAGCCAACAAAAAAAGAGCATTCAGTGAAGGAGTGCTTCTGGGATGGCGCTAGGAGATTGCTCATTTTATTTTATTATGTAATAAAAAGGAAAAAAGGAGGTGTTTTTGTTCAAGAGGATCAGACCAAAGGAGTGTGCAGTATACACTGTGAACTCATTCAGAGGAACCAACATATTTTACAGTAAAGTTGTCTAAAAATAACTTGCTTCAACAGTTCTGGGACATTTTTTCAGTCTTTTGCCAAGAATCCAATTAATGTGTGTTGCCATTTTCTTTCAGGCAATATGACGTGGATTTTATATCACATATTCTTTTTTTTTTGGAGACCAGAGTCTCCTTCTGTTGCCCAGGCTGAAGTGCAGTGGCTCAATCTCTGCTCACTGTAACTTCCGCCTCCCAGATTCAAGCAATTGTCCTGCCTCAGCCTCCTGAGTAGCTGAGACTACAGGTGCCTGCCACCACGCCCAGCTAGTTTTTTTTTTTTTTGTATTTTAGTAGAGACAGGGTTTCCCCATGTTGCCCAGGCTGGTCTCCAACTCCTGAGCTCAGGCAATCTGCCCGCCTCGGCCTCCCAAAGTGCTAGGATTACAGGCATGAGCCCCCGTGCCTGGCCTCTCATATTCTTTTATAAAGAAAATTCACACAGCCAAGTGGATGTGAATAATGTGGTATGTGAGCAGCTAAGATGCTAAGGTTCATTAAGCCATTACTTGATTCTCTCCAGCCCAGGATGTTGATACAGATCAGTTAGCCCAGTGAAACCACTCCTACTGCTCTCCTCTTCTCATCCCCATATTCCACCATATTTCACTTCTGCAGAGAGCTGGTGCTCAGACTGTGCCTCTGTGAAGCTGGCAGTGAGTGGGCAAGTGAGAAGACTCGGAGTAGAAAATAGGTTCCAGGCATGGACTTTCATTGTTACTCAGAGTTTATGTAAGTAGCTACCAGGAAATAATTAAATCCAAAGGGCGAGGCTGGCCTATCTTCCTGGGGCATCAGTGAATAATTATAAAACACTTTATTAAGAAAATCATGCCAGATCTATTCCAGAATAGGATGTACATGAACTTTTAAGGTAAAACACAATAGACTTCAAATATGCTTCGCAATTTTTTTTTCTAAGTGGGCCACTTTGGGCTGAGCCTCCAACTTCCTAGGAGCCTCTCACCACACATTATACAGCATAATTTCAGGAAACATCTGCAGTGGATTATTCATTTCTGGGAGTATTGTCAACCTAACGAAACAGTCACTATGGATTTGAAAAGTGGATTAGACCTTAAACATAATCTGGCCTGATCTAATTATTTTAAAGATGAAGTTAAGAACAAAGATAAAAGGTACAGAAGGTCTTCTGGGATTTTTCTTTCTCCCTAACAGGGTCCAGAGCTAAAGGTTTTCATGCCCTGACCTATTGAACATCCTCCAAACACACCACTGTGTCTTTGCATACAATCTTCCTTTTCTATGCAATGCCTTCTTTTTTTTTTTTTTTTTTTTTTTTTTTTTTTTTTTTTTTTTTTTTAGGTGGAGTCTTGCTCTGTTGTCCAGGCTGTAGTACAGTGGTGTGATCTCAGCTCGCTGTAACCTCCACCTCCCTGGTTCAAGTGATTGTCCTGCCTCAGTCTCTTGAGTAGCTGGGATTACGGGCATCCACCATCATACCTGGCTAATTTTTGTATCTTTAATAGAGACAGGGTTTCACCATGTTGGCCAGACTGGTCTCGAACTCCTGACTTCAGGTGATCTACCCGCATCGGCCTCCCAAAGTGCTGGAATTACAGGCGTGAGTCACCGCACACAACCAATGGCTTCTTTTATTGAAAATTTTTACTTGTAATTTAAGACCCAGCTCAAAGTCATCTCCTGGTGGAAATCTTTCTCTACTCACCTAGGCAGAGTTAGCTGCTCCTTCCTCTGTGTTCTAATAGATCTTTAAATATAATTTGGTTTTAGTCCCTGTCATCAAAAAAAAAAAAAAAAAAAGTAAACAATATCCTTTCTGGAGCTCCCTCTCCAGTTGCCATCCTTTCCATTTTCTCCCCTTCACAGCTAAGATCCTTAAAAGAATTGCTTCCATATTCAAACTTTACTTCCTCACTTCCATTTCCTTGTCAATTCACTCTAACTGGCTTCTGACCCCTCCACTCTGCTGAAATTATTCTTGGAAAATGCAGCAGTGACTTCTGTACTACCCAATCCAATGGCTGATTGCCAGTTCTTATTGCACTTTTTCCCTGTCTTGAAGATTCTATACAGTTGACCATCACCTCTTTAAAACACACTTGGCTTCTTAGACACCACACTATTGGTTTTCCTCCAATGACTTGAGGCATTTCTTCCAATTTCCTTGAGAATTCATCCACCTCTCCCGAAACTTTAGTGTTAGAATTCTCAGAGTTTATACCTCAGTACTCCTCTTTCTTTCTTGGTGATCTAATTCACTCCCTGGCTTCAAATTCTGTATCAATATCTACAACTTTCAACAACAGGTCTACAGGTAATCTCTTTCTGAGTAAGAGAAATTGCAAATCCAACTGCATACTTACATTGCTAGCACTATCATGAATGATCATAAATGATAAAATACCACTGAAAACCAGCTAAAATAAAACAGAGACAGAGACCCAGAGAGAGAAAGAGAAAGGGAGACAGAGACAGAGAAAGAAATGTATTAATAGACAAATACCAACTCAGCTCATGTAAACAAGCTAGGGGCAGAAGCAAGGGAACATCTCTATTCTCAGCAGTCTTTTCTTCTGCCTCTTCTCTCCCTGTACGGTACCCTCATTCTTTCAAGCCAACATCATCCCCATAGAGGTGACATGTTCATCAACAGCTCTGAACTTACAGGTTCACAGCTCTGCAGACAGAGTATAAAAATTTGTTCTCCCCATTCAGATTAAGAGACGTAATTAGATTGGTCCCGTGAGGTTCATATGGCTTTTCTAGGAATCAGTCATTGTGGTCTGGGCATGACGATATTCTGATTGATTTAAATTGGGCCATACGTACACCCATAATTACTAGAGGAATAATATTGGGTCAGGCAGTCACCTAATTAGTATCATTTAAACTATTCAACATTTCCATCTAGGTCTCTCACAGGTATCTCAAGTTGACAGTATCCACAACTTAATAATGTTTCTCCAAAAACACGATTGTTCCCCAGTATTTTAAACGTCAAAAAAATGACATAAACATTCATGAAATTGCTCAAGCAAGATACTTAAGAGTTATGCTTGACGGCCCCTCTCCCTGCTGTTATTGCCTAGCCCAACCCACCATCCAATTACCAAGGTCTATCAATTCTACATCCAAGATATATTTAGGATCAGTCTACTTCTTTCTGTCTGCAATATTGCCCTTGCAGTCCAAGACAATGCCACTCCATACCTAGATTACTGCAGTAGCATCCCAACTGGTCTCCAACTGTCCACTCTTTTTTTTTTTTTTTTTTTTTTTTTTTGAGGCAGAGTTTCGCTTTTGTTGCCCAAGCTGGAGTGCAATGATGTGATCTGGGCTCACTGAAGTCTCCACCTTCTGGGTTCAAGTGATTCTACTGCCTCAGCCTCCCAAGTAGTTGGGATTACAGGTGCCCACCACCACACCAAGCTAATTTTTTTGTATTTTTAGTAGAGGAGGCGTTTCACCATGTTGGCTATGCTGGTCTGGAACTCCTGATCTCAGGTGATCCACCGCCTCAGCCTCCCAAAGTGCTGGGATTACAGGCGTGAGCCACCGCACCTAGCCTACACTCTTGATCTCCTCACATTCTTTGTCCTCGAGGCAGAGTAACTTTATGAAATTTAGAACTTACCATACCTTGCTTCTGCTTAAAACCTTAGAAGAGCTTCTCATTGTTCTTGAGATAAGCCCTGCATTCCTCATTTGCCCTGGGAATCCAAACTTTGCTTTCTTTCTAACCTCATCTTTTCCTACCCTTTCTTTTCCCTCATTTAAAATGTTTCAACTATATCAATATTTCCATTTTTGAAATGTAATCTGACATTTTTGGTGGGTACTTGGCTTTCACATGTGCCAGGCAAACATCTTGTTACACGCTCTCCAGGCCTTGGCCTTTTTCACATCACTCATCACAGCTTTAATACTTACAATGCAAATGTTTAACTGTGAAGTTCTTAAGACCAAGGACTGCATCTGTCTGGCTTAACATAGTACTTAGCGCTTAGTAGATGTTCAATAAATATTTGTTGAATGAATGGTCATCTCATTTTACTACAGTTCTTTACATACCTGTATTTTCTGCCAATATATGAGTTCATTCTTTTATTTTACAACTATTTATTGAGTGCCCAGCTTGTGCTAAGGAGAGAGTTAAATACCAGGGACAGAGGAATGAAGACGATAGAGAGGATTCTTACCTTTAGACATTTATAACCTTACTACTATGCAACAACTATGTGTTTTTTCTTTCTGTGTCTCAATTCCTGGCAGATACTGTTTAATGAATGTCTGCTGAATGAATGCATGAATGAATTAATGGGCATTGTGATCTTGACCACCAACTACTCTCTGTTCTTTTTGCTGTTCCCAGTCCTGCATGTTTCAAATGACCAGAAGTTTCATAGCAGAGAAAAATGGTTTTTTTCCTCTGCTATGGGTTTCCTGGCTGACAATGAGCTGCGTCAAACATGATGATCATCCCTTAGGCAGAAGTGAGATAGAGAGGTCCAAGCCAGTATGCTGGGATCAGGAAGGAAAGAAGGGTATAGACACAGGGCATCTGGGAGCCTTGGGGCAAAGGTATGCCATTGGTGGGAGAAAGGAAGAGGAAAGAAAAGACAAATGGGGATGAGGGCTGTTCTTTTTTTTATCAAGAAGGCTGTTACAATCCCCTTTTTTAAAAATTTCAGTAGCTTTAAAAGTACAAGTTGTTTTTGCTTACATGGATGAATTATATAGTGGTGAAATCTGGGCTTCTAGTGTACCCATCACCCAAATATTGTACCCAATAGGTAGTTTGAGAACCATACATTTTTCATCGAAATTGCTTACTTAATGTCTGTCTTCGACTGTGCATTGTGAACTTTGTGGTAGAAGAAGCAGTGTTTGCTTTGATTTTCAGAGTATCTAGTGCCAGTCAGAGTAATCATACATACTCGATGAATGAATGAATGAATGAATGAATGAATGAATGAATGCTCAACATCTCCCAGAGAACATACATCCAGTGGCTGGTTCTGAGGCTCACTCAATCCAGGTAAGCAGAAAACTCTTGAGAGAAGGTTTCCACACCCAGGTATTCCAAGACATCTCAAAACCATGGTCAAGAGGCAAATGGATCTGCTACTTGATAGTTGAAAATTCTCAGAAGAAAAAAAAATGTTTCATAGAGATGAAAAGTCCAAAAATACATTTGTGCCTAGAAGGCATAGCAGCATGAATGAATAAATCCTATTGGGTTAATCTTTTAAGAAAAGAGGTGGTGGTGATAGTGGGATATATAATATGACATATATAATATTGAGAGGTGAAGCCAGCTGGACTTCCTGGGTTGAGTGGGGACTTGGAGAACTTTTCTGTCTAGCTAAAGATTTGTAAATGCACCAATCAGCGCTCTGTGTCTAGCTAAAGGTTTGTAAACACACCAATCAGCACTCTATATAAATGGACCAATCAGCACTCTGTAAAATGGACCAATCAGCAGGATGTGGCCAGGGCCAACTAAAGGAATAAAAGCTGGCCACCCCAACCAGCAGCTGTAACTTGTTGGGTGCCTGCTACGTTTACCAGCTGTAACACTGAAAAGAGGGTCTCCGGCTTTTTTCTTGAAGTCAGTGACACCAAGAACCCACCAGAAGGAACCAGTTCCAAACACAATATGACAAGGCTTTGGGTACCTAAGTTGAAAAGGAGATGCTTTTAGGGAGAAAAGGGAGCCAAAAAAAAAAAAAAAAAAAAAAAAAGCCTGAAGACCTCAAACATAAAATTAGCAGGGAATTTTACCCAAAGCAAGTATAATTTTGTGCCTTTCCTGACAAGTCAAAGCACTGTCACGTAAGAGCTAAACAGATGATCTCTAGAATCCAGTGGCTTAGGATCGACTCATGGCCCTGTTGATTCTGGACAAGTCATTCAGTATCTCTAGGGGTCAGTAATTTTATTTGAAAATGAGGACCCATCTCTGAAGGACCCACGTGGAAAACACGTGGCGTGTGTTACCAGGGCGGTAAATATTAGGTATTGCTACTACTTACACAGATGACTCGGCATGAGGGATGGTCACCATTTGAGCCAATCTACGATCTTGGGGATTCCAAGGAAAACCGGAGGAAAGTGGGGAGCCGTTGAGTTAATCTACAGGAGAAATGTCCGCACAGAGCAGGGCACACTGTCCGTGCCCAGGGAGTGGTGACTGTCCTTCCTTCCACTTCTGTCATCTCCCTATTTCTATGACGTTAAATTTGAAGCACACAATTCTCCCCACTGTGCCTTGTGGCTTCCCTGTGCCCAGGAAAGCTTTTCTGGTCTGGAAATGGCAGAAGGCAGCCTAGCAGCTAAGTCAAGGGGAAAAAGGTCAAAAATGCAGATCAAAGAGTTTTCCTTTTAAAGAAATATATATTTTAATGTTAGAATCTAATCAAGCACAAATAATGCAAAGCTGTAAACCCACTTTTTTTTCTTCTTCAGTATTTTAAGAGCCCTCTGCTCAGGAAGGGGGCGAGGGCTGTTTCCTGGCTCTGGGCAAATGTGTGAAGGAAGTGAAGTGCAGTGCCCTGGACCACCTCCTTCCCCTATCCCCTTCCCCATTCTATTCCCCCAAGTTCGTTACCAGGCACTCTAGGCCCAGATCTGTCCCATTTCCCAGGCAAAATCGTCTCTCAAAAAGGATCTGAAACTCATTTACGTTAAAATACACGTGAGGATTGCAGGGGAAAGCGTTGCCCCAAGGTTGGCCTTAGCTTTAAATAAACCAACCCCTGCAAGAGGCAGCAAAGCTTCCTCAGGAGGTACCAGCATCCTGCTAGTTGCTTTTTTTTAATGTTAGCAATGTTTATATAACACGGTCCAGAATCGAGACATCGAGTAGTTAACTTTCATAATATTCTTATCACCAGAACAGTGTTAATATACATGAACATATTTTGTAATCATTTTTAATGTTTTTTTTTTTTTACTTTTATTTTAGGTTCAGGAGTACATGTGCTAGTCGGTATGTTTAAAGTGGATTCATCCTGGAATTCCCATCTCACTTCTCAGGCTGTAAGTTGAGCTGCAGCATTTAAAGAAAGGCACCAAGGGTAAGAGAGAGCTGTGCTAGCACTCAGAAAATAATGAGCATTTTCATTCCCTTTTGGCAGAAGGAAGTGGAGGCCCACTCGTTTATTCCATCCTCCCCTCAATTTAAAAATTACCCAAAGTAGTTCTGTTACCGGTGGAGGGTGTCCAGGTTCTTGGCGTTTGAACAAAGAATTGGACAAAACACACAAAGCAAAGAAATATTGAAGCAACAAAAGCAGAGATTTATTGAAAGCGGAGGCACTCCACAGGGTGGGAGCAGGACCAAGCAAGCGGCTCTAGAGAGCTGGTTACAGAATCTTCCAGGGTTTAGATACCCTCTAACGGTTTCCCATTGGTTACTTGGCGTACACCCTGTGCAAATGAAGAGGATAAAGTGATGTTACAAAGTTATTTACTTGGTCGTAGAGACTTGGAGTTTTTGATTTGATTTAGTTCGAGGAACTACTTACGTAGCTCCAGACCCTATTCTCCTGCCTCAGTTATGTATTGACAACCAGAGGCCTTGTGGTCTCTCTTTTAGCAGGTCCAGGTTAAAACCCTGGAAACCAACATTTCTAACAAGCATTGTGGGGTCATGGAGATTAAATGAGGGACTTATTGAGAGGCTCTTGGCCTTGCATGCCTGGGATCAAGAGGGTTGGTTATTATTTGAATCTTGTATGTCTCTTCCTGTAGCCTCATTTGGAAGCGCAAGTCTGACTTCCCATTTAGGCTCTCCTTAACCATCAATTGCAGGCATTTCAAAAGAGCCTCTCTTTCCTCTGCGGGCCGTTCCACATGTTGCTGACAGATTCATCTTTCTATAGCGCAGCACTGATCGTGCTTGCCACCTTTTAAAAAAGATAGCGAGGGCTATCTATGATCCTGGCTATCTTTTTAAAAAATTGAATTATTTTGTTCCCACATTTAAAATGAAATGTAAACTCTCTTTTGCAGCTTCAGAGCCCCTGCATGACTTGGTCCTTGCTGATCTTTCGACTTCATTTCCTACTGTTTCCCCTCCTGCTCCCCAGGGTCCAGTAACACTCATGTAACTGATCCTCACGTGCCTCCTTGCTCACTCCGGCCTCAAGGCCGCAGGCTTCCTCTTCCCTTGCAAGGAAAAGGAACACATTATTGCTATACCCCATATCCTTGCATGACTGGTTTCACTGCATGGTTAGTTCTTGGCTCAACAATTACCTCCCACTAGAGCAGCACCCCAGGATCCATCACATTACGCTTTCTATTTTTATTTTTTTACAGCACTTCGATCATCCGAGATGACTTTGTTTATTTGTTTTCTTGCTATTATCTTTCCACCTCCCTCCAGGATGTAAGCTGCCTGGCTTTCCTGTTCATGGTTCACTGTTGTTATCTCTGCTGCCTGGATAGCAGTTGACACACGACTGGCTTTCAAAAAGCATTCTGCATAGAACCAATTGTGCTTCTTTCACGGTCCTACATCTTTTTTTCAGAATCAAGTACACATTCCTCCACCTGCCAGTGAAGAACCTGTGTGGTTTTGCCCAATCCACTTGCTATAAATAAACTATGCTCACATAGCTTCCTTTTTATTATAACAATTTACACATGAAGTTGAAATTAGCCACCTGGGTTTCTGTCTCCTAACCTTTGCTCCTCAAGGTGAAGGTTGTGGATCAGTATCATTGGCATCACCTGGGAGTTCTTGAGCGTTACAGACCCTGAAGCCTACAGACCTACTGACTCCCCATTCCTATTTTAACAAGAGCCCAGGTGAATGGAACGCGCCTTGGGCCACACCTCATAATTACTAAAGGGGTAATATTAGACCACACAATCACCCAGTGTGTTTGGGCTAAACTATTCAGTATTCCCGCTTGGACACCTCACAGGCATCTCAAGCTGACAGTGTCCAAAACCGAACTATACTATTCCTCCAAAAAATGTCATTCTTTTCCAGTGTTCTCAGAAAATGAGAGCTATTGTCCTAAAATAATTTGTGAGCTATTCAAAGGCACAAACTCAGTATTATTCACCTTCATTTCCTATATGGAACGTCCTCAATGTTCGCTGAGCTGAATTTATTTTATTTTTAATTGATATATAATAGATGCACATATTTCAGGGGTACCTGTGAGAATTTAATGCATTTATATAATTTGGTTTTGTGTGTATGTGTGGGTGTTTGAGACAGACTCTCGCTCTGTTGCCCAGGCTAAAGTACAGTGGCACGATCTCAGCTCACTGCAACCTCTGCCTCCCAGGTCCAAGCAATTCTCCTGCCTCAGCCTCCCCAGTAGCTGTGACTACAGGTGTGTGCCACCATACCTGGCTAATTTTTTTTGATTTTTAGTAGATTTGGGGTTTTACCATGTTGTCCAGGCTGGTCTCAAACTCCTGACCTCAAGTGATCCTCCCACCTCAGCCTCTCAAAGTGCTGGGGTTACAGGTGTCAGCCACCACGCACAGCCCATTCATATAATTTGTAAAGATCAGATCAGTGTAATTGGGATATTCATCACCTTAAATATTTATCTTTTCTTTATGCTAGAAACATTCAAATTATTCTCTTATAGCTATTTTGAAATAAACAAACAATTGTAAACTGTAATCACCCTACTAATCTATCAAACACTAGATCTTATTTCTTCTATCAAACTGTATATTTCTACTTGTTAATCAACTTCTCTTATCCGCCCACCCTCCTACCCTTCCCAGCCTCTGGTAACCACCAGTCTACTCTCTATCTTCATGAGATCAATCTCTTTTAGCTCCCACATATGAGAGTGAGAAATGTGGTATTTTTCTTTCGGTGCTTGGCTTATTTCATTTAATGTAAAGACCTTCAGTTCCATCCATGTTGTAGTAAATAACAAGATTTCTTTATCTTTTCTTTTATTTTCTTTCTTTTTTTTTTTTTTTTGTGAGACAGAGTCTTGTTCTGTCACTTAGGCTGGAGTACAGGGGTGCGATCATGGCTCACTACAGCCTTGATCTTCAAAGCTCAGTCAATCCTCCCACCTCAGCCTCCCGAGTAGCTGGGACTACAGGCATGTGCCAGTACACCCCACTAAGTTTTTAATTTTTTGGAGAGATGGGATTTTGCCACGTTGTCCAGAGTAGTTTCAAACTCCTGGGCTCAAGTCATTCTTTTTATGGCTGAATAATATTCCAGTGTCTACATATACCACATTTTCTGTATCCATTTATCCATTGATGGACACTTAAAGGTGGACTCCTTATTTTGATTAGTATGAATAGTGCTGCAGTAAACATGAGAGTGCAGATATCTTTTTGATATATTGATTTCCTTTCATTGGAAGATATACTCAGCAGTGGAATTGCTGAATTATATGGTAGTTCAATTTTTAGTTTTTTGAGGAATTTCCATCTAGTTTTCCATGGTGGTTGTACTAATTTACATTCCTACCAACAGTGTACGAGGGTTCCCCTTTTCCCTACATTTTTGCCAGCATCCATTATTCCCTGTCTTTTTGATAAGTGGGATGAGATGATATCATCTCATTGTTTTTTGGGTTTTGTTTTGTTTTGAGACAGAGTCTCACTCTGTTGCCCAGCCTGGAGTGCACTGGTGTGATCTTGGCTCATGCAACCTCTTCCTTCTGGGCTCAAGCAATTATCATGCCTCAGCCTCCCAAGTAGCTGGGACTACAGGCATCTGTCACGATGCCTGGATAATTTTTGTGTTTTTAGTAGACATGGGGTTTCACTATGTTGCCCAGGTTGGTATGGAACTCCTGTGGTTTTCATTTGATTTGCGTTTCTCTTATTATTAGTGGTGTTGAGCATTTTTAAATGTACCCATTGGCCATTTCTATGTTTTTTCTTTTTTTTTTTTTTTTTTTAGAAAAGTCTATTCAGATCTTTTGTCTATTTTTTAATTTTTTTTTTTTTTGCTCTTGAGTTGTTTGAGTTCCGTGTATATCCTGTTTTAAACTTTCTTGTCAGATGGATAGTTTGCAAATATCTTTTCCTACTCTGTAGGTTGTCTGTACACTCTATTGATTGTTGCCTTTGCTGTACAGAACCTTTTTGCTTGATGTAATCCCATTTGTCTATTTTTGCTTAGATTGCCTTTGCTTTTTGAGGTCTTATACAACAAACCTTTGCCCAGACCGAAGTCGTGGAGCATTTCCCCAGTGTTTTCTTCTAGTAGTTTAATACTTTCAGTTCTTAGATTTCAGTCTTTATTTTTATTTGATTTTTGTATATGTGACAGATGGGGGTCTCGTTTCATTATTTTGCATATGATTATCCAGTTTGTCCAGCACCATATATTGAAGAGTGTTGAGCTGAATTTTTAAAATTTATAGTCTAGTGGAGGAAATAGCCTAAGCAATAACAACGTGACAGCTACTTAACTAATCCAGTGAGAACTGGCAAGGCTCTGAACTTAGGAGGAAAAGTTAAGAAATACTAAGGAGCTAGAAGTGACAAAATGTGGTCACCAACTGGAGTGATAGTTTATTTACTGGAAGGAATTTTAAATGACTCCCAGCTCTCTGCTTTGGAAACTGGGTGCATGGGAGCGACAGTCTCTAAAACAGGGACTGTAGGAAGAGCAGGCTGAACTCAGGAGAGATCTCAGGGTTCAAAACAGATTGTAGAGTTAACGTGCGACAGCCAATGTTGACTCAGTAGTTACACACCAGTGATCCTACCACGTTCCCCGAGTCCGTTACTCTCCTACCCTCCAAAGTGTTTATGTCACACCCCATTCTTTCTCCTTGAGCCTTCATCACCTCCTGCACAGACTTAGGTCTTGGCTGATGGCCTTATTTTCTATTTCGTGGAAATAGCAGAAGCGGCGAGAAGAGGATGTGCTTAAACTCACATCCCCACACCTATAATCTGCCTTTTCTCTTGATGAAAACTAACCAACTTTTCTGTTAGTTTTCTGGGTCTCATCCCTTTTCCCTTTCCCAAGACCTCATTTCAGTAATTCTATTCCCTCTCCACTGCATCATAAAAATGTCAGTGTCTATTAGCTTATTTCTATTATTGGTCAAGCATATTGAATCTCCTACCTTAAAAGCAAATGTAAAACCTCCTTTGACTCCACACCGTCCTTTAGCTATCACCCCGTTCTTCTCTCCTTAACAGCAGAGCTCCTTGTCAGAGTTGCCTATACTTCTGCCTTCACCTTTTCTCTTCCCATTCCCTCTTGTACCCACTATTGAAACTGCTTTGTCAAGGTCATCAATGACATCCACATCACTAAATCCACCACTCTGTTCTCAGCCTCCATTGTACTCCCTCTATCAGCAGGGGACACACTTTTCACCTCCTCCTGGCCTCTCTCTCTGCACTTGCCCTTGAGGACCCCACACACTCATGGTTGCCCTCCTTCCTCCAGGGCCACTCCTTAGTCCCCTTTCTTGGTTTCCCTCCTCTCCCTGACTTCTTCATATTGGCATTCCCAATTCTCGGTCCTCAGTGTGCTTCTCTGTTTTAAGTGCATACCCTTGGCGACCTCATCTGGCATCACTGCTTTTGAAATCCACTAGGTGCTGATGACTTCCAAAGTTCTAGCTTTAATCCAGACCTGTTTCTTAAACTCTACATTCACATATCCAATGTCCTTCTCAACAGCTACACTTCGATGTCTAATAACCATGTAGAATTGAATTTACACCAAGTTGATCTCTGTATTTTCACCCACTCTGTGCTCCCCCACAGTCTCTCTCTCTCTCTCTCTCTTTTTTTTTTTTGGAGATGGAGTCTCACTTTGTCACCCAGGCTGGAGTGCAGTGGCACGATCTTGGCTCACTGCAACCTCCACCTCCCAGGTTCAAGCGATTCTCCTGCCTCAACTTCCTGAGTAGCTGGGATTACAGGTGTGAGCCACCATGCACAGCTATTTTTTTGTAGTTTTAGTAGAGACAGGGCTTCACCACGTCGGCCAGACTGGTGTCGAACTCCCAAACTCAGGTGATCCACCCGCCTCAGCCTCCCAAAGTGCTGGGATTACAGGCGTGAGCCACTGTGCCCGGAGGGTCTTTCTTATCTCTGAAAATGACAACTCCCCTTCTGTTTACTGGGGCCAAAACCTTTGAGCTCCATCTCGATTTCTTCCACTCCCCACATCCAACAGAAGACAGTGTTGGTCTCACCTCCAATTATGACTCAAATTCATCGTTTCTCACTACTCTACCACCACCGCCCTGATTCAAGCCCCCACTATCTCTCACTCTGATTATTGCAGTGGCCTTCTAGGAGCATAAATCAGATTATATCGCTCCTCTCCTTAGAATCTTCAACAGCTCCTGTTTCACTCATGGTAGAGGCCAAACCCCTAACACTGCCCTCGCAACCCTGACTGATCTGCCTTCCTGATCTTTTCATCCTCTTTCTCCCTTCATTCTAGCCCCATGATGATTCCTTCAAGATGCCAAATGCAGTCCCACCTCGGGGCATTTGTGCTTGTTATTGCCCCTGCCCAGCCTCATGGTATAATCCCTCCCTTATTTTAAGTCTGTGCCTAAATGTTGCATTATTAAGGAGGCATTCCCAGGGACCCCATAATGAATAGAAGGGTCTGCTCATGGCCACCCTATCCTACCTACCCAGCATTATATTTTTCCACAGCATTTCCTCCATCTAACATATGAAATGTTTATTTCATTTATTCATTGTCTGTCTCTTCATTAGAATGTAAGTTTCATGAGGGCATGGATTGGTCTGATTCGTTTATTGCTTTATCACCAGCATAAAGAACAGCACCAGGCATATAGTAAGCACTCAATAAATATTCGTTGAATAAAAAATGAATTAAAACAATGTGCATTGAATGTCTCCTATGTGTCATGCACATATAAATAGGAGTTGAAAGTGTGGGAAACAATGGGACCTCACCTCAGGAATTGACAGGTGAGATTGAAACATAGGGTGAGAACACAGTTTGGGGGGAAAAAAAAAGAGGACCCTGGAAGGGAGCATGAAAAGGAGTTGCTAGAGAGGTAGATAGTAAACCGTGAGAAAATTGTCATGGAACACAGGGCAAGAGGGCAAGGTAGAGTTTAGAGGAAAAGGAATTGACGGCTGGGTGTGGTGGCTCACACGTGTAATCAAGACCAGCCTGACCAGCATGGTGAAACCCTGTCTCTACTAAAAATACAAAAAAATTAGCTGGACGTGGTGGCGGGCGCCTGTAATCCCAGCTACTTGGGAGGCTGAGGCAGGAGAATCGCTTCAAGCCAGGAGGTGGAGATTGCAATGAGCTGAGATCGCGCCATTGCACTCCAGCCTGGGCAACAAGAGCAAAACTCCATCTCAAAGAAAAGGGAAGAAGAAAAGGAATTGCCAAGAGGAGTGATGCTGCAGAAAGGTAAGGTAAGAGAAAGAAATGGAAAGCACCCATTGGATCTAGAAAAGCATTTGGAGGACCTTAGTGGCTCCTAGCAACTGTGATAGTATTTACTCCCCTAGGAAGCCTCTTTACATACCTTTATCATAATGCTTAATAATCAGAATGTGAGCTGACTGACCTGTCAGTTATCCAGCAAGTGAGACTGTAACCTGCCCAAGGGCTTTGGGCAAAGAAATGGTATTTATTGGACAAATCTATGGGCCAGGCACCTGCCAGGTAATTTGCATATACTAATATACTTGATTCTCACTGCAACCCAGTGATATAGGTGTAATTTCCCACTTCACAGATGCAGAAATTGAGGTTCCACAAGGCCAAATAACTAATCCAACATCCAACAACTACCAAGTAGCAATGCTGACCCTAAAATTTTGGTCTTCCTGACTCTGCGCTTACTAGGGAGTGGGGTTGGGGGTGGGTAGTGTATCTTCCCCTCCCTCCCAGGTCATCTGAAAGTCTCTTATTGAGGCAGCCACTGCTGGTTTCTAATCCAATAACTATCCTTTCTCCCAGCTAAGGGTCCTGAATTGTGTTTCTGGATGGGGCATCTTTGTGCTTTGGGAAAGACTGAGCCTTTTATTTTTTAATTTTTATTTTTAAATTTTACTTTACGTTCCAAGATACATGTGCAGAACGTGCAGGTTTGTTACATAGGTATACATATGCCATGGTGGTTTGCTGCATCTATCAACCCGTCATCTAGGTTTTAAGCCCCACATGCGTTAGGTGTTTTTCCTAATGCTCTCCCTCCGCTTGCCCCTCATCCCCCAACTGGCCCTGGTGTATGATGTTCCCCTGCTTGTGCCCATGGGTTCTCATTGTTCAGTTCCCACTTACGAGCGAGAACATGCAGTGTTTGGTTTTCTGTTCCTGTGTTAGTTTGCTGACAATTATGCCTTCCAGCTTCATCCATGTCCCTGCAAAGGACATGAATTCCTTTCTTTTTATGGCACAGACTGAGCCTTTTCTTAACCCCAGGAGGTAAAATGTGACGGTCCTAAACCAATTAGGACCATTTCATTTGCTTTGTTGTTGACAGGCTTAGGAACAGGCTTGGGGTGCAATTCTGCCTCTAGGACTTGTGGATATGTCTGCTGGGGAGTAAGCCTTGGAGGAAGAGTGTTTCTAGGAAAGGAATCATCTCTCAAAAAGAAACATAGGGATCCAAAGAAGAGTGGGCCTTCCTTTTGGGTTTTTAAATTTATTTTCATTTAGATGTGGTTGGGAATGCACCGCCTAGAGCTATTGTGACAGTTTGCAATCATGAGGGAACCAAGAACTTCAGACCAAAGCTGATATGAAGAGTTCTATGGAACTGTTGAATTAACAGATGCTGGGTCCACCCTACTCCCTGGACTCTTGCTTGATGAAGCAGCAAATATCTATTGTTCAACCCAGTATAAGTTGTATTTTTACATTATTTGGAGTAAAAATATCCAATCTACATAGTCTCCCAGACCATGTCTGTTTTTACTCACCAGTTCATTCCAACTCTGAACACAGTGCTTATTGCTCGAAAAATATGTTTTGATTGACAGCAGGAAGACTGTTATTTTAAAAAAGTAAAAATGAATGAATTTGGTTAATTATTATAAAGTGTAGGAGGCTGAGGACACAATCATTTTTAGAGAATTCTCTCTAAAAGCGCAACAGGAAGAGAAAATGTAGCATACCACAAAGACAAGTTCCTCCCAACGCTCCGCCGGCATAGTGCCACTGGGGACATTATGTGCTATGACCCCTATGGATCAGATGGCCATTCACTCCCATGTAATTAATTAAAATGAAATCAGCTTTTGTCCCCGATTACCGAGGCTCAAACTAAAAACAGCCCAGAATGTATTCTCAGTCAGGAGGTGGCTGTGTTGGAGATTTGTGTTGGCATCTCTGAGCTGTGGCCACAGCACACATTTTTGTGGGAAATATCGGATGACACTTTTCCAGCAGCGTTCTTCCATTAGGAAGGTGGGGGAACGGGGGGTGGTGGCAGCATTCTTCCATTAGGAAGGTGGGGGAACGGGGGATGGTGGCAGCATTCTTCCATTAGGAAGGTGGGGGAACGGGGGGTGGTGGCAGGGCTCAGTGGACCCAAGAGACCTTTTCTCCTTCTAAAACTCATTTAAACTCGTTCTTCCCTAGTTAATGAGGCCATTTTGCACCCCTTTCAGAGCCAATGTAACTGGAGAAACCAATGGGTGCAAAATTTGGAAACATCAGAGTCCCCTTCCCAAAGCCTTGTTTTGCAAGGCCCTATGTGGTTTGTGGGAGCAACTTGAGGTCCTGGTTACTGATAAAAATGATATAATTTTAGAACTTTTCAAATGCCAGTGTGGCCTCCTTGTTAAAGAACAGCAATTAGAGCCTTGAAGTACTGAGTGCAGTTAACTAAACTGTTTTCCAAATGCCCATATTCAGTCTTGGTTCTGGGGACTGATGTCTTCCTCCCATTTGGCCCCTTCTCACGCTCATTCATTCAGCTACATCGTTCTAGCTGTGGTCCCGCAAGAAGGCTCAGCTTCAGTATATGCAGGGGTGAGCCAGGAAGAAAATTCCAGCCCAGGATTTGGAGAAAAGTCTCTCTGTGCCTGCCCTGCCTGTGGTGCTATGCTGAGGGAGGTGACCGTGAGTGATTTCGTACGTGCAGATTGTCACGTTTGACCCCATGATCTTGGCCGATGGAACCAGGAAATGGCAGTTGTCTTTGAAGACAGTCATCAGCAAGCTGGCTGGCAGCCAGGAAGATAACACAGTGGGAACCTCTACACGATAAGGGTTGCCCAGTGCCCTGTAGCGAACAATGAACTATATCAGATACTTTCTTTTAGGGAACTTGAAAATGACACAGAGAGAAATGCAAGTGGCAATAGGATCCAGAAACCGAGAGACTCATGGAAAGGAGGCAGCTGGTGGAAGCAGGAGACAGCAGAAGCCAAGCCAAACAGCAAAAGGATATTGAAAGGAGCCAGAAGGGGTCATCTGAGAGATATCAAGAGTGGCAGCAGAAACAGACAGGGGCCTCCTGTGCCAATGCCTGCTTTTGAGAGATCAAGATCATGGTATCTGCAGACTGAGAACAAAGTGTGAGGCTCAGACCTAAGTCCATTCAAGCTCCGCATTTCTTTGTTATGTCTCTTTCATCAGTAATTTCCATTAGTTCCTTACATCTCTTTCATCATGAATTTCCATTAGAAAATCTAATTGCATCAGACTCTCTGAAAGAGTTTAACTAATAGATCCAATATTTACGAGCTTTGTGATCTTGGGTAAGTCACGTATCCTCCATGAACATCAGTTGTTTCATCTCTATGTGTGATAGGCAGAATAATAGCCCTAAACATGTTCATGTCCTAATTCTCACAATTTGAGACTATGTTACCTTACATGGCAAAAGGGATTCTGCAGATATGATTAAGTTAGGAACCTTGAGATGGGGTCCTATATTATACATGTGGGCCCAGTCTAATCACATGGGTTCTTAAAATCAGGGAGAAAATTTCCCAGCTGTGGTCAAGGAGAGATGTGACGAGGGAAGAATGGTCAGAGAGATGCAGCACTGCTGGTTTTCAAGATAGAGGAAGGGGCCATGAACCAAGGAATGTGGACTGCCTTTAGAAGCTGGAAAAAGGCAAGGAAGCAGATTCTTCCCGACCCAGGGAGGAGGAACACAGCCCGGCCAAACACCCTAGCTTTAGCCCTGTTAAACCTATGTTAAACTTTTAACCTGTAGAACTGTAATATAACAGATTTGTGTTGTTTTAAGCTGTTAAGTTTGCAGTAACTTGTTACAGCAGCAAAGAAAACTAATACATTCTGATGGCTAACACTACCTATCCATGGGAAAATGTCTAAAAGAATATATTCTCCAGTGTAACACTGGTTTTGTCATCTTTTCAAATTATTTATTTTTTCTGGTTTCAACAATGACTGTATGTTATTTCTATAATAAAGAAATGATGGAAATGTAAAGAATAAGTAATATGTACTAAGTTAAGTTAGATTACCTCTAAGGCTCCACCTAACTGTGGCATTATCTGAGCAATCCAGCTGGTGGCTTAATTGCCAATCCATATCCTATTTCTTCTTGGATGCCATGGACAGGTCTTAACTCCTCCACAAAGGAACCAGAAAGAGCAATTTCAAATCACTCCTGGTGTCTTTATTTTCCATATCTCAGATACAAATAGGTATTCACCTGTGTATGATATCAGTGTGTTTCTACATATTTATGTGTCCTTTATTTATATATATATATTTTACAAATTATAATCAGATATAATTATGGGGTGCACAGTGATGTTATGGTGTATGTATACCACATGGAATGTTGGAATCAAACTAATTAACATATCCATCCCCTTAAATACTTATCATTTATTCCTTCTAACTCTTTCTAGCCCTTCACCACCACCTCCCCATTCCCTGACCTCCAGCTTCTGGTATTTTTACATTATTTGGAGCAAAAATCATTTTACCATCACTTTACTCTCTATTAGTTAAATTATTCTAGACTCCACGTATGAGTGAGAGCAGGCACTATTTGTCTTTCTGTGCCTGGCTTATTTCACTTAGCATGATGTCTTCCATGTCCATCCCTGTTGTTGCAAATTATAGGATTTCTTTCTTTTTAAGGCTAAATTGTATTCCATTGTGTGTATATACCACATTTTCTTTATCCATTCGTTCACTGATGGACACGTAGGAAAATTTCCTATTTTAGCTGTTATAAACAGTGCTGCAGTAAACATGGGAGTGCAGATATCTCTTCAACATAATTCCAAGTCGTTCGGATATATATATATCCCAAAGTGGGACTGCTGGATCTACATGGACTTTTTTTTTTTTTTTTTTTTTTTGAGATGGAGTCTTGCTCTGTCACCCAGGCTGGAGTACAGTGGCCGGATATCGGCTCACTGCAAGCTCCGCCTCCCGGGTTTACGCCATTCTCCTGCCTCAGCCTCCCCAGTAGCTGGGACTACAGGCACCCGCCACCTCGCCCGGGTAGTTTTTTTTGTATTTTTTAGTAGAGACGGGGTTTCACTGTGTTAGCCAGGATGGTCTCGATCTGCTGACCTCGTGATCCACCCGGCTCAGCCTCCCAAAGTGCTGGGATTACAGGCTTGAGCCACCGCGCCCGGCCACATGGACTTTTTAAAAGATTTCATTGTCCAGGCGCAATGTCTCAAGCCTGTAATCCCAGCACTTTGGGAGGCTGAGCCGGGTGGATCACGAGGTCAGGAGTTCGAGACCATCCTGGCTAGCATGGTGAAACCCCGTCTCTACTAAAACTACAAAAATTAGCCGGGCGTGGTGGCTTATGCCTGTAATCCCAGCTACTCGGGAGGCTGAGGCAGGAGAATCACTTGAACTGGGAGGCAGAGGTTGCAGTGAGCCGAGATTGCGCCACTGCACTCCAGCCTGGGCGACAGAATAATATTCTGTCTCAAAAAAAAACAAAAAAAAAAGATTCCACTGATTGGTAAGTAATGATACACAATACATACATATATACAACAAATATGTGTTGTCTATATGTTGTGTAGTCTTGAGGTCATTCAGATGATGTATGTTTTTAAAGTCTTCGTGGGTCCTGCTATGGTGCATTATGACAGATCTCAAAATTGTGTTGCTAGCGCTCAAGATTAAAAAGGACATTTTTGAGAGTTTGTGGCCAAAATAAGGCTTGCCTATTGTTACAGTCTCCCAGCAGCCTCACCTAAAGTCTTAAAAAGCTCATTCACGATCCACTCGATGTCAACAGGTGAGGGCTACTAGCTGATACTAGAGTTATCAATACTGATGACAAGCACAGCAAATGGAACTGTGCAGCTCATTAGAAGATACTTATGAACCACTTAAACTTAAGAACTTGGCTTTAGTGAGTTAAAAATGCAGAGTATGCCCTGCAAAACCAGTTCCCACTTGAGCAAGAATTTGTTAGTTCTTATCACAGCCAACCATCTTCCGGACTTTGAATGGCCCTAAACCTAATTTGGCGTTTTGGACAGGACAATAGGTACTTGCCTGACATGGTTGGGGAATAACGCACAGCTGTTTCCCATTTAGGTCACTTTGATCTATGACTGAGCCAAATACCTGGGCCTGTCCCCAGCCAAACTACATCCCAGAGGAATGAAGGAAATAGAGCAGAATTTTAGGAGTAGGGATCTCAGTACATTTTTAAGCATGTTTTTATTCACCAAATATTTGTTGGATGCTGTAGATGTGTTCTCAAACATTTATGTGCATAAGATTTACCTAGGAGAGTCCCACTACCCAGACAGACAGAATTTGGCAGCTCAGTCATGGGGCCTGGGAATCTACATTTAACCAGCTTCGTAGGTGATTCTGATAAGAAACCTCCATGGACTACTTCGTAAAAGTACTTTGTTTAGTTTGGTCTCCAGAATGAAGAAACAACAGTTCCCTGCCCTCTGGAGCCTCAAAGTCCAGGGAATGGAGATACACTATTGTGACATTACGTGATTAATGCTATATAGAGGGCCTGGTGACAGTGAGGGAGGAAAGGATGATTCTGTCCAGAGGATAGCAAGGGGTTGCCAGAAAGACAAGGAGAAAGGGCATTCTAGGCAGGGGAACAGCCTTTACAATGCCCTAACCATGAGAAGTTATAGAATAGGAGGGGACAGAGAGCAACCTCAATGTTTAACAAATTAGCAGCCTCAGGTATTTCTTTATAGCAACACAAATGGACTGAGACAAATGGAAGTGTGGGACGAGAAGGCTTGCCCCTGATTTAAATGGGATGAACTTATCCAGAGAAGGCAGGAGCGTGAGCATGTGTGGGGCCCAAGGGTGAATCACAGTTTGATGTGATGGGAAGGTGAAGGGCACTGCAGAGGTGGACAAGGCAGGAGAGAATGTAAAGAGAAGAGGGGACTGCCATTCACCGGCGCAATCATTTCAATTCTATTTTGTAGGCAACAGGAAGTTGGTAAAAGTCTTTAAGCAGAAAGTGAACATGAGAAGATATGAAGTTTGTCTATGGAAACATCTAATATTTTGAAGATGTTCATTCAATTAGTATCTCCTGAGGACCTGGTGTCTTGGCCCTTTCAGGCTGCTATACCAAATAACTAGGACTGGGTAACTTACAAACAACAGAAAGTGATTGCTCCCAGTAGTGGAGGCTGGAAGTCCCAGGTCAAGGTGACAGCAGATTCAGTGTCTGGCAAGGTCCCTCTTCCTCATAGATAGCGCCTTCCAGCTGGGTCTGCATGTGGTGAGAGGAGCAACAGGCTCCCTCAGGCCTCTTTTATAAGGGGACTAATGCCATTCATGAGGGCACTGTCCTCATGTCCTACCCACCTCTCAAATGCCCCACCTCCTAATAATAACACCTTAAGAATTAGGTTCCAACATATGAATTTTGCAGGGGGACACAAAAATCTGAACACAGCACCTACCATGTTCCCAGCAGTACTCTATAGAGGCCAGAGGAGGACCTCGCAGCTAGGAATTGTTGTAACAGTCTGAGCAATTAATGTCTAAACTAAGAAAGTGGCAAGGGACACACAGAGAGGGAACTGAATGAGTCAACAAGATTTGATTTGAGATTTAATTAAGAAAAACAGCAACACAGAATATGGTGACTGGTTGGCTTAAAGACACAGTGAGGAAAAGATTTTCGGTGTTTGGGGGCAGAGGGACTGAGAATATGGTAATGGCATGAATGGTGCTATAGTTTGGATGTTTGTCCCTCCAAATCTCATGCTGAAATTTAACCCCCAATGTTGAAAGTGGGGTTGAATTGAAGGTGTTCGGGTCATGGGTGCAGATCCTTCATTAGTGCAGATTAGATTAGTGTCTTCCCGTGACAGGGTGGTGAGTGGGTTTTTAAGCTGTTAGTTCCCACAAGAGCTGGTTGTTAAAAAGAGCCTGGCACTTCCGCCCTTTCTTGCTTCCTCTCTCATCACGTGATCTCTGCACATGCAAGCTTCCCTTCCTCTTCCAACATGACTGAAAGCTCCCTGAGGCCCTCCTGTCCCTCCCCTAGAAGCACTGGCACCATGCATCTTGTACAGCCTGCAGAACAATGAGTCAAATAAAGCTCTTTTCTTTGTAAATGACCAGCCTCAAGTATTCCTTTATAGCAATGCAAATGAACTAGGACAAATGGAAGTGTGGGAAGAGAAGGCCCCTCTTTTAAATGGGATAAACCTACCCATAGAGAAAGCAGAAGAGTGAAAACGTGTGAGGCCCAAGGGTGAATCACCACAGCAGTAAGCGGTGAAGTGTACTGAACCAGTAAGAGGGGAACCAAGGCAAGACATGTCCTCCAAAGAAGTAGAGAGGGGCCAGAGAGGAAAGAAGTGGTCAACCGCTTTCAGTGCAGCAGAGAAAAAGACTTTGTAGTGTCTGCTGGTTTATCATCCAGGTTCCTGAGGGTGATCTTAGCAAAGACGATTTCAGCAGAGAGCTGGGGGCATGGACCAGATGTCAGGATGGAAGGAATGCAGTGAGGAAGGAAGGAATGAAAAATGTGGAAGTGGAGGTATGGAGTGTAGACAAATGTTTTAGGACAACTGAGTATGAAAGAAAGAAGAGAAAGAGGCCAAGAAGAAGATGGAACTAAGGAACTGAGTTAGGACTGCCAGGAAAATGTGGACATAGGTGTTTGTTTATAAGATAAGAAAAGTTGTGGTGAGAATAGAGGAAGGGTACGTTGGATTTCCAGTTTAAATTTCCATTGTCTTAGAGAAAAAAATAATTGTATAAAAACTAAAGGGAACAAACAGGGAGTGCTGGAGTTTTAACTATTAGGGATCAGTAAAAAATATTTCTCAATTTAGAAAGTAGTTAACCCACAATATGGGACTGTGAAATGGAGGCTGCTACAAGAGTCAGGATAAGGGAAACGTCCAAGGAAGGAGAGAGGTAAACAGTTGGTCCTTATGGAGAAAAAAGTGGATGTAAGTAATCACGGCACTTGGCATCCCTCCCTGTGTCTGGGGTCATTGTCAGGGGCAGCTTATGTATGTATCAGGGAAGGGTTGTGATTTGACTTGAAGTTTTGGCTAGGTGATTGTGAAGGCAGAAAGGAAAATCCCCGAAATCATTTTATCAAATGGCAAATAGACCTTTGGTATTTAATCCAGAAATCTCTACCCAGAGGTAAATCAGCTGGATGTGAATCCACATTTTTATGTATTTAGAAAACAAATGGACGAAATTCAGAAAAACTGGGGAGCCCCACCTCTTCAACCATCTAAAGCAGCAATGCAGTTTTGTTTTTTACATTCTCGTGAATAAGATGTTGTTTTCAAGTTGCTATTTCATGTGAAACCAGAACAGCAGTTTATACAGTTCCCTCAGAAACCGAGGATAGTACGGTATGGTGGTTTCAGTCTCAGGTTCTGTTTGTGTGCACACGCATGCTCAAGGGCAAGGGTACACATGTGCACAACTGCAAATTGACAGTGGTGACATATATTTATATGAATGCCTGAAAATGTCTTAGTAGAACATACCTCAAACCAATAGCGAACGTTCCCTGTGGGCAAAGCAAGACAGAAAACTACAACTAGGGCTGATGGGCAAAGACACTTTGGAGAATTTCATCTGCAATGTTAGTTCTTTACAAGATAAATTTTATTACTTGTAGATTTTAAAATTTTGTCTTAAAGTTATAGAGAGATTAGCACTAATTAAGTTTTACCAAGCATTTCTTGAGAAGTCAAAGATGGTTATTATCTAGTGGAAAGGTAGGCAAACAGGGTGTAAACCATGGAGAAATATGTGCTTGCCAGATTCCTAAATGCGATGAAAGCTTGCAATAAGTCAAAATCTTTACAATTTGCCATCACTTCCGTCTTTAAAAGTGTTCAGTCTTTCTTCCTTTTGCTCTTCTAGGTGCCCATGTTTTCTCAAACAGCTGTTCTATGACAAGAAGAATGGTTTCATCTTTGCCAATGTTGTTTGCCTCCTGCTGATATAAATTTAAAATGGTAGCTATTACTATCGTTATTAATTGGGTGGTGATGCTTGAAGCCGTCATTCAAAGGACTGAAAATGAACAGAGAATGGGGAACAGTATGGAAGAAATGGTGAAACTGCAGGGATCACAAGGCATCCTGAAAGAGCTCCCATCAGGAGACCTTACCCTAGGCATGACAGGAGGCAACGGCTAGGCTTAGAGCTTTTAAAACATGAGAAAAGTCTGGAAAGGATACCACAGGGGACCTGACAGACAGCAGGAGATGAGAAAGAAAATTCTTGAGCAGCAGAAGGGCCTCAATTAAGGTTATTGGGGAGAATTTGCAAGGAAACAAGTTGCCTTTATTAACTTTCCCAGTGAGTCTGGATAGCTTTGGTGCAGGAGAGAAAGTGGACGGACAGGGATAGAAATGGGCAAGGTGAAGACCCCGAAAAACAAGAACAAGGAAATCTACATTGTACACATTGCTGAAATAGGTCATGGAGGTCGGCAGTGTAGGAGGGCTAGAGAGCCCAGGACTTGGCTGAGGGACTGGGAGAACAGAGAGGCAAAAGACAAAGGTGTCCTGTTAGGGGAGAGAGAAAAATAGGTTTATAAGGGCAAGAGAGCAGAAGAAGAAGGTGAATAAGGCTCATTCTTCCATGCGTTCCAGAAGGTCATCTCTCTTAAGGGAGAAACCGATTCTCATTTCTTTTTTATTTATTTTAGCACATGTTAAATAATGCTTTTAAGATCACGAATGAACTAATTAACAGAAATAGTATCTTGCTGGTTTGTCTCCCGCTGAGCTACAGGGTTCTGGAGGGCGTCCTGTGGAGGGACGTATCGAGAATGCCCGGGAAAGCTCAGGAGACTTCGCAGGTGTGCAGTAGTTAATGAATGGGGAAAAATGACCGGGATCTTTTTGAGTTCTGATGTCCTCATCTAAAAATAAAAACCACAAGACAAGCTCCCATTCCCAAGAAGGGAGGAGGCATCCTTGATAATACTAGACAACTTTGCTCTTAAAATTTGCCAGACCTGCCCTTGAGCATTTTCATTTAAATTCCTCAGTGGGCAGTTGATTCCCCATGGCTCATACTGTCTTCCATTGTGGAGGGGAATGAGTCAAGCAAATGGAATCATAAATACCCACATGCGCATGCGTGCACACACACACGTGCACACACACACGTGCACACACTTTGGCCGTAGATTTTTCAACCTTGGAGTCTTCTCAAATTCTCCTCACTTTTCCTTCCCCCACCCTCATCCTCCACTCCACAACAGCTGCTCCTTGGACCAGACCTCCAAAACAAATTCAAAACAGTTGCCTGGGGTTTGGCTACTGCTTCACAGGTAGTTATAAAGCATTTTGTGGTGCAAACCAAGATTCCAGCTAACTGAGATGGCATGAAGGAGCTAATTAAAGCAATCAAGAAGCTGGTTTAAATAAAGATGAAAATGTAAGCCCTGTCCTCATTGGACAGAATGATTAGAAATTAAAGTTGTTTGTTTTTTCTCAGAATCATCTGTGGTTTGCCAAAATGTGGACATGCAGCATGACCTGCTACTAATCAAAAAGAAAATAAAACAAACCAAAGAAGAAGAAGAAAATCTAGCACTGTAAGTAGGAAAACAGACATAGAAAACCGGCATCTTTGCAAATGGGAAAAGTATTTAACTTGTTTTTCTAAAATAAGTCTGATCTGTTTTTGGACAAAGTCTCAGTTCCTTAGTTTGCCTTGAAAGACATGCTCTCTCTCTGTGTGTGTTCTGAAAAACTCAGTAGTGGGAGGTCCAGGCAGCTCAAAGTGGGAAATGAAGCCATAGGATGAAGATGTAAGAACAGAGTTCAGGATAATAAGGCTGTCAATCTCAAGTATTTTATGTAAAAGGAGTCCAAGCTTAGCATTTTTAATATCTCTAGTGTGTCACTGACTTATGCAGACAACTTGATGGCGTTAATATTCAAGTCATACTATAAAATTATGTTTTCTAAAATTTATACATTTAAATTTGTACTAATTAAATGCCTAATGAAGAAAGTAATTCCTTACCTGATATGGTATAATGGGAAATGCATAAAAGGACATTTTGATAAAACATGTACTATCCGGACTTCTCTGCCTCCATCAATTTATTATAAATACTCTGTACTATAAAATAAAAACTTCAGAGTAGAATAATTCTAACTCAAATCTGGAACCATGTGGATACATAGCACGTACTCAAGAATGGTTTTGTAAGGAGAGAGAAAGAGAAGAAGGAAGAATAAAAGCATACCTTGATGAATATTGTTCATTGCCCTTAACACGTACAATATATGTATGATGATTAATACTGATGTTCTTGTTACTGACTTATTCATAAGACCCAACTGTACATGGCACTGAGCTGAGTGTTTATTGCTTTAAGTGTGGCATCTTTGTATGAGCAGAATATTCTTTAGCAAGATTTGAACAAGCTCAAACATTTAAAATTAAATGAATTTCAGAGAAGTCTTACAGAAAATTAAAACAAAACAGAACAACAACAAAAGAGATGCCACAAGAGCGCAACACACATGAGCTGAGTCTGATGGGTGGGACCAAGGGCAGCCCTTTCTTTGTCTTCATGATGGAGCAGGAAGGAGTTGGAGCAGAAACATCAGGCACCACAGGATCATTTGGGGAACATCCATTATTCAAACCACCTCTCTCTCTTTCCTCTCAACCCTCTATGTCCTCAAGGCATTTGCTAGGCACGAGCAAGGAGTGGAAAATGAGGAAGGGTAGGAAAATAGCAAAGATCTCAGTTGATAATAATACAAAGTTGCCACTAATGATCATAGCAAACACTTACATTGTGCTTACTCTATTTGTGCCAGGCACTCTTGGAGTGCTTTAAATGTACTAATTTGCTTAATTCTCACAACACTCCTGTGACTGTTCCCATTTTACAGATGAGGAGGCCGTGGCACAGAAAGGCCAGAAGTGTTTAAAGAGCAGAGTTATAATTCAAACCCAGGAGGCTTGTCTCAGAGCCACTTGTCTGCTACTCGAAAGCACAGAATGAAGAAGACAAAAGGTGTGGGCTTTCAAATTCCTGTCCACATACACAGATCTAGGCTTCCATATCACATTGTAAGTAGGAAACTCTTTGAGCACCTAGCCCCTAGCATAGTGTCTATTCCAGTGTACAAGCTCAATAAACACTTGTCTTATGAAAGAATGTTTTGTGTCAATTAATAGTGGAACCCTTTGCAACATACGAAGTCCATAAAACCATAAAATCCCAATTCAGTTGGCTTGGAAATGCCTAACTTTTGCTTCAGTGCAGCCTAGGAGGGAGCTTATGCCACGCAGAAAAATACATTTTGACAAATTTCCTTGCAATACTAATTTAAAGATCACCTACCTTTCTAAAAATAGCAAAGAAGCCAGATGAGAACAAGCTTTCTTACCTGTCCCTAAACTACAGTGTCCTCAGCGAATCAGAAAGTGTGACAGAGAAAAAAAAGAAGAGGCACAGAGAGGAAATGAACCAAGACAACATCACTTCACAGCAACCGGAAGGAAAAACACACATATACATACGCCACTCACATCCGACGTGTGTGGTGGCTCAGTAGGGAAATGCTTACAGCTGCCTTTAGAAGCAAGTCCGCTCGCTGCATGGAGAGGGAAGCATGAGCCTGCAGCAGGACTAGCTGTCACCTCCCGCCCGCCCGCCCAGAGACAGGGCCAGAGCGTCAGGGAGGCAAGATGATCCATCGACGGTGCCATCCTGCCCTTGGGTGAGTTCTCAGCCACTTGCCGTGGCCTGTGGGAGAGGAGGGACTCACTCAGGCTCCTACTTCCTGAGTCGGTGCCAGACATCTGGTGGTGTTTCCCCACTGTGAACACCCCTCAACTGGGGCAGGGAGGATCTCCACGTGCCCCAAAAGAGGAATGAGTGACTCCAGGTCTCCGAGTTGACCTGGAGGTGCTGGTTTTAGTGCAACATTCAAACCCGCAAGATTTCTACTTTTGAAATTGTTCTGGGTAGATGCTTCCTGGTGCGTAAGTACATGGCCCCTCCCCTCTTCTTACTGTTGTCAGAGAGCTTACCTGACAGCAACTAAGCTTTTTTTTTTCCTGAATTATTTCAGTACTTCAAGGTGTGAGCCGTCACTTATTCTTTATGATGGATTAGAATCATTTACGTCCTTTTCAGCCTCTTTGGGCATGAGTCCTGACTGGCTAGAAATGGTGACTGAGAATTGGATTCTGTGTGTCCTATCCCTGTAGTCATTAGCATCATCTCCAAGGGACTGAGGACAAGTGACAGCACACTGTGTTCTCCCTGTCCATAGTGGGCCACCCAAGAGTTCCATCCTTACTTTTCTCTATGTTTATTCTTTCACTTAACCCATTCATTCATTTCTTCCTTCATTCATTCATTCAATTGCCTTTCTTCCATGAAGGACTTGAGGCAACCTTTTTATCTTGCTGAAATTATTTCAAAATGAAGACCATCTATAATCACAAAGGGGACGATCGTTCTGAAAGGGTTATATGTAGTTCCAAACTATGCAGAGATCAGCCACCAATCTTTTCCCTTTGCTTGTGTTGAGAAGTGAGAGTAGGCACTCTAGTCATTTAAACTCCTGCATAAAGAGGCCCTCCTTCCCCTGCCCAGAAGCTGGTTTCTCACCCAGAATTGGGTGTAAAGAGCAATTGTCCATGACAGAATCCTGGAAATCAGCCAAATAGTTTTCTTCTTTGTTTCTGTTTTCTTCCAAGCTTGGTTACTTTCAAGGACATTCCCGTTCTAAGAATGTGGGGAGTAGAGTTGGTGGAAAAGAAAGGATATGAAATCAGTGTTCAGCTAGCGCTCCACCATTTCTTGTTAATTGGTTAATTTATTTAACACCTATTTAGTGGCTGTCACTTTGTACGTCACTACTTAAACAAGATAGCTGGGCGCAGTGGTGTGTGCCTATAGTCCCAGCTTTGCAGGAGGCTAAGGTGGGAGGATTGCTTGAGCCCAGGATGTCAAGGCTGCAGTGAGCTATGATTGCACCACTTCACTCCAGCTTGGGTGACAGAGTGAGATCCTGTCTCAAAAAAAAAAAAAAAAAAAAAGAAGAAGAAGAAGAAGTAGGAGACTAGGAAGATAGAAGCAGAGGTGTAGGAGAGGACAGGCTGTACGGGTCAAATGATGTAATTCCTGGTGTCTCTTCCTCTACATGTAAATAAGGGGAAAGAGCTATATTGAATGGCTGTGGTAAGGATTAGATTGGAAAGCAAACATTTAAGCATCTGGCAGAGAAGGGGTGTCCGAAGTAGTCAGTGTCCTGCCTCCCTCCTCCAGGCCTCACTGACTGAGCTGGCTGCTGACAACCTGAGTCTTTAACTCATGACCTGAGAGCTTTCTCCAAGTCACATAGGGCCAACTGCAATTGCCCAAATGACAGACGAAAATTCCCAGAAATGAACTCCTCAAAGGCTGTAAATTTTTCAGCTCCCTCAGTCCTGAGTGGAATAATCTACATGGGATCAAGCTCCAGTTGCCCACAGTGGTGGGGCCCTTTATGGCTTCTCTCCTTCCCTGTATACTCCTTCACTCCCCGTCAATGCTTCCTGGGATCATTTCTTAAACTACGTGTCCTCGAACTCTGCATTGGGTCTACTTCTGGGGTAACCCAAGCTAAGACCACCAGCCACCTCCTGCTGTAGGTACTTAAAGAGTTTAGTACTCTGTTCTCCAATGATCAGCTCCATCTCCATTTGACCTTAGACTCTGAGTTTTGATTTCCCACATATCCATTCAAGGATCCCCCTTCTCTTCTTCTGGATTTGGCTTGGAGAAAGGGCACAGGCACAGCTCAGGGAGAGCACCTTAGGCTCAACGTTTCTTCATGCAAACCCGCACAGCACGAAGATGTGTCCTACTGCAAATGACCTTCACTTTGTCCTGCTTGTCTGTCACCTTCACAACTCATTTGATCAAAATTTCTGTAGTGTGAAACACAAATAGGAGAATTTTGTGTAGCACAAGATGCATAGACAAAGCATGAAGTCACATTGAGCCTGATCTTAAAGCCTTTCTAACTCTTGGCTCCTTACTGTTTTAACAAAGAGAAACTCCATCTGAGGCTCGGAGCCATCAACAGGCACTGGTAGCTAGCTACAAATTATTAACATGGCTTTATTTTCCTGTACTTGTTTTTTATGATTACCTTGTATTAAACCACAATGGCCTGGTTTTTTTTTTTTTTTGTTTGTTTGTTTTGTTTTTTTTTTGTAGGAGTGGTATAAACATTTCTTTTAAAATATAAATGTATTTAAGTTTTTTAAAAAGTGAGTTTATGATTATTATTATTTTTGAGACAAAGTCTCACTCTGTCACCCAGGCTAGAGTGCAGTGTGACTCACTGCAACTTCTGCTTCCCAGGTTCAAGTGATTCTCCTGCCTCAGCCTCCCAAGTAGCTGGGATTGCAGGTGCCCACCACCACGCCTGGCTAATTTTTGTGTTTTTAGTAGAGACAGGGTTTTGCCATGTTGGCCAAGCTGGTCTCAAACTCCTGACCTCAGGTGACCCGCCCACTTTAGCCTCCCAAAGTACTGGGATTACACGTGTGAGCCACCGCACCCAGCCCAAAAGTGAGTTAATTTAAAGAAAAACTCTTTGCTGACAGTTCTGACAGCACACAGAATATGGCAAACCCTGGAAAATGGGGTTTAACTAAGAGAAGACTAGGAAAACCACACTAGAACGCAGGCTCCTCAAGGGCACGTCTGCGTCTCCCAGCGCCTTCCACCCAGGGCCTGCCTGGCCTGTGCCACTGGGCTGGAATTGTGTGGATTGTGGATATCCCAGGAAGCAGGGGTCCAAGCTGCCTTTGTTAGCCACTGGCTTTTTTGGTCTTCAAAATATAAAACTTCACTTTGCCCACAATAGCTCCCAAATGTCCCAGCAGTGATGCAGGATAGTATAGACTCTTAAAAATGGGTACAACACAAGCTCCCTTGTATGGTAGTTCCACCCTAAGTAAGAATCCATGGGACTCTGACGTAACTCAGCAATGTGAACCAAGGGGACGGGTGAAGGTATTTGCTGATCTGCATTCCTTTTCACTTTTGCTTCAGATTAGAAGCTCTGGTTCCTGAAGGTCTGTATTTCACTTAACTAGAGGTCAATGAATGAGAATTTTTTTAAAACAGCTACAAAACCCTCTACTTTCCAAGGAAAGTGATACATGAGGGTGAATCATTTAGATAAATTTAGCTGAAGAAATTTTTAAAATATTGTAACATTTTATACTACAAAAAAGTATATATAAGTTATCCCTATATTCTAAATAATAATAGGAATAAAAACATAAATACACATCCACCTGTTACCCCACTACCCAACCCTGAAAGCCTGCTGTGTGCCCCTAAACAATTATATCCATCTCCCCCAATGCCCACTGGGTTAGTCTATGTTTGTGTGGCTATAAATACCTGAGGCTGGGTAATTTGCAAAGAAAAAAGGTTTAATTGGCTCCTGGTTCTGAAGCTGTATAAGAAGCCTGGTTCTGGCGTCTGCTTCTGGTGAGGCCTCTGGAAGCTTACCATCATGGTGAAAGATGAAGGGGCGCCAGCGTCACTTGGCAAGAGGGGGAGCAAGAAAGGTGGGAGGTGCCACACTCTTTTAAACAATCAGTTTTTGTTTTTGTTTTTTTTTTTTGAGACAGAATCTCACTCTGTCGCCCAGGCTGGAGTGCAGTGGTACAATCTCGGCTCACTGCAACCTCCACTTCTGGGGCTCAAGTGATTCTCCTGCCTCAGCCTCCTGAGTAGGTGGGATTACAAGTGCGTGCCACCACACCCAGCTAATTTTTATATTTTTAGTAGAGATGGAGTTTTGTCATGTTGACCAGGCTGGTCTTGAGCTCCTGACCTCAAGTGATCCACCCACTTCCACCTCCCAAAGTGCTGGGATTACAGGCATAAGCCACTGCACTTGGCCTAAACAACTGGATCTCATGTGAACTAACTGAAGGAGAACTCACTCATCACCAAGTAGATGGTGTTAATTCATTCATAAGGGATCCACCCCCATGCTCCAATACCTTCACTAGATCTCACCTCCAAAATTGGGGATCACATTTCAACATGAGACTTGGAGAGGACAAACATTTAAACCATATCATTCTGCCCCTGGTTTTCCAAATCTCATGTCCTTCTCACATTGCAAAATACAATCATCTTCTCCCAGTAGTCTCCCAAAGTCTGAATTGATTCCAGCATCAAGTACAAAGTCCTGTCTCATCTAAGACTCAAATCTGTCCACCTATGAGACTCTAAAATCAAAACAAGTTAGTTACTTCCAAGATACAATGATGGTGCAGATATTGGGCAAACATTACCATTCCAAAAGGGAGAAATTGGCCAAAAGAAAGGGTGTAGAGGCCCTACACAAGTCTGAAACCTAGCAGGGTAGTCATTAAATCTTAAAGGTCCAAAATATAATCTCCTTTGACTCCACGTCCCACATTTAGGGCACACTGTTATAGCAGTGGACTCTTAAGGCCTTGAGCAGCTCTGGCCCTGCAGCTTTGCAGGATGCAGCCCACATGGCTGCTCTCATGGGTTTATGTTGAGTGCTTGTGGCTTCTCCAGACAAAGGGTGCAAGCTGCCAGTGAATCTGCTATTCTGGGTTCTAGAGGGTGGCAGCCCCCTTTCCGCAGCTCCACTAGGTAGTGCCCTGGTGGGGACTCTGTGTGGGAGCTCTATTCCCCTGGCATTTCCCTGGTAGAGTTTTTCTGTGGTGCCTCTGCCTCTGAAGTAGGCTTCTGCCTGAGCACCCAGGCTGTCCCATACATCCTCTGGAATCTAGGTGGAAGCCACTAAGCCTTCTTCACACTTGCATTCTGAGCATCTGCAGACTGAACCCCACGTGGCAATCACCAAGGTTTATGGCTTGAGTCCTCCAGAACTGTGGCCCAAGCTGTACCTGGGCCCCTTTGAGCTGAGGCTGAAGCCAGAGTCTGAAGTTCAGCAGGGCAGTGGGGCCCCAGGTCTGGCTCCTGAAGCCATTCTTTTCTCCTAAGCCTCTGGGCCTGTGATGGGAGGGGCTGTCCTCAAGATTTCTGAAATGCCTTTGAAACCGTTTTCCCTTGTCTTGGATATTGGCTTCCTTTTAGTCATGCTCATCTCTTTAGCAAGTGATTGTTTCACAGCCTACTTGGATTCTTTCTCTACCACAGATCCAGGCTGCAAATTTTCCAAACTCTTACACTCTGTTTCCCTTTCAAATATAAGTTTCAATGTTAAGTCTCTTCTTTGCCCCCATATGTGATTTAGTTTGCTGGAAGTAGCCAAGTCACCTCTTGAAAGGTTTGCTGCTTAGAAATTTCTTCTACCAGGGACCCTGGGTCCTTACTCTTAAGTTCAAACTTCTGCAGATCCCTAGAGCATGAATACAGTGCAACCAAGTTCTTTGTTAGCGCATAATAAGAATGACCCCACTCCAGTTCCCAAAAACTTTCTCATTTCCATCTGAGACCTCATCAGCCTGAACTTCACTGTCCATATCTGTATCAGTATTTTGGTCACAACCACTTAACCAGTCTCAGAAGTTCCAAACTTTCCTTCATCTTCCTGTCTTTTTCTGAGTCCTTTAAACTCTTCCAGCCTCTCCCTTACCCTGTTCCAAAGTCACTTCCACATTTTCAGTTATTTTTATAGCAATGCTCCACTTCTCAGTGGAGCCACTGAGAAAATCATACCAATTTTCAATTTTCTGTGTTAGTCCATTTTGCATCACTATAAAGAAATACCCAAAGCTGGATAATTTATTAAGGGAAAAAGTGGGGACTGACTCACGCCAGTAATCCCAGCACTTTGGGAGGCCAAGGCAGGCAGATCACGAGGTCAGGAGATTGAGACCATCCTGGCTAACACGGTGAAACCCTGTCTCCACAAAAAATACAAAAAAAAAAAAAAATAGCCGAACGTGGTGGTGGGCACCTGTAGTCCCAGCTACTCGGGAGGCTGAGGCAGGAGAATGGCATGAACCCGGAAGCCAAGATTTTACCACTGCACTCCACCCTGGGCGATAGTATGAGACTCTATCTCAAAAACAAAAGAGAAAAGAAAAAGAAAAAGAAAGAAAGAAAGAAAGGAAGGAAGGAAGGAAGGAAGGAAGGAAGGAAGGAAGGAAGGGAAAAAAGGATTGATTGGCTTATGGTTCTGCAGGGTATACAGAAAGCATGGTGCTAGCATCTGCTTCATGTGAGGCCTCAGGAAGGTTACGACCATGGCGGAAGGTGAAGGAGGAGCCAGCATATGACACGGCAAGAGAGGGAGAAAGAGACAGGAGGGAGAGGTCCCAGAGTCTTTTAAACAACCAGATCTTGGGTGCATTAACTGAGTGAAAAGTCACTCACCATCAAAGGGATGGTGCTAAGCCACTCTTGAGGGAACCGCCCCCATGATCCAATACCTTCTACTAGGCCCCACCTCTAACATTGGGGATCACATTTCAGCATGAGATTTGGAGGGGACAAACATCCAAATTATATCACCTACCACAAAAGGAACTATTATCTTAAAATTTTGTTAGTCATTTCCTTACTTTACTTTTTGATTGACCTCCTAAGTCTAAGTGTATGCATGACATATATGCATAAGTACATACGCAATTTGCATATAGCCCACTTCTGCCTGTTTGGAAACTGTAAGTAAATGTAATTATATATATGCATTCTTCCAAGACTTGCTCTAGGGTGAACATGATGTTTCTGAGGGTTATCCACGTTGATGCCAAGAGATGTTGGTAATTCATTTTCACAGCTGGATAGTATCCTATTATATGAATGTATGACAATCTATCATTTCTATTAGCTGGCAGTGCTAAGTCATTGACAAAAATGATGGTTCAGAGTTAGGATTTCAGGAAGGCACAACGGCCACCAAATTTATCCCTGTTTCATGCACAAACTACTTGAGCAGAGAAGTGAAGCTTTGCCTCAAGTTAGAAACAGGGTTTAGCTAGGGGATATCAAAGGAGGGAAGGGGTCTTAAATGGGAGAGGAAGAAAGGGAGAAAGTGACTCCCCAAGATTAAAAAATAAAAACAAAAAGAAAAAAAGAGTCTCCCTGGACAGACAATTTGTGACTGGGCCAGCCCATGCTGATTGTGGGCAAATTAAGGCTTTCACTCTCACTGTCACTTCTCCTCCAGATAAACCCTTGGGGAAAAGTTCTATGTGAATACTTAATTTACAAAAGCATTGTTCCCCAGACCAGCAGATTGGGTTCAATGAAGGTTCATCACTTTGCTTGATCCTGAAGAGAACCAGGTTTCATATAGTGCTCATCTATAAGCTTCTCATTGATGTATTTTTTATGTTCACCTTTTTTTACAGCATATGGGACTATGTAGCTACCACACAGTTATCAAATAGTAGTGTCCATGAACCTTTAGTAACCTTTGACTAGTTTCCATGACTCTGAAATTCCCCACCCACAGCTTCACTTGTAAAGAGTGGAAATATTTAGAGGAAGTGAGACTATCAGCAGCTTAGCGTCACCATGGGAAGCATTTTCTTCTCAAAGCGCAGTAGTAAGCTGGTGCCTTCTGTCACACTATCAGGACATGGCTTTAGCAAGTGCAGTGTCCTCTCTGCACCTGTTCCTCGTGCAGGTGCTTTGCATCACAGAAGAATCGAAATGTTAAGGAGGTAATGCTCTTTGTCACTCCACTGGAGTGGAGAAGTTAAAGCCAAGAGTGTACTTCAGGGGTTGTATCACTGGTTTGACTTTACTAGTTGTGAGGTCTTGATGGGTGAGAGTGATCTCTGGCAAATGACATATTGATTGATTCATTGAGTTAGGAAAGGAGTAAGGTGGGTGTATTAGAGTTCTCCAGACAAACAGAACCAATGGAATGTGTGTGTGTGTGTATTTTTTATATATATATAAAATATAAACTTCATAAAATAAATCTCTCTGTGTATATATACACATATATATGTATATATACATATATAATAAATAAAAAGAGGTCGCTCTTTTTTCTATTAAGGTCTTCAACTGATTGGAGGTCCACCTATATTATGGAGGGTCCTTTGTTCTGCTCAAAGCCTACTGATTTAAATGTTAATCTTTTAAAAAAGATAGCTTCACAGTGACATCCAGAAGACTGTTTGATCAATATCTAGGTACCTTGGCTTAGCCAAGTTAACATGTAAAATTAACCATCTCAGATATTGTATCTCATTTCAGAAAATAATTTAGTAGTTATTAATATTTATTGAACATCTGTTAAGGACTCTGTATGGGCCAGGCACCATATTAGGTGCTGGGGATTCAGCAGGAAAGCCAGTCGAACAACATTCCTGTTTTCAAGGAGCTTACCTATGGGAGGGTGGGGGTCCAAGTAATTACGAACACTTGCAGTAGTTTTCATGCCTTCAAGAAGCACTGCAGATACAACTTAAGTCAATCAAATCCATTCTCCCATATACATATGGTATTGGGGTGTAGTGAAAAGAGGAACAGAGGTTCTGACTTCTTGGACTTCGTCTTCTACTGAGGACTTCAGGTCTAAATTATATGATGACCATAGACACATTTAACAATTATATACAACATGTTATTCATTATGTAGCTTTCAAAAGCACATATAGTTCAGTTATAAAGGACAATGAAGATGAACAAATTGCATACAATTGTATTTAAAATAAAGTGACAAAGGTATTCTGTACATAGTTATTTCATTTTCTTCACGAGGTTTTTTTTTTTATTATTATTTTTATGGCAAAACAGTTCAAAGAACCACTTAATGAAGATGTTCGATTTCAAAAGAATTGATTTGGAAAGACAGAACTGCTTGATGATGTCTGTTTCTTTGTTGGCTTTAAGTAGCTGGTTTACTCAATCGGCCTCTTCCTTCATTGTGTTTTGGGGTTTTTTGACTGAAGCAAAGACAAGCATTAGAAATAAAGAAATTAGTTTATGTTGTTTAGAACTGAGAATCCATTTCTTAAAAAAATGAATTGGAGTATCTCTGCCAGATTGCTCCTGCATGATATATGTGGCCATGGGAAGAGGAGGGTTGCATTCTTAATTTATGCCCTGAAAGAATATCAGTCTTATTTCTCAAAAGAAAAAATACAAATGGCAAGCAGGTATATGAAAAGGTGCTCAACATCGTTGATCATCAGAGAGATGCAAATCAAAACTACAATGAGATATCATTTCACCCAGTTAAAATGGCTTCTATGCAAAAGTCAGGCAATAACGAATTCTGGTGAGAATGTGAAGAAAAGGGAACCCTGATACAGTCTCAGTAGGAGTGTAAATTAGTATAACCACTGTGGAGAACAGTTTGGAGGTTCCTCAAAAACCTAAAAATAGAGTTGTCATATGATCCAGCAATCCCACTCACATATACCCAAAATAAAGGAAATCAATATATTAAAGAGATATCTGCAGTCCCGTGTTTATTGCAGCACTCTTCACAAGTGCCAAGATTTGGAAGAAACCTAAGTGTCCATCATCAAATAAATGGATAAAGGAAATGTGGTACGTATACACAGTGGAGTACTATTCACCCATAAAAAAGAATGAGATCCAGCCATTTGCAATAACATGGATGGAACTAGAGGTCATTATGTTAAGTGAAATAAGCCAGGCACAGAAAAACAAGTTTCGCATGTTCTCACTTACTTGTGGGAGCTAAAAATTAAAATAATTGAACTCATAAAGACAGACAGTAGAAGGATGATTACCAGAGGCCGGGAAGGGTAGTGTTGTGGGGGGGTTATGGGGGGCAGGGTAGGGGAGATAAACAATGGGTACAAATCATAGAAAGAATGAGTAAGACTTAGTATTTGCTAGCACAACAGGATGATTATAGTCGAAAATAATTTAATCGTACATTTAGAAATAACTAAAATATTGTAATTGGATTGTTTGTAACACAGAGGACAAATGTTTGAAGTGACGGAGACCCCATATAATGTGATTATTACACATTGCAAGCTTGTATCAAAATATCTCATACAACCCATAAATGTAAACACCTACTATGTATCCATTGAATTTTTTAAAAAAGAAAAAAAGTATCAGACTTTAATTAGAATATTTGCAGGCTAGGGCTAATAATCCAATTACAATTTTAGGTAAGGGCTGGAGGACACAGGGATGCATAGCACACGTTGATGTACCTCAAAGAGAGGAATTCTTCTAAGAAAGCATCATCATGATTTCTCACCTGTTATCTACAACCTTCAACCCACTACTCTAAAAAAATCTTACATTTGAGTTGAACCAAGAACATATATGTTTGTAAAACAAAAATCTCATTAAAAAAATAGCTAAATATGTTGCTAAGTGAAAGAAGCCAATCTGACAAAGCTGTATATTGTATGATTATTGTATCTAGAACGTTCTGGAAAAGGTAAAACTATGGTACCAGTAAAAAGAGCAGGGGTTCCCAGGGACTGCAGGGAGGGAGGGATGAATAGGTGAAGCATGGAAGATTTGAGGGCAGTGAAAGTCCTCTGCATGATACGATGGTGGTAGACGCGTGTCACTGTGCATTTACCCAAACCCACAGAATGTACACCACCAAGTGCAAACCCTACTGTAAACTATAGACTTGGGGTCATGATGGTGTGTCAATGTAGGTTTATTGATGTTAGCAAATGTGCCAGTCTGTGGAGGGAGGTCAACAGTGGGAGAGCCTGTGTGTGTGTGGGAGCAGGAGGTATATGGGAAATCTCTGTACATTTTTCTCAATTTTGCTGTGAACCTAAAAGTGCTCTGAAAAATAGTCTTTTGTTAAAAGAGCTAAGTAGCCTCTTTGATGTTTCCCCCAAAGGCCAAGAAAGTGTCCAACACTGGACTTTTGCACTGACAGTCCCTCTGCCTGGAAGGACTTTCTGGGAGATCCCTGCCAGACTCCGCCCCCTTCCTCATTCAGCTCTGGGTCACAGGTCGCCTTACCCAGCAGTCCCCCCCACCCACATGCCATGCGAAATGGCCCCGGGGCCACCTCTGTCACCCTCCCCATCGTCACCTGTCCTCAACACCACCCGACGCAGTGCAGACTGACATACTGGCTTACGGTCTGTTTCTTCCTCTGAACCGTTGGCTCTGTGGGTGGGTGAAGGACTTTGTTTTGTTCGCTGCTGTGTTCTTAGCACATGGGAGGTGCTGGAGGGACATCTGCTGAAGAACAAGTGAGTGAGCCAGTGAGTGGATCACCGGGTGAGCGTGAGGGACGGGTGCTACCAGGCAGAGAAAGAAGCAGGGAAGCCTGCTCAGAAGTGAAGCTGGTGTGGCCCTTGCAAAACGGGAAAGATATAGAAAAGCATGAGGAGGCCGGGCGCGGTGTTTCACGCCTGTAATCCCAGCACTTTGGGAGGCCGAGACAGGCGGATCACGAGGTCAGGAGATCGAGACCATCCTGGCTAACACGGTGAAACCCCGTCTCTACTAAAAAATACAAAAAACTAGCCGGGCGAGGTGGCGGGCGCCTGTAGTCCCAGCTACTCGGGAGGCTGAGGCAGGAGAATGGCGGGAACCCGGGAGGCGGAGCTTGCAGTGAGCCGAGATGGGGCCACTGCACTCCAGCCCCCGCGACAGAGCGAGACTCCGTCAGGGGAAGAAAAGGCGGCTTGAGCAGAGCCGTGTACAGCCAGTGGGTCTGTGAGGGGACCCTTTGGACTGGAAGGCAGGTCTGGGGAAGACAGGGGTGGGAGCCATCCGTCTCGCACACCTCGTGGAGCACAGCAGGCCCGGCAGGCCCGGGGAGAGGCCAGAAGCCCACGCCCTCCCGCAGGGTGTGCGTGCTGTAGGCAAAGGCAGGCTTTTCCTCAGGAAAGCAAATTTGGATCCATTCCAGCATTTGAATAACAGCCTGATTGAAAAACAAAGCTCTACTCGACATAGCAGAGCAAAGAATGGTTCTGGTCAGAGCATTTTTCAATGTTCCTCGCTGCTTGCTTCAGCATAGGAAAACATCAGCTGAGCTTCGGTGCAGTGTCTTCTTCTAAGCAGGCCTGTGATTCCGGGACTGGCCTCCTGGGTTCCTGCAAGCATGATTTAGCAGAGAGATGTGTCTATTTCATCATTAAATGAAATATTTCTTAGGGAAAAGACGCTTTATGTACCTCAGTGAACATCCCTAAGCATATTCCCTGAATACCCAGTTAGAGAAGTGTTAGCCTCCTCAATGTCATACTTTCTATCTGCTGAGAAATTTCTTTCTTAATTGCACAGAAGAGCTACTTGGCCCAACACCGCCTATTTGAGTTCAACCTAGCACAGATTTCTTTCTTTTGAGGCTATGTGAAATGCAGTTGAGCATGATATTGGAAACATGAACACAATCCAAAAGTCCATCAGTAGGGTCCTCATGACAATTTGGCAGTCCACACTGTGGAGTACTGTGCTACTGGTGAAAAAGAATAAAGAGGAGATACACAAAGATATGAAAAGATGTGAACCAAATACGAAGCAACAAATGCAAAAGAACACACAGTACAAGCCCATTTTTATCTATCTCGTTTAGAATAAAAGTCTAGCAAAATATTGACCTCCAAATATTTTTAAATGTTTTGGGGTTGGGATTATAAGACAGGTTCACTTTCTGAAGTAGACACCGTCTGTCTTTGGATATTTAAAAATGAGTTTATGTTGCCTTGTGATTGAAAACTGGCTCAAATTTTAAAAACCCTGTGTGGGTGCGCGTGCACCATCACTCATGCATGTCAGGTTGTGTGGTAGACAGAAGCAATGGTTGGAGAAATGGGGAGTTCCTAATAAAATTTAACAGTAGGAATGTGTTTTTAAGATTATTTTACTTAAAAATAATAATTCTTCTACCCTCATCAGGCTTATCTTTTGACCATTTTTGTTTTGGTTTGTTTTCTTGTTTGTGAATACATAATTTGTATTTTGTGAATACATAATTGACAAAAATAAACAGCAAAGCAAAAAAAAAAAGTTCTAAGCAATGTAAGAAAGAGTCATGGGCAGACTCTCTAAGGAGATTCTTTCTCTGCAGCATGGGAACATTCACAAAGCAATTATCAAGCAACATAAGTTGGGGAAATGATCATCAGGGTTCAGGAAATGAGCAGATTCAAGAAGGCTGGAGTGCTTAAGAGAGAACCAACGGCCTGAGTTCAAATCTGACCTCTACCACCCCCCTGCCATGTGCTATTGAGCAAATTACTTTACTTTTCTCTTTCTCAGTTTCTCATCTGCACAAAGGAGGTAATAAGAGCCCTACCTAACCGGTGGTTTTGAAGGTTTTATGAGTCGATGGATGACTTTGAGTGTTACATGAGTCAACACACACACGGCACCTAAAGTGGTATCTGACACATTAAGTGCTCAATACATATTAGCGAGTGGGAGGAAGAGGAGGAGAGGGAATGAGGTTTCATAAAAGAAAAGGGATGTAAAGAATGAGTAGGGTTTGACAGAAAAAAGAATTCCAAAAGAGCAAGAAAAAAACAAAAACCAAAGGCTTATAGGATGCATGAAATGATCCAGTTAAATTCAGCCCAACCTCTGTAAAGAAAGCCGAAATGATGTTTCATGACTAGATAATAAACATAAGCAGACAGGTACAAGCACTCAAATGAAATAGACGGAGGATGTTTTAAAGTTAGCTTTCCTTCATTATTCTGTAGACCCTTCTGTGTGTCAGTCATCAGTCAACAAATTCATGTGGAGCCCATACATATGTGTGCTAGTGGTGGCATAGCCCCCACCAGCATGGAACTTTTTCCAAGTGGATTTAAAGTTGGAAAACCATGGCAATCATTTGTTTATTGTGTGTTGATTAATAGCGTATCCAAGAGTTGTGCTAGTTACTTCAGCGTGACTCATTCAGGAATAGAAGAAAGATTCATTGTATTACTTTTAAAATATAAACAATTCTTAATTTTTCTGTGCTAATGAAGAACCACAGGAATAAATATAGTCGATAGGTTAGATTACATTTATTTTATTTATCAGTAAATTAAGCAAATCTTCATTGTTTTGCCTTTTTGAACCTTTTCTCCATGTTTGCGTTTCTGGTTACCCCCCAGCCCTGGGGGGTACCCAGGGGGTTACCTCCCAGCTTGCAAATAGCAATCAGGGCCCAAGAGCAAGGTGAGAAGTCACTGAGGGCCAGGTTGTGCACAGGGGCTTCCAAGCAGGCCCTTGGTAATTGAGTTGCTTGACCTTGGCAAACACAGGGCCAGCCTCACCCACGAAAACACATGTGACTAGGTCCCTGAGACTGACGCTTTTGATCACTACCCTTGACCACACCGAAGAGCCCTTTTAAGAACTAAGGTCCAGTCTTATACAATCCTGAGAGTTCAGACAAGAAGGTCAGAATTTCATAGCTCTGCAGGACTTACTTGCAAGGGGTGCTGTGTAGAAGGTGCCAAAATGGCTAGTACCTAGGTTTAAGAAATTACAGTCACTTACAGTCACTAGTTGGTTCAAAGGGATGCCATTCACTCCTGGAATTCTACTGTCAATGATTGAGCTGGGGAGTTTGGTCTCCAGGAAAGAGTTAAACATCAGACAGGAACCATTACAAAAATTTTCACTGAAAAATACGTTCCTTGTAAGAGAAGTTGAGAGACTTGCTAATTGCAGCTTACTCTAAACCTAATGACAGTCTGTATCATTTGCAAAGAAAGTACAGGACGTGTGAATGATGGTGAGGGGAGTGGGGAGTGTTGGCAGATAGATCTGACTCTGATAGACGCAGTTGGTCCTCTAGACTGATGATCCATTTTGGAGTAAACTAGATTGGGAGATCGGTCAAATTTCCTTTCTCCAGGATTCTTACCAACAGTAAAGATTGATAAAACACATTTATGCTGCTGTGTTTTCCAAAAGTTCGACCATATAATAACTTTAACAGACTCCCTAAATTTCAAACATTTCCTTGATGTAGGATGATCACAATAGAAAGGAATGTTATTCTTATCCAGCCATCGGTAAAGTTTTGTCTTCCTTAATCCCAGAAACTAAATCACTGGCTACCTCAGAGGCTCTGACCTAAATTTTAATTGATGCCCACTGCCCATTTAGACCACTGTGTGTGATTTTAACCAGACAAACCCAGGAGGAAGGATTAATGAAGAAAGGCTAATATTTTAACCAATCATAGAGTCCATTGCAATGCCCTTTCCATTTTTAACTGAGCTTTATAAGGCTCTCCTCTCGAGGTAACCCTCTTTTCTTAATGTTCAGTACAGCAAAAAAATAACCTAGGTTTTCTTGTTAATGTTTGATTTATCTTTTCAATCTTGGTGCTAGGTAACAACATTGGATCAAAATATTAACAGCCAAGATTTAGATATTATTTTACAATTAACTCACTACATTGACTCACATCATATTATTTCAGTTTCACAGTGGTCCTGGGGCATGTTTATTGTATCTCCCACTCTACAGATAGCGAAACTGAGGAGACTGTGGTGGGATAGATGAGGTAACTCACATGAAGTTGGGCAACTGATCAGATGACACAGCTAGGACTGAAGCCTGGGTCTCCTAAGTCATTTGCTTAGAGCTCATTCAATGACGAGGCAACTCCTTGCTGTGCATCCTTTCAGCACACGTCATTGGTGTGAAGACACTAGTTTTCATCAGATTAAAATGCATCTTACTTCAAGATAGGCAGTTTCTGTTTTGGTTTCCACCTCTCACACATTGCTTTTAAAGTGCTAACCTCCAATGGCTATCTCATGAGAAAATCTACGGTAAGTATGAAGTGACCCTTGGTACTACCAGTTTTTCATCCTAAATCTCCTTCCTTCCTTCCTTCCTTCCTTCCTTCCTTCCTTCCTTCCTTCCTTCCTTCCTTCCCTCTGTCCCTCCCTCCATCCCTCCCTCCCTTCTTTCTTTCTCTTTCTTTCTTCCTTTCTCTTTCTTTCTCTTTCTCCCCTCCCTCCCTCCTTCCCTCCCTGCTTCCTTCCCACTTTCCTTCCTTTCTTCTTCTTCTCCTTCTCTCTTTCTTTCTCTCTCTCTTTCTTTCTTTCTCTCTCTCTTTTTCTGTCTTTCTCCCCTCCCTCCCTCCTTCCTTCCCTCCTTCCTTTCTCCTTCTCCTTCTCCTTCTCCTTCTCCTTCTTCTTCTTCTTCTTCTTCTTCTCTCTCTCTCTCTCTCTCTCTCTTTCTGTCTCTCTCTGTCTCACTCTGTCACCCAGGCTGGAGTGCAGTGGCACCATCTCGGTTCACTGCAACATCTGCCTCCTGGGTTCAAGTTATTCTCATGCTTCAGCCTCCTGAGTAGCTGGGATTACAAGCATGTGCCACCTCACCTGGCTAATTTTTGTAGTTTTAGTAGAGACATGGTTTCATCACGTTGATCAGACTGGTCTCAAACTCCTGACCTCATGATCCACCCACCTCGGACTCCCAAAGTGCGGGATTACAGATGTGAGCCACCACGCCCTGCCTCTTTCTTTCTTTTTTTGACATTGTCTCTGGCTCTGTCACTCAAGCTGGAGTGCGGTATCATGATCTCAGCTCATGGCAACCTTTGCCTCCTGGGCTCAAGCAATTCTCCAGCCTCCGCGTCCCTAGAGATGCACGCCATCACATCCACCTAATTTTTGTATTTTTAGTAGAGACAGGGTTTCACCATGTTGGCCAGGCTGGTCTTGAATTCTTGAGCTCAAAGTGATCCGCCCTCCTCGGCCTCCTAAAGTGCTGGGATTACAGGTGTGAGCCACTGCGCCCAGCCCCATTTTCTTTTCTTTCTTCTTTTTCTTGGCATTTGTTATGATCAAGCCTTTTTTTTAAAGTACTGAATATCCATGGACTCCTTCCAGTTTTACTTCATCAAAATGTGCTTGCAGGGAAGGATTTGGTCTCATTGATTTCAATTAATATAACTCCAAGCCACTACTCTTCTGCTATTTCCCTTTTAATCTGTATTTCTTACTATACATAAGAAGCTTTGCTTCTCTACTGAAGAAGAATTTCAAGGAGTGTAGGGTGAAGATGAGGTTTTTAAATTACAATAATTTTCTTCAGTCCCTTCCTCCAAATTCTACACGTAGATGTACTGTGCTTCAGCCAACTTATCTCTAACTAGGACATTCAGATCTACCAACTAAGCTATGACTTATTATAGCCAGGCGGTCAGCAGGAAGAGCTGTTTTTCTTTGAAAGTAGGACAAGAATAGGTCTATGGAATGCTGGGGTCACTTGGTTTCCTCAATGGAAAGAAACGGGATGTTTCTGCATTAACTAGAGTACTTGAAAGCTAGGGAGGGGTGAGGGTGATTGAGAAATAATGATTTCAACAAACAGAACATTAAGTACTCTGTCAGACAGCGTGTTCCCATCTGGGGGGTGAGTGGCAGAAAATATAGTCGCCATCAGGAGAAGGGCTCCCCTAAATCTGCCCACCCACCTCCAACTCTCGCTCCAGTCAGTCTTTCTGAATGCCCAGGCTGCTACACTGACCCTCACTGCTCTTACCCCTGTGCCAGGGTGAGAGAGGCCAGGCAGCAGGTAAGGAAAGAGGAGAGGAAATGCAGAGGCTCCATTTGGCTTATAAAGGAACTGTACTGTAATAGATACTGTTGTTTAAAAAAATAGCATGACATCCATTCCATTTCTCTCCCTCTTCTTCAAAGATATTTCAGCCTCAGGGACTTTCTGCTTGTTAGTGGGTTGATGAAAAATTCATGATAGATTTCTAGTTAGCAGGTAGAAGGGATGGGAGATTACATCCTAATATACTAGGGTAACTATGTCTTATTGAGCACTTAATGTGTACTGAGTGAACATACCTGCTTTCATTCACAACCATTTAATGAGGGAACTTTGGAGCCTCCTTAGGGGTTAGAAGCAAAAGCTGCGGAGCCAGCTTGCCTGGGTTCAAATCCTGGTTGTGCCGTGTACTTGCTGTGTGACCTTGGTGTAGTTACTTCACCTCTCCATGAATCAGCTTCCTCACCTTAAAATGGAGATAATTATAATGTCACACACCTTTCGGGGGGATTCCCAAGGCCACCCCCAGGTTCTATAACTCATTAGGAGGACCCACAGGATTCATCATAGAGTCATACCCACTGCTAAGTTCTATTACCTCAGAAACATACATCAGAATCAGCAAAGGGGAGAGCAACAGAAGAAACCAGGCATGAGCTACCAAGAGTCCTCTCCTAGGTGAGCCACACCGGACACAGTTAACTCCTCCAGCAACGAGTTCTGACAGGTATGAAATGTTGCCTACTAGGGAAGCTCAGTAGAGACTTAGTGCCAGAGTTTTGATCTGGAGCTGGTCACTTAGACATCCTCTGTCTGGCGTGTAAACAAATTCCTGACTCCCAGAAGGAAAGCAGGTGTTCAGCATAACCCATGTTTTTTGCACACACAGTTAAGTCACAGTGAGCCACTCATATCATGGACCAGCAGGAACCCCGCACATGTTCCCAGATGCCAGCCAAGGGCCAGCCTTGCAAGCAGGATTGAGATAGCAGTCTCAGGCCTGCTACGTGAACTCTTCTACTTGCTACTTTTTGATTGCTGTGAGATGACATAAGGTAATATATATCCATTGCTTACAACAGTGCCTTATTTGTGGGAAGCCCTACAGATTTTTTTAGCCCTTACTATTATGTGGAAAAAAATACTGAGGTTTAGAATGACTACACAGTCAGAATTGGACCAACTGGAATCTGAATTCACATTTCCCCCAAAAACGTTCATGCAATCTATTCACATCACTGTAACATGAGCAAAATAGCATCCTTCTTCAAACTGTAACTGGATATGGAGTTGGTGGGTCCCTTCCTTTTCAGGTTCACAGCAGATGGAGCCTTTCAGTCCAGTTGTGTTTTGAAGACAGAGCTTCTTGGAGCTATAGGCACCATCAGGTTGCTTCTTTCTCAGGTTAAACCTACTCAGAGTACATTTACCGTCTGGTAATGCCCCACATGAGCATATTTTAGACTCCCCCCTACTCCATGAGGCACGCTTTGTTGATGCCCTTCATTTTTCAGGATACGTATCCACAAAGCCATAATAATTTTCTTCCATAAGATCTAGATAGTGCTAATCATCTCACCGTAATTGAAATCATCCCATTGTAAACCATTTTTAGGCTTAAAAAAAATTTTGAGAAAGTAATTTCTCCCACCTACTTCTCCCAATGCAAAGTAGTTAGTCAATCTCTTCAATCATAGGATTACCTCTGTCTTACCTTTCTCCAGGTTTTCTGGTCTTTGGTTATGTCAATGGGCAGGGCAGCAGAATGTCCCATAGCTAGCTGTGAACGCTAAGCAACTGTAGTAGAGGTCAAATCAGTTGCACCACCAAAGTCTGTGCACTGAAATGAAGTCATTGACTGCAACCAATTGAGAGGTACCTTTTAGTATTTTGTTTTGTTTCTGTTTTTGTTTTTTAAAAAAGAAGAATTTCAAAACGGGAACAGGGCTAGAAGAATCCTTTCAATTTTTATGTTAAAAAATACGCATCATCAATGCAGATTGCCATATGGTCATAGAGTAAGATGAAACAGTCTTAGAGCAATCGTTTATTTCAACATTAGCATTGTTAGTTGTTATACATCTGTCCCTTCCAATAAATAAAAATTTTGTAAACTTCTTAGTCATTTCTAATCCCACAGATCCAAGAATAGAATTCACACATGGTGACTGTTTATTAAAGGTCTGCTCCATTAACACTCAAATGCTAATGCACTTCCATTTAATAAAAGAGCTTCATCTTTGGGTCTGGCAATTCATGGCATATCCCAAGTGAGTAGGTGGCTATTTCCCGGGTGACTGTAGTCAACGCAGTGCCAGATTTTGACACCTACACAAACATCTCCTTTTGGTGAGAAAAGCAAGCAAGAGTTGTAGTGAAAGAATAGTGTGACTGTGGTTAATACCATAATTTGAAGAACAAATAAGGGCATCTAGAAAAAAATAAGATGGTTAGCTTTTAGAATATAAGGATCAAAGTGCTTATGGTAGCCCTGGTTGCTACTAGCTGAGTCTAAATGGCTGCGACTAAATGGCTGAAGACATGCAAAGGTGAAGCAAGAGGCAGAACACAGAGAACAGAGAGAGAGAGAGGGATGAAAATGGAATTATGTCAGTGTCCTCATCAGTTTGGGCTGCTAGAACCGAGTAACATAGACTAGGCGGCTTGTAAACAACATACATTTATTTGTCACAGTTCTAACATTCTGAAATCAGGGTGCCTGGTGAGGGCCCTCTTCTGAGTTGCAGATTGCTGCCTTCTCATTGTATTCTCACATGGCAGCAAAAGAGGTAGAGAGCTCTCTGGGATCTCTTTTATAAGGGCACTACATCCATTCAGGAGGCGTCACCCTCATAATGTAATCACCTCCCAAAGCCCTACCCTTCTATCACCATCACATTGGGGCTTGGGAGTTCAACATATAAATTTGGAGGTGATATAGCCATTCAGTTCATTACAACCAGCACAGCACAGTTCATGAAGACTTTTTTCTGGTGTGCAGTCTCCTAAATATTCCTTGAACATCTGTAGCTCTGCCTTTGCTCAGACTAATTTCTCCTTTCTCTCCATATGCCAGGCTCAGCTCACATACCACCTACTTCTTGAACACCCCAGCCCATCTCAGCCCCCAGTGCTTTCTCCCTCCTATAAACTCCTAGAGCTTCCAATGTAATGTTGAATGTTGTTCTTTAGGGTCGCAATTAGATTGTATAAATGTTCTTTGTATACTCCTAAGTTTCTTAAATAAAAATGACATGATTTTTTTCTTTCATCAGCTATAAGCATTTCCTAACCACCACTGTGAACAGGGATGATATAGTTTAGGTTTTTGTCCCCACCCAAAAATCTCATGTTGAATTGTAATCTCCAGTGCTGAAGGTGGGGCCTGGTAGGAGGTGTTTGGATCACGTGGTGGATCCCTCATCACTTGGTGCTATCTTTGTGATAGTGAGTTCTTATGAGATCTGGTTGTGTGAAAGTGTGAGGCACCTCCCCCCTGCCCCCTGCCACTCTCTCTCTCTTGCTCCTGCTTTCACGATGTGACGTACCTGCTCCTATTCCACCTTCCACCATGATTGTAAGCCTCCTGAGACCTCCCCAGAAGCAGAAACTTCTGTGCTTTCTGTACAGCCTGCGGAACCATGAGCCAATTTAACCTCTTTTCTTATAAATAACCCAGTCTCGGGCATTTCCTTATAGCAATGCAAGAATGGCCTAATACAGGAGATAAAGAGGATATGACCTAGAGTTTGGCCAGACTTTAACCAGGACCCCCATCCCTACAGCTCTGACCCCATGACACTGCTGTCTGAGGACACAGGTGTCCTCTAGCAAAATCCCAAACCAGCCTTGTCAAAGGCTGTTTTCTTATTTCCAGAACAAGTTGCTTATTTCTGGAGACCATTCCTCCACTATTTCACTTTTTGAATAAAGCTTGAGTACCCCAAAAGTAAATGGCAATAAGAAAAAAGTACCACTCATGCATCACACACATGTACGCATATAGTCATACACACAAACAAGCTGATACATTAGTTTTACTTTGGCCCACCTCTAGGATCTGGGTGGACACTCCTCTCTGCCTTTTCTGTTCTTTCTCTTCCATTGCCCACAGAATGTGGAGACCAAAGTGCTCATTGTTGCTTCTTGAATGCTCCATGCAGGCAAGGAGTGGTACCCTTCCCTGATGTATTAGTTAGTTCTCACACTGCTATAAAGAAATACCTGAGACTGGGTAATTTATAAAGAAAAGAGGTTTGATTGGCCCACGGTTCTGCAGGCTGTACAGGAAGCATGATGCTGGCATCTGCTCAGCCTCTGGGGAGACCTCAGGAAACTTTCAGTCATGGCAGAAGGTGAAGGGGGAGCAACTACATCTTCCATAGCTGGAGCAGGAGGAAGAGAGAGAGAACATGGAGGTGCCACACACTTTTAACCAATCAGATCTCATGCGAACTCACTCACTATCAGGAGAACAGCAACCAGGGAAAAATCTGCCCCCGTGATCCAATCACCTCCCACCAGGCCCCACCTCCAACACTGGGGACTATATTTCGACATGAGATTTGAGTGGGGACACAGAGGAAACCATGTCACCTGGCTAAGTGGTGACCACACAGTTCTCACCCGTGTGTGGGTTATTCATTTTCTGCTCTGCCTTAAGACTCTTCTTAAATCCCTGGCAGACTCTTACTCATACTCTCCTTTGGGAGTTCTTCTTCTGCTCTACAATACTTTCTGTATTTGACCCCTTTCCTCATATATCACACCCTCTTCACCCTGACAGAGGTTTCTTTTGCTTGATCGCTCTTTAATCCATCCACACTTTCCCTTTTGAGTGGCACCCAAGACTGAGCCTCGTTCCAATAGCAGTGCCCTGGAACCACAGATTTGGGAGCTGGATAGGACTGTCGTCTCTTCGCTGTGTCACACACTAGTGATGGAAGCCTGCAGAATTCTCCCACAGATGGACAGTTTAGTTATGAATCCCACACCAACTTCTGCTCATCAAACATCCTCCTTTCATGATACAGGCAGGAATTTCAGAGGATTATTTGATCAGGCCTTATTTTATTTTATTTTTTGACACAGTTGTCAACCATGCCACTTCAAGATGTGGTTTGTCCCCCATGGCATGAAGCAGGTCTCAAACGACTTGCTATCTGGCAACAAAATGGTGCACCAATACATTAAACTCCCTCAACAAGAGAACATCTTCATGACAAAGACAGTGGTTCGCAGGTTGAATGCCAATCTTATAGGATGGGTTTCCTTGGAGTCCAGGGTTAACATGTGGCAACTTGTTTGGGATATTATGAAAGACAAAATTATTCAATTCTGCCTTAACCATGGCGGAAGCGGCCCTTGAGGAGCTGCTGTAATGACTTCCAGCCATCGTTCTAAAGGAAGATGGCTGGAAGAATGTGGGGGCAAAAGTAAAGTTTGTACAGAGAATGAGAGGAACTTACAGATAACTTTGAACGGGTGTATCTGTAGTTATCTCCATTAATGTGAATTTACAAAAAGTGAACTAGTGAAATAGGGACAGATAGGGATTTGTTCTCTGAAGCCATTTGGGTACGTCTTCAGAATTCCAGGACACTGGGCAGAGGCTTCCTCTATCCGCTTTCTCAGAGAAATCCAAGTATGGCAAATGACCCTGTAGCCTCCTGGGCAAAGGCCCATTTGCTTCTGATTCTTTCAAGGGTAAACAGGAAGGCTTTATAGAAAGCTTCAGCTTGTTTCTCCAACAGTTTCCTAACACAGAGATAAATATATACCCTCCCCTGACATTCCTCCACCCTGTACCACGTGAAACCATTGCTGGCTCTCTGTCTCTGTAACCCCTCTAGCCTTTCCTTTCTGGGGGGTTTGCCAGCTTGCCACTCTACCTGGAGAACAGAACAGGATAGAGTAGAACAGGAATTTTAAATTCTCTCCATTATATACAGAAGCTCTCTCAAGTCTCTCTAAGCTTTTCAGACTTAATGTGCCTCTTACAAAATATTTGTTCCCGACTCACCATTAAGAAGATGAACTTTGAGAATTGCACAGTTTGCCTCTCCCCCGTGATAAGATACATAGCTAAGCACAGCAAGGCTGCCTTTCTCACTCTTCCTGCCTGCCGATGGTGTGACCTTAGCCCCCCTCTCAGTGTTTGAATTTCCTAGGTCTTTATGAATGGTAACAGTTGTTTAAAACTCTCGTTGCAACACTCCCTCCGCCCCCCTCATCCCATAATCTTTTTTTTTTTTTTTTTTTTTTTTTTGAGACGGAGTCTTGCTCTGTCACCCAGGCTGGAGTGCAGTGGCCGGATCTCAGCTCACTGCTAGCTCCGCCTCCCGGGTTTATGCCATTCTCCTGCCTCAGCCTCCCGAGTAGCTGGGACTACAGGCGCCCGCCACCTCGCCCGGCTAGTTTTTTTGTATTTTTTAGTAGAGACGGGGTTTCACCGTGTTAGCCGGGATCGTCTCTCGATCTTCTGGCCTCGTGATCCGCCCGTCTCGGCCTCCCAAAGTGCTGGGATTACAGGCTTGAGCCACCACGCCCGGCCATCCCATAATCTTTCACATGGAAGACTACATGTATTTTGTAAAACCCGGGGGGAACGTCCTGATTCTAAATCAATAGGCAATTATTAAGAGTGGCACGCAGGTCAGTTTTAGTCCTTCCTCCAACCACCCTGTCAACCACCACCTCCCATGTTCACAGAGCCTGCAAGGCTACCTACGAGAAAATACCCAGCTTTCCTCTGGGTGATTTGACTCTTCAAACTGCTTCTCAGTGGAAAACTTTTGAAACGCTCCATTTTATTTATTCTCTAACACAGTTTTCCTGTCAGCCAGTTTTGGAGGTGTTTTCTGAAACATGGATGTCATTAATCCAACACCAAAAAGATTCCAGAACTTTCCAGGGCACACATGGCCAAGCCTTCCAGAACAGTTTGCACTGGAGGAGCACTCTGCACGGGCAGGTGTTTCTGTAGCTTCTGACATCAGGAAAGGGGTGTTATTCCTGCAGTGCTGCTCACGTTATATAATAGTAGAGTCATTGGAGTCTTGCTCTGTCACCAGACTGGGAGTGCAGTGGCTCCATTTCAGCTCACTGCAACCTCCCCCTCCTGGCTTCAAGAGATTCCCTTGCCTCAGCCTCCCAAGTAGCTGGGACTACAAGCGCACACCACGCACACCTGGCTAATTTTTTGTATTTTTAGTAGAGATGGGGTTTCACCATGTGGGCCGGGATGATCTCGATCTCCTGACCTCGTGATCCGCCCGCCTTGGCCTCCCAAAGTGCTGAGATTACAGGCGTGAGTCACCGTGCAGCCTCATAGCTTCTTCTTCTTCTTCTTCTTTTATTTTTTTGAGACGGAGCCTCGCTCTGTCGCCCAGGCTGGAGTGCAGTGGCGCGATCTCGGCTCACTGCAAGCTCCGCCTCCCGGGTTCACGCCATTCTCCTGCCTCAGCCTCCTGAGTAGCTGGGACTACAGACGCCTGCCACCTCGCCCGGCTAGTTTTTTGTATTTTTTAGTAGAGACGGGGTTTCACCGGGTTAGCCAGGATGGTCTCGATCTCCTGACCTCGTGATCCACCTGCCTCAGCCTCCCAAAGTGCTGGGATTACAGGCTTGAGCCACTGCACCCGGCCCTCGTAGCTTCTTTAGTTGAATGACTGCCTCCGGAGGCGGGACCCACAGGGACAGCCTGGGTGGAAGAAAGGCAAAGGCTACTTTGACTCATCACCACAGTCTCACTGCCATTCAGCTAGGCCGTTCTTGTAGAACTGACTTAGAAAAGATTACTTCTCCATAAGTATATGTTCTGGTCAGAACCAAACTCTCTTTCCAAGGAGGAGTTGGGAAGGCCCGCTGCTTCCTGCCTGTTTGTGCACACATCTTGTTTTCTTGGGGGCAGTAAGACTAGATACTAATTAATCGACCGTCTGCATAATCAGCACGGAAGCAAGAGCCTGAAAAGAGAGGGAATCTTTTTTAAAAGTTACTTTATTATTTGTATTTATTTTCTGGGTGTTGTTTCTGATTCCAAGTAGTTACATAAAAGTTGCAAAGCCAGTTAAACACCCTCTGAATGTTCCTGCAGAACTTGGACCGGGCGCTCCCTATTTAGTGGTTAATAATGGTCAGTGGCTTTCTCTTCCTTTCTAACTTTATTTGGGGTGTGCCTAGCCTTGAGGTCTGGGTCGTGGCCATGAATAGGTCTCTGTAGTCCAAGAAACATTTCTCAGACTGCTGAAGATGTGTGGAAAGACAGTGCCAAGCTGCCCGCCGCTGTGGCAGCACCAATGGAGAAGAAAAACAAGCCAAAGGATGCGGGTGTGATCAGGGCCTGCGCAGGGATAGGAGTGGTCATTTGGGGCTTCCAGAGGGATAATGACAAGTTTATCCACAGGAGTAAAGTGTTAGAGCAGCAAGAAGACGTTTGTGTAATATCCCAGCAAATCAATTTAAAAACTTAAATATGACAACATGCTAAAGAAAGCCAGAAAGGAATTGGTGGGTGAAAAGGAAATCTGCCAGCCTTCAAAAGTGAAAAACGAAGCAAAATGGAGCTCCAAGAAATGGAGCCTTGACGAGACCCCAGTGGGTTTGGCTAGAGGCTCCAGAACAGAAGGCGGCAGTCGCCTCATTGTACTCAGCACAAAGTCTCTAAAGCTGAGAGCGGGAAATCCTGTTGCCCCACCCATGTCCTCAGCTGAGGTCCCATGAGACAATATTCCTTAGATACCAGCAGGAACTTTTCTTACATGTGAAAGGGTGTAATTCACAATATTCTTTAGAAAGATGGTTGAAAGGTCACGTCATTAAGGCCATAAAACATTTATCCACACATTTATTCATCAGTAATTTACTGAGTGCTGTACCAGGGGGAGGAGAAAGGGTGGGGTGTGGGTTATAATGATGACACCGATTAAAGAGACCAGTCAAGACACTCAAGTGAACCTGTGATCTAAAATGATGCTACTGGATGCTACTGAAGGTGGCAGACGCCCACCTGGGAGTATCTTAGAAATGCAAATTCCAGCCCCGCCCAGCCTTACTGAAACGGAAACCCTGGGGGTGGGGCCCAGCCATCTGTGTTTTAACAAGCTTTCCTGATGCATGGAAAATTTAAGATGTGTGGGAACATGGTGTCTCAAACAAAGATGTGTCCTGGCCATTTGCGAGATGTGTGGAAAGTAATATATTCTTAATGATAGTTAGCATACTGACATTTGTGAATAATTTATATGTATGACACCTGCAAAGATTTTTTAAAAATACAGATCCCTGGCTCCACCCAATTCCAACGGAGTAGAAATATCCAGGTGTGGTAGCTAGTAATTAGTTTTAAGGCTTCCCAGGTGACTCTTAGGATCAGCCAGGTGCGGGAACCAGTGGTCTATAAGAGCCATTTGCCCCATAACAAAGAGAAAAAGTCATGCAATTCTAGAGGGAGGTCCCTCAGAGAGCAGGTTTCCCCACCCCTAACAAATGTTAGGCAGATCTCGATTGAAACACATAGAAAAGAAACTCCGTTGACTGCAGCAGAAGTGGAGTGGAGGTTGCTTCATACTTTCCTTTCCGCAGTGGCCGTTGCAGCCCTTTATAAAAATCTAGAGCTCTCAGCTGGGCACGGTGGCTCACGCCTGCAGTCCCAGCACTTTGGGAGGCTGAGGCAGGTGGATCACGAGGTCAGGAGATCGAGACCATCCTGGTTAATATGGTGAAACCCTGTCTCTACTAAAAAATACAAAAAATTAGCCAGGCGTGGTGGCAGGCGCCTGCAGTCCCAGCTACTCGGGAGGCTGAGGCAGGAGAATGGTGTGAGCACAGGAGGCGGAGCTTGCAGTGAGCTGAGATCCGGCCACTGCACTCCAGCCTGGGTGACAGAGCGAGACTCTGTCTCTCTCTTTCTCTCTCTCTCTCTCTCTATATATATATGTATATATATATCTAAAGCTCTCAAAAATATGGTATGAAAACCATGGATGTTTCTACTACCACCTCCTCCTGCCACATAGGCCCCATTCATTGATGAAGAACCAAGGCTCAGAAAAGTAAAATGACCTGAAAACATGTGACTGACCATTCAGGTCTGCCCAAGACTGAAGGTCTCCCAGAAATTAGAGCGTTCAGTTTTAAAACAGTGATAGTCCCAGACCAACCAGGATGAATTCGTCACCCTAGATTGGAGACTTCACTACACCCACAGTTCTTGCATTTTGGCTGATTTATTATTGTTGTTGTTGTTGTTGCTATTATGCCATATTACTGCAAGAAGAATTCAAATTACTATTGGTTTTTATTTTTATTTTTTTATTTTTCTAGCCCCCTTGAGATGTTCTTACTAAATTACTATGGTTTTCTTTTAAAAACCATATTTGTTTTTATTCCCTCATTCCAGAAGGATTTAAGGGAGTAATACCCTTATTTTATGTGTTTTGAAATACTCATAAGTATTCTAAAATACTCTGGACTATTCCTGTGTCCATGTCTCCTCTATCTGACTTCAGACCCACCATACCATGTACATTTTCTCTCTAGTTTCCATATATTTGTGTGATGTTTGCTATGGCACCTACTGTGCCCTACTGAGATCTGTGTATTAGTCAGAATTCTTTAGTTTGCCAGTAAAAGAAAACAAAAGGATGGAGTATATCGGCTTAGGTAGCAGAAAAGAGCTTCAGGCACAACTGGATACAGGGGCTCCATCTCATCAGGACATGTCCCTCTTTGAACCCATAGCAAGATGGTCAGATGCAGCTCCACACACCCCCATCCTCCCAGAAACCCAGCTGACGGCATCTCGTCCCCAGTAGCTTTTATACAAGTCCCTAGGATGGACTCTGTTTGGGCTGACTTGTGCTATGCCCCTTCCCTAAACCAGTTGCTGCCCCCAGGACAATGGAATACTCTGACTGTCCAAACTGTGACCATGCACCCATCCCTGGCACCGGGGTCTAAGAATAGAGAAATGCAAGTCCCCCAAAAGAAAGTCCAAAGATGGTTCCTAGAAGCAGAGGAGGAACAGATGCTGAGTAGGTGAAAACAGCAAATGTCCATGGTAGTCTTCAACAGTTCAAGAGGGCTGACCAGCTGATTGGCTGAGGCACGGGCAACAGCGTGCGGCCCATGTCTTCCTCTGTCCCCGCTCTGCTGAGATCTAGGTACTATTTTCCCCTGAAACACTAAGTTGCATCATTGTCAGTTCTAATTTTGAAGACACGCACCACGTTTAGCTGAAGCTAGCAGCAGCCCCAGAACCCACGGGACTCCATCCGAAAAATGATAAGCCCTTTGCTGGGCTCCCAAATATGGAGCTCCTGAGAGCGAGGAGCTGGTGACTCACGTTCTCTGTTCTTTGGTTGCCCCCACGTTTTCCAGCTGGGTTGGTGACGTGGGACTCAGTACTTTCTTCAATGCGTCCTGTACACAAAGAATAAATAGCCCCGGAGCTCTTTCTTTTTCTTCCTGCCTTTCTTCCTGTAATTCATTCTCAGCCCAACTGGGCTTTGTTCAAACCACAGTATTTCATGTTGCCTGGCAAGTTCTGACACAGCTGCTTGCTTTATTCTTTCAGTCTTCTGTTAAGCCAGAGGTAAAGTTATACCTTGTGGCTAATTTTTAGTCTGTAAACCTTATCCCTTGTTCAAGCTGAAATCTTAGATTAAATCAGCATGAAAATGCCAGCTCCCCGAGACCGTTGAATTATGGCCCCCATCACTCTTCCTGCCGTGACATTCATTTAATCCTTTTCAACTTTTACGAGTTGTTTTCTCTTATCCATGAGCAAGGTGGTGGCTTGGGTCTTTTTAAGCAATTTTCTTTTTTTCTTAATCACCCTGCCCCGATTCCATCCAATCTATTTCATTTTCTATATAATGATGTAACACAGCTCCAATTTGAGTCACCAGGTTTTCCATGTTAAAGGTGGACTTTAGAAATGTTTGTTTTACAAACTAATAAACATTTCAGTCCTATGGACTCTAGTAGTGGGGCCACTATGTCAGCTTCCCAGAGCTGCTGTTACAAAGTACCATAAACTGGGTGGCTTCAGATCCAGAAATAGATTTTCTTACAGTTCTGGAGGCCAGCAGTCTAAAATCAAGGTGCTCGCAGGGCCACACTCTCTCTGAACCTTCCGGGGAGGATCTTCTTTGCCTCTTTCAGCTTCCAGCAGCCCCGGGCATTCCTGGGCTTGTGGCAGCATTTCTCACACCTGTGCCTCCATCTTCACAGGGCCGCCTTCTCCCTCTATGTCTCCCAGCATTCTCTTCCCCTTTGACAAAAATTGCAGTCATATTGGATCAGGGCCCATCTTCATGACCTCATCTTAACTTGATGAAATCTGCAAAGACCCTGTTTCCAAATAAAGTCACATTCACAGGTGCAGGGAGATAGGGCTCCCACATACCCTTTCATGGGGAGGGAAGACACAATTCAGCCCCTAACAGCCAGGAAAGAGAAAAACAGGGACAGAAAAATAACAATCTGATCTTGGTCAACCGAAAAGGGGATCCCGATGTTCTCAGAGGACATTCTCTGAGAAAGAGCCTGGGACCCGACGGGAACATCTGGAGATGGAGGTGAAAGCCTAGCAATAAAGGTGATTGTTCAAGGGGACAGGAGAATCCACTGGCGGGAGAAAGGCAAGGACACATTCATGCTTGAAGAACCTACTGTGTGCCGCATGTGCCTTTATCCCATTGAATCCTCACACAACTCTGCCTGGGGACTCCTGGCAGCTCCCTAAATATGCAAAGATCTCAGCTTTCATGGAGAAACTGAGGCTCTGATTAAATAATGAGTCCAGATTATACACCTGTAAGTAGAAGAGCGAGATCGTCATTGCTATTACCGCTGCCACTTCTGTTTTTAATAGGCATTGGATCGCTCGTGGTACTGTATACAAGGATGTTACCTATATTAACTGAGATCTTCACAGCTCACAAAGCTAGATATTGATGGCCTTATAGAGATGAAGAAACAGAAGCTCAAAGAGGTTTAGTCACTTGCCTGAAGTCACACAAGTATTACATAATTGAGCCAAAATTTAAACTCTGGTCTTTCTGACTGACAGTACCATTCCTCACCATGATGCCATGTTGCTGGTGGACATTAGGGTATCTAAATTAAGATATTCTTAGCTTCAGATAAAGAAGTTGTATAAAGCAACCAAATGATTAAACTTGAGGCTTAACTAAAGCAATATAAAAAGTGTATGTTCTGGGGGGAATAGGCAAAAGAGAAGAGAAAGAGGCCAGCCACCGAGCCGCTGTGGGTAAATGAGTTAACCAAAGAGCAAACGTCCAGATTCGATGGTGAAATGGCAGAGCAAGTGGGCTCGGTGTCTGTAAACATCTACACTGCCCACAAGGACAAGATCTGTATGCTCCATCTACACCCAGAGGCTGAAGGAATATTAGTAGACAACCAACTTTTCTAGAGAATGGAGAAGGGATTAGACATGTTAACCCTGAAGAAAAGGAAACTTGGGGCAGAGTAGGCTCAGAAAGTCTTCAGAGATTGGCAACATGGCCGGTGGAAGAGCAGGGAGACTGGAAAGGGCCCCCACCTGTGTCTGTGTGGAGGCAGCTCTGGGACCCCCTTGAACATACATGGGTGAACCACTTGACCCACCTTACAGTGAAAGAAGTTGGCGCCCATGGGCCACTGGAGAAACCTCAGTAGCCATCTGGTGTTCCCCGATGACTGTGTTGCTCACAACCCTCCAGGGTCCCTTGTTGCTTTTGGGATTGTAGGGCTGGCAAGATGTCTTCTCCCACTGCTAGATTCATGGCTGAGGCCCCTATAATGAAAGACAGACGAACAAGAGAAGAACATACAAACACATAGAGTACAAGTTTTACATGACACAGAAGTCTTTGAGAGGAAATGAAGACTCAGAGAAACGGAAACCTGTGGATTTGCTATGCTGGGTTGGATGAAGAGTGGACAGTCATGGAGAGGTGTGACCGAGCAAAGCGGGTGATAACCTGGAGGGAATGTCGCCAGGTTTTTTGGCTCAGAGTCTCCTCTGTGTCCTTGTGTCTTCAGAAATGAGGATGTTCCTTTCCTCTGAGTATGTGGACATCACTCACACCAGGGTCCAACTTCCTACTTCAGGGGAAAGTCAGGAAATCCTTCCTGGGACTGATGACCTGCCTCAGAGAGGAGGGTAGAACAAGGGAAGGTGAGAGTGGCCTTCCTGCTTCTGCTGTTTTCTCAAATGCCAATGTTCTATTTTGGGGGGCAGCATGTCCTGAACCCCATCAGGATGAAGTCCTGACTCCATGAAGCCCCTCCTGAACTCATCCATCTTACTGCTCCAGCCTCAGCTCCCTCTGCTCCTGGCCTTGAACTTCACATTCCAGCCTGGGGACTCCTGGCAGTTCCCTAAATATGCAAAGAGCTCAGCTTTCTTTCCTGGTCCTGGTCCTGGTCCTGGTCACTTGGCCCTCTCTGTCTCTCCCCTCCTTCTTCCCATTTCTCTTCCTTTCTGGCTCACGTCCCTCTCACATGCTGTAAACTCTTCCTGGAACATCTCTCTTCCACCTGTGAATCTCTTGCCAGCTCACTTCTTTTCTCCCTTTAAGAATCCACTTCTCAAAAGAAAATGGCAACTCTGTGAGGTGATAGAAATGCTGGTTCATTTGATTATTGTGGCATCCACGATGCATACATAAAACAAATTGTACACTTTACCCTGTATAAATTTTTGTTTGTCAATTATATATCAAGAAAGACAAGGGAGTGTGGAAAGACTCCACCTCTGCCAACACAGCTTTCTGACCACCACCGCCGACCCTGGGTGACATTCCCTGACATGAGCCCCCGAGTGTTTACCTACGCTATGTGTATCAGGGCATCCCGACCCCTTGCTCACTCACCTGTCTCCCCACTGTGAGGTCAGTGGCAGGGCCTTGTTCAATGTCTTAGTCATATCCCCTCCAGCACCCACCATGACCTCTGGCACTAAGTAGGGGCTCAATAAGTCAATCATTGTGTTGATGTACCAGTGACATTGAGGGAAGACCAGGCCTGCCAACCTCCAAGATCCTGCCCACTCAGAGAGTCTGTGAGTCTGTATTTCTGCTCGACAGTTAGTCATGGAGGAAGTTGCCAAAGCAGATGATGAGATTTCTGTTTGAGGTTGCCCAGGTCTGCCTGGCCTTTGCAATTTGTAATCAGGTCATTAGAAAGAGAAACTGAACTGAGAGAAAAACACAGTTTGGATGAGGCAAGAGTTGCAAAATAATGAGTTATGTAATGGTGATGGTCGCCTTTGGTAGCATCTTTGGCCCTGCCCAGATGATACAAGACTTTGTATGTATACCCTTGAGCTTGGCCAAGAGGATAATTGTCAAAACCATGGCTTGAGTGTTCAACAGACTCTTTTCCCGTAAGGTGTTGCCTTTTGAGGTCAGACTGAAATCCTGTACCTGCAATAATTTCCTCCTTAGGACTGGATATACATGAAAAGATTGGAGAGATATATATGTTACCTTGTTTGTATACCATGTAAATGGTATAACCCTTGCACTCTTTGGCCATTAGCAGCCAACTGTCAATTAGTTTATTGTGTATTAGATCAAACTGTATTGCCCAGGCCAGTTACTCAAGAACTGTGAACTGTGAACCTCTCAGCCTAGAAGGATAATGTGACCTTCAATTTGCACACCATCCATTGTCCTTTTCAAACTAAGAGCCTCTCTGAGCTAGATAGTCCAGGGATTTTTTTTTTTTAACTTTTACTTTAGGTTCAGGGGTACATATACAGATTTGTTACATAGGCAAATTCATGTCCTGAAGGTTTTTTGTATCGACTATTTGGTGACCCAGGTACTAAACCTAGTACCCATTAGTTGTTTTTTCTGCTCCTCTCCCTCCTCTCGCCCCCACCCTCAGTTAGTTCCCAGTGTGTGTTGTTCCCCGACATGTGCCCATGTGTTCTCATCATTTAGCTCCCACTTATAAGTAAGAACATGCGGTGTTTGGTTTTCTGTTCCTGTGTTAGTATGCTGAGGATAATGGCTTCCAACTCCATCCATGTTTCTGCAAAGAACATGCTCTCCTTCTGTTATATGGCTGCATAGCATTCCATGGTGTGTATGTACCATATTTTCTTTATCCAGTCTATCCTTGATGGCCATTTAAGTTGATTCCATGTCTTGGCTATTGTGAATAGTGCTACAATAAACATAACGTGTGCATGTGTCTTTATGATGGAATGATTTCTATTTCTTTGGGTATATACCCAGTAGTGGAATTGCTGGGTCAAAGGGTATTTCTGTCTTTAGGCCTTTGAGAAATCCCCACACTGCTTTCCACAATGGCTGAACTAATTTACACTCCCACCAATGGTATATAAGCATTCCCTTTTCTCCACAATCTTGCCAGCATCAGTTATTTTTTTATTTTTTGTTAATAGCCATCTTGACTGGTGTGAGATAGTATCTCATTGTAGTTTTGATGTGCATTTCTCTAATGATTAGTGACATTAAGCTTTTTTCATATGCTTGTTTGTCACATGTATGTCTTCTTTTGAGAAGTGTCTTTTTATGTCCTTTGCCAAATTTTTAATGGTGTTGTTTTTTCTCGTAAATTTGTTAAAATTTCTTATGGATTCTGGATATTAAACCTTTGTCAGATGCATAGTTTCCAAATATTTTCTCCCATTCTGTAGGCTGTCTGTTCCCTTTGGTGATAGTTCCTTTTGCTGTGCAGAAGCTCATTAGTATAATTAGATTCCATTCGTCAATTTTTGCTTTTGTCGAGATTGCTTTTGGCATCTTTGTCATTAAATCTTTGCCAGTTCCTAAGCACAGGATAGTATTGCCTAGTTTGTCTTTCAGGGGTTTTATAGTATTGCGTTTTACATTTAAGTCTTCAGTCCATCTTGAGTTGATTTTTGTATATAGTATAAGGAAGGGATCCAGTTTCAATCTTCTGCAAATGGCTAGCCAGTTATTCCAGCACCTTTATTGAACAGAACTCCTTTCCCTGTTGCTTGTTTTCGTCAACTTTATCAAAGATCAGATGACTGTAGATGAACGGCTTTATTTCTGAGCTCCCTATTCTGTTCCATTGGCCTATGTGTCTGTTTTCATACCATGCTGTTTTGGTTACTGTAGCCCTGTAGTATAGTTTGAAGTTGGGTAGTGTGTTACCTCCTGCTTTGTTCTTTTTACTTAGGATTGCTTTGGCAATTCAGACTCTTTTTTTGGTTCCATACTAATTTTAAAATAGTTTTTTCTAGTTCTGTGAAGAACGTTATTGGTAGTTTGATAGGAATAGCATTGAATCTGTAAATTGCTTTGGGCAGTATGTCCATTTTAATGATGTTGATTCTTTCTATCTATGAGTATGGAATGTTTTTCTATTTGTTTGTGTCATCTCTGATTTCTTTGAGCAGTGTTTTATAGTTCTCATTGTAGAAATCATTCACCTCACTGGTTAGCTGTATTCTTAGGTATTTTATTCTTTTTGCAGCAATTGTTAATGGGATTGTGTTCTGATTTGGCTCTCAGCTTGACTGTTGTTGGTGTATAGGAATGCTAGTAACGTTTGTACATCGATTTTGTATCCTGAAATTTTGATGAAGTTGCTTATCAGCTCACGGAGTGTTTGGGCAGAGACTATGGGGTTTTCTAGCTGTAGGATCATGTCATCTGCGAACAGAGATAGACTTCCTCTCTTTCTATTTGGATGCCCTTTATTTCTTCTCTTGCTTGATTGCCCTGACCAGAGCCTCCAATACTATGTTGAATAGGAGTGGTGTTAGAGGGCATCGTTGTCTTGCTCCAGTTTTCAAGGGGAATGCTTCCAGCTTTTGCCCATTCAGTGATGTGCTGGCTGTGAGTTTGTCACAGATGGCTCTTATTATTTTGAGGTATGTTTCTTCAGTACCTAGTTTGTTGAGAGTTTTTAACATGAAGGGATGTTGAATTTTATTGAAAACTTTTTTTCATCTATTGAGATGGTCACATGGGTTTTGTCTTTAGTTCTGTCTATGTGATCCATTGCATTTATTGATATGCGTATGTTGAACAAGCCTTGCGTCCCAGGGATAAAGCCTAGTTGATTGTGGCAGATTAGCTTTTTGATGGCTGCTGGATAAGGTTTGCTAGTATTTTGTTGAGGGCTTTTGCATCAATGTTCATCAAGGATATTGGCCTGAAGTGGTTATTTTTGTTTGTTTGTTTGTTTTGTTTTGTTTTTCGTGTTGTGTCTTTGATAGGTTTTGGTATCAGGATGATGCTGGCTTCATAGAACGAGTTGGGGAGGAGTCGCTCCCCCTCAATTTTTGGGAAGAGTTTCAGTAGAAATGGAACCAGCTCTTCTTTGTACATCTGGTAGAATTTGGTTGTGAATCCATCTGGTCCTGGGCCTTTTTTGGTTTGTAGTAGGCTGGGGATTTTTATCCCAGATTTATAAATACAGAAACTGAGTCTCAGAGAGAAGTGACTTGCCCAAAGTTGCAGTTCATGAAGATAAAAAGAAGTGGCCAGACATCCAATCTTTGTACCCCAGTGCTCCTCTCCACTCCGCACCTCTTGGGCCTGCTCTTCTGGTGGAAACACAAGGACCTGAGGTGAAGCTGGAGAGTGGAGGGGACGGTGGGGAGGGTTGAGGAGAGCAGGCTGGTGAGCTGTGCTTTGGGGCCTCTTAGCCCATGGGGATACATGAAGGATGAGGGGAAAGGGTTGGAGCATAGAAATGGAGTTTGGGGAACAGGTAACAGGAGAAGCTGGCTGACCTTTCGCAACACAACTTTCAGGCCAGTCCTGACTAAGATGCTCTGGGCCGAAGCCAGCTGAGCGTGAGCTCCCACAGAGAAAAGAGGTTTGCACATCCTCTCCACATGGGTGCCCATGAGCCGGGACCCTGCTAAGCACAAACTCAGGGTTCCTGCCCTGAGCAGCTACTGGCTGAGTGATCAAAGCAAGTCAAGAGCCTTGAAAAGTTGAAAGTGGCTGCTCAGCCAGCAGCCAGTCCAGATCCTATCTATAACTCCAGTCCTCCCCAGACCCCTCCTTCCCCGACAAGAGTCCAGGCCAGCCTCAAACAGAAACTATGGAGATGAATCAAAGACAGAGCCAAGCCATCTTTGCCTGTGAATTCTAGTGTATCCATCATAATTGGGTTTATTTTACCCAGTAAAGAGAGGGCTTTCAACTCACCTGGGGGGGCCTCTGACCTTCTTATAACAATACAACGAAAGTGAACCACAGACATTCGCTCCCTTAATTAACAGCGTTGCTCTTTTGACTGGGTCTTGAACTGTTAGCACTGGTCTCCCACATTCTTTAGTTAGTTAAGGGCTGCCACCATCATGACGTGGAATAGTAGGACTGGGAGAATCTACTGGATCAGTACCTGGTGCAGAACAAAGCCCTTCCATGGAAGATAAGAGGTACAAATATTACATTCACAGCCATGTTTGTTCATTCAAAGAGAATCTAGTGAGCACTTTCTGTGTGCCAGACACTGTCCCCAGTGCTGGAGAAAATAGACAAGATCCCTGTTATCATGAAGCTCATATGCTAATGGTGGAGACACAAAGAAGCCAAAGAAATAAATAAACACACTAGACCATGTCAGAGAGTGACAAGTGCCATGAAGAACCTAAAAATGAGACATGGTGTTGTAGGAGATGCCTTACATAGGGAGGTCCTGGAGGCAGAGTACCTGGAAGTCTGAGATCAGAGCTTTTATGCAAACAGAGCAGGTGCAGAAGTTGTGTTTGAGGAACAGCCAGAAGGCCAGTTGGCCTGCAAGGCATGAGCCAGGGAATGGTGGTACAAGATAAGCTTGGAAATTGTTTATGCTCTATCTCTCGCACCGACTTGGCCTTTGATCTCAACTAAAATGCTGCTTTACTTCCTACTGTATTGGTGTTTGCAACCAATGCATGATGTGTCACGTACTTTCTACTCAGAGAAAAGTCCTCTACCAGTGTTGATGAGGGTGAAAAGATCATTCCTCCTCCAGGAAGTCTCTTTGGAAACTTGGTGGCAGAAGACAGGAGAGCTAAGAGCGGGTCCCATCTTGTATGATCTAAGGTTCCCCCTGGATGTGAAGCCATGATCCCCTGCGGCTATCACAGCATAGGGATGTGGGGAGATCCTGGCTCCATATATAGTTGGCAGGAGGCGAGTCTCCTTTAAGGTGTTCAAATGTAGCACACACACACACAAACACACACACACACGCACTCTCTCTCTCTCACCTGCTGTCTTGCTTGATGCTCCATCTCTTCTACTGCCATCCTGAGAACCAAGACAGCTCCATGTACAAGTAACTCAAAACCCTGACACTCCCTCACACTGCCCAAAGCAAGACACTGTCAAAATAAGTCACAGATGTCACCGTTCCTTGCCACTCAGTTTTCTTGGCTCAGATTTAAAGCATTAGATCAGCTCATCTTCATCTCTCATTCCCCAGCCCCAGCTCTTCCCTGCTGAGTTATCTTCAATATTCCCATGGGTGGATTTCTTTTTCCTCCTTCTTCTCTAAGAATCTCTAAGTTTATTTTCTCTCTTACTCTCACCCCCCTTCTCATCCTGCCTCACCCCGGTCCCTCTTTCTAAGCCCCCTTCTCTGCCACCCTATTCTAGACAAGATCTTACAAAAATACCTTTCTTCCATAATACCTTCTCTACTTCCACGAGAATTCCCCCAGATTCCTTTCCTTTGTATCGAAAGGGTCGACTACTGGCATTTATAATTTTAACCATCGGAAGGACTTGGAATGAGAAGTATGAGTACTCCCGACTCTTTTCCACACCTGATTCCCAATCTCCAGTTTTCTTGAATACTGACTCTACAGTGGGTGGAGAGTAAGGGAAAAGAAGGAGAGATGGAAAAACAATAAATGAAAGGGTTTTTTAGTGATAAAAGCGATGAGGAGATAAGGTAGCTGTGTTCTGAACATCAGGGCTGGAGAGGCTGATGCTCATGACGGACAGGGGAGGAGAGGTGCAGTGCTAGCTAACAACCCGGACACAGCACCAAGCAGGTTGTAGTTACATGCTAAAGTATGTGCTGTGCCATCTAAGTGCAGTAGAGATCAGCCATCGGCTGGAGTTTGCCCCGAAGGAGGTGGCATTCAGGTCACACACTGCAGAGTCATCCACCTGACTTTGTAGGTTGGAATCTTATTTTATCAACTGCTTACCTGAAATAAACATGCCCCACCTGAAATTTAAATGCAGCTTGATCTTTTCTTTGGAAGAGTGTGATGCTTAGGACAGGAATGTGTTGCCATGGGATGCTGCTATATTTTGTCCCCACTCCTATCTGAGCCTTTCGCCACTTTGAAGGTGCCCTCTTTCTCCAGGATAAACATCTTCAATAGCGGGGACTTTCCAACAGAGTGGACGAGGTGAATTTTTGTAACTGTCTGGAATTCGATGCTATGTGAGATTTCTAACTCTGTGGAATTGCGCTCACATTCATGTTAGAATATTATGTCTATCACGCGTTCTTATCAGCACATTTTTGTAGCCAGAGATATGTGCAACCCAAGTGTCATGAGCCCACTACACCTAAGAGTTGATACTTACGAATTCCCTGAGAACTTAAAAGGGGCCTGAATGTAGTAGCTTGCTTGGTGATAGATAGCAGCCTACTCACCCTGTCTCTTGAGAAATAACTTCACTTCTCTCCCCCTTACCCTAATTCCCTAAAACACCCCTATCTTCCAATGGATACAGTACAGACAAATATCTGGTTACCTTTATTGTAAACATCTATAGTTCACCCGAGAGCCTAGATGAAGCACCTTACACAGCATGCCAACTGTTGGCCCATGTATTTAGTCTATGTTTAATACCCTTTTACTTGGGTTTCTCGCCCTGTAAATTGGAATTAGACTAAAATCTGGTGTCTTGAGTTTCACAGCATATTAGTACAGTATGATTTTAGCCTGTCTACTCCTCTTACATCTGATAACAGTAAAGAAGGTAAATTCATTCATTCATATATTCCTTTATTTATTCATTCATGTAAATGTATTGAGCATGCATTATGTGCTAGGCACTGTTCTTGGTATGGTCCACAGCTCTGAACATAACAGGCAAAAGTTCTTGCCCACATGGAAGTTACACTCTAGGAGGGAAGATAAAGCAAGACAAAAATATGCAGTGTGTTAGACAGAGATATGTGCTAGGGAGTAGTGGAGTAGTGGGGTGCAGTTTTAAACAGGGTACTCAGGGAAAGCCTCATTGAGTAGGTACTTTTCTGTTTTCTTTTTTTTTCTTTTTTTTTGAGATGGAGCCGCCCTCTGTTGCCCAGGCTGGAGTGCAGTGGCGCCATCTCCACTCACTGCAACCTCTGCCTCCCAGATTCAAGCAATTCTCCTGCCTCAGCCTCCTGAGTAGCTGGGATTACAGGTGCACGCCACCACACCCAGCTAGTTTTTTGTACTTTTAGTAGAAACGGGGTTTCACCATGTTAGTAAGGCTGGTCTCGAACTCCTGACCTCATGATCCACCCGCCTCAGCCCCCCAAAGGGCTGGGATTACAGGTGTGAGTCACCGCACTGGGCCACAGTTACCTTTTTTAAGGGTTTTTATTTTTTTTCTCAACCAGTGTTACCATGGTAAAATTTATCTTCTGTAAAATTCCCACATTTTAAGTGTACAGATGAGTGGCTTTTGACTAAGGTATACATCCACTACCCTAATCAAGCTATAGAAAGTTTCCATTTCCTTGAAACGTCTTCTTTCTCTTTCATAGTTAGTCTCCTACTCCCACTCGAGCTACCACAGATATTATTTACATCATAATAGGTTAGTTTTTCCTGTCCTAGAATTTAATATAAATGCAACTATGCATGTTAAGTCTTTTGAATGTGGCTTCCTTTGCTTAGTTTAAGCCATGTTACCACATTTATCAGTCATTTTTTTATTACTGAGTCTATTGTATGAATGCTTTATAATTTGTTTACTCAGTTACATATTGTTTCTAATACTCTTCATTCTTTGTGTGGTTTCTTCCGGGTACTATTCTCTTTATACTGAAGAGCATCCTTTAGCATTGTCTGTAGTTCAGATCTGCTTATGATGAATCTTCTCAGATTTTGCTTATCTGAAAATGTCTTCATTTCACCTTTGATTTTGAAGCCTATTTTTATTCAATTTGTATAGAATTCTGTGTGAAAAGGATTTTTACTTCAATACTCCTTGTCTTCTAGCCTCCACTGTTTCTGATGAGAATTAGTAGTAATTCTTAACTTTGTTCCCCTGTATGTGTCTTTTTCTTTGGCTGCTTTTAATATTCTACCTTTATCTTTAGTGTTTAGTCATTTGACTGATGTCTTACGTGGGGCTTCCTTTATCTTCATCCTGCTTGGGCTTCGTGGATTTTTAAGTCATTTTTAAAAATTTTGGGAAGCTCTTGGCCACTATTTCTTCAGATATTTTTTTCTGCTGTCTTTCTCTCTCTCTCTCTCTTCTCCTTCTGGGACACCAAACACACGTAAGTTAGACTGTCTGATATTTTTCCACAAGTCTTTGACCCTTTGTTCATTTTTCCTTAATATTTTTTATTTCTGTTCCTCAGATTTGATATTTTCTACTGTTATGTCTCCAACTTCACTTTTTCTTCTGTCATCTCCACCCTGCTATCAAGCTCCTCCGGTGAGTGATTCATTTCAGGAATTACATAATTCTAGAATTTCCATTTGTTTCTTTTCATGGTTCCCATTTATCTACTAAAAATTCCTCATTTACTCACCACTTAGGACCATTTTTCTCTAATTAATTAATATATATTTTGACTATTTTGACTATATATTGTAAAATATATATGTTTTAATGTTTTTATTTTCTAAATCCAACATGTGGTCCATGTTAGAATGGTTCCTTTGCTTTTATTTTTTTACTATGGATTACATTCTTCTTGTATGGTTTTTGTTGGTTTTTATGTCTAGTGATTCATCTTTGAATACTGGGCATTGTGAATGTTACATTGTAGAGGCTCTAGCTCAGCCCTCGTCAATAGCACCTGCAATGAAGAAAGTGTTCTATGTCTGCACCATCCAACAGGACAGCTGCTGGCCACATGTGGCTATTGAATACTTCAATGTGACTAGTGTGACTGAGGAACTCAATTTTAGTTTTCATCTAAATGCTTGCATATTTACCCCCAGAACTGCTCAACCTCTGTTATATTGTTTCAGTCTCAACCTCATAGCAGCTGACATCTGGCAAGCCTCAGATGGTTTTGCCTGCACATATACAGTCAAGCCCTCAGCCGCGGACTCATGGAGGGGCTTCCCACATGCATGCACAGACTTTTAGGACTTTCTCTTTGAACAGATTCCAGCTATTTCAGTTACCTCAAACTCTGATCCTTGCCTCTTCAGCCTAGCAAGAGACTTGTGCTCTGCTCAAACTCAAGTCTCCAGACAGACAGCTGGACTACTGTGAGGCTCACCTCATACTCCCATCTCCCCATTTTTGCAGTCTGTTGTTGTTTATTTTCCATTGTCTGAAAACTATCTTGCTTCACATACCCTGTCCTGTTTTCTAATTGTTTACAGGGGATGAAATAGTCTGAAACTAGTTACTCCATCACAGTCAGTAGCCTGAGAAGTGTCCCTTTAGGTCATACTCCAAAGAAGATTATGGGATAACTAACGAGGGAAAGAGAGTTTCAAACAGGAGGATGTCAATGGAAGGGGTGGGAGGCAGAAGCATGCCTGGCTTAGAACGGTAAGGAGGCCACATGGCTGAGCACAGGAGCTAAGGACAGAGAGAGAAGGACAGGAGGTCAGAGAGGCATGGTGGTGGGAAAGACACTGTTTGATTTTATAGGCCATTATCAGAACTCTAGCTTTTACTCTAATGAGAGGAAAAGTCATTGGAAAGTTTGGGGCCAAGAACTGATTTGGGTTTTAACAGGATCACCCTAGCTCTTGGAAACACCTCCAGGACAAAAGCAGCGTGCTGAATTAGAAGGCCATTGAGAAAATCTATTGACTAAACTTGAAAATCTAATTAAAATTCCGAATTATTCAAGGTCGATGGCTGAGTTTTTATCCGTTTCCTAGAATTTGGGGCTCGCTAGCAGACAGGTACCTTAGTGTGGAAGATCACATCATCTAAAGCCTGATTAGCTGTGTGACTTTAGGCAAGTGACTTTAACTGTCTTTCTTTATTTCTATACAATGGAAATAATAAGAATACCTATTATGTAAAAGATATTATGACAATTAAATGAGATAATTCCTGTAAAATTCTCTAAATGATACCCAGTGCGTATGAAGTAAGCGTTCTACAAATGTTAACTATTACTATCTGAGAGGCTGAATGTCTGATGATTATTACTTTACCCTGTGGACATTGACCTTGGTCTGCTCTGTGAATAAAGGGTACCACACTCAATTCTGATTCTCAAGAGATATGTGCAGCTGGCATAGAAAAACTATCTCAAAGACAAGACTGAAGGAAATAAGAGCCAAGTAGAGGTCCATACTGTCAGCTCTTGCATAAGGAGGGAAGGCTGAGGCATTATTCATTCAGGCTGAGGAGATCTTTGAAGACTATTGAGAGACAATGAGTTAGGGTTTGAAGAATGGATTAGATACAGAGACTGTGGAAAGGGAAGGGAATTCTGAAGGTCACCTGAACTTGCGGCCATCACTAATGTTTAAAGAGCTTCTTAAATTCAAAGTGAAAAATTACGAGTTCAACATGGTTATTATCCCCTTAAGCTCACATTTGGAATCAACCATATGAAGTAGGAGGATATCATTACCGTACAGCTGAATGGCTTTATTAACTTATTTGTGGAAATTAGATGATAAATGCAAGCACAGTCTTGTTTAACAACAAGCATTTCCCAGTTGCTTCTATGAGAATTTAGGAAAGGTTCTAGAAAAGCCAATAGAAAGAACCCAGGCAAGTCCTGAAATCTCAGTGCAGCAGAATTGAGAAAGTGAATAATGGCCCACAGGTCACAGGAAGGCAATCAATACACTAATCAAAGGTTGTGATGAATCTATGTTGTCTCACATTGCATCTGGCATAACATGTATCCAATTGATCATTTTTAGCATAGTTCATCAGAGGAGAAAATCTTGGTGAAATATGATCTAGTGGGGCAGGGTGTACCAGTTGTACAACAGACATAAGCTGCTCTGCTTTGCCACACCTGTATAAAACATGAGAAAATAGGTTTTCATAGAGTTTGAGGCATATCCAACAACCTCAGGTAGAAAGACTATCTATTTATTTAATGGGGGAGAGAGCAGTGGAAAGGCTCAGCCTCATCCAGACTGAGAAGTGATTACCTTGGAAATGTTGTTTGTTTTGATTGAGAAAGTCAGCTGAGAATGTATTTTAAATGGGCAGAAAATACATCCATCAAAGAAATAGTATGCAGTCATCAAAAAGAATGAGACATGTTTGATATTTTAATAGCGAGTTATCTCCAATGTCTATAATAAAGTGATAAATGCAATATATAGATAATTGTATAGTGTGTGACAATTATGAGAAAAATGAAATATACATTTGCACATACATAAGGTTGTACACACAAAGGATGCCTGTGGGGGAGGGAAATTGGATAGCTGAGACTGAAGATAAAGATAAACAGAAGACTTATGTTTTAGTCTATATCTTTTGAATTTATTTCTATATGCACCTAGATTCAGATAGTTTTATTTATCACTTGAAAAAATTTAAAAAGAATAGGAAAAAAGAAAATAACAACCATAATTTAATTTTTTTTTTTTTTTTTGAGAGAGAGAGTCTCTCTCTGTCACCAGGCTGGAGTGCAGTGGCACGATCTCTGCTCACTGCAACCTCTGCCTCCGAGGTTTAAGCAATTCTCCTGCCTCAGCCTCCCGAATAGCTGGGATTACAGGCACACACCACCACGCCCAGCTAATTTTTGTATTTTTAGTAGAGCCGGGGTTTTACCATGTTGGCCAGGGCTGGTCTCGATCTTTTGACCTCGTGATCCGCCCGCCTTGGCCTCCCAAAGGGCTGGGATTGTCGGCGTGAGCCACCGTGCCCGGCCTACTTTAATTTTTAAAAGAGCTGGAATACGTCCATTCCTTTCCCATTTGCAAAGGGCTCCAGAATCATCCCAGATGATGGCTTTCAAAATGATAGCTCAATAAGGGAGATTTAGGAGAAAGTGGCTTCTTTCTCATGCTTCACTTAAGGATCCCTGAGAGTATTAGTTTGCTAGGGCTGTTGTTTTAAAAAAAAACACACACACACAAACTGAGTGACTTAAACAGCAAACATTTATTGTCTCCCAGTTTTGGAGATTAAAAGTCTGAGATCAAGGATGTCAGGAGGATTGGCTCCTTTCGAGGGCTGCAAGGGAGAACCCATGGCTCTCTCCTAACTTCTGGTGTTTGCTGGCCGTCTTTGGCATTCTTTGGCTTGTAGAGGCATCACCCTAATCTCTGCTTTCATTCTCATATGTCACTGTCCTTGTGCGCATGCATGTTTATGTCCAAATTTTCCACTTTTATAAGGACACCAGTCATATTGGATTGGGGTGTGCTCTAGTGACTTCTTGTTAACTAATTACATTTGCAACAACCCTATTTCCAGATAAGATCACATTCTGAGGCACTGGGGCTTAGGACTTCAGCATAAGAATCTGGAGGGGACAGCACTCAACTCATGACACTGAGGGACACTTACCCAGAGTTACATTGCTTACTGAGAGTGGGTATTTTGCTATGTGTCTATGAGGTACCGGTAGTAACATGCATCTCTTCATGCCCCAGATGTATAAAGTGAGTACACACTGGTATGATTGAATACCTTAATATTTTTTAATGCATTACTGTCCTCTGAGGAAAGAAGAGAGCTTAAACCTGATTAGCTAAGAACAACAGCTTGTTAGAGCAATAAATCCATGAAACAAAACTCAGATCCCCTGCTCTTCCCTCCCCATCCATGCCAGCTAAAGGCATATGCACGCAACAATGTTTATTAAACACCTACTGATGCCCGATGCTGCACTGAGAGCCAGGGAAGGAGCTGGACAGAACATCCTCCTGCCCTTCAGTTGGAGAAAAGACACTTAAATTAATGCACATATGCACCAAGTGACTATGCTTCAGTCAACGACAGACTGTATATAGGACCGAGGTCCCGCAAGACTATGATGAAGCTGAAAATTTCCTATCACCTAGTGGCATTGTAGCCATCCTAACATCACAGAACAACGCATTACTCACATGTTTGTGGTGATGCTGGTGTCAACAAACCTACTGCATTGCTACCACATACAATCGTGTACAGTCTATAATATTTGATAATGATAGTGAATTACTATGTTACTAGTTTGTTTTTACTATAGTATACTTTTAGTCATTACTTTAGAGTGTATACTTTCTCCTTACTTTCAAAAATTAACTTTAAAATAGTCTCAGGCAGGTTCTTCGGGAAGTATTCCAGAAGAAGGCATTGTTTTGGTTTTGTTGTTGTTTTTGAGACAGAATCTCACTCTGTCACCCAGGCTGGAATGCAGTGGCATGATCTCGGCTCACTGCAACCTCCGCCTCCTGGGTTCAAGCGATTCTTCTGCCTCAGCCTCCCGAGTAGCTGGGACTACAGGCACGCTCCACCACGCCAGGCTAATTTTTGTATTTTTAGTAGAGACAAGGTTTCAACTATTGACCAGGCTGGTCTCGAACTCCTGACCTAGTGATCTGCCTGCCTCAGCCTCCCAAAGTGCTGGGATTACAGGCGTGAGCCATCGTGCCCAGCCAAGAAGGCATCCTAGGATATGGCAGGTCCCTTTGTGTCATCACTCCTGAAGACCCTCCAGCACGGCAAGATGTAGAGGTGGAAGACAGCAATACTGCTGATCCTGACGCCATGTAGGGCTAGGCTAATGTATGTTCTTGTGTCTTTCTTTTTCATTACAAAAGAGTAAAGAAGTTTTAATTTTTCTTAAGTTTATAAAGTAAAAAAAAGTTATAGTAACCTAAGGGTAATTTATTATTGGAATAAGAAAAATTGTTTGATAAATGTAGTGTAGCCTAAGTGTACAGTATTTATAAAGTCTACGGTAGTGTATGGTAATATCCTAGGCCTTCACATTCACTCTCTGACTCACCCCGAGCAACTTCCAGTCCTGCAAGCCCAGTCATGGTAACTGCTCTATACAGATGTGCCACTTTTTACCTTTTATATCCATATTCTTACTGAACATTTTCTATGTTTAGATAGGAAGTATTTACATACACAAATACTTACCATGGTGTTGCCATTGACTACAATATTCAGCACAGTGACATGCTGTCCACTTTTGTAACTTAGGAGCAATAGACTAGACCAAATAGCCTGGATGAGTAGTAGGCTCTACCATCTGGGTTTGTGTGAGTACACTCTATGCGCTTTGTACAATGACAAAATCACCTAACAATACATTTCTCAGAACATTTCCCCATGGTCAAGTGGCACATGGCTGTAATTATATCAATATATTATAGTAAATGTAGAGCCGTGACCAAGGCAGAGAGAAAACCCTTAACTCCACCTGGCGATGCCGAGAAAGGTGTCCTATGAGAAGTATCATAAAAGCTGACTGTGGAAGGCTGACTCCGAGGGAGGTGAGGGCAGGGGGAGGTGAGGAGGGAAAAGGGAGTCCTGGGGCATGTCATGTCTTAAGCGAGGGAGCCCAGACAGACTCCTGGTTACCAGGAATGGAGACAGGAGTTGGAAGTAAATCTCAGGTGCAGACGAGCTTCTGAAGGATCTTATTTTCAGCCTGAGGATTTGGGACTTCTTTATCCTCCAGGAAACCCTGGAAGATTTAGAGGAGTCACTTGGTCAGATATCCTTTTTTGAAAGATATTAGATTGGTGCAAAAGGAATTGTGGTTTGGGACTCTGAATTTTATATCCTCATAACTAGGCTCAGACACATCTTTATTAATTAAAGTAGGAACAATTACATTCAACACATTTTTGCCAATGAGAAATAAGTTTGTTTATTCCTGCAGCATAAAGATCTATGCTTGGGATTCAGCGAACTCTTGAAAGCATTTTCTGCACACTGCTGGTTGTGGAAGCAAAAAGTTGTTGAGATGCTTGAAGAAATGATAGTCGGTTGGCGAGAGGTCAGGTGAATATGGTGGGTGAGGCAAAACTTTGTAGCCCAATTGGTTCAACTTTTGAAGCATTGGTTGTATGATGTGCAGTCGGGCATTGTTGTGGAGAAGAATTGGTCCCTGTCTGTTGACCGATGACAGCTGCACGCATTGCAGTTTTCCGTGCGTCTCATTGATTTGCTGAGCAGACTTCTCAGATGTAGTGATTTCACCAGTATTCAGAAAGCTGTAGTGGATCAGACTGGCAGCAGATCACCACACAGTGACCATGACCATTGTATACAATGGACCATCACTGGTTGTTGTATAAAATCTACTTTTCATCGCATGTCACAATCTGATCAAGAAACGGTTCATTGTTGTTGTATGGAATAAGAAAAGACAACATCACCAAACGGTGATATTTTTTACTTTCAGTCAACTCATGAGGCACCCACTTATCGAGCTTTTTCACCCTTTGAATTTGCTTCAAATGCCAAAGGGACGGTAAAATAGTGGATGTTGAGTTCTTCTGGCAACTTCTCATGTAGTTGTAAGAAGATCAGCTTTAATGATCGCTCTCAGTTGGTCGTTGTCAACTTCCAATAGCTGGCCGCTACACTCTCATCCTCAAGGCTCTCGTCTTCTTTGCAATACTTCTTGTACCCCCCTGCACCGTACATCCTGGGCCAAATGTGTTGTTGATGCTGCGAGTTGTCTCTGCTGCTTTACGTCTCATTTTGAACTCGAATTAAAAATTTGCTTCAGTTTGCTTTTTGTTTGACATCATTTCCATAGTCTAAAATAAACATAAAATAAACAGCAAGTAATGAATCATTAGCAAAAAAACATAAAGCGAGAAATGCTCATTAAAATGATGTATAACATAACCACATTTATTTAAGAATGTATTCCAATATCAAACAGCAAATTCCAACAATGCAAAAATGCAATTACGTTTGCTCCAACCTAGTATTTTCAGAGAGAATGAATAATGGGGAAAGAAATTGAAGAGAAAATAACAGGCAAGGAGATTTTTGCAGGTGAGAAAAAAATTATGACCAGTAGTCTAAACTGTGATAGTGGTGGCATGAATAGAGAAAACAGGGGCACCCTTATCTTCTCTTATTTGTACAAATTCAGTTAATTCTGTTTTAACTTCTTTATTTTTTCAGATGACAGAACATAAGACATACTCACTGTAAAAAATTTTGGATTAAAAAAGTTAAAATGTGTAAGGAATAAAACAAAATCACCCCTTAATTATCCAGAAATAAGCATTCTTATTAATGTTTGTGTATCCTATGAAGTTCTTTTCAAAATCATATCTATGTGCATATATAGACATTTAGTCAAACTGTTTTATAAACAGTTTTTTCCACTTTATATATTTCCCTATTAGTAACTTTATAGAAGTTGGTTTTTGGTTGATGTGCTATATATATTTATTTAGCTAATCTAGAAGACAGATTTGAAAACTGTGAAGGAATTATAAATAGCAGTAGGAGGTGATTAATTAGCTGATGGGGTATGAGGGAAAGGAAAAAAACTGAGCGACCCCAACTTTTGGGCTAAAGCCCTTCTTTTTACAGCTTTCTTCTTGTTTTGGCCAGAATTGGAGGGTCCATTCTGCGAAAAGGAGGTGGCAGAAGGATCCGTGAATATATATTACATTCAACCTCAACAACGGTGAACATAATCACCGTTCAGGACATGCAGACACAGCCCCACGTTCACAAGCTGCCAGAGCATTCATTAAAGTGGATAAAAATGGCCTGCAATGAAATCCTCAAAGGATGTGGTAGATAAAGCAAATGCCCTCCTAAACACAGCTGCAGGCTGCCAAAACCCCCAGCCACGCCTGATGAGCATTCTCGGAGAGGTGCAAGTAGAGACAGCCTTCCCCGCCAGGAGGGAGGCCCTCTCCAGGCTGTGTGGCCCTGGCTGTGGTCTCTGCACCTGCCACTCACCTGATGGCTTTCTTACATTCTGGGAGCGCATGCCTGTCCGAGCACTTCCTCTGCTCAGTCTTTCCACAGCGAGAGGAGGAAGAGCAAAAGGAGTCAATATCTGTGAGGTACAATCAATCCAACTGAGGTGAATAGTAAAGCATATTCATTTCCAAAAACTTAAAAGGCAATGTTAGGGGAGATATTAGGAAAGAAACTGACTAATTAACCCAGGCTTTCATGTCAGGCTCAGTTTGGTTTCCATTGCCTAACGCAAATCTCCTACGCTCCTGTGCCTCTTCAGAAATGGCTTCTGGTTGAAACACAACCTGTGTCTTTTGATTGATTGGGAACTGAAAGATGTTCCTCTTTTAATCTCATGGATGGAATCCAATATATTTCACTTTCTTCTTTGTGCTCATGGACAAAGCCTCAGAAAAAAGTACTATTTAAATAATATCTTTCACTGACAGTAGACTCATGGGAAAACTGTCCTTCCTTCCTTCCTTCCTTCCTTCCTTCCTTCCTTCCTTCCTTCCTTCCTTCCTTCCTCCCTCCCTCCCTCCCTTCCTTCTTCCTTCCTTCCTTCCTTCTTCCTTCCTTCCTTCCTTCTTCCTTCCTTCCTTCTTCCTTCCTTCTTTCTTCCTTCCTTCCTTCCTTCTTCCTTCCTTCCTTCATTTTTCTGAAGTGTATGGAGCATTACTGCTTTTACTTTGTCTTATTTGGCTTATGGGAAACTGTGGGACTTCTCATATATCTACGTGCTGAGCTGACGTAAGGGGGACTATTAACTGCTTCTATGCAGCATTTATTCTGCTGAAGAGAAAACATGGGGTGTGGCTTTGTTGAAAAGCTCCCCATCATTCACTGTTCACTGAAACTCATCCATTCAGTCGTCAAGCACAGATCTACCTCTGCCCCACTTGTGCCTGGGATGGTGCTAGATGCTGAGAACGTGCCATTGCCTGCATGTTCTCAGCAGCTAGCAGAAAGCTCAGTTCCAGAGCACCTTCCCCCAGCTTCTGGAATCTCACAGGTTAGTTGGGAGGTCACTTAAATAGAACATGATGTGTGCTGTAAACAAGTTAAGCACAGAGTGCAAAGGAGCATCTAATTTGAGAGCTGCTTAGTAAGATGGTTTCACAGAGAAAGCATGTATGATTCTAAAATGAGGGCATGGCATGTGTAAGGCTGTGGTGTTACAAGAGAACATGGAGCATTTGGAGAAGTGGACGTAGCTCAGTGTGAGGCAAGAGAAGAGAGTGGTACATCCTAGCAAGGAGATTTCCAGTCCTGGAGGTAATGGAGAACGATTGATGAATTGTAAGTGTTTTAAGAATAGGCATAATGTAGTCAAATTCACACTCTGTGAAGTAGTCCTTGAACCATTGTTCACTGCACCACATGGTCACAGTCTTATTAAGCTGAGAGTTGAAAGGCTCATTGGAAAACCAACCTGGCAGCTCTTGTAATGGAAACATGAAGGTAATGCAGGGCCTACAACTCTAGGTTTCAAAAAGATCAAGGACATTTCATAGATCTTGCTTACTTTTCCTCTCAGGGCAAAACACACATTACAAAGACCCTCAAATGATGCTCACTGTTACCAACATTTTTTTCTAATCTTACATCTTTCATCCTAAATGCTCATGAAAGACATGCTGCTTCTGGTTCAAACTTGGGCCAATGACAATGCTTTTCATGTTTGTTGACCCAATAATCAGCCATTGCACTCAAAGACTTAGAGCGGATCAGTTTAAAAACAGCTATTACTGCATTTGAACTACAGCTCCCCTCCAGTCCCCCGTATGTCTGGGCTTGCTGCTGCCACAGGAAAGCTCCCAGTTCTACCCAGGGAGGGATTGTGTTTCTCAGCTTGTTTCAGCACCAACCCGTAAAAGCTGCTTATGTCAAATGTCAGTAAATTGCAAACTTACCCGTGAGGTTTCATTGACCTTATTTCGCAACAAGAGTGACCATATGAAATAAATCCAAAGACTCATGATCAGGCAGGACTAAGTGTTGCGTTTTGGAGAATGGCAAGGGGTCGTTTCAGGAAGGAGATGGAGCACCTTCCTATGCTAATCTCATGAGATTAGCTTTAAACATCTTTAGTTTCTCCAGTCAATAATTTGTTATGGAACTGTCATTTTACACTTAAACATTTTTTTGAACTCTTAGTTTTGCACCCTTTAGCACTGGGATAAAAGATTCTTAAGTCATATCTCCTCCCCACTCCCACCACCACCACACTGTTTTATATAATACTTCCTTTTACTAGTTTACTGTTTTAAATTTATCTACCTTCCTCTCCACACCCCTCACCCCCTCCTCACCCTGTTGCTTCAGAAAAACTCCTGATTTGTGGAGGAGTAAATGCTCACAACTATCTATTCTCTCAGCCCTACATCTCTCTCAACTTGCGCCTCTCTGGACAGAACAATTTTTATCTTTTTAGCCATTCTTATACCGCAGTTCCCCTTCACTGCCATAATTCTGGTGAACTCACTGTTTGAGATCAGTCTCCATTGTTCCCCATGGAGATCACCAAAACTGATACTAGCAGGAGCTTACATTTGAGCCCCGCAGAGCATTTAGGAAGGAGCGTTTTGGGTTTGGTTTGAGTTGTTTCAGCTATTTTTTTCTGTCTCTAGAAGCATGGGTAGATGGAGCTTGCCAGGTGAGGTTAGTGGCTTTCTTCTCTGGAATCTTTCACAATATTCCATCTGTGAAAATTTGCACAATAGACTAGATAAACAATGGATTGCGGAGAAAAGAGTCCTAACACTCAGACCCTAAAGCAGTGCTAGGTTAACAACAAGGTGCTTACTTGCTTGGGGTGCCAGCCGAAATCAGAACAATGAGGCTTTCATGGACTTATCCAGAATTTTATAATTGATAAAAAGAAAAATCATTTTATGTTTTGTGGTTTAGTATCACTTTAATTTGTGTTTATACATGGGAGGAGGCACCAAAATATTTCAGTGCTTGGGGACTTAGCCTAAGAACCACAAGGAGGTGGAGAGAGAGCAGGAAACAGGCTGCCCTTTGTCACAGACCTTGTCTTTTCTGGCACTCTTTGGCTCTGGTTTTCACGGACGTGAGTCTGATGAGAATGCTGAGTAATTGGCTTCTAGTCTCAGTGAGTTGCCTTTGCTATCTCTAGCCTATGTCTCCCCCTCCGGCACCCCCCTCCCCCCATCCTAGTTAGCCCCTCCCCAGGCTTACCCCCTGGTCATTCTCACGGGGTCCTGTTTTTTACCCTAGGCCCCTTAGTGCTCTCTGTTCCCGCCAAAATATCTTTCAGATCCATTAGTCATATTAAATTAGCAACAGCTCTTTACAAGTTAAAACTCATCTCCCTCCTACAGATAATGTCATACAAATACGGGTTAAAGTCTTAGCTAAAGAAGGAGTGTCTAACTGTGGACTTTCAGTCATAAACCAGTGGAAAGGACATCTGACTAGGGGCAGGTGATCTCAGTGCTTCTAAGCTCTCATTGTATGGACTTGTGCTGTCTGACAGAGTAGCTACCAGTTGCAAGGGACCATTACAATTTAATTAATTAAAATTACATAAAATAAAAAACTCACTTCCTCAGTCACACTGGCCACATTTGACACACTCAATAACCACATGTGGCTGGTAGCTCCCACATCGGACAGCACAGATACTGATCATTTCTTGTCTGACAGGAAGCTCCACTGGATGGTGCAAATCTAAATAATTTCCTTCTTGGCTTCCTCGGAGGCAAGGCCTTCCCCAGTGCAGGGTTGCTCAGGCTTAGCACTATTGCCATCTTGGACTGGATTCTTCTTTGTTGGGGGGTGGGGGCATCCTGTGCATTATTGGATGTTTAGAAGCATTCCTGGCCTCTATCCCCTACATGCCAGTAACAGCCACCCCCACCACCCAGTTGTGGCAATCAAAAAATGTCTCGAGACATTGTCAAATGTCCCCTAGGGGACGTCTATGCTGAAGCTGGCTGGAGCTCTGGGGATCAGGGAGGACGTCTGTAAGCGTGTTTATGAGTTGTAAGCTCTAAGACGGTAGGGACATTGCATAGGGCAGGTTAGGCACATTGTAAGTGATCTTAAAACATTACAATTGAGAAGAATTTCAGAGTGACGTTTATAGCCAAGAAAGATATTCTTCCCCCTACTGGGGCATTCCCTTGATGTTAACTTGTCATGTGTGACAAAACCCTAAAGAACTGCAGGGAAGCCTATAACTCCAAAGGAAGGCAGAGGAAGGTCCCAGGGGACAGGTTGTGGGGTGAGTTCACTTATTCCAGTCAAGGTGAAGGAGTTGCCTCTGGGCTTCACTCTGAGACTTGCAGCCTAGTGTGCTAAGCTCCCGGTTCCCAAAGTGGCCATTCCCACGCTGAACGGCATTACTGCCTCATCAGCAGCTTGTCAGCTGTAAATTCTAATCCCAGGCCGGGTCTCTCTTCCCAGGACCAAAGTCATAAAGATGTTTGCCCTTGCACGGGTGTTTGACATGTGCTAGGCCACATTTGTGTATTTGTCTTAGGGCCCTCTTGAGAGCTTAGCACTTCTCTCTGACCCAGGCTAGGCTTTATGTGCTGCGCATTCCTCCTGAACATGATGTCATGTGCCTCACCATGGAATTCTGCAGCCAGGCACAGGGGCTCAAGTCCAAAGATGGGAGGACTTAAAAGGCTTAAACAAGCAAATGTTTTCCATTATTTAAGGTTTTAAGAAAACTGAATTCTGAAATATTTATGGTCCTGGACTCCTTTGTGGGTCATCAATGACCTCTTTCTTTTTAGGAGGTATCTCATGGAGAGGGCGTCTTGGCCTGCTCCCCTCTGGGGCCACTAACTCACACCAGAGCTGACTCAACCATTCCAGGGGAAGACTGGTAAAAAGTTTACTCACCACACACGTCTAGCTGAAATGAATGAAATCAAACTCAGCAGAAGTCAACACTTAGCATGGAAGGCAAAGTAAGGATGAAGGGTCGCCCAGCTGCTGCACACCAACCTTTAGCTTTAGCTCAAGTTGTTCTGCTTTGAAGGACAATGCCAATCATCTTGTAAGTAAATGAAGACAATGGTTCAACAATGCTGTCAAGTCTGAGAGAAAAGAGAAGCCATCCCTATGCCCCAAATTTAGTATATGTTAGGATTGGGGTGGGTTGCCCAGTGCCTTCTGAGATGACCTGTGCTCTTTTCTTTTATCCAGGAGCAAATAGAATCAATGTGCTCCATCTGGAAGTTCTGCCTAAGGGTCTGGCAGCATAGGAAGTGGTTCAGGATGATTTTAACCCTGTTACAGGATCCAAATAATTCCTGATATGTATGAATGTAAAGCCCATTCTTGTATCCAGCATTTCTCAGTGGAGATGGTTTTGACATTCTGGGTGGGATGAATCTTCCTTCTGGGAGTGTCTCCAGCACACAACAGGGCACAAAATGCAAGTGGTGTCCTCCTCTGGTCATTGTCACAACCATCCACCCACCAATGCATGCATTCCCGGGCACCACGTGATGGGTGGCCCTGCCCCCACTCAGCACATTGCAAGCTTATTGCCGTAGAAACTAGAATGCTAGTACTACCCATGGGAGCAGGCAGCAGGCCTGTTCTTTATTTATTTTACTCTTTGATTCTGTAGACCTCAGATTTACCCACTGTTATTGATCTGTGGAGGGCTTTTGACTGCCCATTTTCCCCCTAGAGTGAGCTCATATGAGTGGAAAAGAAGCAAAGAGGTAGCTGTTACACAGCTGTTCCATTCCTGCTCTCTGTTCATCTCCTAATGTTGTGAATACATCCTAAGAATTCTCCCAGGTGTGGATTAAGATGACTTAAGCCAGGAAGAAATTTGCCCCAAGGTAAATTTCCCCATCTAACATCCTCATACAGGCCCTCTTGCTAGACCCACATTAATGAACTACAGCTTCTGACTCCCAGCAGGCCCTCTTTCATTTTCCATCATCTTTCTCTGTCTGTATTTTATAGCACAAGCTACTGAAATTATCAGGTGATCAGAGAAGTCTAGAACTGGATATAAACCAATAGATCATCCAGGAACGTGGCTTTCAACCTCCAGACTTTGATGTCTATTGACTGTGAAGATACTGGAGGGGACTCAAAAGCTATTATCATTTTCAAAAATGGTGTCAGAACTGTTCAATGTACTTTAAATAGGACTCACAGGTGTATTAAAATGTCAAGCTTTCTTTTGCCTAAAACTGTATGAACATGGTGCAGTAACTGGTTGTTTCAATGCTGACAACAGTTCTGACTGACAGAACTTGCACTCATTATATATCACTCAGTACCTAACGGATATGATAATTTCAAAATCAGGAAGATTGTGGAGAGAGATTAGTAAGAGGTCCTTAGTGGTAAAAGGACTAAGGAAATTGTAGCCTGATTGTCTCTTTCTTCAAAAGTTGAGGCCCAGAGATGTGAAGTGACTTGCTGACAGTTGGATGATTAGTGCTCTAGAACTGTGGTGGCCATGCCACACCAGGACAGTTCCTATGTGCTCCTGTTGTCCCAGTACCATCACCAATAGGAATCCCTGTCGCTCTCAAAAGAAATCCAGTTTGATTAATAAATTACATGGTCACTCTACCTAAAACCCAAGTCTCCCACTGCCAATTCATCCCTTTGCTCGCCACAAAACTCTACCTCTTTCTCTCTCTTTCATGGTTCTCAATATTGTTCCTCCTCTCTGATTCCATCTCCTATGTTTTCACAAGTAGGTCATCCTCCACATTTGGGTGACTATAAATGACAGCTCCAACTCCAGATGGCCTGAACCATGGGACCTTTTGTTCCTGAGTGGAGGAGGAAGGAAGATGGTACAGGGGCAGGAGCAGCTGGGCCCCAGGCAAGCCAGGGCCTTGCCCGAGCCTCAGATAGCCACCCACGTGCTCCTATGTTCTCAGTGACAAAGGCTGGGAGGGGCAGAGGGAAGCTGGTGAATTTTTATGATTTAAAATATGTGAATCCACACTGGATAGAAAACACTACAATGTAAAACACCACCCATGCAGCTCTGAAAGTCCAGAATGTCCAGGTGACTCCAGTATGGTATTCATAGACTTTGGCAATACTTTGAAAACCTCTGTGAACAATAAAAGTTAAGCATGAGAAAGAAAAGATTTCCCATAAGAAAATATAAACCAAACCCTTTTCCTTGTCTGCCACATGGGGCCAAACATACCAGTGTGTTTAATTGGTAGATCAATACCACTCTCAAGAATTTCTTAGATGCCATAAACACACAATGCAATTTTGGTGGAGTCCCACAGCAAGCTATAATCATGAGAGGGGAGGACCTGGGTTCAGCAGCTGTGCTTTATTCCTGTGTTGCTTTGAACTCACAGCAGAGCTAAATACCCGGCTCACAAGACCTTCTGATAACAAAGTCCAGCAGACTTGGGAGTAACTTGGTTGTTTTTGGTTGTTGTTGTTGTTTTTTGAGATGGAGTTTTTGCTCTGTTGCCCAGGCTAGAGTACAGTGGTGCAATCTCGGTGCACTGCAACCTCAGCCTCCAGGGTTCAAGAGATTCTCCTGCCTCAACCTCCCAAGTAGCTGGCATTACAGGCATGTGCCACGACACCTGGCTAATTTCTATATTTTTAGTAGAGACAGGATTTTGCCATGTTGACCAGACTGATCTCGAACTCCTGGCCTCAGGTGATCCGCCCGCCTCGGCCTCCCAAAGTGCTGGGATTACAGGACTGAGCCTCTGCACCCAGCCGAGAAACTTGTTAAAATGAAAATTGGGTCTATGTAGACTGGGAGATTAAAAATGACTCCTTTTTAATATAAGGAACCTTGCTTTACTGTTTCATTAAAAGGTTTGCCAGTGCAAACTGAAAATGTAGGAGCCCTTTTTAAAAAGCAGGAACAAAAACAACAACCTCTGCTGTGAAAGGTACTAAAATAAAAGCTGCTTTTTTTTTCTGCAGTCTCTCTTTTGACTTGTCACAAGGCTTTTAAAATCATTCTTATTTGCTATTTAATGCCAGTCTAAGTAAAGGAAAATTAAAATTTTAAATTGTTAGCATGAATCTTACCTTTCATCTTTATATTGTGCAAAGCCAGCTTTAAATGAAAATATAAGAGCATTTAATTTGTATGCTAAATTGTTCAAAATGATGTAATTTGCATATTTCATTCTTATCAGAACAGTGGAAAACGCTGCACTAAACTAATTCAATGCTTTCATTTCACTTCTCAATAATGCACATTTTTTTTTTTTTTGAGACACAGTCTCGCTCTATCCCCCAGGCTGGAGTGTAGTGGCATGATCTCAGTTCACTGCAACTTTTGTGTCCTGGGTTCAAGCGATTCTCATGCTTCAGCCTCCTGAATAACTGGGATTACAGGCACCCAGCACCACGCCCTGCTAATTTTTGTATTTTTAGTAGAGACAGGGTTTTACCATGTTGGTCAGGCTAGTCTCAAACTCCTGACCTCAGGTGATCCACCACCTCGGCCTCCCAAAGTGCTGGGATTACAGGCGTGAGCCACCGTGCCCGTCCTGATACACGCACATTCTATCAACACTCTCTATCTTTGGCTTACTGAGAAGTAAGGAAGAATTGAAAAAAAAAAAGGCCTATGGGTTGCTTTATCTTTCCCTTTCTCTCTGTGTCTTCATTTTCAGTGTAAGTTGTTTGCAAATGCAAAGAAGTAACATGAGTAAGAAAGGACAAACCAAGTTTCCTCAGTCATATGTGTTTCTTAGAATACCATTGCTGCCTTTGTGTTTGAAGCAAGTTTTGGTTCTCAAATGGAAAGTGTGGCCTCTCAGGGCTGTCAGCGTCCCTCCCCCTCCCCAGCTAACTCAGTCATAGACAAAACACACTTTGTAGTCACTTAGAAGCTCCATGAACTCCCACATATCATGAATACACCAGAATTCTGAGCTCATGGACAACGCTCCATGTGAACGGGGTGACAAGAGAGGACGGGCACACGTATCTCCTGTTTCTGCTCCTTCCTTGTTGTCTTATCAGAATTCACTTACAAAATACAAGTTTAAAGAGGAAATTATTACAATTTTAATATGGTGGCCGCAGAGCATGAAACTCATCAAGAAGTCCTTCTGAGCACCAAGTCCTATGGAGGCACACAGGCGATGTGCCATGAAGCTGGCCCTGCACATGGTGTGACAGCATGCATGAAAATGGTGAAGAGATCACACGGGATCGGGTGGTACACTGAGAAGGAACTGCGGGCATCTGGAACTGCACACCGGGCAGTGTGCACAGCAGGAGTCCAGGGCAGCCAGAGATTCACTACCAGAGGTACAGCCCGAGAGCACAGGCATGCCAGGAAAGAGGAGACAGGCAGAGACAGGAAGATCAAAGTGGAAGGAGAAAAGCCATAGCGCTGGTTAACTAAGACACTCAGCCGGCAGTATCGGGAGAGATCCACAAAATGAAGGCAAGGGAATCACGGCAGCGAGATACTAGCAAAGGGGCATTGGAAACCAGTGGCCACGTGGCTCTGATCCCAAGCACTGAGTGCCCTCCCCGGCATCTCTGTGGGGCTGTGAGGTACGTTTCATGTGTCTGGACGCGGCTCCTCAGCGTGTCCTTCCAGCTCCTCTCATCCCTCTGCCCTCTTGGTAAAAACAAGACATTTTCTAGGACTGAGGCAACCTCCCTCCCCGCTGCCCTGTAGAGAGCAACCCTTCTGCTTTTCCAGTGTTCTGAGAATACTTTTCCTGATTTATCGTAATGAGAACAGGCGGGAAACTAGCTACGTTGAACATGTGATGTACACGGTGGTTAATGGTGACCCGCCAGTGAGCAGGACGCCGGGACCTTGTGCAACCATGAGACTTTGCAACACCGCAGCGGAAGGCTGTCCCTCAGAGGTGTGTAGCCACCTAGGGGCCTCCTTCTATCACCCATGACTAAGTCTGCATTAGCTTAGAGCAGGGTTTCTCAGCCTTGAAACCACGAACACTCGCGGCCAGACAGTTTTCTGTTGTGGAAGACTGTCCAATGTACCGTAGAATGTTTAGGGGCCTCGCTGGCTTCTGCTCACTACATGCTAGTAGCAACCCCCTTTCCCCACCGTGTCACAATCAAAAATGTCTCCAGACATTGCTAGATGCCCCCTGTGGGAGATCATCACCCTGGGTGAGAACCTGTGACTTTAAGCACATGAGCCCTGCAGAGGATCATGTCTGAGAGGACGCCACTCCCACCACGTGCTCTTCCAGCTGGAATGGCTCTTCGTCTTTGCAGTGCCTGCTTTTCTGAAAGTGTCTCTTTATTGCTTTGTCTTCCTTCTAACACTATATCTCCCACTCCTGGACAAGTTAGTAAGGCCTGGGGGTGTAGTAAAATCACTCAGTTGGCAGTCTCCTTGCTCTGTGTCCACCCAAACAGAGTTAGGTCAGCCTTGAAAGTCACTGCAAAATATACATATCCTGAGGCCTACAAAGATTTTTGTGAGTTCACCATCCCTTTTCTAACTCTCTGGGGTACTGTGTACTACTATGTACTATGCTCAGTGTTTGCCAGCCTTGTCATATGTTTTGTCTCATTTAATCCTCAGAGGAAAAAAAAAAAAAAACTCCTGTAACATAACAGCATATCTCCTATAACTCTTAAAAAAAAGTTCCCATAAAATAGTATTGACTCCCATGCTGGGAATTAATAAGTAACTTGCCTAAGACCACCCAGGTAGTAAATGGATTTGAACTTGGTTTTTTTGGCTGCTGATCTAAGACCTTTTCTATCAATGTTTCTCTGGCTAAGTGCATGTAAGAATCACCTGTGGGTGTTTGCGAACAATGCAGGTTCCCAGGCCTTGTCCCTAGAGCCTTGGTAGGCAGGTTTAGAGCAGGCCCCTAGAATCGGAATTTGAAACAAGCAATTCCGATGATGGCGGTGCAGGTGACTGCCCCTTGAGAAACACTGAACTCCATTATTCTGTGATTCCTGGAGAGCTGTCGGGGAAAGAGAGAACAGAAAAGAGAGGAGAAGGACTGAGAGAGATTGAAAGCACTCAGACTGATGCAGGATTGAGAGGCATTGGTTCCCTCCTTCCTCTCTCGTCCTTGCAGGCTTAGCCACATGTCTGACAAGGGCAATACCATGTCCAAAACTCCACACCCATGAGATGCCCCTTGACCTCTCCTGCCTCTGTGTGCTTGGGCAGCCTGGGTGTGGGTTCCCCCAGCTCAGTCCTCAGGTGCCAGGACCCAAGCTCCCATCAGCGAACCTGACTAATTCACAAAGCAGTTCTTTTTTTTTTCCTAAAGTTCTGGGGTACATGTGCAGAACGTGCAGGTTTGTTACATAAGTGTACATGTGCCATGGTGGTTTGCTCACCTATCAACCTGTCATCTAGGTTTTAAGACCTGCATGCATTAGACATTTGTCCTAATGCTTTCCCTCCCCTTGTCCCCCACCCCCCAACAGGCCCTGCTATGTGATGTTCCCCTCCCTGTGTCCACGTGTTCTTATTGTTCAGCTCCCACTTATGAGTGAGAACATGTGGTGTTTGGTTTTCTGTTCCTGGGTTAGTTTGCTGAGGATGATGATTTCCAGCTTCATCCATGTCCCTGTAAAGGACATGAACTCGTTCATTTTTATGGCTACATAGTATTCCATGGTATATATGTGCCACATTTTCTTTATCCTGTCTATCATTGATGGGCATCAATTCACAAAGCACTTCCATTAGCTTCATTTGATTATGGAAATTAGCCCACTAACATTGCATTTGTTTGTCCACAGATGCTTTCTAAAATCCTTGGCCTTCCCTAGAGATTTTTCCTGGAATCTTTGTCTCCGCTGGCTAGATCATGAAAAACCTGGATCAGCCTTAAGTTGGATATCTGTTCATTTTTGCATTTAAATAGTCTGGCAAAGCAAGAGGTACAACACATCCTGGTTTAATGTACTTTCCAGCAAAAAGTATTAGCAAAACAATAATAATATTCAGAGGGCTCAGTTCCCAGTAGAATTCAGCACATACTCCAGATCTCCTGAGGTTCAGGTCTAGTTGAAGGGAAAGGAATGACTGAGATAGGTTTGAGTTTCAGACTTGTGTTTCTCCCAGCTCCCTTGAGAGACAAAGAAAACCTGCCGATAAACACAAAACACAGCTCATTGCTCTGCTACTTATTTGCAAGCAATCGTATGTCTGTCCTACACACCTCACCGGGCTCATGGCACTTTAAACAGCTTTCTGTGTCGGAGTCATGACTACGTGGTCCTTCACTGCTCAAACCATTGCTGCTGGTGGCCTTGGCTTTTATTTGTTAAGCTGTAACTTCAGGAAAGAGCCAATATCCTCCCTCCCTCCCTCCCTCCTTCTTTCCCTCCCTCCCTCTTTCCTTCTTTCCCTCCCTCCCTCCTTCCTTCCCTCCCTCACTCCTTCCTTCTTTCCCTCCCTTCTTCCCTTCCTCCCTCCTTCCCTCCCTTCCCTCCCTCCCTCCTTCCCTCCCTCCCTCCCTCTTTCCTTCTTTACTTCCCTCCCTCCTTCCTTCCCTCCCTCACTCCTTCCTTCTTTCCCTCCCTCCCTCCTTCCTTCCCTCCCTCACTCCTTCCTTCTTTCCCTCCCTCCTTTTCCTTCTTTCCCTCCCTTCTTCCCTCCCCCCTTCTTCCTTCCTTCCTTTCTTTGCCCCTCCATTTCTCTGCCTCTTCTTCTTCTCTTTTTCCTTCTTTCCCTATCTCCCTCCCTTCATATTCCCCCCCCCCTTTCTCTATCATGGTTAACAACACATGCTTCAACAGGTTTTTTGACCTCTTGAGAAGTATGTGGTTAAAAAGTCTCTTTGCTATTCCTGTCTTGCACCTAAGCCACCTGCCCCTACCCCACCCCTGCCATACACACATTCATACACACAAGTAAACCACTGGTACTGACTTATTGTTTTTCTTTCCAAAGTGTTTTCAACATATATGTAAGCACATTTGAATAGATGTTGTCAGCCCCCAAACGACAGCCTGTAAAACACAGTGTTTGCACCTTACACTTTCCACTCACTATTACGTCTTAGAGATCTTTCCAAACATAAAGACCTCATTCATTCTTTATTATGGCATCTTAGTACTCCAGTTGTATAGATTAGCATAATTTATGTAGCCAATCCTTTATTAACAAAAATTCAGGTTGCTTCCAATACGTGGCTATCACCAACAATGTTGTAGCATGTAGCCCTGCACTATGTCTTTCTGCACATGTGCCAGTCTGTGTGCAGCATAAACTCCTGAGGACGGCACTTGGGGATGCGTGGGTGTGCACACGTGCAGCCTGGATAGATATGAACAAATCGCTCGTCGTAGGCACTGCGTGACCCTCTCTTCACCAATAGCACAACAGGGCGTGGCAGTCCCTATTGCAACGAGTTCCTGAGACTTTCCTGGGATAAGAAAAAGGTGAGGGAGTATAGAAGGTTATTTAATTGGAAGTCCAAGTTCCCCCTCTCACTTCCCATAGCTGCAACCATCAAAATTCTCAAATCCGATTCTTTATTATACAACCCAAGAAAGATGTATTTTTATATTTAGAATTGTAACCTAATGAATTAAGATTTTTTTGACTGTGAGTAACAAAATACAGTTCAACTCAGCTTGGCGGCGGGCTGGGGGAGAAAGAGGGGCAGGGGGTGGTCACTGTAAGGAGAAGGACACGTTTCATGGTACTGGACGCAGGAGTGCAGCCACGCTCCCAGAAGGGACAGCATCTAGGAGCTGAGAGACCCCAGAACAGCTGGGGATACAGGGCCTGTCACCCATTGCTGCTTCTATTTGGGTCTTCTTTCTTGAAATATTTTTTTCCTGTCTTCTCTTCAATCCTTACAACAGGTACAGGTGGAAGCTCACAGTGACCAAATTCACAGTTGGAGAGACTCACTGACTTTGTGTGCACGTGTGCATGTTTGTGTGTGAGTGTGAGTGTGTGTGTGTGAGTGTGCATGAGTGTATCAGTGTGAGAGTATTCACTTGTTAGTGCGAGTGTGCACCAGTGTGTGAGTGTGCATGTTAGTGTGTGAGTGTGTGTGACTCCATGTGAGTGTGCGTGTGCGAGTGTGCACGAGTGTGAGTGTGAGAGTGTGTATGTTAGTGTGCATGTGTGTATGTGAGTGTGTCAGTGTGTGAGAGTGTGTGACTCCATGTGAGTGTGCGTGTGCGAGTGTACATGTGCGAGTGTGCACGAGTGTGAGTGTGAGAGCGTGTATGTTAGTGTGCATGTGTGTATGTGAGTATGTCAGTGTGTGAGAGTGTGAGTGCACGGGATGCTTTTCTGCTTTGATTTCCCGTTCCCAGAAAAGGGTGTTGGCCCTGAACTTGGGACCAGGCCCCCATGCCTGGGCCAGGCAGCTGTGAACAGCAGAGCTTGGTTATATTGTCCAAGCCGAAATGTGGGTCCTGCTGTTCGGAGTGGGCAGAAGAGCCAGGGGAATCTCTCCAAGCTGGGCAGATATTCCACATAGCATCTGCACAGCCACAAATACAGTTGTTTATCTTTGTCACTTTAATTTTATAACAAACACATTATAAAAACAAGGCAGAAACATAATGAACTCTAAGTGTCTAATAAATCTCTCGGTTAAATGGCCCTAGTGGTTTCTGAAGTTATCCCAGAATAGGATAATGGCAGAAATGAAGCAGGTATAAACTGGACAAATTCTCACCTCTCCTGTTGTTTCTTTTCAGCAGATAGTTTCCTAAAAACTGGGTTATCAGAGACACTTTTTTAGAGTAAAACAATTTTTTTTACATTTTTGAAAACAAAACTTCTCTCCCATGAATATCCAGAAAGACCATACATTTCAGGGCCGGCCTACAGGACATATTTCAAAATGACATGTAATGTCATTTTAGAAGAGTGAGCTGGTTTTTTTTTTTTTTTTAACTTAAAGACAAAATGGCCAGGGAAAAAGCTGCCAAGTCTCTGAGTAATCTTATTGAGGGTTCAGTTTTCTAAGTATGACCTTATGCTAGCAACAGCCCCTGAGTAACAAGAAAACAAGCCAAGCTAGGAAGCCTTGTTTCTATGAGACAAATTTGTAAGACAGCAAAGTCTGAAGGTGAATTCTAATTATGTAACATGAATGAGTCATCAATGCCGTCAGAGATCACAGACAATGAAGCAGTGACCCGCCGTCTCCCCACATTTGCAAAGCACACAGGCTCTGTTTCTCATCCCCCCCACACCTTCCTCTCACCCTCCCTTCCTTCCTTCTTTTCTATTTTTCTCTTTTCTTTTCCATTTTGTGCTGCATTACTCAGGGTTCTCCAGAGAAACAGAACCAATAGGATGCACATATATATTTAGAAAGTGATTTCTTGTAAGAACTTGGCTCATATGATCACGGAGGCGGGCAGGTCCCAAGATCTGCAGGATGAGTCGGCAAACTGGGGACCCAGGAGAGCTGATAGTGTGGTTCCTGTCTGCGTCTGAGGGTGTGGGACCCAGCAGAGCTGATCACGTAGCTCTAGCACAAAGGCCAGCAGTCTTCTGACCCAGGAAGATCTGATGTCTCCATTTAAGTCCAAAGGTGAGAAAAAGCCAATGTTCTAGTTCAAAGACAACCAAGCAGGAGGATTTCTCTCTTACTCAGGGGAAGGTCCACCTTTTTCTTCTATTCAGGCCTTCTACTGATTGAACAAGGCCCACCCACATCGGGAGGGCCACCCGCTTTACCCAATCTACTGATATACACATTAATCTCATTTCAAAACACCCTCATGGGAACACCCAGAATAATGCTTGCCCAAATGTCTGGACATCCTGTGGCCCAGTCAAGTGGACATGTAGAACTAACTATCACATGTGCCTTCCTGTTCTTGGGTGCACTGGTCACACATGCTATCACCCATTTCCCGTTTATAATCTTTTCTTTACAGCAAAGTTTCTAGAAAGAGAAGTCTAGACTCTGTCTGCAGTTTCTCATCTCTCATTCGCAGGTCAACCCAGCGACAGTTGGTGCCTGTCCCCATCATTTTGTTGAAACTGATCTCAAGAATCTCCAAAATCTAATTGTCAAGTTATTTCCTCTCATCTTTGTGTAATAACACACCATCCTGAATCTCCTCCAGCCCTCTTTCTTCTGTGTGGCCCTCTAGGAGTGATAGTCCCCAGGATCCTGCCATCTTCCTCTCTCTCTTTTTTTTTAATTTATTTTTTTTGAGACAGAACCTCACCCTGTTGCCCAGGCTGGAGTGCTCACTGCAACCTCCACCTCCCAGGCTCAAGCGATTCTCCTTCCTCAGCCTCCCGAGTAGCTGGGATCACAGGCCCGCACTCCCATACCCAGTTAAATTTTGTGTTTTTAGTAGAGACAGGGTTTCACCATGTTGGCTGGGTTGGTCTCAAACTCCTGACCTCAGGTGATCTGCATTGGCCTCCCAAACTGCTGGGATTACAAGTGTGAGCCACCATGCCTGGCCCCCTATCTCATTTAAAAAGCTCTGTCTGGCTGATGTTATAAGCGCTCTTGCTTTAACCACCAGCTCTAAGCTCATGACTGTAAAATATCTGTCTTCAACATTCTCTCTCTCTGAATCTCAGACTTGGGATATATAACTGCTTACAGATTCTCTCCCCATTGGACATTCTCCACATGAAACTGGAACTTAACATGCCACATTCAAATTCACCATTTCCCCCATAGACTCAATTTTTAATTTCTTCTTTCTCAGAATGATACTAGCATCCATGCAGTCTCCAAAGGTTTTTTCGGGAGACATTTATGACCAATGGCTCCCTTGTAATTCAAATCAGTTACTATGCTCTTTTGGTTCTCCTTGCTAAATATCCATTTCCTCTCCTCTTCACTGTACCTGTCTCCGGCTTAATCTGAACCTTCCTTATAATTCTTATCTGGAGCACAGCTTTATAATGGATTTCTCTCCACCTCCATTTCAACTGCCGCTTTAATGAATTAGCGACTATTTTCAGTGTGATTCTTATGCAAGAAAATGTAATCAAGTTAATTCCCAATGAAAGCGTTTCCAAGCCTACCCCATTGCCTTTAGGATACAATGTGAAGACAATTGCAACAGTCCGGGAAAGAGGCTGTGAGCTAAGACAGAGGCAACTGAGATGGAGACACAGGGCAGAATGAAGGGAGCTGGGTGATCCTACAAGCTAGAAATGCCAAGATCCCATTACTGGTGAGACGATCAGACGTGGGAGTGAGAGTAAAGGGAGATGAAGGAAATCCTCTCCATCTTGACTTTGATAATAAAGTGAATCATAGTCTTGTCCTCTGAGCTGGGGAACTCTAGATCCTGACTTTCCTCAAAGCAAACAGCAAGTGAACTTACTTGGGTGGGGCACCCTGTCTGGGGAAGCAAAGCCTTCAGGAAACTCAAAGGTCTGCGTAGAGATGAATCAGAGACCCAATAATGAAGAAATCAAAATTAATACCAGATGGGTGAAGGAGGCAGTTGAAAGCCCTTGTAAATAGTCAGCGTCCAAGAGCACTGGAGGAGTGGAAGGTGCCACAAGCAATGCTCTTCTGCCAGGAGATTCCTAAAAATCTGCTGGCAAAGACCAGAGAAAGAATCAGAGCCATGTGCCCAGCAAGACATTACCTAAGCTCAAAAGGGTTTAAAGGACTTATAACCCTGCCTTTTACCCTCAATTATTTCATGATCACCACCATGCCCTTTTTCCTGGTCAGGTGGTTGGCAGTAGTTTGGAATATCTTGCTGTTTGTAGAACACGTTAAAGCATGAACGATGTGTTGCTTTGCCTTCAGGGTGCATATTTGGATGCACTCACAGATGAACTAATAGCTTTTTTCATCTCACTTTCCTTATTGAGTCTTGCCCATTTACAACAAAGGAAAGGCTTGTTTTGTAGATCTTTAAAACACACCTGAGGATTTTGAATTCATTTATAAGCCAATCCCCTCTAGTGATCATTCAGTAAGAACCAAAGTCATTTGCAAAGCTATACACCAACAACATGTAAACTGGTTAAATGGAGCCAAACCACCCAATTTGACTGTTCAGCCAAATTCAAGTACGTCCAATGCATTGGGATATTAAATCCCAATAAATTCTTCTTTGGCATGGCCTGACAAGGTCACTGGTATTTATTGGTTGCTTTTATACAAATGGAAAGAAATATATCATAACCAAAAAGTTTTCCCAGGCAACCTTGGTAGAATCTTGCATGAGACCCAAGAGCGGGCTGAAGAACACGATCTTTGCTGCCAAAGAGCAACCTTTTGCTCTGCAAGCAGGTGGCTGATGAGCTGTTTTATGAAGGGTTTAATGATCTCTGTCTGCCTTAGTTACCTACCAAAATAAACTGTGTGAATCCCATCGTGGTAGAAGGACTGACTCCCTCATCAACTGCCAAGCAAAATCTTGGTAGGGCTCCACAGCCTGGGGAAATAAAGTTGCTAAGGAAGACAAGTCAGTGACTCTGTAGTTTCAAGGGACCTCTGCTTCAGATACTGTCAGCAGCCCAGGAAGTAGCTCTGCTGGCTGCATTGATCCTGGGCCCAGAATTACCCTCAGGCAGAACCATCAGGAAGACAGAGCTAAATCAGTCTCCATTCCCTTAGGACACTACTCATTTGGCGACAGGCTAACCAGAGAGCTTCACTCAATTTATAACATTCATAACTGATAAAGGCCTTTTCTGGTATCCCACTAATTATATATCCAGGTTATAACCTAAATAAGATACAAAACTGAGGATGTATTTTTGTGTGATTTCTTTATTTTACACACGAGGAAACTGAGACTCAGGAATGGCTGAATTGCCCAAAGTTGCACACCTGAGAGTAGAGCCCAGGCCTCCTGACTTCCCACTGTGAACACCATCACAAGCTGCCAGCTGCACATGGCTGAATGGGAGTTACAGAAGTTTGGAAAACCTGGTGTATCTCTGCAGCTGCCATGTGGCTTTCCATCAAGGACCTTAAATATAAGGGTCAGATATCAGACTAGAGGAACACCCAAGGAGGGATGAGAAAAAACGTAGACTGGATGGTCCACAAGCCTCAGTGTAGGAAATGAAGTGGATTAGCCAGGAAATGAGGAATCTAGACTATTTTGAGGGGGGCATAAAAGCTGCCTTGCTCAATCCTGCTTATTTCAATCTATAGAGAGAACCGCCCTACGAGCAGAAGCCCTGCCATTTTTACCCATGCGTGAGCCAAGAGTACGTCTTCCTTCATCCATATTTCTAGCTTTCTCCCTACACTCTCCTTTCTTTGGAAGGAAGTTATTTTCCTTTCCTATCACTGAAAATTCTAACAGAGCCCCACTGAGAGTCTTCTTCATCCTAGGTCCTCATTTAAAGCAAAATTTTACTGAGCACTTACTATGCACCAGGTGCTCAGCTGGGGTAACAAAGATGGAGCAGTCACAGTTAGAATCCACAAGGATCTCCTCATCTAAAGGTCCTGTTTATGTAGAGTGCTTGCTTGCACCATGTGGACAGTGAGCATACTTCTAAACCCCAAATCTCAACATATGGTCCAAGAAAAGACTGCTTTTCTAATTTGCAAATGTTTTATGTGAGTTTCTTTAAAAGGCTTACAAATTGAATTGTGTTAGTAAGTCCTATAACAAGTTCCTTTACTAGAAAAAAATAACTTTTATTAAATCAGGATTTTTGAGAAAAGTCTGTACTCTGTGTTCACCAAATCCATATGCTTTAACTTGTAAAACCTCCCTGTAATCACAGTCTATTGCAGTTGGGAAGGATCTGAAATGTCACCTAACAACAACAATTTTTTAAAACAAATTTTAAATTTTTTAAACAACAATTTTTTAAAACAAATTTTAAATTTAAAATTTAAATTGTTTTAAATTTTTTAAAACAATTTTTTAAAACAAATTTTACTGTGACTTCCAAAATAGTAAAATAGTTAAAACTGGCACCTCTCTCCTAAAAAATGATGAGCTTGTTTACTCTTCCTGTTGCAAATGAGGAAACTGAGATCCAAAAAGAGTGAGAATTCAAAGGTCTCAAAGAAAGTTATTTGCAGAGTGAGGGTAGGAACATAGGATCCTTTCCTACTCTCTTTCCACCCATTCATCCATCCATCCATCCATCCATCCTTCCATTCACTTACCCACCCACCCATCTGTCTATTCATCTATCCACCCATCTATCCATCCATCCACCCATTCACCTATCCATCCACCCATCCATCTATTCATTCATTTGCCATCCATCCATCCATCTACCCACTCATCCATCCATTCACCTACCCATCCATCCACCCACCCATCCATCCACCCACCATCCATCTATTCAACCATCCATCCACCATCTATCCACCCATCCATCTATTCATTAATCCACCCATCCATTCAACCATCCACCCATTCATCTATTCATACGTCCATCTATCCACCCACCATCTATCTATTCATTTATCCATCCATCCATCATATATCCACCCACTGATCTACCCATCTATCTAGATATTCATCTATCTACCCATCCACCCCCCATCCATCTATTCATCCATCCATTCATCTACCCATCCCTCTGTCTACCCACTAATCCATCTATCCATCCATCCACTTCACAAATCTTCAATAAGCCCTGGGGGTCCTGCACTTGAAAGAAAGGTAGACAGAGGCCAGACCATGTATGGCCTTATGAGTCATCTTAAGAATTTTGGACACTGTCTTAAGAACAATAAGAAAAACATTGCAGTACTTTTTGTTTTGCTTGAGTTTAGGGATTTTGTTTCAAAAATATTTTATTGTAGAATGTTTCAAAATTAGAAAGAGTAGTATCAATTACCTAGATTCAATAATTCTCAGCACATGGAAAACCTTGTTTTACTGTCTCCCCACTCTCCCCACCCCACTGGATTATTGGTCTGCAAATACTCAGTGTGAATCTTCAAACGATAAGGACTCTTTTTTATATATATATATACATATATATATATATATACACACACACACACACACACACACACATATAATATAAAATCATAATACCATTATCAAACTTAAAACATTTCCATAGTAATTCCATAATATTAAAAATTCCATCAGTTGACTAAAAAACCTCAGGGATTGGTAACTCACGTGACACAGTTGACATTTTAGAGACATTAGCTCTGGCTGCAGCATGAAGAAAGGATTGTAGAGAGATGAGCCAAGTCTCAAAGGCCAATGCAGTAATCCAGATGAGAATGGAAGTGGCCTGAACATGACAGCAGTAGGGACAGAGAGGAATGGAGAGGTACAATAGCACTGCAGGAGGCATCATTGAAAGGACATCTTGAAAGCCATGGGGAAGATGGACAATGGAGACCATTAGGATGAGGCCTAGCATCTAGTGTGGGTGGTGGTGCCATTCACTGAGAGGAGACCAAAGCTGAAAATATCCATTTGGATTAGCAGATGGGGTGTGTCTTTTGGAGAGGTGGAGCACAAGGTGGGAGAGGGACATCAAGGGAAGCTGTCCAGGGCCAGTTGGAGAGAAGACCCGGGCTGGAGAGACAGGTTTGGGAGTCCTGAAGCTGTAGGTGGAAACTGAAGTTGTGGTTGCAGGTGGTGAAAGCAGAGGAGGCTGAGGACAGAACTGGAGGCTCAGTGCCATGATGGGAGATGAAGAGAAACACCCAGACAGACTAGCACCAAGGAAAGAGCATCATTTAAAAGGGGAAACATGGTCAATGATGTCAAATTTTGCAGAGATGTCAAGTAAAGTCAGACTCAAAGTGGTCCACTGGGTTTAGGAAAAAGGATTTAGAACAAAGGGTGTTGGGAAGAGCCCCTTTGGTGAGGTAGAGAAAACAAACACCAGACGGTCACCAGTGAAAACAGAAGAACTGGAAGTTCCTCCGCACCCAACCCAAAGTGCTAGCATTACAGGCGTAAGCCACCGAGCCCGACCCAGTCTGTGATACTTTATTATGGCAGATCTAACAAACTAATACAGCTGGGCACTGTGATTAACGTGGTACTTCCTTCTTCTTATTTAATGTTCACAACAATCTCATGCGGTAAGTGCTCCTGCATCTCCTTTTCTAGATGAAGAGATTGAAGCTTACAGAGGGAAACACGCTAACTTGCATAAGGTGGGAAAGTTAATAAGCAGAATTCTAATGCAGTTTCCCAGGGATGCTGTCACTAAGCACCACAGACTGCGGGGCTTAAACAGAAATTGATTGTTTCACAGCTCGGGAGGCTGGAAGAGACCAAGGGGTCGGTAGGGTTGGTGACTCGAGAGGGCTGTGAGGAAAGAATCTGCCCGTGTTTCTTCATATCAACTTTCCTCTGCATATTACTCCTCTTTACAAGGACATCAGTCCAGTTGGATGAGGGGCCCACCCTGCTCTGGTAGGACCTCATCTGAACTAATTACATCTGCAATGACTTTATTTCCAAATAAGGTCCCATTCTGAGATACTGGGGATGAGGAATTTAACACATTAATTTGGGGGGACACAATTCAACCCTCCTGCCCTGCTTGGATGAAGGCCATGCGAGCTGAAGGACTCAGTCAGCTAGGGGAAAACCTGACTTCAGGGTGTTAAAGGAAAGGCATGACTGCTGGGAGCAAGTCAGGAGAGAGGTCATATACGGAGAAAAGTCCCGTAGAAGGCAAGACAGGATGGCATTGAGTGACAGGTGGAGGGATTCACTTGGGCATGAGAGGAGACATTTTCCTTATTGTCACAAGGATGCGGGAAGGAAAAAGGGATGAGTTGAAATGTGAAGTGAATCTGCAGATGTGGAGGAGGGAAGTTGAGGAAGTTCATTTCAGAGGGCTCCTGCTTTCTTTGTGGAGCAGGTGGGGAGACTGCCTACGGAGGTTAACAGCAGGGTTTAAGATTGGGGCACGGAAGACGGACAGGCAATAAAACCAGAGACGTTGGAAAACGTGGCGAAAGTTTGAAACATCCACTGTGTATAAACTGCAGCAGCCTGCTGTGTCTAGAATAGGCCCCATTCAATGTAGCATTGCAGAAGATAATCTACTCTCCTTTTAATTAGGAAAATAGGAGAACAGGAAGGTGAGATGGCCAGGGAACTCCAGAGGGTTGCCTGACAGCAACAAGGATCTAGATGGCATTGGTGACCGTGAGTTTGCAGTGGCACCGTCTGCAGGGTGTGCGGTTTTTGCCAGCCATGCTCAATAGCTGGGCGATTGATGCAGAGTAAGTAAACAGTTGAGCTCATCCAAGGCTGGGCTTTGGCCAGGGCAATGCATGAAAAGGACAAACGGCAAGGAGGTTGAGTATATTGGCAAGAGGAGGGTGAAGTGGGGAAGCTCAGGGGTTCAGTGGGCAGAGAGGGAAGTGGGCATGTGAGGAGGCTGTGGCTATTTCTGCTGAAGAGGCCTGCTCATGGCCCTTGCTTTTGGAGCACATGGCTGTTGCTGCTTCCTGGAGGAAGACACGCTGTCAGATGTGGCATACTAATGAGCTGCAGGCTAACAGGCTCCCCAGCTGGTCTCCCTCTTCTGCAGTGGTCCTGACTGGTCCCAGCTGGGCAATTCAGCAATCTGTGCTCAGTGCTGCCACAACTCTCAGAGCATGCTCTGGGGACACACACCCCTGGGAAAGGATGAGGTGGGTACCAGCTGCCTTCCTAGTGGCGTGTCGATGTATCCCTGGGTCAGTCTGTTCATTTCTCTGTTATTTTAAAATGCTGTATGGGCTGACTCTGTTTACATCTTGGATTTTATTACTGTAATCTTCTAAGACTACCAATCTTCCTTTAGCTGCCATATTTCAAATAAAAGCTATAGATATTATTATAAATATTATTGATGTTACTAATATTATTAGCAGTCAACTTGAAACTCTAAGTTACCATATTCACTTCAGTATCTTCATATACAAATAATAGAGAAAAAAACCATTAATGTTTTACAGGGGTGGTGACACACTACTATTATTCCTAGTACAAAATGGTCAACATTTTAAAAATATATACTAAATATTGTCAGAAGCAATGGGAGCTACTATACCTTGTTGATGAGAATATCAATTGATACAACCACTTTGGAAACAGTTTGGTATTTTCTGTTAAAGCTGAAAACAAAGCGGGCAAGGTGCTATGAGCCTGTAGTCCCAGCTACTCAGGAGGCTGAGGACAGAGAATCCCTTGAGGCAACCTGGACAACACAAAGAAACAAGGAAGGCAGGAAGGCAGGAAGGCAGGAAGGGATGGATGGAAACCTATCATCCAGCAATTCCATATAAACACAACAGAAACAGATAAAGATCTGTGTAGCATTATTATTCATAATGGGCTAGTACTGGAAACAACACAATTGTCCATGAACATTATTAATAGAATGGAAAAATGCTGGCATATCCATACAGTGGAATACCATACAGCAATGCAAATTACAAACTACAGCTATAGGCAATAACATAGATGTATTGCTCAAACATAATGCTGAGTGGGAGAAGCCCACACAAAAGAACTTATGCTGTGATCCATTTATCCAAAGTTTAAAAACAGGGGAAGTCACTTTATCGTATAGGAGTGCCAAGTGACATAGTAAAGCACAGAGAAAACTAAGGAGGGAATGACCAGAAGAGTCCGGATAGTCACCTGTGGGCAGGCCCACCCTCAACAGAAAACTGGCACATTCAGTAATTGAGGACATATAAATATACTTTAGACACTGCTTTGCTTATATACAAATAAAAATCTGCAATATATGTCATATGGAATTATTCTTTTCCTTTGACATGACTTCAAAGTACATATTATCTGATTCTTATCATGAGTTTAAAACAAAGGATCAATGTCTGACATTCTTCCAAATAATAAATTGACAGGATTCCTTGGAGCATTACAAAGAAGTTTTTTTGTGGGGCTTAAGGTAAAAGTACAGATGGAGAACTGCATGTTATGGGCCTAATATTGTATTGTATTATAAAATTGTAAATTGTAAAATTATAAATTAAACTGACAAGCTGTTAAATAAAAGATGTCCCATCCTCCTACTTGGACAAATATCTCTTCATAGTGACCTGAGAAACCACGTTGGATCTTAGAATTCTTGGACTGCTTGGATCTTCCTGCTAGAACATGTGCCACAGGAAGAAGCTTCCCCTAGATCCAGCCATCCACCCTCATGCCCCAGCCCTGTTCCATCCCATAACCCAAGGGCCTTGGTGCTCATATATATCACTCTTGAGCCCTCAAGTCTAAACTTCACCCGTGGCCTTTTACAAATATCTGCCTCCAGGTTCCCCTCAGGAAGAAGGACGTAAAGACGAGCCCACAAAGACCAGGAAGTAAGTTTGGAATCATTTGAACAGGAAGTCCCAATGTCCTGGTCCTTGGCGCGGGGTCTCAAAAGGGAGACATGGGTCTCAGGTAGGCGTGGTCTCTTGGTCCCACAGACCTCTTTCCCCTTCAGAAAGTGCATGGCTGGAGGAAAGATGGAAGCCCAAAAGCACAAGGCCCAACAGAGTACCCGGTGCATGTGGATAAGGGTAGTACCTCCTCTATGGGAAAGAAAGAGGTCACATTGGAAAGGGCACTTGGAAAGCTTCTGGAGTCCTGGCAGTACTCTATGTCTTGACCTGCGTGGCTGTTAAATTTATGACAATTTATTAAGCTATACATTCATTTTATACAGTTTTCTATATGTGTGTTATATTTCCCAGTAAAGAATTAATGATGTGTGTGTATGTGTGTGTGTGTGTGTATATATATATATATATATAAAATTTCTGGTACTGTAGTTTATGGTATCCCCATAGACAAATCAGCTCTGAGAGGTTGCCTTACAAGCGCAGACACCTTGGGCAGTTAAAATGCCTCAAGGTGTGAGTACCTAAAGAAGCAATAGACAGGACGCTGGAAACGCAGTAACTCTCCCTTCTGGTTCTCCACCCCGTGTGGGGCCAAGATACTGGGGAAACCACACATGGGTTCAGGCAGAGCAAATGAGTCATGGGCCCGTGTCCTCTTGCCTAGCCACTGCAAGTGCCTCAGAGGAAAATTCCTTTTTGCCCCTCCTAGCCAAGACTATAAACACTGTGTTTATCAAACTGAAATTACAGGAGGCTGTTCCCATCCTGGTAGAAGCGAAAGGAGACCAACTCCCAATTATCCTGTTTGGAAAAGAGTTCTAGGAAGACTTCCTCCTAAGGGCAGCTGCATAGGTTCATTAAATTGTTTGCTGAGCTTCTATTATGTGCCAGGCACAATTCTTATTTTTCTGCTTCCCCTTTTAAAGCAACTTCTTACATTATTCTTGATAGGAAAACACCGTCCTTTTACAAAGATTCACATTACCAATTCTCAAAAAGATATTCATGTGCCCTGTGTGGTTTAAATATGAGGGTTTTTCTAAGAATATACATCCCAACTATAACCTACAAATGCATACACATACACACACACATACCACCTCAAAACAGGCTTCCAGCTGCAAGACGTTGAAAGAGAAGTGAAAAATTGGCCAGTACTAACTCACCGAAAGCCCAGTCCATGTTTTTCCCAAAAAAATCAAATTCTGGGCTTTGCATCTAAGCTATTTAAAAGCCACATTTCCAAAACACTAGTTTTTCTCCTTTTCTGGAAACAAGAAAAGCAGATGGCTCCAGCGACCTTCGCAAGGCTGCTGGTAAGAGGTAGAGTCAGCCACATCTTGTGGCTTCAAAATGATAAAAGCAGTAACATATTAAGTTGGTTTAAAGGGGGATGGTGAGGCCATAGGGATGGGAGAGTAGAAAACAATCAGTGAAATCGATGACCATACTAAAACTGTAGGTTACAGGCAAGGAAATTTCACTCTCACCTCTACTATCCATACAAAACACCTGGCAAACATCTACCCATCTCTCAAGACTCCATTCAAGATTGACCTTCTTCCTTTGTGCCCTCACCGGACCCACTGCACATTTGACCCGAAATGATGTAACATTTTATTGTGCGGTATTTTTGTTTGTTCAGTGAGACTGTGGGATCCTTGAGGACATTACTATAGTTTATGCGTCTTTGAAGTTCCAACTAAAGCATAGTAAGAACCCCATAAATGCTTTCTTTGATTGCATGAATGAATGGATGATGGATTCCATTCACGAGACTATGGATTTGGCTTTTCCAACTGCTCTGATGCAATCCCTAAATGATGAAAAGCATCTCAATTTTTTTCAGAGTTTACCAACCTTTCCATCTCTATCTCCTGTTTTCAGATTCAGTAAGCTGTGAGGTCCGTAATGTCAGACACTGGCAAACATCACGTGTTCTTCAAGTAGAGTTATGAAAACGAAGAAACTGGTCGGCAGAGTAAAACGTCGGAATTGTCCTTTCCAAGATCCAGAGCCGCAACATTCCTTGGGGGAAAATGTGGACAAGGGTGAGTACTGAGAGAAAAAAACAGACAATTCGTGATTCCCCTTTTTCCAGTTTGCTCAGCCCCTGCAATAATAATACAAATAGTGGGGAGTTTTTTGCTGGTTTTTTTTTTTTTTTGGTTTGTTTTTGTTTTTGTTTTTGTTTTGGTCATACATACCTGCAACTAACATTTGGGGAAAATACTGTTTAGACTGCCAGATTTTGCTCTGTTAGGTGAATTTTTTACATGGATACACTGATGCCCACAGGGCATCCTCTTCCATCCTGAAATCTCTGGGGAAGCAGTCTTCTGGGATGCAGATTGATTATTCCAATTAGCATAATGGTGCCTGAGCAAGCCTGGAAGTTATACCCACTGAACTACTCATTCAGAAGCTGATCGCCCAGGTTTGGAAATAGCCAGTTCTTCGGTGCCTTGTTTCTCTGTTTGCCAGTCACCTTTAAACCATTCAACTTCCATTCGGCCATTCCTCAAGAAAATCAACTTGGCCTGGGGTACAGTGTACGATTAAAATAATCAATTTTTCTATCTAACCAAGGCTTCCTAAAGGTTTTATGAAAATTCATAGAAGAAATGATGTGTAATTTTACCTATTAGTTGGCCTCTAAAGGAGGTAGGCATAGTCGCATGGCATAGTGGCAATGAGGGTCACAAAGATCTGAGTTTTGGTCCTTGCTTTTCTGTTTAGTAGTAGAGTTGACCTTAAGCCAGTGACCTGACCCTTTTGAATCTCTGTTTCTGCGTTTATAAAATGGTGACAGGAAGATTGTTCAGAGGATGAAATGAGAAAATGCACATAGAGTAATTCGTGCTTCAAAAAAAAAAAAAAAAAAAGGTGAATTCCCTTATCTGTTGAGATTGATCAACTGTTTTCTGTATCTCAGAGAATCAATCATCAACTGCACACAAATGAAAAAGCTCTGGGCACCACATCAAGCCAAGGACAGCCCCATCTCCTTTCTGGGGAAAGGTTCCAAGTTAAATATAACGAGAAATGTTTTCTTTAAATAATTTGATAAGCAACAAAAAGATTTCCCTGGAAGGCATTAAATACAAGTTTGATTGTCATATCACAGTGATTTTTTAAAATTATACTTTAAGTTCTAGGGTACATGTGCACAACGTGCAGATTGGTTACATAATTATACATGTACCATGTTGATTTGCTGCACCCAACAACTTGTCATTTACATTAGGTATTTCTCCTAATGCTATCCCTTCCCCAGGTCCCCACCCCCCAGCAGACCCCGGTGTGTGATATTGACCGCCCTGTGTCCATGTGTTCTCGTTGTTCAACTCCCACCTATGAGTGAGAACATGTGGTGTTTGGTTTTCTGTCCTTGTGATAGTTTGCTTAGAATGATGGTTTCCAGCTTCATCCATGTCCCTGCAAAGGACATTAACTCATCCAATTTTATGGCTGTATAGTATTCCATGGTGTATATGTGCCACATTTTCTTAATCCAGACTATCATTGATGGACATTTGGGGTGGCTCCAAGTCTTTGCTATTGTGAAGAGTGCTGCAATAAACATATGTGTGCATGTGTCTTTATAGTAGCATGATTTATAATCCTTTGGGTATATACCCAGTAATGGGATCACTGGGTATTTCTAGTTCTAGATCCTTGAGGAATTGCCACACTGTCTTCCACAATGGTTGAACTAATTTACACTTCCAACAACAGTGCAAAAGCATTCCCATTTCTCCACATCCTCTCCAGCATCTGTTGTTTCCTGACTTTTTAAGGATCGCCATTCTAACTGGTATGAAAGGTATCTCATTGTCATTTTGATTTGCATTTCTCTGATGACCAGTGATGATGAGCATTTTTTCATGTCTGTTGGCTGCGTAAATGTCTTCTTTTGAGAAGTGTCTGTTCATATCCTTTGCCCACTTTTTGATGAGGTTGTTTATTTCTTGTAAATTTGTTTAAGTTATTTGTAGATTCTGGATATTAGCCCTTTGTCAGATGGGTAGACTGCAAAGATTTTCTCCCATTCTGTAGGTTGCCTGTTCACTCTGATGATAGTTTCTTTTGCTGTGCAGAAGCTCTTTAGTTTAATTAGATCCCATTTGACTATTTTGGCTTTTGTTCCCATTGCTTTTGGTGTTTCAGTCGTGGTCTTTGCCCACGTCTATGTTCTGAATGGTATTGCCTAGGTTTTCTTCTAGAGTTTTTATAGTGTTTAAGTCTTTAATCCATCCTGAGTTAATTTTTGTATATGGTGTAAGGAAGGGATCCAGTTTCAGCTTTCTGCTTTCTACATACAACTAGCCAGTTTTCCCAGCACAATTCATTAAATAGGGAATCCTTTCCATATTGCTTGTTTTTGTCAGGTTTGTCAAAGATCAGATGGTTGTAGATGTATGTTGTTATTTCTGAGGCCTCTGTTCTGTTCCACTGGTTTAAATATCTGTTTTGGTACCAGTACCATGCTGCTTTGGTTACTATAGCCTTATAGTATAGTTTGAAGTCAGGTAGCATCATGCCTCCAGCTTTGTTCTTTTTGCTTAGGATTGTCTTGGCAATGCGGGCTCTTTTTTGATACTATATGAAATTTAAAGTAGTTGTTTCCAATTCTGTGAAGAAAGTCAGTGGTAGCTTGATGGGGATGGCATTGAATCTATAAATTACCTTGCGCAGAATGGCCATTTTCATGACATTGATTCTTCCTATCCATGAGCATGGAATATTCTTCCATTTGTTTGTATCCTCTTTTATTTCGTTGAGCAGTGGTTTGTAGTTCTCCTTGAAGAGGTCCTTCACATCCCTTGTAAGTTGAATTCCCAGGTATTTTGTTCTCTTTATAGTAATTGTGAATGGGAGTTCACTCATGATTTGGCTCTCTGTTTGTCTATTATTGGTGTATAGGAATGCTTCTGATTTTTGCACATTGATTTTGTATCCTGAGATTTGCTGAAGTTGCTTATCAGCTTAAGGAGATTTTGGGTAGAGATGATGAGGTTTTCTAAATATACAATCATGTCATACACAAACAGAGACAATTCCTGTTTTCCTAATTGAATACCCTTTATTTCTTTCTCTTACCTGATTTCCCTAGCCAGAACTTCCAACACTATGTTGAACAGGAGTGATGAGAGAGGGCATCCTTGTGTTGTGCCAGTTTTCAAAGGGAATGCTTCCAGTTTTTGCCCATTCAGTATGATATTGGCTGTGGGTTTGTCATAAATAGCTCTTATTATTTTGAGATACATCCCATCAATACCTAGTTTATTGAGAGTTTTTAGCATGAAGGGCTGTTGAATTTTGTCAAAGGGCTTTTCTGCATCTATTGAGATAATCATGTGGGTTTTGTCATTGGGGGGGGGGCCATTTATGTGATGGATTACATTTATTGATTTGCATATGTTGAACCAGCCTTGCATCCCAGGGATGAAGCTGACTTGATCATGGTGGATAAGCTTTTTGATGTGCTGCTGGATTCAGTTTGCCAGTATTTTACTGAAGATTTTTACATCAATGTTCATCAGAGATATTGGCCTAAAATTCTCTTTTTTTGTTGTGTCTCTACCAGACTTTGGTATCAGGATGATGCTAGCCTTATAAAATGAGTTAGGGAGGATTCCCCCTTTTTCTATTGACTGAAATAGTTTCAGAAGGGATGGTACCAGCTCCTCTTTGTACCTCTGATAGAATTTGGCTGTGAATCTTTCTGGTCCTGGCCTTTTTTTGGTTGGTAGGCTATTAATTATTGCCTCAATTTAAGAGCCTGTTATTGGTCTATTCAGAGATTCAACTTCTTCCTGGTTTAGTCTTGGTTGGATGTATGTGTCCAGGAATTTATCCATTTCTTCTAGATTTTCTAGTTTATTTGTGTAGAGGCATTTACAGTATTCTCTGGTGGTAGTTTGTATTTCTGTGGGTTTGGTGGTGATATACCCTTTACCATTTTTTATTGTGTCTATTTGATTCTTCTCTCTTTCCTTCTTTATTAGTCTTACTAGCAGTCTATCTATTTTGTTGATCTTTTCAGAGGTGTTTATAGTATTCTCTGATGGTAGTTTGTGTTTCTGTGGGATCAGTGGTGATATCCCCTTTATCATTTTTTATTGCGTCTATTTGATTTTTCTCTCTTTTCTTCTTTATTAGTCTTGCTAGCAGTCTATTTATTTTGCTGATCTTTTCAAAAAACCAGCTCCTGGATTCATTGATTTTTTTGAAGGGTTTCTTGTGTCTTTATCTCCTTCAGTTCTGCTCTGATCTTAGTTATTTCTTGCCTTCTGCTAGCTGTTGAATTTCTTACTCTTGCTTCCCTAGTTCTTTTGTGATGTTGGAGTGTCGATTTTAGATCTTTCCTGCTTTCTCTTGTGGGCATTTAGTGATATAAATTTCCCTCTACACTGCTTTAAATGTGTCCCAGAGATTCTGGTATGTTGTGTCTTTGTTCTCATTGGTTTCAAAGAACATCTTCATTTCTGCCTTCATTTCGTTACTTACCCAGCAGTCATTCAGGAGTGGTTGTTCAGCTTCCATGTAGTTGTGTAGTTTTGAGTGGCTTTGTTAATCCTGAGTTCTAATTTGATTGTACTGTAGTCTGAGAGACGGTTTGTTGTGATTTCTGTTCTTTTACATTTGCTGAGGAGTGTTTTACTACCAATTATGTGGTCAATTTTACAATAAGCATGATGTGGTGCTTGGAAGAATGTATATTCTGTTGATTTGGGGTGTACAGTTCTGTAGACGTCTATTAGGTCCACTTGGTCCAGAGCTGAGTTCAAGTCCTGGATATCCTTGTTAACCTTCTGTCTCGTTGATCTGTCTAATATTGACAGTGGGGTGTTAAAGTCTCCCATTATTATTGTATGGGGGTCTAAGTCTCTGTAGGTCTCTAAGGACTTGCTTTATGAATCTGGGTGCTCCTGTGTTGGGTGTATATATATTTAGGATAGCTAGCTCTTCTTGGTGAATAGATCCCTTTACCATTATGTAGTGGTCTTCTTTGTCCTTTTTGATCTTTGTTGGTTTAAAGTCTGTTTTATCAAAGACTAGAATTGAAACCCCTGCTTTTTTTTTTTTTTTTTTTTTTTTTTTTGCTTTCCATTTGCTTGGTAGATCTTCCTCCATCTCTTTATTTTGAGCCTATGTATGTCTTTGCACATGAAATGGTTCTCCTGAATACAGCGCATCGATGGGTCTTGACTCTTTATCCAATTTGCCAGTCTGTGTCTTTTAATTGGGGCATTTAGTCCATTCACATTTAAAGTTAATATTGTTATGTGTGAATTTGATCCTGTCTTTATGATGTTAGCTGGTTATTTTCCTGTTAATTGATGCAGTTTTTTCATAGTGTCAATGGTCTTTACCATTTGGCATGTTTTTGCAGTGGCTAGTACCAATTATTCCTTTCCATGTTTAGTGCTTCCTTCAGGAGTTCTTCTTATAAGGCAGGCCTGGTAGTGACAAAATCTCTCAGCATTTGCTTGTCTATAAAGGATTTTATTTCTCTTTCACTTATGAAGCTTAGTTTGGCTGGATATGAGATTCTGGGTTGAAAATTCTTTTCTTTAAGAATGTTGAATATTGACACCCACTCTCTTCTGGCTTGTAGGGTTTCTGCCAAGAGATCTGCTGTTAGTCTGATGGGCTTCCCTTTGCGGGTAACCTGACCTTTCTCTCTGGCTGCCCTTAACATTTTTTCCTTCATTTCAACCTTGGTGAATCTGACAATTATGTGTCTTGGGGTTGCTCTTCTTGAGGAGTATCTTTGTGGTGTTCTCTGTATTTCCTGAATTTGAATGCTGGCCTGTCTTGCTAAGTTCAGGAAGTTATCCTGGATAATATCCTGAAGAGTGTTTTCTAACTTGGTTCCATTCTCCCCGTCACTTTCTGGTACACCAATCAAACGTATATTTGGTCTTTTCACATAGTCATATTTCTTGGAGGCCTTGTTTGTTTCTTTTCATTCTTTTTTCTCTAATCTTGTGTTCTCACTTTATTTCATTAATTTGATCTTCAATCACTGATATCCTTCCTTTCACTTGATCAAATAGGCTATTGAATCTTGTGCATGCGTCACAAAGTTCTCATGCTGTGGTTTTCAGCTCCATCAGGTCATTTAAGATCTTCTGTATACTGTTTATTCTAGTTAACCATTAATCTAACCTTTTTTCAAGGTTTTTAGCTTCCTTGCAATGGGTTAGAACATGCTCCTTTAGCTTGGAGAAGTTTGTTATTACCAACCTTCTGAAGCCTGCTTCTGTCAACTAGTCAAACTTATTCTCTGTCCAGTTTTGTTCCCCTGCTGGCAAGGAGTTGCGATCCTTTGGAAGAGATGAGGCACTCTGTTTTTTGGAATTTTCTGCTTTTATGCTCTGGTTTCTCCCCATCTTTGTGGTTTTATCTACCTTTGGTCTTTGACGTTGGTGACCTACAGATGGGGTTTTGGTGTGGATGTCTTTTTGTTGATGTTGATGCTATTCTTTTCTGTTTGTTAGTTTTCCTTCTTACAGACCCCTCAGCTGCAGGTCTGTTGGAGTTTGCTGGAGGTCAGCTCCAGACCCTGTTTGCCTGGGTGTCACCAGCAGAGGCTACGGAACAGTAAATATTGCTGCCTGATCCTTCCGCTGGAAGCTTCGTCCCAGAGAGGCACCCACCTATTTGAGGTGACTGTCGGCCCCTACTGGGAAGTGTTTCCCAGTCAGGCTACACGGGGGTCAGGGACCCACTTGAGGAGGCAGTCTGTCCATTCTTGGAGCTCGAATGCCATGCTGAGAGAACCACTGTTCCTTTAGAGTTGTCAGACAGGGACATTTAAGTCTGCAGAAACTGTTTGCTGCCTTTTGTTCTCCTATGCCCTGCTCCCAGTGATGGAATCTATAGAGGCAGTAGGCCTTACTGAGCTGTGGTGGGCTCTGCCCAGTTTGTACTTCCCGGCCTCTTTGTTTACACTGTGACACTTTGTTTACTCAAGCCTCAGCAATGGTGGATGCCCCTCCCGCTGTCAAGCTGCAGTGTCACAGGTTGACCTCAGACTGCTGCACTAGCAGTGAGCAAGGCTCCGTGGGCATGGGACCCACCGAGCCAAGCACAGGAGAGTATCTCCTGACCTGCCAGTTGCTAAGACTGTGGGAAAAGTGTAGTATTTGGTCAGGAGTGTACCATTCCTCCAGGTACAGTCTGTCACGGCTTCCCTTGGCTAAGAAAGGGGAATCCCCTGACCCCTTGCGCTGCCCGGGTGAGGCGATGCCCTGCCCTGCTTCAGGCCTCCGTGGGCTGCATCCACTGTCCAACCAGTCCCAGTGAGATGAACCAGGTACCTCAGTTGGAAATGCAGAAATCACCCATCTTCTGTGTCGATCTTGCTGGGAACTGCAGACCAAAGCTGTTCCTATTTGGCCATCTTGGACAATAGCCCACTCACTGTGATGTTTTAAGGTCAAGGTAATGACCTCTTAAAAATCATCCCTAGTACTAGATTCTATGGCAAAAATCTGTCACAGAACTGGATACTTCAGAGATTTCCACCAAACCAAATTAGTAATCCAAACTGGAACAAACTATATTTATTTGTGAATCCTCAATCCATTCAATACAAATACGAATTTCTCTATGAATAGTGAAACAAAAAATGTCTCTCTTCTCATTTTTTATACCTACTCAGCCAGCATTACTAAACTGAGACCAAAACAGAGAGAGACAGGGAGAAAAAACATTCCCTGAAGCAAGTCAGTATTTCATTCCAGCTGTATCTCTGCAATTAACATTAGCTCTATGGTATTTCCAATACATGCTGAGCCTCAACTTTTGGAATTCTAGACCTAAAAAACATAATCTCACCATCTAAAATTTTTAATTTGCTTTAGAATTATGTATGTTGAGTCAAAAGGTCCTTTGAGGTCTTTAATTCCATTACTTCTGGGTGATTTTTCCCCATTATTAAACTTTATTTAACTTTTCATACACACAGATACACACACACACACACACACATCACTTCACACTACACATATGTATATTTCTACTGCTCTTTTTCAGGTAGGATGCTGGTTAAAAATATGGATTGGGGCTGGGTGCAGTGGCTCACACCTATAATCCCAGCACCTTGGGAGGTCAAGGTGGGCAGATGATTTGAGGTCAGCAGTTCGAGACCAGCCTGACCAAGATGGTGAAACCCTTTCTCTACTAAAAATAGGAAAATTAGCTGGGTGTAGTGGTGTGCACCTATAGTCCCAGCTACTCAGGAGGCTGAGGCAAGAGAATTGCTTGAACCCCAGAGGCAGAGGCTGCAGTGAGCTGTGATTGCACCACTACACTCCAGCCTGGGTGACAAAGCAAGACTCTGTCTCCAAAATAAAAAGAAAAGAAAAGAAAAATATGGACTGGAAGCCATACTGCCTGGTTTGAATCCCAGTCCTGCCTCTATCAAGTAATAGGGCCTTGAACAAGTTATTAACCCTCTTTGTGCCTCAGTTTCTTCAGCTACAAAATGAGAATGAGAATAGTACCTACCTCGAAGGGCTTGTGATGATTAAATTTGCATGTTGCTCGGAATTGTGTTTGGCACCTACTAAGCCCTCAATAGAAGCTTCCTGAGTTTTATAGCACATAAAAAGTCAAGTCAGTGCAGCTAAAAGAAATCATTGAAGGAGAAGATGAGAGATGCAGAGCATAAGGAAAGGCCTGGTGGGAGAACAGGCCTTGAGAATCTGGATGGGGCTAGACTTGGTTGCTCACCTGAGCTTCCTTAAGCTGTGATTTTTCTGGTTCCAGAGGTGACAATGAAGACATCATGAGTGAGGGCATGGACAGAAAAATTCACTGGGGAAGCCTGCGCTAAACTCATAAATACTCTTAAAATTAATCCCCTTACAAGAAGCCTCAGCAAATAAAAGCAAGCCCTGAGGGAACTGCACTAATATCAGTGTGAGGAGGAAGGCAGAGAGGTCTCCTCACACCTGGAGAGCTGTCCTTGGCTGCAGAGAGGCTGGCACCCTGCAGCATTCTTTTCCCAGGATGGTTCTGTTTTATTTCATTTTCAAAGAGCTGGTAGTTAAACATTTACCAATGTTCCACTGGAGACAATAAAGGATAAAGGAGCTGGCTCAGAAAAAATGAAAACCTAAAAAAAAAAAATTAAACTACAAAGCTTTTTCACCTTTGAATTAGGGCAGGAAGCCAGCAGCCAGACATGGCATGTTACAGTTTATCTAAAGAAAAAAAGCTAAATTGACTGGGCGTGGTGGCTCATGCCTATAATCCCAGCTCTTTGGGAGGCCGAGGTGGGTGGATCACCTGAGGTCAGGAGTTCAAGACCATCCTGGCCAACATGGTGGAACCCCGTCTCTACTGAAAATACAAAATTTAGCCAGGTATAGTGGTGTGCACCTGTAATCCCAACTACTCGGGAGGCTGAGGCAGAAGAATCACTTGAACTTGGAAGGTGGAGGTTGCAGTGAGCAGAGATCATGACATTGCACTCCAGCCTAGGCAAAAAGACTGAAACTTCGTCTAAAAAAAAAAGAAAAGAAAAGAAAAAGAAAAAAAGGCCAAACCATAACCTTGCTTCACAGAGGACCAGAAAGTGTTGACTGACAGAATTTGAAAAATTTCAGGCCGGACATGGTGACTCATGCCTGTAATTCCAGCACTTTGGGAGGCCGAGGCAGGCGTATCACCTGAGGTCAGGAGTTCGAGACCAGCCTGGGCAAGATAGCGAAACCCTGTCTCTATTAAAAATACAAAAATTAGCCGAGCATGGTGATGTGCACCTTTAATCCCAGCTACTCTGGAGGCTGAGGCAGAAGAATGGCTTGAACCCAGGAAGTGAAGGTTGCAGTGAGCCCAGATCATGCCACTGCACTCCAGCCTGGGTGATACAGCGAGACTGTCTAAAAAAAAAAAAAAAGAAAGAAAGAAAGAAAGAAAGAAAGAAAGAAAATTTTGTCATTCTTTCCCACTAAATACAAGTTCACTGCAGGTGCAAAGTACTGATCCACACCGTGTATTTACATCTGCCCCAGGTTTGTGGTAAATGCTGTAAACAGAGAGATGTGATGAAGAGAGATAATGCATACTCTTTATCACCTCTCTAAAAACATGATTATCCTGACATATTCCCTAGAATATGGAAACACTATCTAGTGAGAATTACCATCCTGTTTCATTATACTTAAAAGAGAATTTAACCTGTTCAGATTTCTGAGTTGTTCCTTAACTATAAAAATGAAAGAATCAGGATCAAAATGAAGAACCTCTAAATCCGCCTATTGTATCCGCTTCGGCTGCCATGACAAGGTATCACAGAATGGGGGCTTAAACAACAGAAATTTATTCTCTCACAGTTCTGGAGGCTGGAAGTCCAAGATAAGGTGTCTGCAGGGTTGATTTCTCCCGAAACTTCTCTCCTTGGATTGTAGACCTTCGTCTTTTCCCCGTGTGGTCTTCCCTCTGCTTGGCTGTGCCCTCATCTCCTCTTCTTATAAGGACTCCTGTCATATTGGATTAGGGCCCACCTCATTTTAACTTAATTACTTCTGCGAAGACCCTATCTCTAAACACAGTCACATTCAGAGTTCCTGGGTGTTAAAGTTTCAACATGAATTTGGGATGGAGGTCGCAATTCAGTCCATCATATGCCTAATGTGAGTGTAATGCGTCTACAGGGACAATTTGATTGAACACCACAGGTTGCATTCCCAGAGAAGCAAATTTTGAGATGGAGATTGGTATGCCGGAAGTTTGTGGAGAGTGCTCTTGGGAAACTGTTAAAGCAGCAGAGGAAGCAGGACTAGGCAGAGGAAGAAGCTGAAATCAGGATAAAGGTCCCATCAAGTCACAGAGGCCCTCCAAAGCTGGGATGTCCTTCCATGTTGTCTGAACTGAGGCAAGGTAGTTGGAAGTTTATGCCCCTTCCTGGACAGTCACTGCAAGCAGGCCACCCCAGGGAGGAGGCATGCTATGCCTCAGCTGGGGACAATCTCAAGAGGGGACTCTGCAGTGAGCTGCTAGGTGCCAACCCTTCCATAGCTGACAGAATGATTGACTACTCAGCCTGAAGTGGGTCTCAGGTCTTGGACCCCAGTGTCCACTACAAATCTGAAATTTACTCTCCTCAAGTGAGTGGAAGGACTTACCATTATCTTCTTAAGAAATTTCTCACACCCTACAGAATGGGAGAAAATATTTGCAAAACATTCATCTGATAATAGGTTAATAACCAGAAAAATATAACACACTCACACAATAAAAGCAAGGAAACATAACCTGGCTAAAAAAAAACGGCCAGAGAACCTGAATAGACATTTGTCAAAAGAAGACATATAAAATGGCCAAAAGGTACATATAAAGATGTGCAACATCATTAATTGTATTAGTCTGTTCTCACTTCTAATAAAGACCTACCCAAGACTGGGTAATGTATGTAGAAAAAGAGGTTTAATGGACTCATGGTTCCACATGACTGGGGAGGCCTCACAACCAATGCAGAAGGCAAAGGAGGAGCAAAGGCACGTCTTTCATAGCAGCAGGCAAGAGAGCTTGTGTAGGGGAACTGCCCTTTACAAAACCATCAGATCTTGTGAGACTTATTCACTGCCACAAGAACAGTGCAGGAAAGACCCGCCCCCATGATTCAATTACCTCCCACCAGGTTCCTCTCACAACATGTGGGAATTATGGCAGCTACAATTCAAGATGAGATTTGGGTGGGGACACAGCCAAACCATATCACTAATCATCAGGGATATGCAGATCGAAACCATAAAGAGATATCATCTTACCCCAGTTGGCTATCATCAAAAACACTAACAAATGTTGTTGAGGATATGGAGAAAGGGAACCCTTGTATACTGTTGGTAGGAATGTAAACTGGTATATTAGTTTGTTCTCACATCACTATAAAGAACTACCTAAGACTGGATAATTTATAAAGAAAAGAGGTTTGATTGGCTCATAGTTCTGCAGGCGTTACAGGAAACATGGCTGCAGCGGCCTCAGGAAACTTAGAATCAAGGCAGAAGACAAAAGGGAAGTCAGCACATCCTATATGGCTGGAACAGGAGAGGGAGAGAGCAAAGGGGGAAGTGCTACACACTCTCAAACAACCAGATCTCATGAGAACTCACTCACTCTCATGAGAACAGCAAAAGGGAAATCCACCCGATGATCCACACTTCCACCAGACCCCTCCTCCAACACTGAAGATCACAATTCAACATGAGATTTGGGTGGAGACATAGAGCCAAACCATATCAGCTGGTATAGTCATTATGGAACACAGCATGGAGGTTCCTCAAAAATTGAAAAATACAATTGTCATATGAACCAGTAACTCCACTTCTGGGTATATATCCAAAGGAAATGAAATCAGTACCTCAAAGAGTTCTATGTACCTCCATGTTCACTGCAACATTACTCACAATAGCCAGGATATAGAGTCAACCTAAGTGTTGATTCCATTAATACATGAATGGATAAAGAAAATGTGATACACACACACATACAGACACACACACACACGCACACACACACACACAATGGAATTCTATTCAGCCTCGAAGAAGAAGGAAGTCCTGTCATTTGTGACAACATAGATGAACCTGGAGGACATTATGCTGAGTGAAATAAGCCAGGCACAGAAAGACAGATACTGCATGACCTCACTTTACATATGGAATCTAAAAAAGTCAGACTCATAGAAGCAGAAAGTAGAATTGTGCTTACCAGGGGTTGGGGGACTGGGAGGATTGGAAAGATGTTGGTCAAAGAGTACACTTTCAGTTACAAGATGAACAAGTTTGGGGAATCTAATAAATAACGTGGTGATATGGTTAAAAACACTGTATTTAATAAATACTTGAGACTTGCTACTACAGTAGATCTTAAACGTTCTCAGCACACACACACATAGACGGTCACCGTGTGAGGTGACAGATAAGTCAATTAGCTTGGTTGTGGTAATTATTTCACAATGTATACGTATATCAAAGCATTATGTTGTACACTTTAACTATATACAATTTTTATTTGTCAAATATGCCTCGATAAAGCTGAGTGGGGGGCATAGAAAACAGAGACATTTCTCATAATATCTCTCAGTAGATCAAAGGGTAACATACTATGAACTCGAAAATATTTGGCCCAACCCTGGGCTGCTAACATAGGTTAGTGGAAAAAGTGCACTGTGGAGCCAGAAAGGTCTGGGTTCAAATCTCTACCTTGCTGTTTGCTAATAATCCTTAACCTCTCTGAACCTCCAAAATGAATATAATAATACCAATCTTATTGGACTGTTGCAAGAGTTAAACAAAAAAACCCCCACAGACTTAGGTTGTCTAGCAACAACCCTTGACACAAAGAAGGCATTTTAAAGGCATTTGTTCCCTTCCCCTTTTTGCAGCAAATAGTTCATTGCGGTGACTGATTACAAACTAGAAGTGTTTCTCAACTTAAAGTGGTTTCTCAAGTATGTGACTGGAACCACCTGTACAGATTGTTAAACTACAGATCCCTGGACCCCACCCCGCTCTTAGTGAATCTAGCTCATGGGTTCTAGGGTGGAGGCCAGGAATGTATAATTTTAGCAAGTTCCATGGATGTTTCTGATACCCAGAAAACCGTGAAGCCCTCTGCTTGAGTCTGAGCTCAGTAAGAATATTCTTTATATTAGAGCCCAGGGAGGTCTGTGCTTAGAGGATGCCTGAGGACATTCGCACCTCCCTCCTTGTCATGGGTTCTGTGGATGTACATCTCCACATCACATCACAGAGACCACTGCCCCTTGTGTAAATACTGTGTATTCCAAAGCCAAAACATGCATAAATCACATCAGTTATAGACTCAAACCAATTCTCTTTTTTGAGATGTCATTTTATTGAGTTATAAATCACCACTAAAAGGCAATTTTGTGCAGACAGAAATTTTATTGGAGGATGCAGATCCCCTGAGCTTGTCTGGAAAATGAGAAGCGTATTCAAAGACGAAGTATCCTGCAGGTGGGAGAGTCATTGGGCCTGCAAACAGGCATGTCTGGATGGAGATTTAACTTTTTCATTTAAACCAGATAAAAATGGAGCCCCCCCCCCACCCAGATGGGATTGCTGAAGGCTTTCTGGCTTTGATTACGGGTCACAAAGTCCAGCTGCATTGCAGAAATTACACTGTCAAGAAGACGCTGACCAAGGTCCAGAAAATAAATAGGAGCTGAGATGCAGAAAGTGACCTCGAAGCTTAAACAGGCTTTCCCAGGCCTACCAGACGCTTTTCTTGATTTAACGCCGGGTCATGTGGTTTTTCAGTGTCTTCTGTGGCTTTCTTTTCCCACAGATGGGCCTCACTTATTCTAAAATACAAAGTTTTGGGGGTTTCTTGAAAATGGCCCTTTCACTCAGTAAAAATAAGTCTAGATGAAAACCTTATCTGTGGGAATCCATTCTGAAGAAGGATTCAAGTAAGTCTGTTTTCCCCAAACGACCAATAGCCACCCAGACCTAATGACTTTTTCCATGATGAAAAAGATTCTGGAAGCAGCACAGCAAAAATATGACAATGACAGAGAACTCAAAGGTAACCCTGTACTCACCATCTCCATGCAAACATCACAAGTGCGGGGATGGGTAAACCCTTTAGTTGGAGATCTATGTTGCTAATAACAAGACATTCTGAGTTCTCTTCTTATTAGTGAGAGAGCCTTCCGTGACCATTTCCCCATAGTTTGCCTTTATTCTTTTCTAAGAAACTATTTTTCCAGGTTTGACCAGGGTGCTGTAACCCACAGAGGCACTGTTATGCCCAAACTACGCATCCCTATCTGTTAAGTATTATCCAACGCCCACTCGGGTTTTCACTGGCTCATTTAGAGAAGCACCTTTGAGTACAATATCCAATTAAACAGCAGGTTTACATGGAGTGCTTCCTGCTGGTGTTAAAAATCTCATTCTATTTCTGCCCTGTGCTCTGCCATCCCCTAGATACACAGAATTCTGGACGCAGTAGAGCACTTTCATGAGGATAGTGCTGCGGTGAACCGCAGTAGCAAGGAAATCGTACAAGCTCAGTATCTCAGCACATCACACTGTTCTCACTCGTGCGCCAGTCAGGGACTCTCCCAGACAGCTGACCTCGGGGCTCTGGGTCTCTTCCATCATGGGGCTCCAGTATCTCAGGGCCTTTCACTTCCAGCACGTTAAACACTCCCTCTTCTTCAAGAGGGAGGGTATGGGACATTTTAGGGAGCAGGCTAGAAAGCAGGGTACATCACTTCCACTGGCACTCTATCATCCAGCACTCAATCACATCATCAATATAAATCCGAAGAAAACAGGGAGATAGAGGGAAGAGCACAGCTGCTGCTAGTGCCTGCCTCGGAGAGACGTTAGTTGCCCCTTTCTTTCAACCCCCTTTTAAGGTTTTGCAGTTGAGGCAACTGAGACCCGGAAGACATGTTACCCACAGCTAGTCAGTGACAGCCCAGCTCGGTGTTCACCAAAGGGCCTGTTGCCCATCCCTATTAATTCCAATTAATGGATAAAGGCATTCATATGGTCCCAAGGTACAGTTGGAGCTTTGTTTCCTGCTCTTCTATCCAGGACTCCAGGGTGAGGAGGAATATGACTACTCTGCTGCAAAACCAGCAGTTCCAGGCAATGCCTCTTGGTCTGGGGAGCTGGACAGATGAATACTTCAAGGAGCAAGTGCCAGTAGCCTACCCTAATTACAGGAAATGCTTCTTGGCTCCTAAGGGATATAAAATTACTTGGGGGAAAGTCAAGGAAAATAGAAACAGAATACCCCATAATGCTTTATTTGGAGGCCAGAAGTCACCTACTAAGGCTTGTATTTTGTGTTTGATTCTGTCAAGATAGCTTAAAAGGTGGAGACAGCCTTTCAGGGGAGTGAAGGTCTGGATGGTATCAGCCTGACTTGCAAGCATTGCTGTGGTTCATGAAAACATATGTCTTGAAAGGTTGCCCTCCTCGCAATTCCGAGCAAATGTGAGAAACAACAGAGGTTTCCAACAAATGCCTGCTAAAGAATGAGGAAATGGACACAGGCAAATAGGCCAATGGAGTCTCCTTAACGGATTCTTAAGGCTGTCTGGAGGAGGTAATGCTAGTGGAAAGAACTCCTGTGTGAAAACCTTCATGCATCTTTGCCCCCGTGGAACCGTCTACACCAGTGGTAATGGAGCAGTTAGTTACGTACCTATTTTTTTAACTCTGATTTTACCATTACAGAGGTTATATACCGATAGGATTTTTTGCCTAAATTTTAAAATTTCCACCTGGAGATCTGGCATTGAATAATTAAAGGCTGCGTGTTGTTCCTCTTATTCTTAAGGATCTTGGACAAATTATTTAATAGTCTGAGATCTCCTTCTCTCCTTCCTTATCCTCCCCACCCCTGACCTATAACAGCTAGGCAGAGAAAATAAATACAAATAATACCTGCCGGCTGGGCATGGTGGCTAACGCCTGTAATCCCAGCACTTTGGGAGGCCGAGGCGGGTGGATCACGAGGTCAGGAGATCAAGACCATCCTGGCTAACACGAGAACCCGGGAGGTGGAGGTTGCAGTGAGCCGAGATCGTGCCACTACACTTCAGCCTGGGTGACAGAGCGAGACTCTGTCTCAAAAAATAAATAAATTAGTAAATTAATAAAATAAAATCTGCCATTTGGCTGCAAAGTATGGTGCTGATTTAACCTAAATATTACCACATAAAATCAAACAATAATAATAGAAAACAGATTTATAGCAGTACCAAAATTATATTACTTAATTTGGCTGTCTTTTCCCAAAATATAATCACACTTCCTAGATTTTACAGATCAGATATAAAAGAGTACAACGGAAGAATTCAATGACATGTGCCTTTATTGTTCAGTTTTTCATCTCAAGCTCTCCTTTTCATGCTAACTGTTCCGCCTCTTCAAAAAATGTTTGTTCTTGTGAGTCAGAAATATTGTACTCATTTTATTAACAGCCTGTTTGAAGCCAATAAGATGAATGGGTTTGCTGAGTATAGGTTAGTTTATGGCAAAATCTGGACTCAAATCAATGGCAGGAGAGGAGACGCAAGCTGGTTAGATAACTCCAAAGGACTTGGAAGTAAGGAAACTTTCAGAGTTAAATTAGCAAAATGCATACATTCAATACATACATACTAGTGAAACAAAATGGCTGCAATTAGCTAATTACGGACGTAAGCCAATAAATCATCCATCTATCTGTAAAATAGAAGAGTGTGGGAACTTCTTAAACTTCAGTCCTACTGATCCAGGGTATAGTAATGAGGAAGATGAGTATATGGTTGTAAGTCAGTGAGCAGAATGCCAAGTTGCTGCATTGTGCCTGATTGAATGAAAGGTATGTGAACAGAAGGGGTTGGTCAGCCAAAGAAGCAGGAAACAGGGAGAATCAGAGGGTCAGAAAGGCCTTCTGGATGGCATAGCCCTTGGACATGGAAGCATCTAAGAAAAACATAGTCTTGGCAGTATTGATCAAAAGTATTACGGTGCCCTTTGTGAGACGTTCGTTCCCTGTTGTGAGCCTCAAGCCATTGACAGCACCATTCTAAGATCTATTAGGAGCACTTGTTCTGATCCTGTGGACACCAAGCAACCTTGTGATAATTTGACTCCTCATATAGTGAGACTATTGGCAGCTCTGCCTCAACACATTCTGGTCTACTTGTCAGTTGTATAGAGTATTTTAAACTAATTTAATTATATCTGACGTAGTGTGCTGACTCCACCCTAAGAATGCCAACAAAATCACTTTTATGAGCCTAACAGACCTTAGACCAGGGTGTACTCTTTAAGGTAAACATCACCCTACGGCGTGCAGCTAGACAGGCAGTAATGTTGCCCAGCAACACCCCAGGCCACACGCCATACTCCTCTTGAACTGTGGCTGAACCAGCCTGTGTAATTTTGACTGAGCCACGTGTAAAGTCAAGATCAGGATGTTCTAACAACATGACCACCTCTAGTGATCTGACCAAACAATTGGCATATCACAAGCCAGGAGCAGTCTGCAGAGTGGAGGAATGGAAAGAACCTAAACCATTTAACAGGCCATGTGCTGATTTTCAGTTGTACCTGGGACCCTGCCATAGACAGCTTCATCGAAGATATCAATACTGTTGACAGAGTAATGTTTTCCAAGTTTTATACCACCCTACTTAGTTGCAGTAATTGTTAGGTGATAAAGACAGTGACAGCTAATTACAAAATTCAGCTTCCAAAAGCTGGAAGGTTAAGTGACACCTCTTACCTGCTGGGTGATGGGTTAGTGTCTTAGCCTGATCCCTTTGCTACTCTCTGCCCCCAACTCCAACCCCATCTGGAAGCTTGTGCACTTGAGGCAGTAGATTTCACACAAAACCAAGTCAGAAGGCTTTACAACAGAACGTTAAATAGGAATGTGTAGGAAAAGTACGTAGAGGAGTATGGATGAAGGGGATGAAGAATATTGCCTAAAAACTCAAGAGCATTATCTGTAGCCCCTATAACACTTTTTATTTGTGTGTTTTGTGTGTGTGTGTGTGTGTGTGGATTTGTGCACTACTGTGCCTTCATACCAGCTTGTCAGAAATGTATAAACCTATGTCCATAGACATTAACTACTTTTCTGTTTTGTTTTGTTTTGAGACAGTCGCACTCTGTCACCCAGGCTGGAGCACAGTGACACGATTTCAGCTCACTCCAACCTCCACCTCCCAGGTTCAAGCAATTCTTCTGCCTCAGCCTCTTGAGTGGCTGGGATTACAGGCTCATGTCACCACGCCTGGTTGATTTTTGTATTTTTAGTAGAGACAAGGTTTTGCCATGTTGGCCAGGCTGGTCTTGAACTCCTGATATCAAGTGAATCCACCCGCCTCGGCCTCCCAAAGTGCTGAGACTAAAAGCGTGAGCCACCGTGCCCAGCCTACTTGGCTTCTTTAAACAGCTTTATTGAGGCATAACTGACATACAATAAACTACACATATTTAAAATATAAATTATTTTAATCTTTAATTATACCTTTATTTTTTAAAAAATTGTGTGAGCCCAACCAGATAACCATGAAAAGTTCCATATTAATAATAATTGTACTAAATAGAGAAGCCTCCACTTAAAGTAAATTTTGATAATATTGACATATATATACACTGGTGGAACCATCACCAAAACCAAGATAACAAACACATCCATCACCTCCAGAAGTTTTCTCATGCCCTTTTGAAATCCCACCTCTGCTGCTTCCTACCCGCATCCCCATTCCTAGGCAACCATTAATCTGCTTTCTGTCACTATACATCGGTTTGGATATACCAGAAAATTATATAAATGATGCATCTCTTATATACCCTTTTTCAGGCTTCTTATACTCAGAATAGTTACTTTGATTTGTATCTATGTTGTAATATGTATCAATAGTTCATTTATTTTCATTATGGCTGAGTAGTATTCTTCATATGGATGGACCACAGTGTGTTTATCCATTCACCTTTGATAGATATTTGGTTTATTCCCAGCTGGGGGCAATTAGAAATAAAATTCTAAAAGCATTTATGTAAAAGGGTTTGTATGGCACAGGCTTTCTTTTCTCTTGGATAAAAACCTAGGAATCAATGACTAGATTATATGATCAGTGTATTCCTAACTTCCTAAGAAACTGCCTAACTGTGTTCCCATCACCAGTGTTTGAGAGTTCCAGTTCCTCCACATCCTTGCCAACACATTTTATGGTCAGATTTTCTTTCTAATTCTTGCCTTTCTAATAGGTATGTAGTGGTACCTTCTAGTAGCTTTACTTTGCATTTCTCTAATGCCTGATGATGTTGGGCATCTTTTCATGTGCTTATTTGTCATCTGTGTATGTCCTCATCAATAAAATGTCTGGTCAAATATTTTGTCCATTTTCTATTTGGGTTGTTTGTTTTCTTATTATTCAGTATTGAGAGTTTCTTATCTATTCTGGCTACAACCACTTTGTCAGATTTATATATTGGAAATATTTTCCTCCAGTGTCTGGCTTGTCTCCTTATTCCAGTAACAATGTCTTTAGAAGAGCAGGTGTTTTTAATTTTTATGAAGTCCTATTTATTAGTTTGCTCTTTTATGGATTATGCTTTTGGTGTGGTAGCTAAGAAATCCTTGCCTACCCAAAGTCACAAACATTTTCTCTTATATTTTTATAGTTTTAGGTTTTATATTTATTTCTGATCCACTTTGAATTAATATTTATATAATGAAAGGTATGAACTGAAGTGCACTATTTTGTATACTGATATCCACATGTACTAGCACCATTTGTTGAAAGAACTGTTTATCTGCTAAAGTTTCTTTGTGCCTTTGTCAAAAGTCAGTTGTCCATATAGATGTGTAGGCCTATTTCTATTCCGTTGATCTATTTGTCAATCTTTAAGCCAATATCACATTGTCTTGATTAGTATAGTTTTGCAATTCTTGAAGTCCAGCGATATTAATCCTCCACGTTTGTTCTTCTTTTATAAAGATTTTTGCTTTTGAGGATTTTTGTTTTGCTTTTTGTTTTTGCTGTTCTAGGTCCTTTGTGTTTCTATATGAAACTCAGAATCGATTTGTTTATTTCTACAAAAAAAAAAAAAAAAGCCTCCTGGGCTTTTGATTGGGGTGATATCAAAACTATAAATCAATTTAGGAAGAACTGACATCTTACCAATATTAAGTCTTTGGATTCATGAACACATTATATCTCTCCATTTATTTGTATCTTCTTTAATTTTTCTCAACAGCGGTTTTATGGTTTTTGGTGTACAGAGAACTGTGAACATTTCTCAGTATCAGACTGTCAGGAAAATGATCAATTTCCCTTTCAAGACTGACAAGCTAAAGGCACCAGAGGCTTAGGCTTCTTACAGCAACACAATGCAGGGACTATAAAAAGGAAACGATAGCACCTATTTCCTAAAGTCATGAATGTTAAGTGAGTAAAACATTTATGCAGTTTAACATAGCACCAGTTGTGAAGGCAAACTGCCTGAGTTCAAATCCCAGCTGCACCACTTATAACTGAATGGCCTTGGGAAACTCACAGTCTCTCTAGAACTCAGTTTTCTGATCAGCTTAGTGCAGAAAATACAGGCACCTCCCTCAGAACAGTCTTCATAAGAATAAAATAAGCTCACTAAAGACTTAGAACTATTCTTGTCATATAATAACTAATATATATTATATTTATATATTAATATAATATTATTAATATATATTATTAATATATATTAATTAATATATATTAACATGACTGATATGTATTAGTTATTAATATATAAATATTAGCAATCATTGTTGATTTTCACAGCACTTAACATAGTATTTGGAACATAATGAGTATCCAATAAACGGTAGATATTATTTGCTTATGTAGCAAACTAGACCACCTGGTTAACACCTTCAGGTATGCTTCTCAACTGTTTTGAATAACCGAGGCTGAACTGAATTTGCTGGAAGTAGGTTTGTTCTTTTTTTTTTTTTTTTTTGAGACAGAGTCTTGCTCTGTCGCTCAGGCTGGAGTGCAGTGGCACAATCTCAGCTCACTGCAACCTCCGCCCCCGGGTTCACGCCATTCTCCTGCCTCAGCCTCCCTAGTAGCTGAGACTACAGGCGCCCACCACCAAGCCCAGCTATTTTTTTTTTTTTTTGTATTTTTAGTGGAGACGGAGTTTCACCGTGTTAGCCAGGATGGTCTCAATCTCCTGACCTCGTGATCTGCCTGCCTCGGCCTCCCAAAGTGCTGGGATTACAGGCATGAGCCACTGCTTCCGGCCAGTAGGTTTGTTCTTAAAAGGCCTGACCCTGAACAGGAACATTCCATTCTTTGGATGCTGTATTTAAGATGCTATGGCAGACATCTCTAGGCAGGATCTCACCAGGATAGGCAAATCTCCACCACAATTAGCTTTACTACTGGCTTCCTTAATCTCTCTCTGGCCTATCTTGGGGTCTAAAACCCTGGAGGAGATTGTATGAATTATATTTCCTCGTTGCTCCTGCAATCGTTAGAGAGTTGACATTTTCATAAGGATGCATCTACACTAACCCTGGCCCTTGCTCTAGAGTAAAGAAGTGACCAGATCACCTCTCATATAAGCTAGACTGGTTTTATATTGTGATATGATTTCCAAACCCAGGAAGACTCTGCATGCCTCTCATCACTCACCACTACTATCCTCCACCCTTGCACACACACACGTGAACTCTCCCTCCTGGCTTGGTGACACAAACTGTCTAATTGGAAATCCATTTCTGTGCTTGCTGACTTTGTTCCCTATAAAAACACGAATTACCTTTGAAGGAAAAACAATCATTAACCTTTGTGTGTAGGAGACGGTATTAAAGTAATAGAAAGAGAAAAGAATTCAAGATTCAAGAAAGAGGCATTCAAGATTATTAGATCCCAAATCTTTCCTCTTTTGCAAGAGGAGGTTGCCATGGTCATTAAAGCCATGTCACTGGGTGAGGTCATCCATAAGGTGACTATTGCTAGAGAGGAAAACTCTGGAATCTAATCATCTCAAATGCCTTTTTCCCTCCTCTGGGAGGAACCAAGATTCTCCTCAAGTTCCGTGATCTACAATAACAGGATGGCATTTAAGTCATTCATTCATTCATTCAGCAAATCCTCACCACCCTCTCACCATGGTCAGGTATTGTCTTAAGAGCAGGGGATGCCTGTAATCCCAGCACTTTGGGAGGACGAGGCGGGCGGATCACGAGGTCAGGAGATCGAGACCATCCTGGCTAACATGGTGAAACCCCGTCTCTACTGAAAATACAAAAAGAAATTAGTTGGGCGCGGTGGCAGGCGCGTGTAGTCCCAGCTACTCGGGAGGCTGAGGCAGGAGAATGGCGTAAATCCAGGAGGCGGAGCTTGCAGTGAGCTGAGATTGCGCCACTGCACTCCAGCCTGGGTGACAGAGTAAGACTCCATCTCCAAAAAAAAAAAAGAGCAACGAACACAACAGTGAACAAAACAAAATCCCTACTTCCACAGAGTTTATATCCAAGCCAAAGAGATAGGTAATCAGCAAATAAACACAAAGGTTCTAATAGGTTGTGAAGGAGTAAGGGATTTCAAGAATAAGAAATAAAATAGGGTATAGAGATGGAGAATGTCAGGGAATGCTAGTTCTTTCTGAGGCTGCAACAGTTGAATAGAGACCTGAAAACAGTGAGTGAGGCGACAGCTGGCTAGCTGGTAGAACATTCCAGGTATGGGAGTGGCAAATGCCAAGGTCATAAGGTAGAAGTTTGCTCAAAGTGTTTGAGGAAAATAAAAGAAGCCTGTATGGTTGCAATAAAGAGATCGTTGGAGAGGCATCCAAAGGCCAAACCATATAGGGCATTGTAGGTGATCATAACGACTTTTCTGTATATTCCAAGTGAGATATGAAACCACTGCAGAGTTCCAGAGGGAAAGTGAAGATCTGACCTTGTTTAGAAAAATCACTTGGGCCGATATACCCAGAACAGATCGGGAGCCAGAGGAAAGCAGAACAGACAGTGAGGAGCTGTTGCCGTAGCTCAGGAGAGAGATATTGGTGGCTTAGATGAACAAAGAAGGTAGTAGTGAGACAGGCAAGAAACAGATATGTGATCTATGTTGAAGGATGGGATGTAGGGTTTAGGTTCCATGCCATGAAAGAAGAAAAGAGTAAAAAATGACTCTCATATTGGGTATAGCAAAGGAGAATGCCATTTACTGAGATATAGAACCATGGCAAAGGTTGAAGTCTGTTCTGGAAATGTGAAGTTGGCATTGTCTATGAGATATCCAGGGTTCGTGTTGAGTGGGCAGTTGTATACACACAGCTGGGCTTCAGGGGAAGAGTCAAGGCTAGAGAGACTTCCATTTGTGGTCATCACTGTCTGCATGGCCATTAAAGCCATGGCACCGGATAAGGTCATCCATGTAGTGACTTGCTAGAAAAGAGAAGAGGAGCATCAGAGAAAAGACAGTGAGGGGGAACAGCCAGGGATGTCAAGAGAGTATCTGGAAAACATGGTAACATGGAAGTCAAACTGTAAAAATGCTCCAAGGATGAAGTGAGCAAAAGCTACTGGGAGGTTCAGATGATGTTTTTAATCTCTACAATTTATTACTGAATTAAAGGAGATTAATACCTGAAACCATGTATTAGGGTACCTTGTGCTACAGGTCAAGTACCAGAAATCTTGACTAAAAACAGCTTAAGCAGTAAAAGCATTTATGATATCACATAATATAATTCTTGGAGAAGAGTAATTCTGAGGGCCAGGCACAGTGGCTCATCCCTGTAATCCCAGCACTTTGGGAGGCGAAGGTGGGTGGATCACTTGAGGCCAAGAGATCTAGACCAGCCCAGCCAACATGGCGAAACCCTGTCTCTACAAAAATTAGCTGGGTGTAGTGGTGTGTGCCTGTACTCCCAACTACCCAGGATGCTGAGGCACGAGAATCATTTGAACCCAGGAGACAGAGTTTGCAGTGAGACGAGATCACGCCACTGCACTTCAGCCTGGATGACAGAGCAAGACTCTGTCTCAAAAAAATAAAAATTAAAATAAAAATTAAAAAATTTTTAAAAAAGAGTAATCCTGAGGTTGGTTAAGTCATTGGCTCAAACATATCAAGGACCAAGGTTTCTTCATCTTTGGGCTGTGCCACCCTGTTGGCCAGGTATGGTGGCTCATGCCTGTAATCCTAGCACTTTGGGAGGCCAAGGCAGGAGGATCCCTTGAGCCCAGGAGTTTGAGACCAGCTTGGGCAACACAGGGAGACCCTGTCTCTAAAAAGATAAAAGCAAAAGAAAAAAAGGGGGGACTACTGTAGCTCCATATATCACATCTTCTCACACCAATGTCCAGAGGTGGAATAAAGGGAATAGCCTTTAACTGTGTCTCTTTCTAAGAGTGTAAAAACTTTACCAGCAACCTCCTGCATAACACTCTTTTCAATGAACCCAGAACTGTACCATGCACCCATGTCTGCAAAAGTCCTGGAAGGGAGAATGATATAAATCAATATTACACGGGGCTGGGGAAGAGCCCAGAGCCTCTCAAAGGACATGGCTACTCTGAGGAAGGTGGAAGAAGTCAGGGTTCTGTCAGCAAGAAAGAAGAGTTAAAAGGGTAGTTCTTGGTTCAACAACCGACACTATCTGCGACGCGAGCATCTGGCATTATAAACATGCCTGTCTTTCCTCCATAGTAATGATACAAATATAGGAAGTTATGAATAAATATTCATTATCTCTCAGCCAAGAGGATAAGGTTTTTCTTCTCAGGCTAGTGTTTGAGCAACCATTGAACACTTATACATGTCGTAGAATCTGTGGGTTCAAAGAGACCTTGAAGGTCCATGTATCCTCAATATAAAATCCCCATGACTTCCTGTATTAGACAAGATCCCAGAAAGAAATATAGGACACACCCAGACTATCCTAATGTAACAGGAACTCAGAGGATTTGATGCCAGGACTAGCTACAAGTGAGGCCAGGGTGCGGCAAACCCAAAGGGCAGTGCAGTGGCCAGGGCTAGTATCAGGGAAGCCTCCCTCACCATACCTAAGAGGCAGAAGAGGGCTCTAAGCATGGAGCCCGCAACAGGAGTCAAGACCGTTGGTTGAGGGACACAGTCAGGCCACAGTGACCTTGTAGGGATGAGAGAGGCGGGGGAAAATATCCGGACTTTACTTCCTTCTTCACCCAACTGGAAGCCAAAGGGCAGAGGAGCCGCCCAATGGAATACCTGCAGATCAGACTCTGGGGTGCAAAGCAGGGGAGAAGAGGGTGAAGATGGTCCTGGAGAAGCAAATGGAAGACGCCCAGTCCTCCCCATGGTGGGGGCCAGCCACTCCTCAGGCTGCTCATTTCTCCTGGCCAGCTCTGATTGCTGGAAAGTTCCGGGTCAATCCAGGGTCCATACAAAACAGGTCTAACTCTTCACTTATATGAAAATACTTTAGAGAGAGGACAACAGCCCATACACCTCACAGCCAAGTGGTGGAGTGAACGTCCTTGAGATGTTAGTTTAGTTCCTTGGCCCCAGGGTGCCCAGTGTCTGATGGAGTTGAAAAGCTAAGGTCTCCATACATCTTCTCCTTGGCATGTTGTTTCTCAACTGGAGGTGATTGTATCCCCCATGAAACGTTGGCAATGAATAGAGACATTTTTTAATTGTCAAAAATGGGGGAAGACACGCAATTAACATCTAGAGGGTAGAGACCAGGGATGATGCTTACCGTCCTATAATGCACAGGGCAGTCCCCACCACGAAGAACGATCTGGCCCCAAATGTCAATAGGCCAAGGATGAGAATCCCGCCCCGGCAGGAGCTGAGCCTGGACAAGCCTGTAGCTGCAAGACCTTTCCCGGGAGCCACCCCCAATGTTCCTCTGGGACATCTTTGTTTTCAAGGTGAGCTAATGCAAAACAGTGCTAGAATCCTTGAAGAACTGGAGGGAAGGAATAAGCAGCAGTGGAGTTTCAGAGGTACGGGGAGCGGGAGGAGAACGAGAGCTATTTGTTTACAGTGGGAATGGCGATTGTTGAATTTCCCCTTGCCTGGCCCCGGCTTCTCAGCTAATGCAAGGGGGAGCCCTGAGCCAGCCTTGATATCCTGCGAGCCATCCTCACATCACAACATCAGCTTTCGCAGGCAAGCATGTAAACAAGAAGACCAGCCACGAGAAACAGAAGAAAGAAATAAAAGTTGTTTGGTCTGCTGTCAGGAACAGATTGTTGGAATATTCCAACCCCAGTCCAAAAAGAACAACCAACAATAACAACCGGGAGACCGCAGCCCACGCTGAGACACACGAAGCCTTCGCCTTCCCGGTGCCGCGGACCATTTCCAGCAGAACGCGCCACTGGCATCGTCCTCTGCTTTTGCCATGGACTGGGGAGCTCTCGTGTTTGTCCAAGCACCCACATTAGGGCCAAGAAATATGAAAATGTCATCTGTGAGCATGAATCAGGAGCAAGTGAACTTCTCATCTGCTGAAAGTCAGCAGGTGTGAGTATTCCGAGAAACATGTGCAGTCCCGCAGTAATTCCTCATTTATTTGGCATCAACAGATCAGTTGGAAATATCATATTTTAAGTGAATCTTCCAGATAGGTCAAGTTTACCCTATTTAAGAATATCCTTAATGATGTAGCCTTTTAGGATAAAGACTACTTTCCAAAAGGTATCTATTGGCTTTACTTCAATCAAGTCTATTGGCAATATTTCTATTTTTTAACTGGCTCAGAATAATGAGTACAATGTTATAATAAAAATAATCTCTTGTCTGCAGACCTAGGGATAGTTTGCCCAGACATTAAATGAACCCAGATCAGACCCTTTTCCCTCCTGCTTTTTTTTTTTTTTAACTCTTTATCCTCCCTTTGTGTAGCTGTCAGCTGTTACTCTCTACTTACATCTCCCAACCTGTCCGTCTGTAACCCCTGCCTTCTAGTAATTGCTGCTGTGGGCTAGGACAGTGGTTCTGAATGTTGGCAGCTGAAATCTCCTGGGTTCCATCTTCAGAACTGTGATTTCACTGGCCTGGGGTATGGCCTGGGCATGAGGACAGTTTGCAACTCCCCAGGTGACTGTGTTGAGTAGCCAAGGCTGAGAACCACTGAGATGGGAAATCCAGTATCTTATCTGTTAGAATTATGCACAAAATAAGAGTTAATATGATCTGAGAGATTTTCCTACAAATAAGCGTTAGTGTATAAACCTTCTTGGCATGTATTTTGAGCTCTTTGAATCTTCAACTTTCTCATTCTTAGCTGTGCCTCAGCAACGTGACCTCAAGCTAGGAGACAGGTAGAATGGACCAGTGGTTAAGTGCTTGGGGTCTAGAGCTCAATTACCTAGGTTCAAACCTCAACTCTGTGGCCTTGGGCAAGTATCTTAACCTTTTTGAACCCCAACCTCATCTATAGGTGTTGGAAGGACTCAGTGGGTCAGTGCACAGAGAGGGCTGGGGACAGGGCCGGGGACATCACAACACTCAGCACAGCCGGCAGGGTCTGGCAGGGCACAGAATTCACTTCAGATGATCAAAGAGGAGAGGCAGAGGTGTGGACAGGGAAAAGAGCACAATTCTGTTGTGGTCCCCAGAGGCTGGCGACAGTGAGAAGCTTGACTAGCCTGGGCAGGAAGGGGGAGGGGAAGAAGCTGTGTTATTAGATCCCAGGGAAAGCTGAGGCTGTGGAGAGAAGCAGGGAGGGAGCAGAGAGGAAGCAGCCGGCTCTCATTCTCCCTCCAGCCTCTGACCTCTTGCAGGAGCCTCCCTCCCGCTGGCTGGACCCAGTGAGAAGCCAGGGAGTGCAAAAGAAGCAGTCCTCAGGCTCAGCTTCTCAAGACGCACTCCCACAGCAAAGCAAGGGAAGAAAGAGAATGAATATGGGTGGGTGGCAGGGAGGCAAATGGAGAAGAACTAGCTGAGTTAGCTATTACTAATCATTCTGTAGCTGGGAAGTCACCAAAGAAAGTCCCTCTTGCCCTAGAGTGGGTGAACGCTACACAACATCCGCTGTAGAATCAGAAAGAGAATTGCCCCTCAAGCCCCCACATGCTGGAAGAAATGTGCGTCCACCACAGACCTTTAGCACCAAACTGAGATGGTTCAACACTGCTATGGGCAAAAGTCCAATTTTTTAGGATGTCTTAGGCTCCTTGAGAATCTCAGGGCTGAAGGCAACGTGCCTCATCCCTGTGGGCTGGCTCATGCTGCTCTCTGAGCCTTTTCTCACCAGCTCGCCTCTGTCTCTTTTCCATCTCCTGCCCATGCCTGTCAGAACTCAGACCTCCTAGCTCACTTCCTTTGCTAATTGAAACACATTCCTGAGTCCCATTTGCAGCATGCTTTGGAATTTCTTCCTCCACCACTTCCCCACCCCCAAACGCCACCCCTCTCTTCTCACTCATGAATGTTGACCTTTTGTCTAATAAAAGCTTCATTCTTCCAACCTCCCACGATTGACTTAAGTGGCCATTCTTTTCCATTTGCTCTCCAAAACCAGTCTCATTACCTATCAAGTATTCAGTGGTGCAAGTAGAGGCAGAAACCCTTTTCTTCCAGCAGCTTCCATTTTAAGTGTAAGGACAAGAGGCATTGCTGAGTGACTGGTGGCTTTCCCGGCGGATGTCTATGCCGCGTGCTAGCTCTGCCACATGCTTGCCACTGCACCATATTACAAATGAAAATTAGTCACTTCCAGATGCACCCCCTGGGTGTTGGAGCCCTCTCGTACTGTGCTGGTACACTTGCTTTGCTACCTTAGAAACTCGGCAGTGACTTTATTTTCATTTTCATCACTAGTTGTTTTTTTTTTTCCAGATCATCCTATAACCAGAGACATATTCCTTTACCGGGATCTAATTGAACTATTCATCCTTGTCACTCCATTATGTTCCTTCCAAATTCCTTTGAATCCCTCTTTCCCATCACATATGCATTATGCTATAATAATGGCCACTATTTGGCTCTGTTTTCTCTTGGAGGCCTGGCACATGTTCCTACTGTGCTCTCCTGAGTAAAGAGAGAAGATGGAATCAATCCTGTTCCCCTCAGTACTCAGATGCCCTTCTCCAAAAGCATCAGAGTCAGAGAACCAGGACCTCCAGAAACAGCTGGGGTTGAAGTTTAAAAAAGCCCTAATGAGATTTGACTTGGTAGGATTTTAAGCACTGATTTGGGTTCAGGTGAGCCAAAAGCGTGAGTAGCAGCAACAGCAGCACCCTCTGTGTACCCACTCCCTGGAAACTCCTGTTCTTAGTCCCTTCCCTTAGGGAACTTACATTTTAGATAAGGAGAGAAAACTCAGCATGCACGCATGCACAAACACACACACACACACCACACACACACACCACACACACACACAACCCACACACAACAGACACACACATACAGAGCCAATGATGCAGGCTAGCATATGATGAATGCCAATTAAGTAGTAGCTAAACAATAATAATTAACTTGCCTTTAAAAATCTATAACACAGGCCTTTCTCTTAATCAAGACTCATTTTCTCCCAGGTAGTTTCCATTTTAATCGGTATTGGTGGAGGTTTTTAAATTAGATTTCTTAATCTATCTCTGTTTCTATTTGCACAGCTGAAAGGTGTCTCCCACTTCCAAATCTAGCATATTGTTTGAAATTTTGAATTTATGACATCTCCACCAATTTACTATAGATTGATCCATCAGTATCTAATGATGTCTTGAGATGATTTCTTATGATCAAAACACTTTGAAGTAGTGATTATCTAAAGTATAATCTAACTTCCCGTTTGGGGAGGTTGAAATATGTGCTTCCTATCTTCGGTTCTCATTTTTTTAAATGTGGGTTCTGCTTTAGCAAAGTCAATAACTCCAAGAACATCCTCCCCTAGTTTGAGTAGATGTGTCACTAGAAAAGAAAAAGTCCGACTGGGCGCGGTGGCTCAAGCCTGTAATCCCAGCACTCTGGGAGGCCGAGACGGGCGGATCACGAGGTCGGGAGATTGAGACCATCCTGGCTAACATGGTGAAACCCTGTCTCTACTAAAAAAAATACAAAAAAAAAGAAAGAAAAAGTCCAATGCTGAGTGATTTGAGTGGTTTGGAAGAATTTCCCGGCTTGCAGCTTATACTGACGAGCATTAATACAAGTAAACCATTAACTCATCAGTCACACCTGCTCTGTTTGCTCTGTGCTTGTTTCTACCCTAGCACCCTTGACAAGGTGCTGAGCTTGCTGCCTGTGGGCACGTCGGCCTCCTTGCTAGACCATTTACTAGCTGAGAACATGCAGGGGGTCTTTAAAAAAATTTTTTTTGTGTGTATATATATATATATGTATTTTAAATGACAAATAAGAATTGCATATGTTTATGATGTATAGCATGATGTTTTGAATGTTTGTGCAATGGCTAAATCAAGCTAATTAACATATGCATTAGCTCACATATCATTTTTTAAGGTAAAAATACTTAAAATCTGCTCTCTTAGCAATTTTTGAGTGTGTAATACTTTACTATTAACTATAGTCACCATGACACACAATAGGTTCTCTGAACTTACTCCTCCTGTCTGAAATTTTGTATCCTTTTACTAACATCTCCTCAATCCCTGTACCTCCTGTCCCCAACCTTAGCCTCTCATAACCACGTTTCTACTCTTTACTTCGATGAGTTCCACTTTGTTATAGCCCGCAAATAAGTGAGATCGTATTGTATTTGTCTTTCTGTGTCTGGTTTATTTCACTGAGCAAAATGTCCTCCAGGTTCACCCATGTTGTCACAAATGCAAGGATGGCCTTTTTTGAGGATAAATAGTATTCTACTATCTGCATGTCCTGCATTTTCTCTATTCATCGACATTTTTTCATTTATCCATTATCCATTAGGTTGATTCCATAACTTGGCTCTTGTCAATACCGCTACAGTGAACATGGGGGTGCAGAGAGCTCTCTGACACACTGGTTTCATTTCCTGTAGATATGTACCTAGAAGTGGGTATATATCCAGACTAGAGTGGAATTGCTGAGTCATTTGGTAGTCCTATTTTTAATTTTTTGAGGCATTTCCCTACTGTTTTCCATTAGACTGTACTAGTGTACTTTTTCCCCAGTAGTGTATAAGGGTTCTTTTATTCACATCCTCACCAACATACATCGTTGGTTTTTTCATGTTTTATTTTTTGGTAATAGCCATTTTAACAGGTCTGAGGTCATATATTATTGTGAAGCAGTAGGTATTATTCAGCTTGGTGTTCCCAACAGAGAGTACAGTGCTCTGTGCCTAGCAGACCCAGAAGTGGATTAATGAGCTGGTTGAATATTGATTACTGGGAAATAAGGAAGGCATTAATACTCCCAGAGAGCAAGGATAGACCTAGGGGTGCTTGTGAGAAACCAAGGTTGATCTACAGCATTCACAACCTGGTGAAAGGGGCCCGGAGTGTGGCACCAGCTGCAGCCCTGTCTGCACCGAGGGCCAGGAGAGTGAGATGTGACTGGGTACCCCTTCCAGGTCCAAGGCAAGGTCTGAAGAGTGGGGCCCACATCATCCTTCACAACATAAGACATGGACACTCCCTGACCACAGGGACAGCCCCTTTATAACAAAATACTCCATTGTTACTTCCATAAAACTTGGAAATTGGGATATGTACAAATGAAGGTATGTTCCGAAAAGCTCCTAACAAATACTAACTCCAATTCTAATCTGGTTCTTGTGCTTGACATAGAGAGGGAGAGAGAGTGGAAAAGGGATTTGGTCTCAAAACAACTTTTGGAGTTTGCCTGGAAACAGTATCTCGTAAGCATGTTCATTACAGCCTTTGGCTGATTTCTATTATTAGAAAGAGGAAAAGCACATTTGAATGTTGACATGACATTCAGGTAGGCAGCATTTCTTTGCTCAGCTTAGGAAAATGCTAATGAAGAAGAAACCAATCATATAAAAAGAGGTCAGAGCACGTCAAAGCGCCTGTCCACCCCCATAGTCATTTTCCTTAATCTTGACATCTGAATCACTTGCTGTCTGGGTGAACAGAGGAATTTTCCAGGGAACAATTTCATATTGAGTGAGGCTCTACTCACAGTTGCCCTACATGTCATGGGTGTCCATTTCTGCCTTCCGTTGTATGAAGAATGCCCAGGGTAATTTGGATCTTGATAACATTGACTCACAACCTCAAATAAATGAAGTCATATCAAGCCACTGGCAGGATGGAATCTGCTGGCCGGAAAGGGAGTAGAAGGCTTGACCACAGGCGGGGACTGTGTCGAGGGCAACACAGGTGAACGCACACAGATAGGCGCAGTTCCCGGCCGTTCGCACCTCAGCATTGGTGGCACTGTGTGGCACTTGTCATGATTCAGGTTGCCCTTGCTTTTCGCAAATTCAACCCTTTTGCACACTTGTTCTTATAGAAACTAAATTAGAAAGGGATTGTTCATTTACAAATGAATTGCTCATTTTAACCAGAGTCTTAAGTAGCTGACACCTCTGTGCTAGTTATAATTTTTTTAAATCTCAACTTGGATACACATTTTCAAGAATGTATCTATTAGATAAAGTACACTCACATAACAAAAAGTAGATGGTTAATTGTATGGCTATTTAATTCCCAGTATCATAATCTTGGACACTTCTTTCAATAAACCTTCACCTAGCCAATTCCCAAGAAATCACTTGTCAAGTGAGTTAAATTGGGCAACGGTTAAGCAATAGGAGTGTCTTTTTTTTGGATGCCAGCACAGAGCCACTTATTCCTGTTAATCATGAAGACTGGAAGACAAGCAGAGCTACGTGACGGATATACTCACCCGGCCCTATCTCTGTGGGAGGTGGTGTTTTGGCACAGATAGGCTGATGGTTTCAGGGTCAAGAAGGAAGTGATTAATCCAACTGGAAAGAAGACAGAGGAAAATCCAGCAGACAGTCATGAAGAGCATATAAAAACAACCACCACCCAATATCTGTATGAGTATACAACACTCGCTTTGCACACTGGAGAATGCAATGAAGTGTTACCAGGATGAAGCTGAAAACAAAGAAATGATCCTTCTAACTGTGGCTCCCAGTCATGGCTTTTCTTTCTGCCCCTTGGAGACTCCTCTGTAGCTCCATTCTCATCCCATACCTCCAGGGTCTGTGCACACCAAGGCCAGTGGAAGGGGAGGCAAGGAACTGAGCAATCTGAGGTTAAGGGGGGAAAGGAAACACACCTTCTACTATTAGTGCAAAATGGGAATTTTCCCAGTTACTGATCTTGAAATAAATTCATCAGATAATAGCGTTCTCCTTGTTCTTTTGCCCCTTCTTTTGCTCACACATCCTACTTTAATTTAAAATATTACAATGAAAGAGAAATTTAAAAAGCAAATCCAGACCAAGCTGCATTCAAATGTGCATGTGGCCAGAAACCTTAAAAGTAGAAGGTGATCATTTTGTTTTGTTTGAATTTTTTAAAAAGTATAACGTCTGTCAGGTCCTGACTGTGAATACTACGTCTTGTGCCCAGTCGCCCCTCTCTCCTATGGGACATTGGCAAGCAAGAGGAACTACCATTTGTGATGGACGAAGAAAGATTTGCAGGTAGAGGGAGTGACAAGACCTGATTTGTTTTCTGCACATAATGAGTAATCCTTCAGACACAGAGATCCTCATCTGCAGCATTGAGAGAAAAGGTAAACCAAGTCCTCAGGCTCGGCACCCGTGGAAATGAGCAGAGGGAGAGAGTCCTCTGATTTGGCACACCAGTTCTGCACCAGGCTGTCCTTTGATATGACAGCTGTCTTCTGTGGTGGGGCCACCTAAGAAGTGCTTGGGAAAAAATCTTGATAGGAGAACTAGACAGAAACATGCTTTCAGAGAAAGGATGCGTCTTATTGCTTATTGTGGTTTTTCAATACATGAGCCTAGTTTACATAGCAGGGGCCCAAATGCAGCTCTGTATAATATTGTCATACTTCAGCTATGTGCATGTTTATCATTTCTTTACCAATAACAGCTGGAGAAAATGGCTGAGATTGGAGAGGAGGGAGCAGAGGTAGAGAGGAAGTCAAAACATTGGAATGGATGACGTGCAACTTCCCTGATGTATGAAGCTGCAGATTCAGCCACATGTAGTTGATGTCGCCATGTCAAGACTGCATTTTTCCTTCCAAACACAGAAGTATGCGGTAAGCTTAAAGCAGGACTATGAAGATGAAGCCATGGAGGCCCAAGACTTTATCTTGATTTCTTCGATTCCTTGGATATGTTTACCCCCTCCCCACACTGGGCCCTTGTAGCTGCTTAGACTGAACCTACTGGCCCTTCTCTTGCTGGAAAGTTGCCCTCCAAGAAGTGCAGGAGCTCAGATTGCACCTGCTAAGTGTTAAGACCAGACTCAGCCATGCTACCAAATCATTCTGCAACAAGGCCAGCTTCACACTGCCTGAGCAGACCTTTCTGTTCTGCCAAAGGCAGCTGAAGCAGGGAAAATGGATCAGCAAAGGTATCTGGGCCAGGCGCAGTGCCTCACTCCTCTAACCCCAGCACTTTGAGAGACCAAGATGGGAAGATCACTTGAGGCCAGGAGTTCAAGACCAGCCTGGGCAACAAAATGAGACCCCATTTCTACAAAAAATAAGATTAAAAAAATGAATCAGGTGTGGCAGCAACTATAGTCCCAACTCTTGAGATGCTACAGCAGGAGAATCGCTTGAGCCCAGGGGTTTGAGGCTGCGGTGAGCTGTGATAGCACCACTGCATTCCAGCCTGGAAGACAGAGTGAGACCCTATCTCGAAAAAAGTAAATAAAGGAATCTGAACTTGAAGAATGGACCAAAAAAGATTGATGCTCGACTGTCGTTCCTCTTTGCCTGTGCCGTCACCTGGGATTGGAATGCCCCATTTCTCGTCCCCAGTTCCCTTCTCCAGTCATCTAACTCCTCTGCTTCCTCCAATACTCAGCTAAGGCATTACCTCCTCCTAGAAGCCTTCCCTGAAATCCTCAATCTGTTCTCTTTCTTTGACTTCCCTCTTTGGAGCCTCAACTGTCTCTTTGGGTTTGCCTGTCCTGCTAGACTGAATGTAAATAACTAATGAGAGTATCTGCATGGAATGGAAACGGACCCTTCCTAAGTGCTGTGTTAAGTAACTTCACTGAACCAGACGAGAGCATTAGAGCAGCTGCTCTCTAGGGTTCTGCCAGCTCCTGTAGGCGGACGTGAGGCTGCTGGGGATGTTGCTATTAGTGATAAAGTTAAGGGCCCAAGAGGTTCTTTGCTTCACGACTACGTCATTGGAGGCTGATAAGCCATGGCCAAGTGTGTTCAAGGTCTCCAGCTGTCATAAAAGTGCCTGCTTGTTTATTTTAGGTAGATAAGTGTTACTATTATTCCTGGGATGGCAGGAAAAGCCTGGGGCAAGAAATCACTGTATGAGGATATATTGAGATCCCTGGAACATTAAAAAAAAAAAAAAAAAGGCGGGGGAGAGAGAAAAACCACATAGTCTGCATTTGGTGATACTGTAATTCTAGCTCCCTTTAATTACAGTTAATCACTACTTACTATTTTGTAATCTAAGGTAATGAACACTGTAGCTTTGCTTGCTAATTGAAGTTGACAGAATGCGAGAAAGCGCCCCATGGCAAACCCCTTTCATCAGGGGAGTGTTTTATCTTTGTTTATCAACAAGAGAGTGGGTTTGTTGTTTGCTTGTTTTAAGACAGAGTCACACTCTGTTGCCCAGACTGGAGTGCAGTGATGCGATCTCGGCTCACTGCAACCTCGACTCACTGCAACCTCTGCCTCCCGGGTTCAAGCGAGTCTTATACCTCAGCCTCCAGAGTAGCTGAGAGATTACAGGCACACGCCACCACACCTGGCTAATTTTTGGACTTTTAGTAGAGTTGGCCAGGCTGGTCTACAACTCCTGACCTCAGGTGATCCACCTGTCTTGGCCTTCCAAAGTGCTGGTATTACAGGTATGAGCCACCGCATCTGCCTGAGAGTGTTTGTTGGTTTTTGTTGTTTTTTTTTAATGGTTTACTCTAGGTTTAATTCAGAGGAAGTAAAGAGATTATTCTTCAGAACACCCTTGGGTATTTAACCCGGCACAACCCAATTAATAAGTGATTCATTTTACTATCACAAACTGAATTTATCTTTGGAAATACAGACAGACCAAAACAACCCAGAAACTACACATATCTGTTATGTATGAATTAAAAAGGAAAGAAATCACAAGAAAGGAAAAAAAAAAGAGTTATTTAATTGAGTGCATGGCCCCATTGGGGCTATCGGAAACCTGTATCTAAATTGGTATGCAATTTTGTGTATGTATTTTCTGGAAAGAAAAGTCATACTTTATTCAGACACCCAAGGAGGTCTGTGATATCCCCTCTGCCAATCTCAACTTAGATATTAGTGTTTAGTGAATGAAATAGTCCATAAACCAGATTGCCTATAAATCTGGTAATAGTGTTGTAAAATAAAGGTTTTCCACGCTCTACAAAAAAAGACCAAAACAAGTAGCATAGCTATAATTCTCTCAATCCTCATCCCCATATTCTCTGTAGCTCCCTAAATAGCCTAAGACATCAGAGAAAGTCAGAAATTTATTGTCACAGCAGCTAGAATGACCTGTCACCTAACCACCTAACCAGACAAAGTCCAGAGCAGAGCTGGAGGAGCAGAAGTTCTTAGAAGGTCTACCCTGCACTGCCATCACTCATTTCCAGCCCAAAACCTTTAACAGATACTTTGTTTGTAGTGAATGGCTTAACTTCACTGAATTACAGTTAACCTCAGATGTTTGGGTTTTTTATTAAATGTTTTAAGACGAAAGGAAAATACCACTTTTTTTTTTTTTTTTTTTTGAGACGGAGTCTCACTCTGTCGCCCAGGCTGGAGTGCAGTGGCTGCATCTCAGCTCACTGCAAGCTCCGCCTCCCGGGTTTACGCCATTCTCCTGCCTCAGCCTCCCGAGTAGCTAGGACTTCAGGCGCCCGCCACCTCACCTGGCTAGTTTTTTATATTTTTTAGTAGAGATGGGGTTTCACCGTGTTAGCCAGGATGGTCTCGATCTCCTGACCTCGTGATCCACCCGTCTCGGCCTTCCAAAGTGCTGGGATTACAGGCTTGAGCCACTGTGCCCGGCTGAAAATACCACTTTTATGTAATGAGAAATTTCAGATACTTGACCTTTTTTTAAGTTCACAGATTCCCATCTTAATTTTCATCTTTACTGAAATTTCTTTCAGATAAGTAAAATCCCTCTTCCTAATTTCAAACAGATTTAAATACCTCTGAAACTAGGTTAAAACCTATGATATGATATAATTCTCTCATTTGGGCCAGTTGAAATAAATATAAATTTAGCCCTTTTTCCCCAAATATTGGTAGTGTGTGTGCACGCATGTGTGTGTGTGCGTGTGTGTGTGTGTGTGTGACGAAGTTTTGCTCTTGTTGACCAGGCTAGAGTGCAGTGGCCCAATCTCAGCTCACTGCAACTTCCACCTCCTGGGTTCAAGTGATTCTCCTGCCTCAGCCTCCCAAGTAGCCGGGATTACAGGTGCCCACCACCACGCCAGGCTAATTTTTGTATTTTTAGTAGACACAGGGTTACACCATGGTGGCCAGGCTGGTCTCAAACAGCTGACCTCAGGTGATCTGCCCACTTCAGCCTCCCAAATTGCTGGGATTACAGGCGCGAGCCACTGCACCCAGTCGGTAAATTCTTTATCATCATTAAAAGCCAAGAATTTTAACTCAGTCTTATCTATATATCTGTTCTTTCATTCTTCTTGTATTTCAATGAATGCTTCTATAAGTACACTGACTTCAGCCGGGAGTGGTGGCTTCCACCTGTAATCCCAGCGCTTTGGGAGGCCAAGACAAGAAGATCAATTGAGCCCAGGAATTTGAGACCAGCCTAGGTAACATGGTGAAACCCCGACTCTATTAAAAAAACATACAAAAGTTATGCGGTCGTGGTGGCGCACGCCTGTAGTCCCAGCTACTAGGGAGACTAAGGAAGGAGAATCTCTTGAGCCTGGGAAGTTGAGGCTGCAGCAAGCCGAGATCGCGCCACTGCACTCCAGCCTGGGCAACAGAGTGGGGCCCTGTCTGAAAAAAATAAAAGTATATTATAGATGCCATTTTTACCTTGACTCACTGACATCCAGTTTCAGAGCCTGCAAAGCTGAGACCCAACTCTGCTACGGTCTAAATCTGTTGTAGGGTGAAGCCTGAGGGTCAGTTTGGTGCCCCCTTTTACTTTTGTCTACTTAAATTCAATCTATTCTTATGGCATAGTATTTAGAAATAAACTTTCTATTATAAGCCTTAGATATACTATTCAAAGATAATTAGTTTATTGGAGAACTGGAGAAAGGTCATTTTCTAAATAGTTTATTGGAGAACTGGAGAAAGGCCGTTTTTCTCCCCCAGATAAGACTCATATCTCCACAGGCATTGACAATAGCTTCCTAATTTTTTTTTCTCCTGATTAGTGCTAGTCTAATGAATTGCCCATACCCTTGTTCCCTAGGATCATTGTTGAAAATTACTAATATATACAGCAATCAGCATATGTATTTAGTTGAAAACCAATGTCTCCAACAGCCTTGAAAGCCCAACTTTCTCTTCCAATATCAAAATATTCTATTTTACTAATAAGTCATTTCTTAAGCCATATAAAATAAAGTCTAAGTATAAATCTTAGGGCATTATGAAAAGATACTTGGGAACTACATCCCTGCAGCCAAGGAAGTGGTGGCTTCTTTTTGCAAAGACATCTGACCTTATCAACGCTTCAGACCAAGAATTCAGTTCATCAGTTCATCTGCTATCTAATAAGCACAACAGCCACTTGTCCTTCACATGATAAGGTCATGGTACATTACAAGCCACTTGCAGGTTTAGTTTTCTTGAAAGGACACATTTGTAGGGAGCGCTACCAGACAGAAACGACTGACTGAAATCAAATAGTTGACATCAAGGGATACCAATTTCAGAAAAAGCAATTGAAGGCGGCAGCCAGAAATGCTGAGATTTTCATATGAGGGCTGTTTGTAATCACAGGCCAACAGGTAATTCCAGCATGTGCAGATTCTCTTTGACATGGTGCTATGAAAACTGTTGGGCTAAAAGCAAAATCTCCACCTGACAGAAGCAATCCTTACTCCCATCTATTGATACTCTGCTCCTGATTCACAGCAATAAATGGTCCTTAAAGTGAATGAGAAGAGGGTAATTCATTCCCTACACACACACACCAAGATGAACCCAGTCTTCTTGCATTAACTTCTTGCTGAATGCAATCAATCCGGACCATTGGCTGGTTTTCCAGAGACTTCAAATAGCCTGACTTGGCTTGTTCAGCCAGTAGGGTTGAGATCAGAGACCCCTACATCAAGGTCACTGAAGGCACCATTGGAAACTACAACTATCCTAGCTTAGACTTAGACCGCTGGTTACAACTTCCCATTCCTAGGTGACAAATATAAACCCATACAGTAGTTGAAGACAAAGGACCAATAAAAAGCAGAAAAGTTGTTTTTATAATAATAAATACACCTGGCTAAAAATTCTAGTGGCCAGATAGAATAAATTTAGCATCTTAGCTTTCGTCGCTAAAATAGGATCTGCTTCCAGGCTCACTCTTGTAAGGGAATTGTGTAGATAATGGCTTCTTTTTCAAGAGTTTAGGGCAGGGTTTCTCAGCATCAGCACTATTAACATTTGGGGCCAAATAATTATTTGTTGTGGAGTTTCCCTGTGCATTGCAATACATTTGTCAGCATCCCCATATGCTACTAGATGCCAATAGCACTATGTCACCCCTCCCCCAAATCCACCTGAGTATGACAATCCAAAATGTCTCCAGATATGGAAAAATGTTCCCTGGAGTAAGTGAGGGGGGGGGGGGTGCAAAATCACCCACAGGTGAGAACCACTGCTTTAGGGCATTATTTATTTATTGTATAAATTTATGGGATCCAAGAGCAAATTTGTTACATGCATAGATTGCATTGAGGTCAAGTCAGGGCTTTAGCCTATCCATCACTTGAAAACTATACATTGTACCCATTAAGTAATTTCTCTTGGTCCCCTCCTTTCCCACCCCCTCTCCCTTCCAAGTCTCCATTGTCAATCATTCTACTCTGTATGTTCATGCATACATGGTTTTTTAGCTCCCACTTATGAGTGAGAGCATGTGGTATTTGACTCTCTGTGTCTGGCTTGTTTCACTTAAGATAATGGCCTCAGTTCCATCCATGTTGCTGCAAAAGACATGATTTTATTCTTTTTTATGGCTAAAGAGTGTTCCATTGCATTTATACACCACATTTTCTTTATCTAATCCTCCACTGATAGACACTTAAGTTTATCACATATCCTTCTTATTGTGAATAGTGCTGTGATAAACATGTAAGTACAGTTATCTTTAGGGCGTTATTTAATAAACACATTTCATCTGGACCAATGACACCTCTCCCCCGATTCCTTGCTCTCCAAAAGAACTTCCCTCCAAAAGAATTGCCTTTTCTTCTGTAAAAAGGTGACCAGTCTTAGTTTGAACAACTTTTCTGCCAATATTACTAGTCATAAGGACAATACACTAATTGATCCAATTGTTATTTCAGGATAGAGAAAAGTGCTTCCATCCATACATGCTGGAAAGCTTTAAGTATAGATTGAAAGAACAAAATAAGTTAAAGTCCAGAAAATACTATAGCAATATTCAAGTCATGAAGAAAACCAGAAAAAAATGAAAATTTAAAACTCATCTGAAATCTTCACCTGAAACCACACAGAAATAACCATTGCTGATATTTGGTGAGCATTTTTCCACTTATCTCTCCTTGTCCATATAACAGATATAAAGCCTGGTAGATACACAGAAGTTCTACGAAATAACCCAGGTTTCAGTATCCTGTAGTTTCATATCGACATTTAGAACAATGAGAGGATATTCATGCAATTTTAAACTTGAAGTGTCTGATTTAATTTTCTTTGAATTAGCAGGTTTAAAAAAACTGAAAACTGAAGAATCTGATGAACTTTCTACATTTCTTCACTGCTAGAGATACTAGTTCTTAAAAGGTCCCTATAATTTAAGAAAAGGTGCAAAACCTATAGAGCTGGCTGGGAGCAGTGGCTTACACCTGTAACCCCAGCACTTTGGGAAGCCAAGGCTAGAGGATTACTTGAGCCTAGGAGTTTGAGACCAGCCGGGGCAATATAGTAAGACCCCCCCCCATCTCTAAAGAAACAAACAAACAGAAAAACTTAAAACAGCTGAAGTTATTGTTATTTTTAAACTGTGCTTTTCACTGTTGACTCTTTGACAGGAAAGATGAGGAAGTTAGTTAACATATTTTTTTCAACCTTTTTTCTTCTATTACCAGTATGATTAGTTATACTAAAATACTTACTTGTGACCTTTAAATTCTCTTTTTCAGCCTTACTCTCCAAACTGTTTGGTCTCAGTTCTATTTTAAACGAATCCACAGCCTCTCAGTTTCTGAGTTCTTTATTTTGATTCATTTTTTATTTGGCTGGATTGGTTTTCAAGACACACTTTTTATTTGCAAAAAGAACCCATGGATGCTGTATTTCTTGAGGTTTGATTCGTTCCTAAATATCTGCCTCCTGCTTTCTTACTCAAGAAACAACTGGGCTAGAGATTGAATTCTTGGTCACCCTTTCTCTCGCTCAATATTTACAGACACCACTCCACCATCCCTGGTGGTTCCCCCAGCAGTGACCCATGAGCACGGGATGCTGGGGCGTGTGGCTCCTCACAGAGCCCTGATTCCTCCTCTGGGGGCGCCATCTCACTCAGACTGCAGCCTGGGCATGCTCCTGTCACCTCGAGGAGGCGATGGGGGTCCAGCTCTTGTTGGGCGCCCTCTCGCCACGGCTCAGCCCCCTCAGCCCCTGGGCTCAATCTGCATTTCCGGCGGGGAGGTAGCCGGTTGCAAAGTCCGTTCTCCACAAGAACGGCAGCAGAGGCTGACCCTCCTTCCTTGCCCCAGACATGATCCGGGGAACTCTGATGGCTGCCGCTTCCCTTCTTCCATGCTTTCCATGGAGTCCAGAAGGCACCCGGCAGTCACTTCCTCGCCTTTCCCTGAGGAGGCCACCATTTCTCTCTCTCATCTTTCTGTCTGATTTCCTTTGTTAGGACCTTCGATTTAGTTCTGCTCTTTGGGTGCTTGTGATGCAGGGCAGGGGGCTCCAAATCTGGTCTTAGGCCGGGAGGGTTCTTGGCTTTGCTAAGAAAAGAATTCAAGAGCAAGCGGTGGTAGAAGATGGTAGAAGAAAATAGCGTTATTGAGATGGCAGTTATAGCTCCATGACTGGTCCTGCAGAGAAGGGCTACCCCATAGGCAGTGTGCTGACAGTAACAGCTCAGAGGCAGTTGTGCAGTCAAATTCATACCCACTTCTAATTACATGCAAATTAAGGAGCAAATGACGCAGAAATTTCTAGAAAAAGGGGAGTAACTTCTGGGTCATCGAGTCCTTACCATGGAAAGGGGCGGTAAGGTTGGAGTATTGCCACGGAGTGTTGCCCCATCCTTGTTTTAGCTAGTCCTCAGTTTGGTCCGGTGTCTGAGCCCCACCTCCAGAGTCCTGCTTCCTACCGCACTTGTAGTGACTTTCATGGGTACCAAAGAAGTCTTTTTGCATATTCTTAATGTATGCTCATTCCAAAAAGCACATACCAAATAACCAAGAATTCATTATCCCGTGATTCCATAGTACATTCTAGTATGGATTAAGTAGTACATACCCTTCTAGACATGGACATCTCGAACTTTTTCAAGAAGTATCACCCAGTGTGCTCTTGCCTACTCTGTCTCCTAAATGTTGCCTGTATTTTTAGTCAGTTTTACACGTCTTAGCACATGAAAAGACCAGACCAAATGAATAGTTATAGATTGTGACAAAAAGCTTCTCAAAATAGAATATCCTCCACACAGGTCTTCAGTAAATATTTATTGATAAAGAGGCCATATTGAGAACCCTATTAATATGTTCCAGGGCTCCAGGGAAAAAAAGGATACATAAGGAAATACCAAAAATAAGTGTAAGATCAGGATAAAGATTATAATAATAATCAATGTTAACTGAGTGTTTCCCTGTGAATGGCACTGCTTTAAGTTGTTTACACAAGTGGTCTTGTTCAATTTTTACAACCACCATATGAAGGAGGTTCTACTACTGTCCCTACTTTAAAGATGAGGACACTGAAACATAGAGGAATTAAGGAATATGCTCATGGCCAGATAGCTAATAAGCCTCAAGTCTAGACTTGAACCTAAGAAGACTAAGAGATGCTCTGATATCTACATGGATTATTGTGAGGGAAATGGACTCTATCTTGACTAAGGTTTGCAAGGATATAGGCTTACAGAAGCATACATTAAAATTTGGGTTAGGACTAACAAAAAACTTCCTTTCTTAAGAGCAACAGGGCTCAGTCTACCAAAAGAGGTTATAAGTACCCTGTGTAAATGTCCCAGACAAAAATGGCACCTATGCACATGTGACCTAATGGCACCTATCCACGTGTGACACCCTTCCAGCCAACCAAACAATGACCTCATGATGTCAAAGGCCAGGAATGTGAATTGGGAAGGCAAAAATAACAGCTTGCTTTCACTTTCCAAGCACAAGCCAGCCAGCCCAAGACGTTTCTCTCTGCCATGTGCTCCCTGCAGTTCAAGAGGGCCATCCATGCGCCAGACAGATTAAACACTAAAGGAATTTGAGACGATCACTCCTGGGAGGGTTTTTCCACTACTTTCTAATCCAGTGAAGCCTGGGCTGGCAAAGGCAGTTGAATTGAGAGTGGCTAAATATGCAGAGTCCTTGGAGGTTAGAATACAGCCTGTCTACAAAGAGAAGGCATTTTGCCTTCAGTCTGTCTGGATTTCTAATATCTACTGCAGACTATTAATCATGAACGCCAGACTCTTGAACCTCTTTGAGTTGTTTCACATTTAATCAGAATCCTCCCCCTTACACACACAAAAAAGCTACAAAATCCTGCCTGGTTATATGATTTACATGAATTTTAACATTCAAACAATGGTTTATCTGGAACATATCCCCTGCATTGAACATATATTTAATAGCTTTGAAATGAAGTCAAACAAAACCAAAAATGCAATTACTATGCATATCATGAAATCATCAGAATTAAAAATTAGCCAAGGTCATACTGTTCATTTCCTTTGGATTTCCTATTAAAACATTGGTTACCCCAGATTTTCACCATAGGAAATGGGGAAAAAAAACTGAATAACTCATTTTCTATAAGACAATTTCCATCAAATTGTATTGGGTGAGAATTGGGCCCAGAATTTACACTTTAATGTAGGATTTTGCATTTTAAATGTCACCTGATTTTATTTGTGACGTTCACATTAAGCAGATGTCATAATTTACCTGAATTCCATGAATAGCTGTCTTCTTTGTTCATCCACATACCCATTTTCCATGTATTTAACTGGGCTTTAACTTATTTTATTCTTTTAGTGAATGTATCCTGTGTTTAACTCAGACTTTTCTATTTTAGCTTTCTGAGATGTGAGGATGGAAATGCTTTTCTCTAAGAACCCTATTATGGGATAGGGAAGCCAAATTGGAAATGTAGAGCCACACTGGTATACAGCTTCCAGAATAGTCATATTTCCCCGTTCCAACCACACATAAATTCCTAAACTCACTTCACACAGAGAATCTGGGAAGTGAACAAAGCCTGTGTTTTCCCTCTTCTACTCTCTGAAGGGTGGGTTGTGTGTTGGCACCTTAGGACAGGGAGGGAATTTAGACCGCATGCTCTTGATTGCACAGTCTGGGAGGGTATAGGGTGGTAAGGACAGCAAATGTTCAGCTAGGCCAGTAGAATGTTGCTAACAATCTGTCACCAACGCAGCTGCCAAAATTTTAAGATTGCCGAGAAAGTAAGTCTTTAAAGCAAAGCCTCTTTGTGCCTTCTTTTTGGAAGTTTCTTGCTAATTTGCTCTGCTGCTTCACTGGCAATCTGAGAGCTAGAGCTTTTGTACCATCAACTCTCAGCAAATAGAAGCTGGGTCAGCAGACTGCAAAGCAAAGGGTCTCATTAAACCACAGCCCTTTGCAAGTCAGGTCCGGGCACATGTTTGGCACCAATTTTCTCCACTGGGGCATATTCCAAAATACATAAGGCTTTCCATTTTTCTTTTTCTTTAAAAGAAATGCTCCAAAGTCGGATAAAGTTAAGGAATTTGAAAGGTGTTTAAGGTGGAGGTTTCCACTAGGAATAATTATTCCAAGGAGCTGAGTTCCAAATTTGACATCCTCAGGGTAAGACAAGAATCTAACACATCATAGCAATAACGACTGTCTGGTGTTCTGCAAGCTTCACCGCTGGGTCGAAGTGGTCTTTCACTGCACACAGACTTTAGTTGTTTGGAGATTTTAGCAGAGCAAAAACAAGGCGAAGAGAGAAAATAAGGTAAAAACAAGGTACAAGTTGTCACAACAGCCATATATTCTGGATTTTCCATGATCCACATCCATATAATCTCTCTGATTGTTCCCATAAAGGCAGTCATGCTCGCCAGTTTTGAATTAGAAAAGTTAAAAGCATAAAGTTGGTATAGTTTATAACAGATAAGAGACAACTTTATTGTTCTTTGAGAGCAATGATTGTGCCCTATTTGTGTTTCTAATGACTTGCACATGACAAAGAGCTCAATTTATGTTGAATGAATGAATTGAAATATAAACATGCTAATGAAAATCAACAAAAATGTGGGAGGATAGTTATTGTATTAAGCATCATTGTTTTACCTCTATGACTGATTTTAACATACACCAAGAATGCAAAGACATAGGTTCTAATTGTGATTCTGCAGAATACCAGGGAGAAAGTTACTAATCCTCTAAAGACTCATTTTGCCATATAGAAAATGGGGTTAATAACTTCCCTTAGCCGGGCGCGGTGGCTCAAGCCTGTAATCCCAGCACTTTGGGAGGCCGAGACGGGCGGATCATGAGGTCAGGAGATCGACACCATCCTGGCTAACACGGTGAAACCCCGTCTCTACTAAAAAATACAAAAAACTAGCCGGGCGAGGTGGCGGGCGCCTGTAGTCCCAGCTACTCGGGAGGCTGAGGCAGGAGAATGGCGTAAACCGGGGAGGCGCAGCTTGCAGTGAGCCAAGATCCGGCCACTGCACTCCAGCCTGGGCGACAGAGCAAGACTCCGTCTCAAAAAATAAATAAATAAATAAATAAATAAATAAATAACTTCCCTTACTTAGCTTATGTTATGGAGTTGTTATGTAAACCACCTGAGACACTGAATGTGGAAACGCTTGGTAATCTGAAAAGATGCAAACCAATGTACATTTTCATCATTATCGTTATTATTGCTAATCATCACTGCTCTGGTACTCAGGGATGCTCAGTCATCTCAAATCTTGCAAAAAGAAAACTGCTGGGAGCCACAAAACATCTCATGCCACATATGAGCTTACTTTCCAAAATGGCTTCATTTTTATAGTCATTAAAAAATAACTCAAAACCTGTCATTCTTTGTCCCTAGTGAGCCAACCAGGACATGATCAAATGCGAAGAATTATGGAGCATGAACCCCAGAAAGAATTCTTTTGCAACACACACACACACACACACACACGCTCACATGTGTGCTCACACACACATGCTCACACACAGTATCACATCCTTTCAGCACTGAGAATGGTTAATAGGTGTGAAGACTCACGCACCGAAAACTGAGAAATAGTGTGTGACTATTTCTGTGATTAACACACTTTCTATATAATCTTCCTCTTCAATACCATCCTTACCCCAGATGTCCAGGATCTTCAAGTTACTTAGGCCCCAGCGTACATGCTGCTCAACTTCTACCACTTCTGTAAGTCATTTAATTCAAGCCCATTCACTCAATGCCCAGAACTGGAGTGACAATGGATGGGATGAGAAATCATCATCTTCTTCATCACCATCTTTATGATCTTCATCATTTCATGAACATTTACTATGTGGCTTTACATTCATTATCTCTGTCTATCGTGACAACACCTTATGAAACATATACTATTAACCCCACTTTACAGATAGGCAAGTTGAGACTCAGAATGATTCATTTTCCCAAAGGCACACACCCTAATGTGACAGACTCTGGATTTGAAACCAATTCCACCTGATTCTAAAGACCATGTTTTTCACCACCTCACTGTCATGCTGAGTGTTTTTAGCACAGAATTTTTGGTGTGCTAGGACAGAGGTTGGAAAGGCCTGCTGGGAGCTTCTCAATGGACATTCTCTACTCTGTTTATTTTTGTCTATATACCAACATATATTTTTGAACACTTTTTTATATATGGCCAATGATGCTAGGCCTGGAGGAATATTAAAAACAATTATTTCTATAATGTAAGTGACTACTAGTTATTTAATTCCCTTTTTCTAGGGTTATTTGTATTTTAAAAGAAAGGCTATATGCTATAAGCCAAATGAACGAATCCCTAATGGTACGATTTCTGACACTGAGACAAGCAGATGGAGAAGGATCTTTGTTTCTCTGGTGGGGTGTGTGTGTGTGTGTGCGTGTGTGTGTGTGTGTGTGTGTGTTTTAAGGGTGCAGTGAAGCACTGCACTACTCATACCATACCATGCAACCATCTAATCTGATCTCTCAAAAGGTTCGATAGTATTGGCATCATTCTCAATATCCTCATCCTACACTTTAAAATTGCTAATTAATATTAATATTTGGTGACTCTATCTTAAAACAATACCTACTTCTGTTATTAGGAAAAATAGAAATTATATCGATTGTTCCTAAAGATACAATTTGTTTCTCTAACTCCAAGGGAAGTGAAGGAATATGTTTCAGACCATACATGTCTCTGTATTATTTGTTTTTGTAAGGTGGTTTTTGTCTTTTGCTTCGAATTGAGAGCATATGAACAAAATTCCACTGTATAAGCAGTCAATTTTGCTAATAATAACACATGCCTAAAGCACTAAGATTAAATTATTACACATACTAATAAAATTATTCACAGTGATACTCCTTGGTAATGCTGTACAGACAGAACCCATCTTCAAAGTCAACCCTGTAACTTCAAGCCTTTGTAGGGTCCTGCTGTTTCCAAGGATACAATCCAATGCTTAGTTTGCAGGAATCTGAAATCATCTGCTGTTTTAAAAACTTGAGATTAGCCATTGCTGCCCCCTTCCAGGTTGGCCTTTGGAAGTGAAAAGTCTTTAGGCTTAAGTGAGCTGGAGAATATTTCTGAGTAGGCAGGCTCCAGGTGGAGGGTACACTCCAAGATACCTTCGCTTGCCAAAACAACACTCCCTGCAAGGTTATCAGAGAAAAGGCAGTAGAAAGAGCCCTCCTGCTGCCAGAGTGTCTTGTTGTGCAAGGCTTCTCAGCCTGCCTGCAGCCACCGGGTGAGGAGGTGAAAGAACACCTCCCCTGGCAGAGCAGCACAAAGGTCAGGCACGTTTCCCTCCTGATCTTGGAGCTGGGTCCTCCTCCTTCACGTGAACTGTCCAGGGCTTGGTCATATACCCGATGCCCGGGTCCCCCTCAGTCCTGCCCAGAGTGACTCCACTGGTCTCCCCAGAAAAGACCAACAGCACAGAGAGACGAAGGGTGTCTGTTTTCTGGTTTCACATTGCAGCTCTTCTTGCTCTTCTGACGACAGAAACAACATCTGCGATGCCAGAGACCTGTGAAGTCATAAACAACCTTTCCCCCAGCCCTTGACAAGCACTACCTTGCTTTGAGGTGCAATCAGTTCTGACAAGTTTATGGCTTTGTGTCCTCCAACCCAATGGACATTACCCTCTGGGGAAGTTTAATGACCCCTCTCAGCTTCACACTGGCTGGAAGGAAAGGGCCAGAAGTCAGTAATGATGTGTTATGACTTGCCTGGCTTCAGGTAGTTCAGAACCTGAAAGCTTTAGTTGAGATTACAGGAGAACTCAGATGATGAACTGGCTTCCAAAGAAAGCCAAATAGGAAAAAAAAAAAAAAAAAAAAAAAGGCTTTTTCAGCCCAATAGCTGAGTGACCTGAAATTTAAATGCAAAAAAATGCATTAAAACCCACAAAACCACTTCCTTTAAAATTCTTGATAGCGAACATGTTACAGTATCAAGTGAACCTTGCTCTAAGCAAAATTCAGAGAAGAGCATTCACACCTCTAATAGAAGAGCCAGCCAGCCGGGGTGCTGGGGCCCAGCTCTTGAGAAAAATGCTGATGTGAAAGCCTTGTTGGCCTGGTTCAGCCCCTGAGTCTCCCTGGTAGGCACACGCCAGGCTCAGAACATCCATAGCTGAATGCTCTGAGCCCTGTAAAAATGCAGTTACAATGGGAAATCAACTCTTAAGTATGCTGTGGGATGCTGTGATAAAATTTGAGTTTCTCTACCTTCAGTTTGCACTTTGGTTCATTTAGAAAACAGTCCATAATTGTGTGCTTCAAGAGTGCAATTCCATGGCTGTAACAGAATTGAGCCCTCTTTCTTCTGGCCTTTGCCTCTTTGGGGATATTCCAACTCTGTGGAAGGTGATCATTTGTGATTATGATCAGGTATTTATATTTTGCTGTTAATGAAGACTTCAGAGTCAGTTTCAAACAACAAGAGATGGATATAAGGACATGTGCTTATGAGTAGGGGACAAATAACTAGAGACAAAAAATAAAAAGAGACAAGATATAAGACAAGATAACCTTTGGTGCACACTACACACACACACACACACACACACACACACACAAAGAATCTACATTGTTTCTGTCACTCTGCCGGGCTGCTGGAAGGCAGAAACGAGAAGCCTCAGCCCTCATCTTGTTTAGAGTTTTCCCTGGGCCAGGCTCTTCTGCTGCATTGGAATTCAACTTTGCAAATCTCAGTGTTTCCAGGTAGACCTTGGGAGAAAGGGGACCCCAGAAAAAATTAGAACAAAAAGGAAAAAGTAAGGAGCAGTATCTAGAATGAGAACATTGACAAAAAGAAGCAAAGTTCAGGAAAAAAAGGTCTATTTGTGGGGGCTGTTAGACAGACCTGGACTAGGCTAATTCCAAGGTTGCCTCCTTGGGCCCTCAGAAGGCACTCTTCCCTCTCTTCCCTCTCCAGATCCTAGTCTTCCCATTAGATCAATGAGGATGGAAGACTACACCAGGGCAACCAACAAGGGGCAATTTTACCTCCCAGGGGTTATTTGCCAATGTGTAGAGATATTTTTGGCTGTCAAAACTGAAGGAGGTGGATGCTACTGGCATCTAATGTGTACAGGCCATGGCTGTTGCGAAACATCCTGAAATACACAGGATACTCTCCAACACCAAAGAATTATCCAGCCCAGAATGTCAATCATGCCAAAGTTGAGGAACCCTGGCTCCACCGTTTGAAGGATCTGATACAGGCGACTGATGGTCCCCCAGAAGAGTATCAGTCTGGAACCACGGGTCCAATGGCCATACTTTACATTTCTCCAGGGCCTGAGTGCCAAAGTGACCTACTATCCTTATCGTCACTTTGTCACCCTGTTTCCTGGCGTTCATGAGCATGGGAGGTTGAAAAACACTTCTCCAAGAGAGGCTTGGTCTGCAGTCAAGTTAAAAGGTGAGTGAGAGTGGGTCAACCTGCAAATATGCCATCCACGTGGGGCTGCTCTGAGTTTGCACAAAAGACAGAATGTCACCTAAATCAATTCACATCTATTGATACAAACAGCCTACTGCAAAGGCTCTATTGAATCCAGGGTTTGTAATAAGTATATCAGAATTCGACCGGGCAGGGCGGCTCACGCCTGTAATCCCAGCACTTTGGGAGGTCAAGGCAGGAGAATCGCTTGAGGCCAAGAGTTTGAGACCAACCTGGGCAACATGGCGAAACCCTATCTCTACAAAAACAAACGTAAGAATTAGCCAAGCATGGTGGCACACACCTGTAGTCCCAGATACTCAGGAGGCTGAGGTGGGAGGATCACTTGAGCCGGAAGGTCCACACTCTAGCCTGAGTGACAGAGTGAGACCTGTCTCAAAAAAAAAAAAAAAAAAATTTAAATACTAATAAATACTGTGAAAGAGATACCACCTACACTTCTTGATAATGGTTTGGTGAATACAGCCAATAAGAGCAGAGGTGCGTCTGTGGTGGTGCTAGAGTGGGCCGGAGCGTTTCCACAAGTTTGCCAAGTATTACAGAAATATTCTGCCCTCCTGCTGCACATACACCTGGCAGGAGAGGAACCAATGGGAGATGGTCTCACCGGGAAGATTCCAGCCAGATGGGGGCCCTGCCTTGGCAGGTGCTTGGCATAGGAAAGGTGGTTCTGAAGCGCCAAGGCCAGGTGGCTTGTGAATCTGCCTACATTCCCTTAACTCTCTGAGGCTTGAAATATTCCCTCAGGGCTCCAGAGAGTTGCTCTTGTTCAGCTATGATACCCCATGCCCTACCAGCCTCTAGCAAAAACCATACATAATGACTTGGGAAATTCTTTTCACTTTGCTGGGCCAAGACCCAGATGCTGTGTGGGCATGAGGATGGGGGCCTAGTGGTGTTACTCCTGCATTCCTCCGTAGCAAAAAAACAAAAACAAAAACAAAAACAAAAAAAAAAAAACAACAGTATTAGGAGAGATACAGGGAGAGCAGGAGAATACAGGGTCCCTTCAACTTCTGCCCAAATTTCTGCAGTAGCCTCCTAACCAGTCTCCTTATAACTCTCTGGTTCCCTTCCAATCTCTCCCCTCCTATGCAACCAGAGGGATTCCTTCACACTGAAGGCTGATTATGTTACACTCCTGCTTAAATACATAAAACGATTCCATAGTGCTCAGGGATTAAGAGAAAAATCCTTAACAGATCTCAAAAGGCCTTGTATGGCTCCAGTGGCTATGTGGATCCATGCAAGGCCTTTTGGGATCTGTTAAAGAATGTTGTGCCTCTCAAGCCTAAAATCCCACCATGCTCCCTGTGCGCCAAGCTTGCTTTCAGTTCCTTGGATGCCCCGTGCTTCCTTCTGCCACAGGGCCTTCACACATGCTGTTTCAGCTGCCTTAGTTCTCCTCCTCCCAGGCCCTCACCACCTCTTGTCACCGGACTAATTCTATTCCCCTCAGTCTTTACCTCTCTCACAAAGGCCTTGGCCAACCTCCCTCACCAGATCATGCCTCCTACACCACCTTTCATGGCAACACGAATTTCTTTTACATAGTTCTCCACACAATTGCAATTTTACATTAATTTATGCATTGGGATTCAATAAATATCTACTGAATAAACAAATGAATGAATGAATCACGCCCTCCTGGGTTGGAACAGAGAATCCCTCCGACCACACATTCTTCTTCCGTCTCTTTGGTGATTCTGTCCTCTCAGCACGGGGAGCTGTTGATTTCTATCTCTGCCCGCAAGATTTTTCCTTTCTGGCCAATCCCATTCATCCACTCATTTCTCTATGAACTCTTCTCTCATCTCCCACTCCTCAGAGAACTTGCTTGTCTCACTCTATGAATCCTGTTGCGTTTTCTCTATTTTTCCACACTTTGCCTTGAATAGCATCAGCTGTAGACACGCTAGTCTTCCCTTTGGGGCTCTGAATTTCTTGAGAAAAGAGACCCAACCCAACATACTGTTCTGCAAAGCAGCGTGTGCTTAATAAGTATTTGTGAAACTGAAATACCACTTGTGAAAGTTCAGGTGATAGGAATAATCTCGGGGGACAATTCTAAGATCACACCAAGATACCAACGCCACTTTCATTCCACTCATTCCGACTTCTAAGAGAGGATGTAGAATGTAGCTGGGAAGAGGGTCTCTCTCTGTGGGGAGAGAGAAGCTAGAAATGCTGTGAGAGTTTTCTAATTAGCAGTAAGTTACCACGACCTCTGGGGCCCGGTGGGATTTCTTCTCTTGCTCCAGATGGCTGTCATGGCAGTAACTATTTCTCTGCATGTAAGGTGGTCAGATCGAGCAAATAAAAATACAGGGCTTTAAGTACAGTGTACACTGCTTGGGTGACAGGTGCAGCAAAATCTCAGAAATCACCACTAAAGAATCACAACCTGTCCCCCAAAACTATTGAAATAAAATTTTAAAAATATAAATAATTAATATTTAAAAATACAGGGCTCCCAGTTATATTTAAGCTTCAGTTTCAGATAAACAGCCAGGCGTGGTGGCTCACGCCTGTAATGCCACACTTTGGGAGGCCGAGGTGGGCAGATCACGAGGTAAGGAGTTCAATACCAGCCTGGCCAATATGGTGAAACCCTGTCTCTACTAAGAATACAAAAATTAGCCAGGCACGGTGGCACGCACCTGTAATCCAGCTACTTGGGAGTTTGAGGCAGAAGGATCGCTTGAACCGGGGAGGCAGACATTGCAGTGAGCTGAGATCACGCCACTGCACTCCAGCCTGGGTGACAGAGTGAGACTCCATCTCAAAAAAAAAAAAAACAAGTTTCAGATAAACAACAACTACATTTTTGCACAAATATAACCCAAATATTTCATGGGATGTCCTTTTACTAAAAAGTTCTTCATAGTTTATCTGAAATTCAAATATAATTGGCCATCCTGTATTTTATCTGACAACTGTAACTTCATGCTTTTAGCATAAGCTGGTGACTCCAAATGACAAGTCATTAAAAAAAAAAAAAGTACAAAATCACCAGATGTGTGTAATTCCTTCTCACTGTATCTTTGTTTGTCTGCATGTCTGTAATATCACTGCCTGAGTCATTATTGTCTTAGAGGGTGGATGCTGGATCTATTTTATTCTTTTTATAGAATCCTGATGTTGCATTCACATACACAATTAAAGCATACTTGTGTTGCTGCCTGTGATGTCCAGAAGAAGGAATGGACTTTGGTAATAGTTTTTATAATGTTCCCACAGAAGATTTAAATTCCAAAATGATACCATAGTTTCCCACACTTAAAATTTCACATTTCAAAAAACACCGTAAAATTTAAACATGGAAACCAGTTTTGAACATTTGAAATAAGTTAACATAAAGTTCAGGTTTTCATTCCCATGCAGTATGAGTTTGTCCCAGGGCACGGGGTTGTGCAGGGAAAGAAAAGGTATATATTCTCCAGCCATTTTCCTGGAGACATATGACTTTTCAAGTAAGAGGAAATAAAAGTGAAGAATGAGACATATCCCCGATCAAATTTTACCTTCAGAAATATTAACTGCTACAGGACACTTACTCCCCGCAACCTCAGTGGAGGAGGCCAGATTCCTACAAGCAGGGAGACCTTGCTTGATTTCATTATATCTTTTCCTCCTTTACAATCCTGCAATGTGATACTTTCTCTTTTATATCAATGGGGGTTGAAACTCAGCTTGATTTGACAAGGTTTTGTAAGTTCAATGACGGCGCACATTCATGAAAGTGCCAAAGAGATGGGAACATGTTAGGACTAAAATCCAAGCGTTTTCTTTTGACGGTACCCTCATCCTTGTCTAGAGGTTCTTAAAAAACTATGGCCTGACTTCTTCATGACTCAGATGTTTGCAAGACCCCTAGATCATTAAGACATACTTAAACATTGTCGTGCCCCTACTGTTCCGCACAAGATAATGTTTTGTTCTTAAGCAACTGCTGGAAAAGCATTAAAAACATCTAGCTCAAGCTCAATTTTCCCAAAAGAATGATTTCTTGTTTGAAGTTTAGGAGAAAAAAAAATATATTCCTATCACTTCCATTTCTCTGTGTCTAATTTTTATTTATTTATTTTTAGAATATGTAAAATATGTATTTTCTTAGAATAGTTAGGCCCTGGGGCATACAACCAATTTACTCAAAAACAAACCCTATATTTAAGAGACAGAGTTTTTTTTTTTTTTCCTGGGAAAACGAAACTACAGGCTAGGAATTTGTTTCTGTCCTCTATTTGTCATTTTCAGCTTTGATTAAGATAATAATGCTTTGCTTGTGCAGAAGGCTCTATATAACTCAATAGTGTAAGTGACATGGACCTAAAATGTCTATTTCCTACAAGCTCTGTTCTGCTCTCTACAGGGTTTCTTTGACCATAGAAGGGGGTGTTTCCAGGAGGCATGGGAGGTGGCTGTGGGCAGTGTTAATTTGTTTAAAGGATGGATAGCCTACTCAGATCCATAAAGAATTCTATTAACATAGATTTTGCTGAAGCATTCAAAATAAACAGAGATAATACATGAGTTACTATGAAATTGGGATGTGAGAGCTGGTTCCAATATTGCAATAGGAACCTACTATTCTTTTGCTTGACTGGCATCCTCTTAGAGCCTCCAATAGCTTTTCTCAATTTTTATGTTCATCTGTATTCTCAACTCCCAGTGAGCCAGAAAGTTCATGACATGCTCAGGCTGATAGAAAATGAGAACACCCGTCGGCTCTCCAGAGGGCTCCGCTGGCATAGCTAAGAGCCCCAGGACAGACGTGAAATGAAGATCTAGCTGAGAGAGCACCACAGCGCCCAGCTAGAAGATATTAACACAAGCCCTGATTCACATGGAACAGCAAAATATAATCTGTGTTTGACAGGAATCGACACAGCCTTCAACCCCGAGGTGGAGCGAAAGCACCCAGATATGCTTTTGCATTGATGGGAAGTGCAAGCAGGAGGTGAGGGGAGAATTTTGCCCATCACTCACCATCTGCCCCCCGCAACACACATACAGAGTCATGCCAAGACATGAAGCAGCACAGAGACCCCAGCATTCAGCCACCCCTGGCACTGAGACACAGAGAAATTAGTCAAAGACTCTGAGGGCAGCTAGAACACAAAGGGTCATTTCTTTTTAGAAACACCAGAGAAAGGACCATATTCTCCAGCTAAACCTTGCCTGCTCCTTGTTTTGCTTTGTTTTCCTCTTGTAGCACTGTTCCTAAACCCCTAAAGTGGTTGAGCACCGTGTCTGAGGCCAGAAGCTTTCGTGGGTCACTAGAAAAGAGCCTAGTTGGGGGAGGAACTGGATTGGAACGTGGAAAGCTGGAGTCGGGTCTGAACTGCCCTGCCGCCTTGGCAAATCACTCCTACAGATAATGAGTGGGCCTCAGCTTTCTCACCTCCAAAACTGAGATCCTGATGTGAGTCCTGCCCACGTTAGAGAGGAGAGAGAAAACCATGACCATCATGGAGGAAGATGCCTCAGGACACAACTTCCGCACAGGGAAGGTTGTCAATTTCCTCTGTAGTATGGATTTATGTTCCTCACCTAACCAGCCTGGACTCCAGTATCCATATCTGTTTAATATTAAGCTCTCTGAAATGTCTCCACCATAGGTATCTCATTAGTAGAGGACAAGAGATAAAGGTGATTTAATCTAAACTGCCACCACCCCTACAGCAAAACACCTTTACTGATTCCTGTAACCACTATCTTTCCTGAAATGTTAGTATAGGATTGACCATATTGGTTACATTTGAACTGACTTTTCCATGTTGAGAGAATTAAGGTCAAGAGAATGAAATAATAGCCAGCCAGTTTTTACACAACAACATTTTTTAAAGGATAAGATGTATTCTTTCCATTGTAGGTTATATTTCTTTAAAGCTCAAATTAAACAGTCACTTATCCTATACCCCATCATCTCCTTAAATCTCCTTACAGCAGCAAAATTTTGGAGACATTTTCATAGGTGGAAAATAAAGGCCCAGTACCTAGAGAAATTAAAATATGGAACACTGGCTCAAAGTTCATGATTAAAGGTAGTAAGGAATTTGCAGGTGTGTAGTTTTTTCCCCCAGTCTAGTAAGAAGAATCATTTTAATGGTGTTAACCAGTGGGTTCAGACTGGAACCTTGTTAAATTGATTTGCAAATGGGAACTTCGAAACATCCTAGAGTGGCAAAGTGTAACGGAATGAGAGATGGGATGTGGGGCGCTGTGCCCACAGTGCATTTCCAGTTCCTTTATCCCAAAGGAACAGTCATTGTCAAGCTCAAAAGCCAGGGCTGGACTCAGCTTCCAGGTCTCTCCTGGGGACCTGGGGAGGAGCGATTCCCACTGGATGAATGTTAGCAGAGAATGGCATGCCAGCGAAGGGACGCCAGAGAACTCTCTGGTCATAGGACAGGCAGCAAAAGTGTCTTCGGTAGATTCAGGACGTGATTCTGGGCAGTTAGCAGCCTCTCTCCCCTGCGGCGTGTTAAGAATACTTGAGGATGTTTTCCCCTAGCATTTATGATGCTGAGGAAAAGAGATTTTGGAAACTACCTTGACAAAGAAATTAATGGAGGGTGACATGGGGATTCCAGCAAGGCCAACATACAATTGCCTCATTTTCATAGTATGTCAAATTAGATTTAGGCTTTGGCTACTGTGCTTGTCATGGGGGCTCTAACCCTCACCCAGGGCCAGCATCTCACAAAATTTTATGACTTTACACTGACTTTGACCTCCAAGGACAGGGGCCAGTGGGGAGAAAGGCCAGCAGAGGCCCATTCCTCCTCTAGTCTCAACCTCTCTCTCCCTCCCTCTTTCTGGAACTTGTGCTCCTGGGGTGGATGTCTGACTGCGTCTTTGGCCACAGCCAGTCATTTGCACATCTGTTCCTGTGAAGTGACAGGCAGCGAGGGGGCTCACCGCCCACTTCAGGACCCAGACAGCTATGGTCCAGGCACTGCTGTGGGTTGGAGAAAGCTGGAAAAGACCTGCCTGTGGCAGGAATCTCTGGGTGCCTTCACCATGATCTCCACACTCACCATGTGTGTACCAGGAGGGCAGATCCAGACACAGGGGCTAGAAGGAAGCCCACGCGAGCCAACAGAACATAACCTGCAGGCAGAAAGAGGGAAATGCACTCTATTACCCAGTGCCCTAGCATGACTACCTACCATGAGCAGAGGTCTATCCAAATAGGCAAACAAAACCTGGCACATGTACATTTATCAAACAGTTATGGAGGATCTACTGTACATATTTACCCAGTAGGTACTTGTGGCCAATACTAGCAGTCATCCTCTGATACCCAATGTCCTCTTCCTTAGTCATGAAATGACCACCTAGAATATAGACTACACCTCCCAGCATCCCTTGCAACTAGCTGTGACCATGTGACCAAGATCCAGCTAATGGGAAGAGAATGGAGATTCTAGGAGCACCTTTCAGGGAGGAGGCACTTTTTTTTCACCTCCTTCTTTCCTGCTGGCTGGAAGATGCTATTTAGAAGTGATGCCTAGAATTTGAGCTGCCTTGGGCCTTGTACTGAGGATTTCAAAGCACAAGGGAGGAGAAACCTGGGTCTCTACACACTTTATAGAGATCTGAACCAACCCAGGAATTCTAATAAATAAGAAGAAAATTAACTTCTGTCTTTTTAAACTCATTCTTCTATGGTTTTTCTGTTACTCACAGTCAAACTTAACTCTATAGGACTCAATATATATTTGTTTTATTTGGGCCTTCAACTGATTGGATGAGGCCCACCAACATTATGAAGGGCAATCTTCTTTACTCAAAGTTCATCGGTTTAAATGTAAATCTCACCCCAAAACACCCTCACAGAAATATCCAAAATAATGTCTGACCAAATACGTGGGCACTGCAGCCCAGTCATGTTGACATATAAAATTACCCATCATGGGGATGAAAACTAGTGGGTCATTGGCAGGTGAATAGCTGGAATGACTGTGGACGCTGGGGAGAGAGAAGAGAAGGAGAAGGCAGGGACTGAAGAGCATCATTATTCAATGATCAGATGGAGGAGAGGGCAGGTAGCTGGCAAAAGAGACGGCTGACACTTCACCAAGTCCTCAGAGACCAATACTGTAGGGAGAGCCATGTGCAGGTAGCATGGCCATTCCAGGGCCAAGGTGGAGCCTCAGTCTCCCATCGAGCAAGTTTCCAGAGCCAAGTGAGATCAGGGTAGCACTGGTGTGCTGGGGGCTTAGTGCCAACCAGAACTTGACCATTCTGGATGCGCCTGGCCTTGGGTATGTGTCAGGTCAAAGGCTCTGATATTACAATTAAGAACGGAGGGCCACAGAAGCCAGGAGGACCCTGAACAGCCAGCAGAACAGTCAAGCCGCTTCCCTGTCCAGCTGTTCTCCAAGACCAGAAGATGTAATAATGCCTATTGCTGTTTTCTGTACAACATCAATTTTCTCATTAGGATACTTTTGGGGAACCAGTTTGAGAATATATAGAACGGCAATGTTGTTCAAAACCAATAACAAGGTTATAAGCATGAGGTCTGAAGCCAGATGGGCCTTGGTTAGATCTTTGCTGTGATCCTGGGCAAGGCAGTCACTCCCTGAGGTTCAGGTTCCATATGTAGGATTACTAACCCCTCCCTGATTCATCATTATGGAGAAGAGATGGTGCACTTAGCTGTATCTGGCACATGACTTGTACATGGTAAAGGCTGTCCTTTATTTCTTTATTTTTTTTTCCTTCTCAAATCTACTGTTTTTATATTTTTTAAGTAAGCAGTGGTATATACATCATCTTTTTAAATGTTTCTTTTGGGAAGATCTTATAGAAAAAAAATGGCACCCTGAAAGTTTCAGCTCTATATCCCAAAAATTGTCTTTCAAGAGTTAAAAAACTCTTTAAAATGAAGAGGCTTTTAAAAAAACTCTTTATGAGTTAAAAAAACTCTTAAAAATGAAGATAATATACCTGGCCTAAATCAAAATAATCTGAAAACTAGATGTGTCCCAGTGGAAAGCCTACAAAGGAATAATCTCCCATCTTCATGGGACCTTCTTTCTCCTTTCTTTCCAAAAGCCTTCACCAACACACACCCCAAATTTTGCTTTTCTTTTCTATTTTATTACCATTTTTTGGCTGTTATCACTCCATGTTCCCTTGCATGTGTTAAATGTATACATGTGTTCATGCAACTGAAGTCATCTTTTGAAATACATACAAAAATGTTAACAGCCAATCTCATGTTTGTGTTAGCCTTTGAAATCAGGCTTAAAATAAAAATGCATGAAGTCAGTTATAAATTGCTATTGCCAGACAGAAATGAGATGACTATTTGCCAGAGGTCTGGGAGCATGGGGGGAAATGGGGAGTGATGGCTGCTGGGCATGGTGTTTCTTTATGGAGCGATGAAAACGTTCTAGAAGTAGATAGTGATGATGTTGCTGTAACTCTGTGACTATCCTATAAAACACTGAAGGGTACACTTTAAAATTGTGAATTTTATGTAGGTGAATTATATCCCAGTATAAACAAGTTTCTATTGCTTGGGTCAAATAGGGGATTGCCTACTTCTAAGGTCAAGTGTTATGAAAGGCGGAGCACCATTAGGGATTCATACATGGCAGACAATGGCGCCATGACCCCAGTGTTGAACCAGTAGAACTGACTTCAAGCATATTCAGGAAAAAGGACTCATCTAGAGAGGCTGGAGTCAATTTTAGGAGGACAGACTTACAGACTTGAGCTGAGTATGCAGGGAGGAATGAATTGACTGGAAGAGCGAAGTAAGAGATATTCCAAAGAGGAATTCAGAAGGAGGGAGAGATCATGATGCTCTCTTTACTTGGTTACTGTTTTAAACTTTCATTTCATATTGCAGTGTTTTCAAGGGGAGATGGGAAGATTGGACTTCTAGGCAAGGGAGTTGGGAGCACAAATCTTGTTTGGCGGGGCAGGGAAGAGCCACATTAGAATGTCCCTTCACAAGCAACCCTTATCTTGATGTAGGAGGTTGCAGGACACAGTCATCTGAAGCCCGGAAGCCATGAACAGTCACACATCCTTCATTCTGATGCGTCTGAACTCCTGCATCCTAAGTCACGTAACTGGAGGCAAAGAGAGCCTGTTGCATAGGAAACATGTTGACTGGCCCAGCCTTTGCAGCCTTTCCTTTGTAACAGATGTCTAAGCTCTGTTTGAAACAAATGAGGTTCCTTCGTTTTAAGGACATAGAATGCTGCAAGGCAGAGGGGGAGTTTCCCAGGCTGCCATCTTGTTTTCTGTGGGTGTGAAGTGAAAAACCTCTCATTTTTGGTAAGCTGAGCAAAGCCCGAAAGCAGGAGCAAAATGGGTCCACACTCGAACTTTAAATGCCACTGTGAAAATTCAAGGCAGGCTTCATTGGCTAAACCGCAGTCTGTCACGGAGGCTTCAGCAAAAAATGCTGGAGAGAGATCTTGATTATTCCATAATAGGCCACAGGATAGCGGCCGTACTGCCCTGCCAGGTAACTGGTGAAGCCCGGGGCCTGGGGGACCACATCATGATGGTTCATTCCTGGGACCTGGGATCCATCTGCCTTTGCCTGTCACTGGAACCCATGATAGCAGTGGACTGAGCCTGTCAGGGAGGACGAGAGAGATGGCAGCAGCCCAGGAACTCCCTCAACCTGAGGCAAGTTGTGCCTCTTCCCTGCTGCACTATGCCAGGCCCCGAGCCAGTACGGAAATGGCACTTAGGTTGATATCTTACATTCAGTTCATTTTGCTGGAATGTTCTATAAGCCCCCTCTTGGAAGTCTGGGTCCATGACATCCTTTTATCCTTTGATATTAACATTACTATTGTGTTAGCAGTATAGCACAGTATGACTGCTATTTAAATATCCATCCCCATCCCTCCCCGTTCCCCCACTCAAAAAAAAAAAATACTGTCTGCCCTGAAAAGAAGTGGTTTGGCATAGTGAAAGTTTTTAAATATCCATTTTCCAGATGGATATCCTTGTTAAATTTAAAAAGAAAAAGAAAAAAAAAAAAAAACTAAACCATGTGGAATGCTCCTAAGTGAATATTATTGTTTACTAGACTTATTCCATCTTACGGCATTTTATGACAAAATATCAGCAAGCTCATAAAGAGGGCTTTTTTTAAGGTCCATAATCTTTCTAACCATAACAAAAGGGTGGTAAATATATTGTACAAGAGCACGATGGAAAAATGTGCTAAAGTATTTCCACAAATCAAATGTAGCACTTTGGCATTGGCTCTAAAGCATTAAATTTAGTAAATTAGAACCAGATGATTTTAAAATAGAAACTTACATAACTTTATGGTGTGATTTCTTTTTCCCCCAACACAAGTTTATCTTCCTGCAGCCGCGTTGGCTGCTACTGTAATAGGTATTTAAGAAGCTGGGCAGCCTCTAGGTATTATTCATCTTTGTAGCTCCCAAGGTGCCTAGCATTATGTTGGGCAATTAGTAAGTATTGGTGGATGGGCGAATGACATCTCAGTAGGGATTAACAAGTACTAGTTAATTGGCAAGGAAATGTAATATAAATATTTATACAGATCTACAGGTAGACAAAACGCTGCTGCTACCCCACACATAATAGTGAAAATATGTGTTGCTTTTCCTTTCATTGTTAAAGTTGTGGATTAAAATCAATGAACCTGAAATAAAAGGCTGGATCTTCTTCGCCTTTGGGTCACCGTGCTCCAAACCACCATCACCCTGGAATGTTCCTAATACATAAGTTTCATTTCTATTTCTGCCATCATAGCAGCCACGGAAAATGCTCCTTTTGGTCATGTCTCCCTCTCCTCCCACACACAAAGTTCACAATGTGGCTAATACCTTAAAGACAAGCTGGGAGTTCAACACAGCATATTGACTGAGTACCTTTAATCTCCAAGACCCTGTGTGTGCTGCCACAGGGGGTGCAAATGAATAACGTATAGTCTTTGCCTTCTAGGAAAATACTTCCTGGTAGAGGGTTAGTCAGCACACTGTCATTGCAGGTGAAAAAAATCTAACTCATGCTAGGTTAGTCAGGAAAGTGTATTTATGGCCTTCTAAATTGAGTTGTCTAAGAGTAGACTTCAGGCATGGCTGGATCCAGAGGCACAGACAACAGGATTAGGGTTCTCTCCATCTCTCCACTCTAAATGTCTTTGCTTCTTTTTGCACATGGACTCATTCTCTCTTGCTATTGACTGTCTCTACAAGGGGAAAAAGATATTCACCAGCAAACACGCATTTACAGTCTATGATCCAAAGACAGAGAAGCCGTATCTCTCCCAGGCTTCCCATACAAATCTCAAAGAAGAGCTTGGATTGACTCCGAGTTACATGCCAAGTTCTCAGATTAATCACTATAGAAAAGAGGATGTATTCTATGACCAACCAGGCCTGAGTGGTGGTTGACTCTCCCTTTGTGGATGAATGAAAAGGAGGTGATTTATGTCTTAAATATTGATATTTAAATATTGATGTGGCTTGGCAGCTGATTGGATGTGGGAAGTAGTTGAGAGAAAGAAATAAAAGATCAGTCTGAGGTTTTGATTCTAGGTGACTGGTAGGGTCATAAATGGAAAGAGAATGGTTTAAAACAGATGCTGTTTCAAAGGGAATTTACCATTCACATGTGTATTAATCAGGGTTCTCCAGGACGTGTGTGTGTCTGTGTGTGTGCATGTGTTTGCGTGCATGCACGTGTTTGTGTGTGTGTGTCTAGAGAGAAAGAAAGTAAAAGATTGGTTTGTTTTCAAGGAATTGGCTCCAAGTCCAAAATCTGCAGGGTAGACCCATAGCATGTGGACCCTGGGAAGAGTTGATGTTGCAGCTTGAGTCTGAAGGCTGTTGGAACAGAATTCCCTCTTCCTCAGGGGACCTCAGTCTCTTTTCCCTGAAGGCCTTCATCTGATTACATGAGGCCCACCCACATGGTGGAGGGTATCTACTTTATGCAAAGTCTACTGATTTAAATGTTATCTCATCTATAAAATACCTTTATAGCAACGTTTAACATCTAGACTAGTGTTTGATCAAATATCTGGGCAGCACGCATGGCCTATCCAGGTTAATATATAAAATTAATCATCCCAATATTTGACTCTAAGGAGCTTATGAGATGCCTCTGGAATATTTGGGTGCAGTAGAAAATGAGGGTTTGGAACTCAGAACACAGGTTAGGAGATGTGATTGTCATCAGAGTAAAAGTCATTGGAGGCCGGGCGCGGTGGCTCAAGCCTGTAATCCCAGCACTTTGGGAGGCCGAGACGGGCGGATCATGAGGTCAGGAGATCGAGACCATCCTGGCTAACACGGTGAAACCCCGTCTCTACTAAAAAATACAAAAAGCTAGCCAGGCGAGGTGGCGGGCGCCTGTAGTCCCAGCTACTCGGGAGGCTGAGACAGGAGAATGGCGTAAACCTGGGAGGCGGAGCTTGCAGTGAGCTGAGATCCGGCCACTGCACTCCATCCAGCCCAGGCAACAGAGCGAGACTCCGTCTCAAAAAAAAAAAAAAAGTCATTGGAGAGCATGACATAGATGAGGGAGAAAATACACAAGGAAAAGGGGCTGAGAATGGAACCTTGAAGAAAGGCTCCGGAAAAGAAGACTGAAACATACTGGCAAGGGAAGTCGAAGAATCAGAAGAGCCCACTGCTGTGGAAACCAAAGGAGCTAATTTCATAACAGGGGAAATAACAGGGAGTTTCAGGAGTTGAGGGGAGATCAAAGAGTTGGCAGGCAGAGAACAGTCCCCAGCTTAGACAATGGAGGCTGGGGGTTCCCTGAAGCAGGACTCCTCAAATGTGATCTGCAGACCTGCACCAGGCCACACACTGGACAGGCTCACCAACAGGTAGGTGCAGAAATGGCAAACTAGTGCTTAGAAGCTCTGACAGCCATTAGAGAAGAGTGATTTTTTATCAGCTGAATTCAGTTATCATCATGCTCATCATCATCATCATCAAGGCTGGCATTTTGCAAGTCTTTTTCATTTCTTTTTTCTAGTAATTTCAACACTACTCCTATTCTGTGCATCAATGCACAGGCTTTGATGGTTATTGGGGTTATTGGTGGAACAGGGGTCAGAAGCAGATGCCTGGAGGACTGAGCAGGAGGCCAGGATGCTGGACCACTCACTCTCTGGTCATGGCAAGTGAAAGATAGAGGGCACTTGGTCAATGTTGGGGAAGGAGAGGTGGCAAGGGGAAGATCCTGAAGACCCAGAGAACATTGTTTGTGGCTCATATTCACTCATCCACAATAACAAAATGTAAAAATCTGGGGTATTTTGATAGCTCACTCAGCAGCACAGCCTGACTGGAGTTGGCCCGAGGTGATGTGTATTCTTTTAACCACTTGGCATGACTCTTTGTAGATTCGATTGCTGAAACATGCATGCTTTTGTTTATGGGACGCAGCCATGGATTTCACTGGGAGTGTCTTATAATATGTGGTATATGCTCTAAATCTCTTTCTAAAATCTGAAATATTCTGAATTCCACAAGCTCGTCTGGCCTCCAGCTTTTTGAACAAGGAACTGTGAATCTGTTTTCAGGGTAAGGAAGACCTGAACTTACTTGCAGAGAGAAGGGTGGGAAAGATTAGGGGGCATATGAGAGAGGGGATGGTTGGGGAGCCGAGTCCCAGAGTGGGCTTGAGAGGAGAGAAAAAATTGCACAGAGCTATCTGGATAAAAAGGAAGGACCTTTTTTTTTTTTTTTTTTTTGCTTGGTGACCAGACTGCACAGGTGATGACTTTTGAAAACGTAGAGTAATTTTAAGATGGCAAAATGAAAACCGGGGGGAAGACATGGCCTCTGTCAGCTAGGCCCAGGAGGGTACAGCATTGCTTCTTGTCACTACTCTCCACCCCTCCTAAGACCAGAAGCTCCAAAAGCGGGTTAGAGCATGAATCAGGAGAACTGCATGCCCTGGGTTCAAAAGCACCCTTACGACACTCCCTTGTCTACATCCTCAAGTCTGAAATCACAGGGTGCCAGGCCTTCAGCAAGTTAAGAGAACTTACACTTAGTGCCTGTAAAGCTCAGGGGTACCAGTGAGCAAGACTTCAAGCCCTGTGCATGCTCCTTGCCAGGCCCCCCTTCGGCTTTTTGTATAAAGAAGAGAGCTGCTCTTTATTTCCGGGCTTAGTGGGCAAAAAGCAATGCTCCGTCCATATTCCGTTCGGCAAGTCAAGGGTGGACACTGGTGTCTTTACCACCACCCAGTCCTCGGCCCACTCTGGCAAGGCATTCCTCTAGCAGACAAAATAAAAGACTGCT